>NC_037357.1:27869681-28499819 GCF_002263795.3 Bos taurus
TATTAATTTCATTTGAAGAAAAAAAATTTATGGTGGGACACAGGAGGTTCAGACTCTTATATGTATTTTTTCTTCTTAAAGTATTGTCTAGTATTCCTAAGTGTTTAATTGTTTTAGAATTCTTCTGTTTGAAATGTTTTTCCTCTGTTTAACTTCAATTGCAAGTTCATATTTAAGAATGAGGCAATAGATATGCAAATGATAAGCTACTTAGGAACACTGTATTGGGTGGGACTTTCTATAGTCAGTCTTTCTTTAGAGTTGAGTAGAGTCAGGAGCAACCGTTATGCCAGAATGGGTGGTATCTCATTCTAGAGCAGACGTTCTTAATCCTGACTGCACGTTAGAATCATTTGGGGGAGCTATTAAAACTGTCAGTGAACATTTTTTCTCCTAGATATTCTGATTCAAGCACTTTCATACAATAAAGCATATTAGAATGTGTAATTAGAGGTCTATCTGCAAATACTTAAAATATTAATAGCAAACATTTCAACACCCCTCATGATTCAATATTTTAGACTTGGGATGTTGTGTTATACTGCATTCAAGAGATGCGGATATTTTGCCCATACTATTCCATGGAAATTACTTGTTCTGAGCTTTCAGGGAAAAAATCTTCAAAATTTACAAAGAAAAAATATAATTACATCGACTTTTAATACAATGTTGGAGCATTCCCTACTGTACCTATTGAAAGTCATTGACTTTTAGGAAATGTACTTTTATATGATCATCAGAGCCCAGATGTTTTATAGTACCTGAAGCTGTAGAACACAGAAAGAGTTGAAACTTTTTTTTCCTTTCTGATGAAGAACTTAATACCAAAGATTATGATTTTATTTCCTGATAGAATAGTAACCAGTTTTGTATCTAACCCAGCAACTGTATTTCAGTGTTTCTGTCCCCAGTAATTCCAAGTTTCTCAAATCCTTCTGGAGCTAGCTCAGTTATTCCTCTGGTTACCTCAATAATGAATTGAATAAAATTTTGACACATGTTCACTGTATATTTGTATGAGAATTATGCTTTTAACAGCTGAGTTATATACTTTCACAGTTCAGGGTAGTTCTACATGGATGTGATCATAGCCTGAGGAAATGCTGGAGCAGAGAGCAAACTTCAATCAATGAAGGTTGCAATAGGAGAAACTTTAGGATTCTATAAGCCTTCCTGACCACCCTCTTCCAGAGCTAACAAGGCCAACTAGTGAGTTTGAGCTGAGAATAGACAAATTGGGCTCTTTTTTAGATCCCACATGACAAAGTCTGTTAGCATCTTAATATTTTAGAAATTGGACTCTGCTTTCCACATGCATTTGTATGCTATTACCATCTGTCACTTTGGAGAAGGCAATGGCACCCCACTCCAGTACTCTTGCCTGGAAAATCCCATGGATGGAGGAGCCTGGTAGGCTGTAGTCCATGGGGTCACTCGGAGTAGGACATGACTGAGCGACTTCCCTTTCACTTTTCACTTTCATTCATTGGAGAAGGAAATGGCAACCCACTCCAGTGTTCTTGCCTGGAGAATCCCAGGGACGGGGGAGCCTGGTGGGCTGCTGTCTATGGGGTTGCACAGAGTCAGACAAGACTGAAGCGACTTAGCAGCAGCAGCAGCAGCAACCATCTGTCAGTTAGAAACTGATGGGACCTGGAGATTGTCTTCCCAGAAGTCTGAAAAACCTATTTTATTTTTTTTCTTTTCCTGCTATTTTTTAAAATTAATTAACCTATATTAATTGGACGATAATTACTTTACAATATTGTGGAGGTGTTTGCCATACATTGACATGAATCAGCCACAGGTGTACATGTGTCCCCCCCATCCTGAAACCCCTCTCACCTCCCTCCCCACCCCATCCCTCTAGGTTGTCCCAGAGCACTGGCTTTGGGTTCCCTGCATCATGCATCAAACTTTCACTGGTCATCTATTTTACATATGGTAATATATATGTTTCAATGCTATTCTCTCAAATCATCCCACCCTTGCCTTCTCCCACATAGTCCAAAAGTCTGTTCTTTACATCTCTGTCTCTTGCTGCCTTGCTTATAGGATCGTTGTTAGTGTCTTTCTAATTTCCATATATATGCGTTAATTGAAAGACCTGTTTTAGATACCAGAGTGATCTACAGATTGAGTCTGGAAGGCCTCTGCCTTTCAGTTTAAAGACTTGGGTGTGGTGTCCCAGCGTGGTGTGATACCAGCTGTTTGTATCTGAAAGCCCATGAATGTCATAAAGTGAGGTGAACTGGTGGACTTGCAGACATCTGCAAGTGTTTCTTTTGTTTAAGAAATGTTGTATTTTATTTTATTTTTAACTTTACAATATTGTATTGGTTATGCCAAATATCAACATGAATCCGCCACAGGTATACATGTTAAAAAATAAAATAAAATAACTTAAAAAAATAAAAAATAAATTTTAAAACAAAAGAAATGTTGTAGGTTAGTGGCTACAAAATCCCAGCATAAATGGAAAAGAAATTAGTGTCATCCAGTTCTCTTATGTCTGAAGAATAGTAAAAACACCTATTTTTTAAAATGGATTAGAATGAGCAATTATTCAGTCTTCAAGGGTTCTGTTTACTTGTAAAGGTTTTTGTCTTTCTTTTTTTGGTCTGATTTTGCCTGAAGACATTTATCATATATATATATATATATATATATATATATATATATATATATGTGTGTATATATATATACACATACACACATATATATATATTTATTTATACTTGTATTTATTTTAGATTTGTGTGTGTCCATGACTCAAAAATTGAGCAGTTCTAACTTCTCCTCACAGAGGGGAAGTAACTGATCATTTCCAATTATCTGGTTGTGTTTGTCACGCTATGTATCTGTGAATGGCTTCTTGGGGGGCACTCTTAGAGATTAATTGAGCATGTAAATCTATCATCTGTAATATAGGAATATAGAACTCAAAAGTCAGATTTATGAGCAAATAGGAAAAAAATGCAAATTGATATCAAGGTAACAATTAGTGTCATAAAATTGTACTAATGAAAATTGCTGTGAATCATTTTTAATACTTGGCAAGTAATACAGAATTATATCTGTATCTAAGTTCACATAATATTCCTAATCAAGGTGAATCTTTGGACATATCAGATTGCTCTGAAAATTTTGGTTTATGAACACTGCATTCTCTATGATTTGTTACACTGTAGAAGATAATATAAGCTGTGCTATCTTAGGTCCCCCAAAAGCAAATTCTGAAACAATTTGCTTTCAAGAAGTTAATTTGGAAGCTGATCGCAGGAAGCACTGTGTAAGAGTGCAGAACTGGGAGTTAATCTTATTGACCCACTGAGAACTAAGGAAACTGGAGCATTTACTTTCAGTTCAGTTCAGTTCAGTGGCTCAGTCATGTCCCACTCTTTGCAACCCCGTGGACTGCAGTACACCAGGCTTCCCTGTCCATCACCAACTGCTGGAGCTTGCTCAAACTCATGTCCATCAAGTCAGTGATGCAATCCAACCATCTTGCCCTCTGTCGTCCCCTTCTCTTCCTGCCTTCGATCTTTCCCAGCAAACTGGAGAAAACTGGAAAATTTAGTTTACCAGCTCCTTTCATTGGTTAGGTGTGTTCTGAAATATTCACTTTCCAAAATATCTGGCTAACCTCAGAGACAGACCCAGGATGCTCTAGGGTTACAAAATGCCTTCAGGCAGAGAGATACAAAAACCTATCTGCATGTACAAGAACTCCGGGATAGGTCAAGGTCATATGGGAGGAAAAACAAGAACATCTACTTACAAACTAATAGTTTTCTATGACTTGGCTTCATCTTTTTCATGGAAAGCATAGTTAATTTGAACTTTCTAAATATAAACATAAGTATTTCTACACTGCTTTTCTATGACAGATAAGTGAACACTGTTTACACAAAATATTGAATTCTAATTCCTATCTTTATTAAATTAATTTTTATTGGAGTATAGTTGCTTTATACCGTTGTGTCAGCTTCAAATGTACAGCAAAGTAAATCAGTTATATGTATACATACATTCCCCCTTTTTTGGATTTTCATCCCATTTGGTCACCACAGAACACCAAGTAGAGTTTCCTGAGCTACACAGTATATTTTCATTAGTTATATATTTTGTACATAATAATGTATATATGTATATATGTCAATCCCCAATTCCTTCTATTTCTCCTTCTGTTCTTGGTAACCATACATTTGTTCTCTACATCTGTGTCTCTATTTCTGTTTTGCAACTAAATCTTTCTAAATCAATGATTAATTTTTATGGAACTCAGACAATTTCTATTTTCATTGTTGATGTGAATTTGTAAATGTCATCTCAGAAATATTTTCAATATTAATAACGTTCGTGTTGTTCTATTGTGTCAACTTAAATATAATTTTCAAGTTTATCAAATGACTTTAAACCTAAAACTAGCATTATATTTACTTAGCTAATAAGAAATTTTAGTTACCTGGAAACACTTAAAAATATTAAATTCATAGAGATAAAGAAAGCAAAGTTCATCAAGTAAAGTTTTTACTTATTTAGACTGCTCTATTTTTGCTTTTTGTAAATCGCCAATAAATATGGAAAATTTAATGTGGTTTATGCCTTCACGTATAACGTGCTTATATGGTTAAATATATATTTAAAGCTAAACATTTACTACTTTAAATAATATTGCCATCTGATTATTGATTATATGTTTGTGTGTATGTGTGTGTGTGTATGTGATTTATATATATGCATGTTTACATTAATAAAAAAATGAAGTTTATATATGATGAAGAGGAAAGGACAGGCAATTCACAACTGGTCTTGAAGTCTTCAATCTGCTTTTAACAAAAGTGTGTTTTCTTGACCTTCTGTGAAATAAAGCCATATAGCAGAGATTCTTTGTCTTGCCAGAACAATCTCACTAGAGAGACTATTTTTCACCAATAAATATGATATTTTCTTTAAATTATTCATAGACATCCTTCATCAGTTTGAAGAAGGTAATAGCTACTAAACCTATTTTGTTAACAGACTTTTGTTGTTGTTCAGTCACCCAGTTATGTCCAACTTTTTGTGACCCTATGGACTGCAGCACACCAGTCTCCCAGTCCCTCACCATCTCCCAAAGTTTGTCCAAGTTCATGTCCATTGCATTGGTGATGCATCCAACCATCTTATTCTCTGACGCCCTCATCTATTTTCGTCCTCAATCTTTCCCAGCATCAGGGACTTTTCCAACGAGTCAGCTGTTTGCATCAGATGATCAAAATGCTGAATTTTCAGCTTTGGCATGAGTCCTTCCCATGAATATTCAGGGTTGATGTCCCTTAAGATTGACTGGTTTGATCTCCTTGCTGTCCAAGGGACTCTGAGGTGTCTTCTCCAGCACCACAGTTTGAAGGCATCAATTCTTCAGCACTTCACCTTCTTACAGTCCAGCTCTCACAACCATACATGACTACTGGAAAGACCATAGCTTTACTATATGGACTTTTGTCAGCTAAGTGATGTCTGCTGTTTAACACACTGTCTAGGTTTGTCATAGCTTTTCTGCCAAAAAATAATCATCTTCTAATTGCATGGCTGCAGATACCATCTGCAGTGATGTTAGAGCCCAAGAAGAGGAAATCTGTCACTGCTTCCATGTTTCTCCTTCTATTGCCATGAAGTGATGGGACTGGATGCCATGATCTTAGTGGTTTTTTGTTATTTTTTTGAGAGAGAGTTTTAAGCGAGCTCTTTCACTCTCTTCCTTCACCCCCATCAAGAGGCTCTTTAGTTCCTCTTCGCTTTCTGCCATTAGGGTGGTATTATCCACATATCTGAGGTTGATGATGTAGCAAACACACTTTACTGTGAATGATTTTGAATTTTGTTTAATACAGACAAACCTCAGGGATTTTGCAGGTTCAGTTTTAGACCACTATAACAAAGTGAATATCACAATAAAGCTACTCACATGAATTTTCAGTTTTTCCCTGTGCATATAAAAGTTATGTTTACACTGTACTGTAGTCTGTTAAGTGTGCAATAACATTAGGTCAAAAATGTACATATGTAAATTAAAAAATAGCTTATTTCTAAAAAATGTTAGTTATTATCTGAGACTTCAGTAAGTAATAGTAACATTAGAATCACTCATCACAGATCATCATCACACATATAATAATAGCAAAAAAAAATTGAAATATCATGAGAATTTCCAAAATGTTACACAGAAACATGATGTGAGCAAACACTGTTGGAAAAATGGTGACAATAGACTTGCTTTACACAGGGTTGCCACAGACCTTTAATTTGGAAGAGGTAATATCTACAAAGCACAATAAATTGAAGTGTAATAAAATAAGATATGCCTGTATTTTCTTTGTACTTAAGAAAATGACTATGTGGTTTGTTTTGTTCTCTGAATATGATGAATTATAGTGATTAGTTTTTAAATGTTAAACCAACTGTGAATTCTTGTAATTAAATCCTACTTGTTCATGGTTTATTAAACTTTTTATGTATTGTTACCTATTTGTTCATAGAAATTAGACATTTTATGTCTAATTTATGAGGGACTTTGGTTTGAAAGTTTCTTTTTCTGAAATTTATTTGTTAGTTTTTCAATAGTGGCTCTACCGATTTATATTCTTCTTAACCACTTTTAAGTGTACATTTCAGTGGCATTAATTGCATTCACAGTGTTGTGCAAACTCATACTACTTATTTCTGAAACTTTTCATCATCTCAAACAAAAACTGTACAACCATTAGGCAGTGACTCCCCATCTTCTCTTACCTCCAACCACTGGTAACCTCTAATCTACTTTCGGTCTCTATGAATTTTCCCTATTATAGATTTCTCCTATGTAAGTAGAATCATATAATAGCTGTCATATCATGGCTTGTTTGTTTGACTTAGCATAATGCTTTCAAGGTTCATGCATGTTGTGTCATGTATTAGAACTTCACTCATTTAATGGTGAATCAGATCAGATCAGATCAGATCAGTCGCTCAGTCATGTCCATCTCTTTGTAACCCCATGAATCGCAGCACACCAGGCCGCTCTGTCCATCACCAACTCCCGGAGTTCACTCAGACTCATGTCCATCAAGTCAGTGATGCCATCCAGCCATCTCATCCTCTGTCGTCCCCTTCTCCTCTTGCCCCCAATCCCTCCCAGCATCAGAGTCTTTTCCAATGAGTCAACTCTTCGCATGAGGTGGCCAAAGTATTGGAGTTTCAGCTTTAGCGTCATTCATTCCAAAGAAATCCCAGGGCTGATGTCCTTTAGAATGGACTGGCTGGATCTCCTTGCAGTCCAAGGAACTCTCAAGAGTCTTCTCCGACACCACAGTTCAAAAAAATCAATTCTTCGGCGCTCAGCCTTCTTCACAGTCCAACTCTCACATCCATACATGACCACTGGAAAAACCATAGCCTTGACTAGATGGACCTTTGTTGGCAAAGTAATGTCTCTGCTTTTCAATATGCTATCTAGGTTGATCATAGCTTTCCTTCCAAGGAGTAAGCGTCTTTTAATTTCATGGCTGCAATCACCATCTGCAGTGATTTTGGAGCCCAGAAAAATAAAGTCTGACACTGTTTCCACTGTTTCCCCATCTATTTCCCATGAAGTGATGGGACTGGATACCATGATCTTCATTTTCTGAATGTTGAGCTTTAAGCCAACTTTTTCACTCTCCACTTTCACCTTCATCAAGAGGCTTTATAATATTATTTCACTATCAGGCTTCCCAGGTGGCACTAGAGGTAAAGAATACACCTTCCAAAGCAGGAGACTAAGAGATGCAGGTTCAATCCCTGGGTCGGGAAGATCCCTTGGAGGAGAAAATGGCACCCCCACTCCAGTATTCTTGCCAGGAGAATCTTATTGACAGAGGAAACTCTGGGAGATAGTGAAGGATGGGAAAGTCTGATGTGCTGCAGTCCATGGGACTGTAAAGAGTCAGATAAAACTTAGTGACTGAACAATAATAATATTTCACTATATATTCAAATCACATTTTATTTATTTATTCATTCATTGATGGATAGCTGCTTCTTTTCACCTTTTGACTATTATGAATATTGCTGCAATGAATGCTGGAATACAAAGATCTGTTTGAGACTCTGCTTTCAACTCCTTTGGGTATAATATACCTGGGAATGAAACTGCTAGGTCATACAGCAATTCTATGTTTTGTTTTTTGAGTAATCAACAAACTGTTTTCCATTTTACACTCACACCAACAATGATGTATAAGACTTGCAATTTTTCCACATTCTTGATAGCACTTATTAGTATAATGTTTTTATTATAGTCATCTTAGGTATGAAGTGGTATTTCATTATGGGTTGCTTTTTCATTTCCCTAACTACTAATGATGCTGAGCATCTTTTCATCTGCTTATTGTCAATTTGCATATCTTCTTTGAGAAATGTCTGTTTAATCCTTTGCTGATTTTTTAATTGAGTTGTATGTCTTTTTGTTTTGTAAAGAGTGATCAGATTTCAGTCAGTCTTGAGTTTTAGCCACTAGCTTCGGATTAACCCTCAAATGAAAAGACGCTTGCTCCTTGGAAGAACAGCTATGACCAACCTAGACAGAATATTAAAAAGCAGAGACATTACTTTGCAAACAAAGGTCCATCTAGTCAAAGCTATGGTTTTCACAGTAGTCATGTATGGATGCGAGAGTTGGACTATAAAGAAGCTGAGTGCTGAAGAATTTATGCTTTTGAACTGTGGTGTTCGAGGAAACTCTTGAGAGTCCCTTGAACTGCAAGGAGATCCAATCAGTCCATCCTAAAGGAAATCAATCCTGAATATTCATTGGAAGGACTGATGCTGAAGCTGAAATGCCAATACTTTCGCCACTTGATGTGAAGAACTGACTCCTTGGAAAGGATCCTGATGCTGGGAATGATTGAAGGCAGGAGGAGAAGGGGACAACATAGGATAAAATGGTTGGATGGCATCACTGACTTGAAAGACATGAGTTTGAGCAAGCTCTGGGAGTTGGTTATGGACAGGGAAGCCTGGGGTGCTGCAGTCCATGGGGTCAGAAAGAGTTGGACAAAACAGAGCGACTAAAATGAACTGAACCGATCAAAGTTTGGGTGGACCAAAGGGACTTCTACTGGTTCATCCAACATTAAAGGGTCCCAAACAAGTCTTCTCTATTTACTCTAACACTGAGAAATGTTAAATGCTAGAAGGTAAAAATTACTATGAGAAACCTGACCTGCAATTACTTAGGGCAATAAGCCAATTAATCAAGATTAATATTAAAACAAAACAAAACAAAACAGCCAGTGTTCCTTCTCTTGACCTTCCACTACAGACTCAAAGGTTAATACACAAGAGTGGATAAAACTGGTCAGGGGGCTGGAGAAGAGACCTTTCTTGGAATCCTTTACACAGAACCCCAATGTGTTGTGATACCAAAACATATTGCTGAAGCCCTCATGTGTGCTGTGCTATGCTTAGTCACTCAGTCATGTCCAACTCTCTGTGACCCCATGGACTGTAACCTGCCAGGCTCCACTGCCCATGGGGATTCTCCAGTCAAGAATACTGGAGTGGGTTGCCATTTCCTTCTGGGCTTCTATTAAATTGAAAAAGTTGATAGAATTACAAAAGTTGGATGTTTAAACAGTCTTTATGGAAATAAGTTGCGTCTCCTTTGCCTAAATGTTTTGTAGGAAAAAATGTTATGTCTGACTGGGGAATACTTCCTTTGCCTAGTATTGCAAAACCAAATGTGTTGATGAATTTTGAATGCAAAGGGTGATTGTATTAAGGTGAAAGTTTGGAGAACTATGTTTGAACAGAATTCATATGAAAGGGTTGTGTCATTTTTTACCTTAAATGTATCTTGGGGATGGATACCGTGATACATTCTGCCTGAAGAATGGTTTCTGCAAAATGGAAAACATATAAATCAATCAATGTAATACACCACAGTAACAAATTGAAAAATAAAAACCATATGATTATCTCAATAGATGCAGAGAAAGCCTTTGACAAAATTCAACATCCATTTATGATAAAAACTCTCCAGAAAGCAGGACTAGAAGGAACATACCTCAAAATAATAAAAGCTATGTATGGCAAACCCACAGCAAACATTATCTTCAATGGTGAAAAATTGAAAGTATTTCCTCTGAAGTCAGGAACAAGATAAGGGTGCCCACTCTCACCTCTACTATTCAACATAGTTTTGGAAGTTTTGGCCACAGCAATCAGAGCAGAAAAAGAAATAAAAGGAATCCAAATTGGAAAAGAAGAAGCAAAACTCTCACTGTTTGCAGATGACATGATCATCTACATAGAAAACCCTAAAGACTCCACCAGAAAATTACTAGAACTAATCAATGATTATAGTAAAGTTGCAGGATATAAAATTAACACACAGAAACCCCTTTCATTCCTATACACTAATAATGAGAAAACAGAAAGAGAAATTAAGGAAACAATTCCATTCAGCATTGCAACGAAAAGAATAAAATACTTAGGAATATATCTACCTAAAGAAACTAAAGACCTATATATAGAAAACTATGAAACACTGGTGAAAGAAATCAAAGAGGACACTAATAGATAGAGACATATACCATGTTCATGGATTGGAAGAATCAATATAGTGAAAATGAGTATACTACCCAAAGAAATTTACAGATTCAATGCAATCCCTATAAAGCTACCAACGGTATTCTTGACAGAGCTAGAACAAATAATTTCACAATTTGTATGGAAATACAAAAAACCTCGAATAGCCAAAGCTATCTTGAGAAAGAAGAATGGAACTGGAGGAATCAACCTGCATGGCTTCACACTTTACTACAAAGCCACAGTCATCAAGACAGTATGGTACTGGCACAGACAGAAATATAGATCAATGGAACAAAATAGAAAGCTGAGAGATAAATCCACGCACCTATGGACACCTTATCTTTGACAAAGGAAGCAAGAATATACAATGGATTAAAGACAATCTCTTTAACAAGTGGTGCTGGGAAATCTGGTCAACCACTTGTAAAAGAATGAAACTAGAGCACTTTCTAACACCATACACAAAAATAAACTCAAAATGGATTAAAGATCTAAACGTAAGACCAGAAACTATAAAACTCCTAGAGGAGAACATAGGCAAAACACTCTCTGACGTATATCACAGCAGGATCCTCTATGACACACCTCCCAGAATATTGGAAATAAAAGCAAAAATAAACAAATGGGACCTAATTAAACTTAAAACCTTCTGGACAACAAAGGATACTATAAGCAAGGTGAAAAGACAGCCTTCAGAATGGGAGAAAATAACAGCAAATGAAGCAACTGACAAACAATTAATCTCAAAAATATACAAGCAACTCCTACAGCTCAATTCCAGAAAAATAAATGACCCAATCAGAAAATGGGCCAAAGAACTAAATAGACATTTCTCCAAAGAAGACATACAGATGGATTACGAACATATGAAAAGATGCTCAACATCACTCATTATCAGAGAAATGCAAATCAAAACCACTATGAGGTACCATTTCATGCCAGTCAGAATGGCTGTGATCCAAAAGTCTACAAGCAATAAATGCTGGAGAGGGTGTGGAGAAAAGGGAACCCTCTTACACTGTTGGTGGGAACGCAAACTAGTACAGCCACTATGGAGAACAGCATGGAGATTCCTTAAAAAACTGGAAATAGAACTGGCTTATGACCCAGCAATCCCACTTCTGGGCATACACATTAAGGAAACCAGAATTGAAAGAGACACATGTGCCCCAATGTTCATTGCAGCACTGTTTATAATAGCCAGGACATGGAAGCAACCTAGATGTCCATCAGCAGATAAATGGATAAGAAAGCTGTGGTACATATACACAATAGAGTATTACTCAGCCTTTAAAAGAATACATTTGAATCAGTTCTAATGAAGTGGATGAAACTGGAGCCTATTATACAGAGTGAAGTAAGCCAGAAAGAAAAACACCAGTACAGTATACTAACACATATATATAGAATTTAGAAAGATGGTAACAATAACCCTGTTTATGAGACAGCAAAAGAGACACTGATGTATAGAACAGTCTTTTGGACTCTGTGGGAGAGGGAGAGGGTGGGATGATTTGGGAGACTGGCATTGAAATATGTATAATATCACATATGAAATGAGTCGCCAGTCCAGGTTCGATGCACAATACTGGATGCTTGGGGCTGGTGCACTGGGATGACCCAGAGGGATGGTATGGGGAGGGAGGAGGGAGGAGGGTTCAGGATGGGGAACACATGTAAACCTGTGGTGGATTCATTTAGATATATGGCAAAACCAATACAATATTTTAAAGTTAAAAAATAAAATATAATAAAAAAAAACATATAAATCTGCCCCTCAAACAATATTAATTGGGCATGATAAATGAAAGCAAATAAAATATTTCAAGTCTACACAGCATAGAATAGACTCGAGTGCTGGCATGAATAAATTTTCCATGTGATAGATCTATAAGGAGCTCAAACTGGTGTTTACTGCAAAGTCTGTGAGTGCTTCCCAGTGATAACCATTAGGGATTTGGACTAGGGAATTTCCATTTTTGAGGCAATTACTAGCCTGTAGTTGGATATTAATTGAAACTATCCTTGTGAGTAAAGGGAAAAAATAAATAGCTTTTAAACCTGAAATATTTGTGATATCTTGGGTGATGCTGAGAGAAACTTTAATGGAGACATCAATGCCCAGAAACTCCATAATAAAATGGAAACGGTTTACATAGGACCATGCTACTGAGGGAACATAAGGAAGGGATATTCATTAGCAGAGAGTCTCCTTTCCCCAGCACTGATTTTGGAAATCCATGAGAAGCTGCTGGATTTTGCTGTAACTTGGATATTACCCTGTAAAAACCTCTCAGTCAACCAACAAAGAACGTCATGGTTTATAATAAGCAGGTCTAAAATGAACAGACAGCATTGTATTTGGAAGGATGCCACCATGACCAAGGAAGACAAAAACAAATCGGCTGGGTAGAAGGAATTGCAAGCTACATGTCATGATATTTTGGTTGTTAACCTACTCATTGGCAGTGACCAGTGCTCTGGCCATATGGTCAGGCAGAAGGACAACAGAAGAGTGGCATATCAAAGGGATATTCATATGGGGCATAGTCCTATGGAAATTATTATGAAAAATTGAGAGACACATTAAAGTAGGGCATGCCAGTGCCCATCAGAAGAATCTCCTTTCAGCATCTGAGGATGATTGGAGTTGACAAGCATATATCCCCATAGGCTCTCTTAAGATGGCCACCTGAGTGCATAAAATAAATTGAATATGTATGCATTGCAGCAAAACAGGGTTGGACTATTTCTAGATATAGTCTTATTGTATCTTCTGAGGTATAAAATGCCCATAAGAACTGTTCTACCTTGAGAAAGAACAGAGCTGGGGAGATCATGCTTCTTGACTTTAGACTATACTTCCAAGCTACAGTCATCAAAAGAGTATGGTAAAGGATGATAACAGACACATAGGTCAATGGAACAGGATAAAAAGCCCAGAAATAAGCTCATGCACCTATGGTCAACTAATCTATAGCAAAGGAGGCAAGAAAGTACAGTGGAAAAAAGAGAGTCTCTTCAATAAGTGGTGCTGGGAAAACTGGATAGCTACATGTAAAATAATGACATTAGAACATTCTCTAACAACATATACAAAAAATAAATTCAAAATGGATTAAAAACCTAAGTGTAAGACCGGATACTATAGAACTTCTAGAGGAAAGCATAAGCAGAACATTCTTTGACATAAATCACAGGAATATTCTTTTGGATCCATCTCTTGAAGTTAAAAAAAAATGAACAAATGAGATCTAAATAAAAGTGTTTGCACATCAAAGAAAATCATGGACAAAATGAAAAGACAACTTACTTAATGGGGGGAAATATTGCAAAATGATACAACTGATAAGAGATTAACATCCAACATATATAGATAGTTCATACAACTCAACATCAAAACAGACAATTTAAAAATGAGCCAAAGAACTAATAGACATTATTCCGAAGAAGGAATTCAAATGGCCAACAGACACATGAAACGATACTCAATGATGCTAAACATCACCAATCATCAGAGAAATGCAAATCTAAACCAAAATGAAATATTACCTCACACTTGTCAAAATGGCTATCATCAAAAATAACACAAATAAATGTTGGAGAGGATCTGGAGAAAAGGGAACCAACCTTCATACATTGTTGCTCAGAACATAAATCAGTACAGTCACTGTGGAAAACAGTATGGAGGTTTCTCAAAAATCTGAAAATGGAACTACCATATGACCCAGCAATTCCACTCCTCGATATATAAAAAAAAAACAAAAACAAAAACAAAACACCCAAAACACTAATTGGAAAAGATACATGCATCCCAATATTAACAGCAGCACTATTTACAATAGCCAAGACATGGAAGCAACCTAAATATCAATCAACAGATGAATGGATAAAGAAGAGGTCCGACTCTGTGACCCCATGGACTATGATGGTGGTGGTCAGTTGCTCAGTTGTGCCAAATTATTTGTGACCATATGGAATGTAGCCCACCAGGCTCCTCTGTCCATCGATTCTCTAGGCAAGAATACTGGAGTGGGTTGCCATTTATTCCTCCAGGGGATCATCCCAACCCAGAGATCAAAACCTGGTCTCCTGCATTGCAGGGGGATTCTTTACCAGCTGAGCCACAAGGGAAGCCTAAAGGAGAGGTGGTATATATAAGAACAATGGAATACTACTCAGAAATAAAAAATAATAAAAATCTGCTACTTGAAGCAACATGGATAGACTTGGAGGACATTATGCTAACTGAAATAAGTTAGAGACAAATACTGTATAATATCACTTAAATGTGGAATCTAAAAAATACAAAACTAGTGAATATAAAAATAGAAGCAGATGAAAATATAGAGAACAAACTAGTGGTTAGCAGCAGCAGGGGACAATTCAGCAATGGGGGAATTGGAGGTACAAACTATTGCATTTTCTCAGTGATTTTAGTTCACTAGGGAAATAAATAGGACTTCAGTAAGGGTAAAACAGAATACAGAGGTGACATCTGTTCAAATTATCCTGTTATAAAGGTGAGTTTTCATTCCAATTCCAAAGAAAGGCAATGAATAATGCTCAAAGTACTGCACAATTGCACTCATCTCACACACTAGTAAAGTAATGCTCAAAATTCTCCAAGCCAGGCTTCAGCAATATGTGAACCATGAACTTCTGGATGTTCAGGCTGTTTTAGAAAAGGCAGAGGAACCAGAGATCAAATTGCCAACATCCGCTGGATCATTGAAAAAGCAAGAGAGTTCCAGAAAAACATCTATTTCTGCTTTATTGACTATGCCAAAGCCTTTGATTGTGTGGATCAAAATAAACTGTGGAAGATTCTGAAAGAGATGGGCATACAAGACCACCTGACCTGCCTCTTGAGAAACCTGTATGCAGGTCAGGAAGCAACAGTTAGAGCTGGACATGGAACAACATGGACAACATGGACATGGTTCCAAATAGGAAAAGGAGTACGTCAAGGCTGTATATTGTCACCCTGCTTATTTAACTTATATGCAGAGTACATCATGAGAAACGCTGGGCTGGAAGAAGCACAAGCTGGAATCAAGATTGGCAGGAGAAATATCGATAAACTCAGATATGCAGATGACACCACCCTTATGGCAGAAAGTGAAGAGGAACTAAAAAGCCTCTTGATGAAAGTGAAAGAGGAGAGTGAAAAAGTTGGCTTAAAGCTCAACATTCAGAAAATGAAGATCATGGCATCTGGTCCCATCACTTCATGGGAAGTAGAGGGGGAAACAGTGGAAACAGTGTCAGACTTTATTTTTGGGGGCTCCAAAATCACTACAGATGATGACTGCAGCCATGAAATTAAAAGACACTTACTCCTTGGAAGAAAAGTTATGACCAACCTAGGTAGCATATTGAAAAGCAGAGATATTACTTTGCCAAAAAAGTCCATCTAGTCAAGGCTATGGTGGTCATGTATGGATGTGAGAGTTGAACTGTGAAGAAAGCTGAGCACTGAAGAATTGATGCTTTTGAAGGGTGGTGTTGGAGAAGACTCTTGAGAGTCCCTTGTACGGCAAGATCCAACCAGTCCATCCTAAAGGAGACCGGTTCTGGCTGTTCATTGTAAGGACTGATGCTAAAGCTGAAACTCCAATACTTTGGCCACCTCATGCTAAGAGTTGACTCATTGGAAAAGACCCTGATGCTGGGAGGGATTAGGGGCAGGACGAGAAGGGGACGACAGAGAATGAGATGGCTGGATGGCATCACTGACTCGATGGACATGAGTTTGGGTAAACTCCGGGAGTTGGTGATGAACAAGGAGGCCTGGCGTGCTGTGATTCATGCAGTCACAAAAAGTTGGACATGACTGAGCAACTGAACTGAACTGAACTGAAGCTATCCTAAATCTATATCACTTGCCATAATGCCACTTGACTCTGTTGTCATTTTATACTCATTCTTTTGTCTGGTTAATACTAGTTACATCTCCATTATGAGACTGTATGTATCAGATTCACTGCTGAATCTCCAAGATCTGGCATAGTACCTGGAATATCATCAGTGCTCAATATATATTTGAGGGATGAATAAATGGATCAATGAACGAAACAAATATACAGAGACAAAAATGGGAGGGCACTGAGGGTAGGAGAGAAGCTTTAGATGTTTAAAATTAAAAAAAGCCTTCTTTAAACTAACTTAAGAAGACCCTATAATAGTTGTACTATGATTGTAAAAAAATATCATTTATATTTTATCAGTTCATGAGTTCCTTTATAGAAATACCTGGACACTTTCATAGTTTTAACTTCCAAATTTAACTTGCTTTTCATCAACAAACAGCTTGAAAATGCACCATAAAACCAGTGTGCCACATTCTACTGCTGCACTAACCATGTAAGGAACAGAAGAAGGGGAATGTGCCCTTTATGTGGATTTTCAACTGAGAGTGAAATATTGCTTTGAGCCTTGCAAATCTCTCTGTAATACAGTGATGACAGATTGGAAAGTTAATTCATAACCTTGCAAACTTTTTGTTCCCACAAATCACAGAAAGAAGGGACTCATTTTTAAAAGCATGTCTGAAGCATCCAGATAGCTTTATATACTTGTAAATGATTTAATCCCAGCTATTTCTTGTTATCAAGTATCTCTTTACATATGTAATTAATATAATCCATCACTGTTATGACATAAACAGCAGTCTAATGTAGCCTTCTCTTTCAAAGAATAACATTTCATTTGTCAATCAGCAATATCTTAAGGTATCTTTTAAAATTTGCAGAGCAGAACATACAAAGAGTTGAACATCACCCATATCTATAAACTTTCAATTAAGAGCTACTCAGAGCTAAATCATTAAAAGGATGACAGAGCTTGTACTGCATTCATTTGAAGATTTTAATGTTGATTTAAGCTTACAGTAACTTTCATAAAGTAGAATAAAGAAATAAGCATATTCTTTTAGGAAAAGATGACAAAATTATAAATGTATAGTAACTACTTTAAGTAAAAACATCTTAATAGAGAAAATGCAAGATAATTCTCAAATATTCCTAAATGACACAGAAAATAAATGATTTGCTACCTGGGGCTAGTTTCTTTTTCTGTCATTGTGATT
This sequence comes from Bos taurus, assembly GCF_002263795.3. NCBI lineage: Eukaryota > Metazoa > Chordata > Mammalia > Artiodactyla > Bovidae > Bos > Bos taurus. The sequence continues at coordinate 27,887,368 of NC_037357.1, forward strand.
AAAATATCTATTATTAGAGCTGCTCATTTTGTTTATAAAAAGCTATCCTAAATCTTCTGAATATTTCACTCTCCTTTCACTTTCATCAAGAGGCTTTTTAGTTCTTCTTCACTTTGTGCCGTAAGGGTGGTATAATCTGCATATCTGAGGTTACTGATATTTCTCTCGGTAAACTTGATTCCAGCCTGTGCTTCATCCAGCCCAGTGTTTCTCGTGATGTCCTCGGAATATAAGTTAAATAAGCAGGGTGACAATATACAGCCTTGACATACCCCTTTTACTATTTGGAACCAGTCTGTTTTTCCATGTCCATTTCTAACTGTTGCTTCCTGACCTGCATACAGATTTCTCAGGAGGCAGGTCAGGTGGTCTGGTACTCCCATCTCTTTCAGAATTTCCCACAGATTTTGTGATCCACACAGTCAAAGGCTTTGACATAGACAGTAAAGCAGAAATAGATGTTTTTCTGGAACTCTCTTGCTTTTTTGATGATCCAGCAGATCCAACATTTTGATCTCTGATTCCTCTGCCTTTTCTAAAACCACCTTGAACATCAGGAAGTTCACGGTTCACATATTGTTGACGCCTGGCTTGGATAATTTTGAGCATTACTTTACTAACATGTGAGATGAGTGCAATTATGTGGTAGTTTGAACATTCTTTGGCATTGCCTTTCTTTGGGAGTAGAATGAAAACTGACCTTTTCCAGTTCCATGGCCACTGCTGAGTTTTCCAAATTTGCTGGCATATTAGGTGCATATTCAGAAGATTTATCATATTAAAAAGCAGAGCCATTACTTTGCCAACAAAAGTCCATCTAGTTAAGGCTAGTTTATTCCAGTAGTCATGTATGGATGTAAGAGTTGGACTATAAAGAAAGCTGAGTACTGGGTGTGAGAGTTGGACTGTGAAGAAAGCTGAGCACCAAAGAATTGATGCTTTTGAACTGTGGTGTTGGAGAAGACTCTTGAGAGTCCCTTGGACTGCAAGGAGATCCAACCAGTCCATTCTGAAGGAGATCATTGCTGGGTGTTCTTTGGAGGGAATTATGCTAAAGCTGAAACTCCACTACTTTGGCCACCTCATGTGAAGAGTTGACTCATTGGAAAAGATTCTGATGCTGGGAGGGATTGGGGGCAGGAGGAAAAGGGGACAACAGAGGATGAGATGGCTGGATGGCATCACCGACTCGATGGACGTGAGTTTGTGTGAACTCCAGGAGTTGGTGATGGACAGGAATGACTGGCGTGCTGCAATTAATGGGGTCACAAAGAGTCAGACACGACTGAGTGACTGAACTGAGCGCTGAAGAATTGATGCTTTTGAACTGTGGTGTTGGAGAAAACTCTTGAGAGTCCCTTGGACTGCAAGGAGGTCCAATCAGTCCATCCTAAAGGAAAGCAGTCCTGAATATTCACTGGAAGGACTGATGCTGAAGCTGAAACTCCAATACTTTGGTCACCTGATGTGAAGAGCTGACTCATTGAAAAAGACCCTGGTGCTGGGAAAGATTGAAGACAGGAGAAGGAGATGACAGAGGATGAGATGGTTGGATGGCATCACCAACTCAATGGACATGAATTTAAGTAAGCTCTGGGAGTTGGTGATGGACAGGGAGGCCTGGCATGCTGCAGTCCATGGGGTTGCAAACAGTTGGACACGACTGAGTGACTGAACTGAACTGAAATCTTCTGAAATTCAAATGTGGTGTGATTCAGCTAATAAAGTAAATCACCATTAGTGTTATATTATTTAACTGTCACATAATGTAGAGAAACATGTTAAGATAATGATGACATAGGTGGCTTCTGATGAGAAAATGATCCGAAGTATTATCCACAAAAAGCTGTCCTTCAGTCGCTCAGTTGACTTTTTGTTACCCCATGGACTGCAGCACGCCAGTCTTCTCTGTCCTTCACTGTCTCCTGGAGTTTGCTCAAACTCATGTACATTGAGTTGGTGATGCTATCTAACCATTTCAACCGCTGCCACCCTTTTCTTCTGTTGCCTTCAATCTTTACCAACATCAGGGTCTTTATTAATGACTTAGCTCTTCGCATTAGGTAGCCAAAATATTGGAGATTCATCATGAGCTCTTTCAATGGATATCCACAGTCGATTTCCTTTAGGGTTGACTGGTTTGATATCTTTGTTGTTCAAGGAACTCTCAAGAGGCTTATCCAACACTGAAGTTCAAAAGCATCAATTCTTTAGGACTCAACATTCTCTACGGTCCAGTACATGACTACTGGAAAAACCATAGCTTTCACTAGATGGACTTTTGTCTGCAAAGTAATGTTTCTGCTTTTTAATATGCTGTTTAGGTTTGTCATGGTTTTTCTTCCAAGGATCAAGCATCTTTTAATTTTATGGCTTCAGTCACCATCTGCAGTGATTTTGGAGCCCAAGAAAATAAAATCTGTCACTGCTTCCACTTTTTCCCATCATTTGCCATGAAGTGATGGGACTTGATGCCATGATCTTAGTTTCTTGAATGTTGAGTTTCAAGCCAGCTTTTTCACTCTTCTCTTTCACCTTCATCAAGAGGCTTTTTAGTTCCTCTTCACATTCTGCCATTAGAGTGGTATCATTTGCATGTCTGAGGTTATTGATATTTATCCTAGTAATCTTGATTCCAATTTGTTATTCATTCAGCCCTTCATTTTGCAGGATGTACTCTGCACAGAAATTAAATAAGCAGGGTGACAATATACAGCCTTGACATACACCTTTCCCAATGTTGAACCAGTCGATTGTTCTGTGTCCAATTCTAAATGCTGCTTCTTGACCTGCATACACATTTCTCAGGAGGCAGGTAAGGTGGCCTGGTATTCCCATCTCTTTAAGAAATTTCCACAGTTTGTTGTGATCCACACTGCTAAAGGCTTCGGTGTACTCAATAAAGCAGAAGTAGATGTTTTTCTGGAATTCCCTTGCTTTTTCTATGATTGAATGAATGTTGGCGATATGATCTCTGATTCTTATGTTTTTTCTAAATCCAGCTTGTACATCTGGAATTTCTCAGTTCAAGTACTGTTGAAAACTAGCTTGAAGGATATTGAGCATTACCTTACTAGCATACAAAATGAGTGCAATTGTGTGGTAATTTGAACATTCTTTGGTCTTATCTTTCTTTGAGATTGGAATGAAAAGTGACCTTTTCCAGTCCTGTGGCCACTGCTAAGTTTTCCAAGTTTTCCAAGTCATTGCAGCACTTTAACAGCATCATCTTTTAGGATTTGAAATAGCTCAGCTGGAATTCCATCACCTCCACTAGCTTTGTTAATAGTAATGCCTCATAAGGCCCAAATGACTTCACACTCCAGGATGTCTCACTCTAGGTGAGTGATCATACCATCATGGTCTTCTGGGTCATTAAGTCCTTTTTTGTATAGTTTTGTGTATTCTTGCTACCTCTTCTTGTCTCTTCTGCTTCTGTTAAGTCCTTGCCATTTCTGTTCTTTATTGTGCACATCTTTGCCTGAAATATTCCCTCAGTATCACCAATTTTTTTTTTAACGCGATCTCTAGTCTTTCCCAGTCTTTTGTTTTCTTGTTTTTTGCATTGTTCACTTAAGAAAGCTTTCTTATCCTTGGTATTCTCTGGAACTCACTTGGGTATACCATTCCCTTTCTCCTTTGCCTTTCACTTCTCTTCTTTTCTATGCTATTTTTAAGGCCTCCTCAGACAACATTTGAGCCTTCTTGCATTTCTTTTTTTTTAAGATGGTTTCAGTAACTGCCTGCTGTACAATGTTATGAACCCCTGTCCATAGTTTTTCAGGCACTTTATAAGATATAGTCTCTTGAGTCTATTTGTCACCTACACAGTATAATCATAAAGGATTTGATTTAGGTCATACTTGAATGGGCTACTGGTTTCCCTTGCTTTCTTCAAATTAAGTCTGAGTTTTGCAATAAGGACTTTATGATCTAGCCACAGTCAGTTTCAGGTCTTGATTTTTCTGACTGTATAGAGCTTCTCCATCTTTGGCTACAAAGAATATAATCAATCTGATTTTGGTATTGACCATGTGTTGATGTCCATGTGTAGAGTTATCTCTTTTGTGGTTGGAAGAGGGTGTTTGCTATGTATGACCAGTGTGTTCTCTTGGCAAAACTCTGCTAGCCTTTGGCCTGCTTCATTTTGTACTCCAAGGCCAAAGTTGCCTGTTACTCCAGATATCTTTTGATTTCCTACCTTTGCATTCCATTGGGACTTCCCTGGTGGCTCAGATGGTAAAGCGTCTGTCTACAATGCGGGAGACCTGGGTTCAAGCCCTGGGTTGGGAAGATCCCCTGGAGAAGGAAAGGCAACCCACTCCAGTACTATTGCCTGGAAAACCCATGGACAGAGGAGCCTACAGGTAGGCTACAGGCTACAGCCTGGTAGGCTACAGGCTATGGGGTCGCAAAGAGTCGGACACGACTGAGTGGCTTCACTTTGCATTCCAATCCCCTATGATGAAAAGGACATCTGTGTGTGTGTGTGTGTGTGTGTGTGTGTGTATTAGTTCTAGAAGGCCATGTAGGTCTTCACAGATTTGTTAAACTTCATCTTCTTCACCATCAGTGTTTGGGGCATAGAGTTGGATTACTGTGATATTGAATTGTTTGCCTTGGAAAAGAACAGAGATCATTCTGTCGTTTTTGAGACTGTACCTAAGTACTGCATATCAGACTCTTTTGTTTATTATGAGATCTACTCCATTTCTTCTAAGGGATTCTTGCCCACAGTAGTAGATATAATGGTCATCTGAATTAAATTCGACCATTCCCATTCATTTTTGCTCACTGATTCCTAAAGTGTCGATGTTCACTGTTGCCATCTCCTGCTTGACTATGTCCAATTTACCTTGATTCGTAGACCTAGCATTCCAAGTTCCTATGCACTATTGTTCTTTACAACATCAGACGTTACTTTCACCACCAGGCACATCCAAAACTGAGTGTTGTTTTTGCTTTGGCCCATTCTTTTCATTCTTTCTGGAACTATTTCTCTGTTCTTCCCCAGTAGATGGACACCTAGCCACCTGGTGGGCTTGTCTTCCCATGTCATCTTTTTAACCTTTTCATGCTGTTCATGGGGTTCTTGAGGCAAGAATATTGTAGGGTTTTGTCATTCCCTTCTCCAGTGGACCATGTTCTGTCAGACCTCTCCACTAATACACAGATCACATTTTGTCAGAACTCTCCACCATGGCCCAGACCACAATTTGTCAGAACTCTCCATGCCCCATTCATCTTAGGTGGCCCTGCATGGCATGGCTCTTAATTTCATTAAGTTACACAAGGCCTGATCCATGAGATCATTTTGGTTAGCTTTCTGTGATTGTGACTTTCATTCTGGAGGCTATGAGATTATAGTGGGTCAGTAAAAAGAAGGAATGAGGTGACAGAACTAGAACCAATGTGATAGCAGACAGGTGTTCAATGGAAAGATGACCCAAATAGTATATGCCTATTGAGAGAGTCAATTCCTAGGCAGGTTGATAAGAAGCCCGGGGGTCCCCAAGGAGAGAGGGGTCTCAAGGAGGAGGAAAGGACACACTTTTTTGTCTACATTCCTTAGTCTTATTCAATTACACAACTCAGTTTAAACTCTGTACTAGTGATTATACAACAACAATCTATCCTGCTTGAGGACAGTTTCTCCTTCCTGAAAACCTCCTGAGTAATCCTGATATTTTAGAATGTATATTATGGGAGTGGGTCTGGTAGGATCTTTCTATTGTTAAATTCTAATCTTGTTATCCTAAAATGTAAATTGTGGGAGTGGGTCTGGTAAAATTTTCACAAACTTGAGACATTCTTTTGATTCATTGCAATAACTAATTAAAAGGTATATAACTCCATTTCTCACACTAGCAAGGGGGTACTCTTTCTGCCCCCTTCTGATGTCTGTGTCAGAAGCTTTCTGTATCCCTTTTATACTTTAATAAAACTCTATTACACAAAAGCTCTGAGCGATCAAGCCTCATCTCTGGCCCCGGATTGAATTCTTCTCCTCCAGAGGCCAAGAATCCCAGCATCTTTCATGGTTCAGCAACAACATTTCACTATGTTATTCTCTCCTGGAGACAGAGTTTATTCCCCCATCCCTATTGAGTGTGAGCTGGATTCAGTGATGATCTTCCAAAGAACAGAGTACAGAAAAGGGAAAATGATAACATTATAATGGATAAACCTAGCAAAGATTACTGTCTTACTCAGTTTAGGTTGCTGTAACAGGAACCGTAGTAAGAGAGTTGACTTGCACATGACAGAAATCTATTTCTCACAGTCAGTTCTGGAGGTTAGGAGTCCAGGAATAAAGTACAAACATGGTTGGGTTCTGGTGAGAGCCCTCTTCTGTGTTTCAACATATGAATTTTGTAGAGGGACAAACCTTCAGTCCATTGCAACTATCTTGAGCAAGTGATCAAGGATAACATTACCAGTGATGAGTCATGTTGATACCATGTACCTCCTGATATGGTGTGATGGAAAGGGGATTTTAACTTTGTGGCATTCCTCTGAAAATCACTAACTTCTGTATAATAATAAGAAAATAATTAGACAAATTTCAACAGAGGGACATTCTAAAAATACTTGACCAGTCCTTTTTAAAAACTGTCAATATCAAGGAAAATAAGGAAAGACTGAGAAACTATCACAACCAAGACCAGCCTAAGGAAATTGATGACTAAAAGAAATATGCTATCCTTGATTGAATCCTGGAACAGAAAAAAAGAAAAAGGACATTAGTGGAAAAACTGGTGAAATACAAATGACATCTGGAAGTTTAGTTAGTAATAATGTTGGTTTCTTAGTTTTTACCAATGCACCACAATAATGTAAGATATTACCATGAGGGGTGTATGGTATAAGGAAATTGTACTGATTTTTGTATTATTTTCTGTAAATCTAAAATTATTCCAAAATAAAGACTTTATTTTTTAAAATAATGTGAAAAATCTCTTTGAATCTTTGTCACCATTATCAGAATAAATTATAAGGAGCTTTTTTTATATAAAAGAGGAGGGGTGAGAAAAGGATTAAGAGTAATAAATGGAAGGTCATAGGCTTTGGAGCATGTTTGCTGGGACTGCTATTACAGAATACCACAGTCTGTGGAGCTGAAAATACAGAAAGTTATCTCTCATAGTTCTGGAGACTAAAAGTCCTGGCCAAGGTGTTAGTAAGCTTGATTTCTTTTGAGGCCTCTGTCCTTGGTGTGTTGATGGCCATCTTCTATGTGAGTCTTTGCATGGTCTTCCCTATATGTGTTTGTGTCCTAATCTCTTATTATAAGGACACAAATCATGTTGGAGTAGGGCCCAGTTTTGTGAGCTCATTTTATCTTAACTAACTTTAGAGGCCCTATCTCCGAATACACTCACATTCTGAAGTATCTAGTGGTTAGGGTATCAACATAGGAATTTGCAGGGGAAAGGGACACAACTCAGCCCATAACATAGTGTAACAGACCTGAGTTAAAACCCCTCATATTAATATATAAAACCACATGCAACATTTCTTGGCACAAATTAATTTTTATATATTTGTGAATTTTTGTGGTAGTGGTGGTTATAAATATTTTCTTGGAAAACTCTGAAGTTGTACAGATTCTCCCATTATTCTGACAAAGGGAGAGCAGTAATAATTCAGATGGAATTTCATACCAATCCAGAAGCACATGGCCTCAATGTCAGCAATGAGTTGATTTGAGAGGAATAAGAAAGGTAATTTTTCTTGCATACTTAAATGTTTGGACTGAGATTTACATTTGCTATATCAGTTTATGTCAAAATTGAAGAGAACTCTCCCTTGAAATGCCCAACAGCTAATCTATAGGTACAGTATACAACAAATCATACAAAGTATTCCCGATTATGTGAAAACTGAGCTTATAGTGGGTCAGTATGTGCAGTGAAAGAAATGGCAGTACTGACACGCCTGGTGACTCTGCTGCCTTCTAGGAGGCATTCACAATTAGAGGATTTATGTTGAATACTGTCTGGATTCTCAGGGCTCTGGCACAAGAGGAAGACAAGGTAAGATCCATATAGTCTATTCAGTGCCAAGACCAAAAAAAAGTTTAGTAAAATAAGGCACCAAATCTATAAAATACTATTTAAATAAGTTACAGAAAAATGATTAAAATGCCAGGATGAATTTTCCTTTTTACCTCTCTTACAAAGTAATTGACAAACAAAGGAAACATGAGCAAGATTATGTGCAGCTCTCTTCTAGGTACCCGGAAAAAGGGAAGAGCTTCACCAAAGTCTGCCAGCATTTCCCCCATCCTTGAATAAAGTGCATTGCTGCCATCAATTCAACACCAGCTGCAAATAGATCCATATGTTATCTATTGTTTCTCTCTTGCCCTCTCTATTTTATTTTTTTTTTTTAGTAGAGAAAACAATGTTTGTGCCAGGCAGACAGTTGTGATAACGGTCTAGGCCCCTGTATTACTCAGGGATTGCCATAGGAACAGAACGACTGGGAGTGAAGTGAAAGTTGCTCAGTCGTGTCTGACTTTTTATGATCCCATGAACTATATACAGTACATGGAATTCTGCAGGCCAGAATACTGGAGTGGGTAGCCTTTCCCTTCTCTAGGGGATCTTCCCTGGGAGATACATCTATATATCTAATCTGTGTGTGTGTGCATGCACATTCACATCTGACTCTTTGCAGTCCCATGGACTGTAGCCTGCCAAGTTCCTCTGTCCCTGGGGTTTCTTAAGCAAGAATACTGGAGTGGGTTGCCATCTCCTACTCCAGGGGATCTTCCCCACCCAGGGATTGAACCCACATCTCCTCTGTCTCCTGCACTGGCAGGTGGATTCTGTACCTCTGAACCACCAGGGAAGGCCATTAGATGATGGTAGAAAGATAGTATTGTTGGATGATAGTGGACCTAACATAACTGCACTTCTTATCACTAACTTTGAAGCATATCTTTTCCTCATAATTATCTATGTGATTTTGAATTTCTTGGCATATCAAATAGTATTGCAGAGAAATTAGAGCTACCTCTTCTAAGAAATTATTACTTATATTAACTATTCTCTCATCTAACTCCTACAACCACCACATGCAGTAGGTATTATCACTATATTCAAGTTACAGATGAAAAAATTGAAATGTCCTAAGCTTCCAGAGGATTTAAGGGACTTCCCCCTTTTCACACAGATGGGAAGTAGAAGAGACTGCGATTTGCACCCAGAAGTCTGGCTCCAAAACTTCTCCTTATAGCACTCAAGCTGCCTCCTTTTCCCAGGGGCATCATCTCTCTCACTGGAACCTTTTTTTAAACTTATTGCAAACCATGCAAATAAAGTTGTTGCACATATTGATAAAGAGAATAAAGATGAATTCATGTATTAAGATTTTACTTGTAATTAATTTTAAGCAGTTAATATTTTCCCCATGAGGATTAAGACACAAACGGAGGCTTTAGATTTACATAAAATAATACACACAGGAAGCTAAGATCTAGAGAGGGAAGATCATTACTCAAGGTCACATAAGGTGTTAGTGGCAAAGGAGTAGAGTCTAGGCCTCCTGTCTAGGGATGCTCTTTCTACAGATACTTGAGAGGACACAGAATTTGTTCTTAAACTCTCAAACATCATGAAGTGCACTACCTTTAGGATAAGTCAGGATACGACTGCTTAATCATCCCTTTCATGACACAGTATTCTGATATCAAGACTCAATCCTTGTCTAAAAACAAAATGCATGCTTCTAAGTGGCATCAAGCCCAGAAACAAACACACAAAAAAGTTAATTCACAAAAGTTAAACATCTGTTTGTATTTGGCTACCTACCAGCAAGTGAACATTCATTTATTTCAGATGAGCTTCTGTGTTTTTCTTGAAAATGGTAAACCTTTGGAAAATGTGAACATTTGTTCCTTTCATTATTGTGGTGAAAACAAAGGTTTGGAGGGGACATAAGGGAAATGCAAACATTTACAAACATCTCCCACAGGCCAGCTGGTAGAGTTATTGGCAAAAAGAACAGGCGGAGATAAGCAAATTTGGATATTTTTTTTTTGCTTTAATAAAAAAGTTCTTATTTTCATTAAATTATTTTCAACATGTGTACCTTTTATTTTAAAGTGGTGTGTGTGTGTTTCTAGGAATACGTTTATAATAGAAATTTGCCTAATCAAACGTTTGTGAGAATTGTCACCTATCATCATCACTCTAGCTGTGACACATTGCTAATGAGGTCAACTATTCCCTATTATTGATCTAATGTAGTCATCTCAGTGAGAATACTTAATGTGGCCTGATGCTTATCTCAATGTAAACCAACCTCCCCTTGCTGGTTCATATAATATACCAGCTTCTAGCTACTGAATGTACAAGTGAGTGAGTCTTATGTACTGTCCTGGAGAGTTATAAACAAAGCAAGCAAATATTTTCAATTAAGAGGACCTCGATGATCTCTTTGTCTGAAATACCAAGAATTTTAGGTCATTTTGTTCTCTTCATGTTAACTAAACATAACCAGATGTACATGGCACAATGTGAAATGAGAGTCCGGTGCTTTACTTTTGGAAATAGTCTTAAATTGGCAAAGAGAATATATCAGAATTTAAAATGCTTTATTTTCTTTATTTTTAAAATGCTGTAAAATGCTTTATTCTCTGTAAATTGCATTCTCTTACTCACAGATTCAAGTGTTAGGTGTCTTTTCCAAATTACAATAAAATGATTTTATTGTTTGATACCTTATGATAGCATAAAATTCTCTATGAGATGGCTGAAAAGGGAGCACTATCTGTCTGGTATAGAGCAATTTTTCATAAATTAAAATTTCTATTGAATTAGTCACATGTGGCAACTCTAAACTGCAACAACCCGAACACAAGCATGGAAACCAAATTGTGCCTTAGAATACAAGACTGCTATCATTTTAAAAGATAATTTTCAAAATGGATCTTTCTAATTTTAACTTACTATCTCATCTGTGGATGCATGCTACCTTGTCCTGTTCTAAGATTCCTATTTCACAACACTCAATAAGAATAAATGTACATAGGGACCTGATAAAATCAAATATGTCTTTCCTTCTCTTCCTTCTCACTATTCTCTGTCATTAGAATCAAATTTTACTCCAATATTCTTCAAAATAATTTGTGTTCTTTTCATTTCACTCACAAATATTCCCATTCAGATCCATGGGCAAATAAACATATAAAGCAGAGATGTACAATGGTTTAGATAATTATTTCAAATTACTCCAACTTTATAACAAATAGTTGCATTATACTTAATTAGAACTTAACATTCAAAAAAGATTTTATAATAGATAATTAAAAAAAAAAGAGTAGAAATTTCTGAACTGGCCAATAGATGAAAATTATTTTATACAGAATCAGAGATTTTTTATTATCATCCATACTGTGATTCTATGAAATATAATCCCAGTCCATATTTTAATGCCAACACACAAGAAAATTATAAATAACTATAAACATCTATATATACACTCACACAAATCATTATATACATACTCCCTTACACAGAAAGCAGAAGGCTATTGGCAAAAAAATATTATAGGTTTTGCCATTTAATAGATATATTATCTCAAAAGAATTTACCATTCTGAGTATGTTTGTACTCTGTAAAATACTGAGGAAAATGGTTTTCATGGTGCTAAGATACTCAAGGAAAATAATGTGACTGTTCATTGTATAAACTATGAAGTGCTGTGCATATGTAAGATTTTTGTTTTTCTTCTTTTCTATTCCAAGTCTGGATATTGAGCCAAGTCAAAAATATTTCTAGAATGAATCTGTACATTCATAGGACATACTTTTACTCTCTATATAACTCTGAAGGAATTTTCCATGTCATGTGGACTCCTCATTCTAGTATGGCTAATAACTTTTACATACTGTGTAACAGATGTGAGTTAAAAGAGTCACAGCCCTGGAAATCCAGTTGAGAATAAGAGAAAGAAAAAAAAAATTATAAGTTTTTAGAAATGAAAAAGTGGGTATAATTACAGAGTTAGAGATTTAAGGAAGTAAAAAATATTTCATATCTCTATGCTAATACATTTAAAAATTCCAATCAAATGGACAATTTTCTAAGAAAATAAGTGACTAGTTAAAAAGAACTAGAAAATTCAAGTAAACTAATAATCATGAAGTAAATCAGAAAATAAATATTAAAGAAATATTTTAGTTTTTCTTGATTCCTTTCTATCTTTCACAACTCACACTCACTCAGTAAGGAAATCCTATAATTTGTACCTTCAAAGGATATCCAGTATATGACCAGTACTTTCAACCTTCACCTCTGCCACCCAGATCTAAGCCATTATCTTCTCTAGTCTGGTCTTCTACATAACAGCCTCCTGATTGTTCTCCCTGCTGCACTCCTTCTTTCCTTTAGTCTACTCTTAACATAGCAGCCAGGGACATCATTTCAAAATAAGTGTCAGCCAAAATGGACTAACAAGAATCAGATTGATCCTCTTATTTTAAGCAATAGGAAAAGAGAAAAAAAAAAAAATGAAACAAAGATTTTCAGGCACTGGACAACAGACAGTCAGGAATGTGATACCCAACAGGAGGACAACAAGGTAACATTATTATTTTTTTTTTTCAAGGTAACATTATTATTTCACCAATTTATTTCCTAGGAGCAGATTCTAGGCCACATCTCCAGGAGTGGGACCCCAAACAGGGACTGTGGTCTTGCTGATCTAAGAAAATATAAATTAAGAACCTGGGAAGACCAATGGGGTGACAATTTTTAGGACATATCACTGGAGAATAGGGAGCTGCATAAAGAGAATGAAAAGATTCTGCAGATAGGCCAAGAAGAACCTTTATGTCTTGGCTGAGTACTGATCTGTGCACTGTCATTGTTGTTGTGTTGCTAAATTGTGTCCGACTCTTTGCAAACCCGTGGACTGTAGGTCACCAGGCTCCTCTGTCCATGGGATTTCCCAGGCAAGAAAACTGAAGTTGTTTGCCATTTCCTTCTCCAGAGGATCTTCCCAACCACAGATTGAACCCGTGTCTACTGCATTGCAAACAGATTCTTTATGATCTGAGTCACCAGGTAAGTTGGATGTACGCGTACATGAGAGAAAATTACCTGAGGTCTTGAACAGAACAAGCAAAGAAGAGTAAAGAGACCAGTTACTAAAGTTCACACACAATGAGGAATATTTCATCCTTCCACAAATCAGAAAAGAAAAACTTAATAATATATGGGTCATAGGGTTGAATTCTCAGAATGGCATCACCTTAGTAGTGAAGCTAGATTAGCTCTAGATTAAAAGTTGCTATGAATCACACCTAACAAAATTGAAAGCAAGCCTTGAAAGAATCTAAGTAACTCAACTGCAATTCAAAATAAACTCAGCACAATTTAAAACTTAACAACAAATCAGTATTTAAGCAGATAAAATTCCCCAAGCATGCAAGTGTGTTTATGTGTTAGTCACTCAGTTGTATCTGACTCTTTGTGACCCCATGGACTGCAGCCTGAAAAGCTCCTTGTCCATGGAATTCTCCAGGCAAGAACACTGGAGAGGGTTGCCATTTCCTTCTCCAGGGGAACTTCCTGACCCAGGGATCAAACTTGGTCTCCTGCACTGCAGGCAGATTCTTTACTGTCTGAGCCACAAAGGAAATATTAATCAATAGAAAAACAAATTCAAAATTCAGAAATAATAGAACTAGCTGAGAAATATGTCAAAATAATTAATATGTGCATGCTTGTGTGTGTGTGTATGTGTGTGTGTATATATGCATATATGTTTTATATATTCAAGTGGGTAGAAAGAAACAGGAGCATGAGGAGGGAAGAAAAAACTGTCACATGAAACCTGTAGAGATAAAAATACCTGAAGTGAAAAATACACTGAATGTTATTATTAGCAAGTCAGACTGTGTAGAAGAAAATATCAGTGGGTTTGAAGACATAGCAATAGTCTTGCTATGCTAAATTTGGATAAATTTGAAAGTGAGGCACATAAAGAATTTATCCAAATTGAGGAACATAGAGAAAAAAGAATGAAAGGTAATTATGCACAGAGCATCAGTGAACTGTCAGACAAGTTGAAATAATGGCTGGATATTTTCCAAATTTGAAAACAAACTATAAACTCACAGATCTAAGAAATATAATAAATGACAAGGAAAATAAACCTAAAGCCACCACACTACTGATTACATTTCAGTAATCAAATTACTGAAAAACAGTGAAAAAGAGAAAAATTTTAAAACAGCCAGAGCTAAATGACTCATCATATACAGAGGAACACTGATAAAAATGACAATAAACTTCTCATCAAAATTATGAAGACAGCAGCAAGTAGAGCAACATCTTAAAACTGCTTAAAGAAAAAAAAATCTATAAACCTAGAATTCCTTAACAATAACATGTTTCAAAATGAAGGAAAATAAAGACATTTTCAGGGTCTTAATTTTTCTAGCATCTCATTTTGAGCAATAGAATTCAATGCTATCATGTTTGTATTACATGAAATGTTAAAAGTTCTTCAGTCTAAAGAAAAATTAGACAAAAATTTTTATCTACACAAAGGAAAACCACTAAAAATACTAAATATGTGTTGAATATAAAATAACTACTTTTTTTCATTTTTACAAAGTCATACAAAAATGACAAAAAAATGAAAATATACTATTTTCAGGTCTTTTCACAATACTGAAGTTACATACTTAAAGGTAGAGAGTAGTAAGTTTAAAATGCTATGTTGTATCTTAAAAGGAACCAAAATATGGATTGAAGAAAAAAAAAAAAAAACAGAGAGGAGGAGCTAAAAACTCAACAGTGGAAAACGAAATCATAAAAATCTGTCCAAGGAAAGCACAGAAAGCAGAAAATGGAATAAAAAGCAAATAATACAAAGAGAAAGTATACAACAACATAGTTGGTTGAAACCCAAACCTTTCAATATACACAAACCCAAACCTTTCAATACACACAAAGCCCAAACCTTTCAATACACACAAAACCTTTTACACTACAAGTAAAAGTCATTTTGTCATATTATGTAATAAAATAAAACACAAATACATGCTACAGGCCTATCTTGTTTTATACCGTCCCACATTACTGAGTAATATCAGATGCTGAGAAGAACAATATTGCATAGGAACTTGGAACGTTAGGTCCATGAGCCAAGGTAAATTAGATATGGTCAATCAGGAGATGGTGACATCTTAGGGATCAGTGAACTAATATGGATGGGAATGGGCGAATTTAATTCAGATGACCATTATATCTACTACTATGGGCAAGAATCCCTTAGAAGTAGAGTCGGCCTCATAAGAAGAAGAGGAAAAAAAAAAAGAGTCCAGAATGCAGTACTTGGGTGCAACCTCAAAAACTAAAGAATGATCTGTTTGTTTCCAAGGCAAACCATTCAATATCACAGTAATCCAAGTCTATGCCCCAACCACTGATGCCAAAAAGCTGAAGTTTAACAATTCTGTGAAGACTTACACAACCTTCTAGAACTAACACACACACACACACACACACACACACACATAAAGATGTTCTTTTCATCAAGGGGTCTGGAATGCAAAAGTAGGAAGTCAAGAGATACCTGGAAGAACAGGCAAGCTTGGCTTTGGAGTGCAAAATGAAGCAGGGTAAAGGCTAACAGAGTTGTGCCAAGAGAACACGCTGGTCATAGCAAACGCCAACACAAGAGATAACTCTAACATGGACATCACCAGATGGCCAATACCAAAATCAGATTGATTACATTCTTTGTAGTCGAAGATGGAGAAGTTCTATACAGTTAGCAAAATCAAGACCTGGAGCAGACTGTGGCTCAGATCATGAAATCCCAAATGCAAAATTCAGACATAAATTGAAGAAAGTAAGGAAAACCATTAAAACATTCAGGCATGGCCTAAATCCAATCCCTTATGATTATAAAGTAGAGGTGATGAACAGACTCAAGGGATTAGATCTGACAGAGTGCCTGAAGAACTATGAATGGAGGTTCATAACATTGTACGGTACATGGTGACCAAAACCATCCCAAAGAAAAAGAAATGCAGAAAGGAAAGGTGATTGTCTGAGGAGGTCTTACAAATAGCTGAGAAAAGAAAAGAAGTGAAAGGCAAAGGAGAAAGGGAAAGATATATTCAGCTGAATGCACAGTTCCAGAGAATACCAAGGAGAGATAAGAAAGCCTCCTTAAAAGAACAATGCAAAGAAATAGAGGAAAACAATAGAATGGGAAAGACTAGAGATCTCTTCAAGAAAATTAGAGATACCAAAGGAACATTTCATGCAAAGATAGGCACAATAAAGAACAGAAAGGGCAAGGACATAACAGAAGCAGAAGAGATTAAGAAGAGGTGGCAAGAATACACAGAAGAACTATACAAAAAAAGTCTTAATGACCCAGATAACCATGATGGTGTAGTTAACCTCAGTCACTCACCTAGAGCTAGACATCCTGGATTGTGAAGCCAACTGGGCCTTAGGAAGAATCACTACGAACAAAGCTAGTGGAAGTGATGAAATTCCAACTGAGCTATTTCAAATCCTAAAAGATAATGCTGTTAATGCTGCACTCAGTATGCCACCAAATTTGGAAATCCAGCAGTGGCCACAGGACTGTAAACGTTCAGTTTTAATTCCGATCCGAAAAAAAGGCAATGCCAAGGAATGTTCAAACTACCACACAATTGTACTCATTTCACATGCTAGCAAAGTAATGTTCAAAATTCTCCAAGCTAGGCTTCCACAGTACATGATCTGAGTACTTCCAGATGTTCAAGCTGGATTTATAAAAGGCAGAGGAATCAGAGGTCATATGGCCAACATTCATTTGATCATAGAAAAAGCAAGGGAATTCCAGAAAAATATCTACTGATGCTTCATTGACTACACTAAAGCCTTTAACTAACTAAAGCCTGTGGGTCACAATGAACTGTGGAAAATTCTTAAAGAGATGGGAATACCAGACACCTTACCTGCCTCCTTAGAAATCTGCATGCAGGTCAAGAAGCAACAGTTATAACTGGACATAGAACAATGAACTGGTTCAAAATTGGGAAATGAGAATGTCAAGGCTGTATATTGTCACTTCACTTATTTAACTTCTATGCAGAGTATATCATGTGAAATGCTGAGCTGGATGAACCATGAGCTGGAATCATGATTGCCAGGAGAAATATCAGTAACCTCAGATAATGCAGATACCACTCTAATGACAGAAAGTAAAGAGAAACTAAAGAGCCTCTTGATGAAGGTGAAAGATGAGAGTGAAAAACCCAGCTTAAAACTCAACATTCAAAAAACTAATATCATGGCATCCAGTCCCATCAGTTCATGGCAAATAGATGGGGAAAAAATTATTTTCTTGGGCTCCAAAATCACTGAGGATGGTGACTACAGCCCTGAAATTAAAAGATGCTTGTTCCTTGGAAGAAAAGCTATGAGAAACATAGACAGCACATGAAAAAGAAGAGACATCATTTTGCCGAGAAAGGTCCAAATAGTCAAAGCTGTGATTTTTCCAGTAGTCATGTAGAAATGTGAGAGTTGGACCATAAAGAAGGTTGAGTGCCGAAGAATTGATGCTTTTGAACTGTGGTGTTTGAAAGACTCCTGAGAGTCCCTTGGACAACAGGGAGATCAAACCAGTCAATCCTAAAGGAAATCAACCCTGAATATTCATTGGAAGGACTGATACTGAGACTGAAGCTCCAATACTTTGGCCACCTGATGTGAAGAGCCAACTCATTGGAAAAGACCCTGATCCTTGGAAAACTGATGGTAGGAGGAGAAGGAGGCGACAGAGAATGAGATGGTTCGATGGCATTACTAACTCAATGGACATGAGTTTGAGCAAACTCTTGGAGATGGTAAAGGACAGGGAAGCCTGGTGTGCTGCAGTCCGTGGGGTTGCAAAGAGACACGACATTGTGACTGAACATCAACAACTTTAATATGTTAATATATACTGCATTTTTTATAAACTGAAGGTTTCTGGCAATCCTGCATCAGGGAATTCTATTGGCACCATTTTTCTAACAGCTTTTGATCACTTTTTTCTCCAGGCCACATTTTGGTATATCTCACAACGTTTCCAACTTTTTCATTATTATCATATTTCCTTTGGTCATCTGTGATCAGTGATGTTGGATGTTATCATTGGATAAAGATTCTGACTCATTGAAGGGTCAGATGATGGTTAGCATTTCTAGCCATAAAGTGCTTTAAATTAAGGTTTGTATACTGTTTTTTAAGACACAATGCTATTGCACATTTAATAGACTACAGTCTAGTGTAAACATAATTTTATATGCACCAGAAAAAAATCACATGACTTGGTTTACTGCAATATTTGCTTTATTGTGATGACCTGGAACCAAACTGCAGTGTCTCTGGTTTATGGTTATACATACAAGAATCCACTTTAAATATAAAGACAGATAGAATAAAAACCAAAGTATGGGGAAAATATATACCATACAAATACAAATCAAAATAAAGCTGCAGAGGTTATATTAATATCAGAGAAAACAGAAACTGGAACAACGAATATTACCATAGGTAAGGGGAGTCATTGAACACTGATAATGGGGTCAATGCATGAAGAGGTGAAAAGATAAATACACAAGTCCACTAAGATGGGTGGCAATTAAAGCACTCCATCCTAAGTATACCTTTTAGAACAAGTAAAGACTTCCTGCATGGTAGACTAAGAACCTCCACAATCTGTTCCTCTATAAAAGCAATGAAAATACTGGAAAAACTGTCAAAATCAATGTTTTCTGAACTCTGGACATTAATCAAAGGTTTTCAATAATCTGAGGGTTTATATAAGAAAAACTGCTGACCTACGGTAAAAAATGGCAGGGTTTGTAGCACTTTAACTTGATCTCCTCCAATCCCCTTCTCCAGAGCTCTGCTGTAGGTATGCAAACTGGCAGCCTATAAATCATGGTTGCTCTGAAAATTAGCGGTCTTTCAGCCATTGGAGGGGTTAGACTGGATTTGGAGTTCCATAAAAAGACCCAATCTCCCAGCACTGTGAGCACTGTCAGCACCTGGACTATCTCACATCTCCTGGCAAAGCACCATTCACAAGGCAATGTTATCTGTCCTGACTTGCTATCTTCTAGTTTCTTAAAAGGCCCAGGGATATCTGCCCTATCTCCTGCCTTTGCCTCTCCTTTGCTCTCTGACCTCAGTACTACTATTTTACCTTTTCCTTACTGCACCCACATCACATTGGTTTTCCTACCTTCTCTAGAACAATTCCAGCATGTTTCCTCCCCAGACTGTTAGCATTTGCTGTTTCCTCTAGCCATAAAATTGTTCCTCCCAATACCTCATCTCTTTCCATGTCTTTGTTCAATTTTATGCATATCAGAGGAGCTTTCCTTAACCATTCTACGACACTAGTTCATAATACTGTATTGTATATGTGAAATTTGCTAAGAAAGTAGATATTAAGCATTCCACTGGGGGGGGGGGAACCATTGTGGGAATCCTCTCACGATGCAAACGTACATCAAAATATTCCACAGTACACTTTAAATATATTACAATTTTACTTGCTAATTATACTTAAAGTTGGGAAAAATTAAAAAAAAAAATCACAACTTTTTTTCCACCTTGACATTCACTATGCCCCTTTCCCATTTCTTTTATTTTTATAACACTTATTGCCATTTGACGTACCATTTAGTTTACTTATTTAGTTGATTATCTGTGTCTCCCCATTAGAATGAGCTCCCTATATTAAGACTTTGTCTTATTTCTATGTGCCCCACCCACAGCACTCAGAACAGTAGATGGCAAATTTCTTGTTCTTGTTTAGTCACTTCAGTCGTGAGTCTTTGCAATCCCAAGGAAAGGAAGTAACTTTTATCCTTGTGTGCTTAACTGCTTAGTCATGTCTGAATCTTTCCAACCCCATGAACTATAGCCCACCAGGCTCCTCTGTCCATAAGATTTCCCAGGCAAGAATACTGGAGTGAGTTGCCATGCCCTCCTCCAAGGGATCTTCTGGACCCCGGGATGGAACTCACTTCTCTTACATCTCCTAAATTGGTGGGCAGGTTCTGTACCACTAGTGCCCCCAGGAAGCCTTCACATTTAAATATAACATGCCAAAAGTTTAAACTAACATAGATGATTTTAATAATTTCACCAAGTGCCATAATTGCCAAATTCAACTGCCAATCTAAGTTCTTTTGATAGAGTTGATCACTCCTTTGTTAAAATATTTTCTTCATTGGTGTCTACAATATCAAATCCATTGGTTTATTCCTATTTCAATGCCACTCCCTTGACTTATATATATTTTTAAAATTTCTTCAGATTTCTTTTAGATATCTAAATATTGGGTGTTCCAAGGGTCATCCCAGAACATCTTCTCATCTCTATTTATTGCCCCTCTCTAGGTGAAGTCACCAAGTCCTATGACTTTATAACTCATCTTTCCACTTATGATTCTCAAATTTTTTATTTCCAGCTAGTAACAATCCACTTAAATCTGCATTTCTGTATCCAAATATCTAGTTAACATTTTCATTTGGTTATCTAATAAAAATCATAAACTTAACATGTCCAAAATTAAAATTCAGGGTTTTTCTCACTCAAGCCTGCTCATTTTCCAATAGCAACTCCATTTAACCTGTTATTCTGGCCCCAAACCTAGAATTGATCCTTGACTTCCTTTTCACTTATACTCCATGCTCTGTTATCAAATTCTGTCAACTCTGCCCTCAAAAGCTGTCCAGAGATGGTTCATCAACCTGCTTTCAATTCATCACCCTGCTTTCAATTCACCCTTGGCGATGACACCCCACTCCAGTACTCTTGCCTGGAAAATCCCATGGACGGAGGAGCCTGGTAGGCTGCAGTCCATGGGGTCGCGAAGAGTTGGACACGACTGAGCGACTTCACTTTCACTTTTCACTTTCATGCATTGGAGAAGGAAATGGCAACCCACTCCAGTGTTCTTGCCTGGAGAATCCCAGGGATCAGGGAGCCTAGTGGGCTGCCGTCTATGGGGTTGCCCAGAGTCAGACACAACTGATGTGACTTAGCAGCAGCAGCAGCCACCTTTGGACTATACAGCAACCAATTGATCCATTTCTACCTATATATGTATATATATATAGCCCACAAGCCCTGGTGACTACAATGACACACAAGCGCAGCCAAGAGGAGCTACCCCACGTCCGAGGTCAGGGGCAGTGGCTGAGAGGAGCTACCCCACGGCTGAGAGTGCCAGGCTGCGACAGCACAGGAGCAGTTGAGAGGGGATACCCCATGTCTGAAGTCAGGGGCAGTGGCTGGGAGGAGCTACTCCCCTGCCAGAGGACAGGGGTGGCGGCCGGAAAGAGCTACCCCACCTCCAAGGAGTGGTGGCTGGTGGGTGTAGGAGGGCCTAGAGGAGCTACTCCACATTCAAGGTCAGGAGGGATGGCAGTGAGGAGATATCCATGTCTAAGATAAGGAGCAGCAGCTGCGCTTTGCTGGAGCAGCCGTGAAGAGATATCCCACGTCCAAGGTAAGAGAAACTCAAGAAAGACGGTAGGTGTTGCAAGAGGGCATCAGAGGACAGACACACTGAAACCATACTCACAGAAAACTAGCCAATCTGATCACACTAGGACCACAGCCTTGTCTAACTCAATGAAACTAAGCTATGCCCTGTGGGGTCAACCAAGACGGGTGGGTCATGGCGGAGAGATCTGACAGAATGTGGTCCACTGGAGAATGGAATGGCAAATCACTTCAGTATTCTTGCCTTGAGAAGCCCATGAACAGTATGAAAAGGCAAAATGATAGGATACTGAAAGAGGAAGTCCCCAGGTCAGTAGGTGCCCAATATGCTTCTGGAGATCAGTGGAGAAATAACTCCAGAAAGCATGAAGGGATGGAGCCAAAGCAAAAACAATACCCAGTGTGGATGTGACTGGTGATAGAAGTAAGGTACAATGCTGTAAAGAGCAATATTGCATAGGAACCTGATATCAGGTCCATGAATCAAGGCAAATTGGATGTAGTCAAACAGGAGATGGGAAGAGTGAACATCGATATTCTAGGAATCAGCGAACTAAAATAGACTGAAACAGGTGAATTTAACTCAGATGACCATTATATCTACTACTGTGGGCAGGAATCCCTTAGAAGAAATGGAGTAGCCATCATGGTCAACAAAAGAGCCTGAAATGCAGTACTTTGGTGCCATCTCAAAAACAAAAGAATTATCTCTGTTCATTTCCAAGGCAAACCATTCAATATCACAGTAATCCAAGCCTATGCCCCAACAAGTAACGCTGAAGAAGCTGAAGTTGACCGGTTATATGAAGATCTACAAGACATTTTAGAACTAATACCCAAAAAAGTTGTCCTTTTCATTATAGTGGATTGGAATGCAAAAGTAGAAAGTCAAGAAACACCTGGAGTAACAGGCAAATTTGGCCTTGGAATACAGAATGAAACAGGGCAAAAGCTAACAGAATTTTGCCAAGAGAATGCACTGGTCATAAAGAACACCCTTTACCAACAACACAAGAGAAGACTCTACACATGGACATCAGCAGATGGCCAACACTGAAATCAGATTTATTATATTCTTTGCAGCCAAAGATGGAGAAGCTCTATACAGTCAGCCAAAAACAAACAAACAAAAAACCCCAAAGACAAAAAACAACCGGGAACTGACTGTGGCTCAGATCATGAACTCCTTATTGCCAAATTCAGACTTAAATGGAAGAAAGTAGGGAAAACCATTAGACCATTCAGGTATGACCTAAATCAAATCCCTTATGATTATACAGTGGAAGTGAGAAATAGATTGAAGGGACTAGATATGATAGATAGAGTGCCTGATGAACTATGGACAGAAGTTCATGACATTGTACAGGAGACAGAGATCAAGACCATTCTGATGGAAAAGAAATGCAAAAAAGCAAAATGGCTGTCTGGGGAGGCTTTACAAATAGCTGTGAAAAGAAGAGAAGTGAAAAGCAAAGGAGAAAAGGAAAGATATAAGCATCTGAATGTAGAATTCCAAAGAATAGCAAGAAGAGATAAGAAAGAGTTCCTCAGTGATCAATGCAAAGAAATAGAGGAAAACAACAGAATGGGAAAGACTAGAGATCTCTTCAAGAAAATTAAAGATACTAAGGGAACATTTCATGCAAAGATGGGCTCAATAAAGGATAGAAATGGTATGGACC
Source organism: Bos taurus (assembly GCF_002263795.3). Taxonomy (NCBI): domain Eukaryota; kingdom Metazoa; phylum Chordata; class Mammalia; order Artiodactyla; family Bovidae; genus Bos; species Bos taurus. The sequence continues at coordinate 27,910,589 of NC_037357.1, forward strand.
TAACAGAAGCAGAAGATATTAAGAAGAGGTGACAAGAATACACAGAAGAACTTTACAAAAAAGATCTTCACAAACAAGATAATCACGATAGTGTGATCACTCACCTAGAGCCAGACATCCTGGAATGTGAAGTCAAGTGGGCCTTAGAAAGCATCACTACGAACAAAGCTAGTGGAGGTGATGGAATTCCAGTTAAGCTATATCAAATCCTGAAAGATGATGCTGTGAAAGTGCTACACTCAATATGCCAGCAAATTTGACAACTCATCAGTGGCCACACGACTGGAAAAGGTCAGATTTCATCTTAATCCCAAAGAAAGGCAATGCCAAAGAATGCTCAAACTACCGCACAATTGCACTCATCTCACATGCTAGTAAAGTGGTGCTCAACATTCTCCAAGCCAGGCCTCAGCAATACATGAACCGTGAACTTCCAGATGTTCAAGCTGGTTTTAGAACAGGCAGAGGAACTAGAGATCAAATTGCCAACATCCGCTGCATCATGGAAAAAGCAAGAGAGTTCCAGAAAAACATCTATTTCTGCTTTATTGACTATGCCAAAGCCTTTGACTGTGTGGATCACAATAAACTGTGGAAAATTCTGAAAGCGATGGGAATACCAGACCACCTGCCCTGCCTCTTGAGAAACCTGTATGCAGGTCAGGAAGCAACAGTTAGAAGTGGACATGGAACAACAGACTGGTTCCAAATAGGAAAAGGAGTACATCAAGGCTGTATATTGTCACCATGATTGTTTAACTTATATGCAGAGTACATCATGAGAAACGCTGGACTGGAAGAAGCACAACCTGGAATCAAGATTGCTGGGAGAAATATCAATAACCTCAGATATGCAGATGACACCACACTTATTGCAGAAAGTGAAGAGGAACTAAAACGCCTCTTGATGAAAATGAAAGAGGAGAGTGAAAAAGTTGGCTTAAAGCTCAACATTCAGAAAACGAAGATCATGGCATCTGGTTCTATCACTTCATGGGAAATAAATGGGGGAAACAGTGGAAACAATGTCAGACTTTATCTTTTTGGGCTCCAAAATCACTGCAGATGGTGATTGCAGCTATGAAATTAAAAGACGCTTACTCCTTGGAAGGAAAGTTATGACCAACCTAGATAGCATATTGAAAGCAGAGACATTACTTTGCCAACAAAGATCCATCTAGTCAAAGCTATGGTTTTTCCAATGGTCATGTATGGATGCGAGAGTTGGACTGTGAAGAAAGCTGAGCACTGAAGAATTGATGCTTTTGAACTGTGGTATTGGAGAAGACTCTTGAGCGTCCCTTGGCCTGCATTCCAACCAGTCCATTCTAAAGGAGATCAGCCCTGGGTGTTCTTTGGAAGAACTGATGCTCAAGCTGAAACTCCAGTACTTTGGCCACCTCATGCGAAGAGTTGACTCATTGAAAAGACTCTGAAGCTGGGAGGGATTGGGGGTAGGATGAAAAGGGGATGACAGAGGATGAAATGGCTGGATGGCATCACCGACTCGATGGAGGTGAGTTTGAGTGAACTCCGGGAGATGGTGATGGACAGGGAGGCCTTGCATACTGCAATTCATGGGATCGCAAAGAGTTGGACACCATTGAGCGAATGAACTGAACTGATATATATATATCAGATTATGTTCTATGCCCATTTAAATTTTTATAATGTATTCCCATTTTAATAATTAAAATACAATACAAAGTCTTTAAAGTGGCTGACAGGTCACTACATATTCTGGTACCAAGAATATTCCAGACTTCATCTTTTATTAATAAGTCACTTTCTGTGTTCCACTTTCTGTGCTTTCACTTACTGTGCCCCAAACACATTTGATATTTTTATCCTTCTTTAAATGTAACAAGTTAATCTCTACTTTTTTTGCATTTGCACATTCTCTGCCTCCAGTGGCCCTTCATTCAGATATCCATATGGCTTTCTCTCTCTTTTTATTTAGATATCTACTTTGATGTCACTTTCTCAGACAGGCCTTTCATGACTACTATGTCTAATCTAACAGCCCATCACCATACTTTCTATTCTCTTACTGGCACTACTCTATTTATCTCTTACAAGAAGATATCTAGTATTTGTAAAGATATGTGCAAACTATTTATTGTTTGTATTCATCTCTAGAGCTTAAGTTCTATTACTGGAGGTGCCTTGTCTATTTTGTTCAGTTGTCTATCTCCAAGACCTAGAAATGTTCTTGGAACATAAATATTTGATGGATAATTAAATGAATGAGTAAATATATGCAAAAGGAAAGATATATAACTGTATTTCTCTCTGGTAGATCAAATGGTAGGTCATTTTGTTGCTTCTTTTTGTTTATACGCATCTTTGCTTTTTAGTTAATGAGAACCCATTGATTTTGCAATAATATAAATGTAATTAAAATTATTTCCATTAAAAACTGCAGACTTTATACTCTCAAGTGGATAAAGCAGTGGAATCCAAAGGGCAATGTATTGGGAACCCATTTATAAATCACGTTTCTGTACTTCTGAAACTGCCAACCGCAGTAAAAGACAGGTATGCTAATTGACCAACCTGACTAACACCAATGAGTAGAAAAATGAATAATGGTAACTCTAAAATTGTCTAAATATAATGCAGATGTCAACAATAACTAAAGTGGAATGGAGGCATAACTGTTTGAACCTGGATAACTGTCAATTTGTTATGAAAAATATTTTGTGATATAAAGAATTCTTTAGCAAGTTCACTAAAAATATTTAATATCATATTGCATCATGGAGTTTGGAGAAAATGATAGGGATACAGTCTAAAAAGGTAATATTTATTTTGTTTTCAACTGTTGTATTATTCTTCCCTTTGTCATTTAAAAGATCTTCAAGTGTCTGCTCCATGATAAGATCATGAGTCATGCTTTTTTCAGTCCATTACATTTCAATTATTATGATGATTATTATTGTCATTCACTTTCCATAGTACAATGTATTCTGTTGGGTTCTGGTGAGGAAAGCAGAATGAATATGAAACTGTCTAGGCTGTACAAATATTCACACAATTGTAAAGGAAGCAGCAACATACACAACTAAGCATCAAATAAGACCAACAATTATACCAGTTTTTATCAGATGGACAAGGACTATTCTCTGGGAGGACAAGGGGAAAGATACATTTCAGCTTGGTAGTTGAGGAGGGTGTCTTGAAACACTCAGAGGAAAAGTGTTTTAATTGGTTTTGGAGGATAGAACTGGAAAAGGATGCTCAGAATGGGCTCCTGCAAGCTGTTATGAGCCATCTCCAGTATGCTCCTGCATTCAGGTCAAATTGCATGAAAATTAGAATACTGTACTAAGAAAACTTTTTATAGGGGATGAGAAGTCATTGAAAGATTTTGAATCAGGGAATAGTATAATCAGATTTATACTTTGAGACAATGATTGACAGTAGGTGTTTTCAAGATCTGGAGAAAGAAAATCTAGACTGGGAACCCAAACAAAGTAAGAGGCTATTTTAAAAGTCTAGTTGAAAGACAATGAAGGCCTGATACAAAGTAGACATAAGGAAAAAGTGTGCATGTCAGAAAATGCAGATGACTGCTTTGACAGTGAGGATGATGAGGACAGAGGAATTAAAAATAATTCTCAGGTTTCTAGGATAGGTGCCTGAGTGAATGGCAGTGTTGTTAGCCATTATAAGGAACAGAAGGAGATAACTGTTGCTTGTGTTGTACTTGCTGTGCTTAGTTGTTCCGTCTTGTCCAACTCTTCTCGACCCCATGAACTGTAGCCCACCAGGCTTCTCTGTCCATGAAGATTCTCCAGGCAAGAATACTGGGGTGGGTTGCAATGCCTCCTCCAAGGGATCTTCCCAACCCAGGGATCAAACCCAGGTTTCCCACATTGTAGGTGGATTCTTTACAGTCTGAGCCACCAGGGAAGCCCAAGAATACTGGAGTGGGTAGCCTATCCCTTCTCCAGGGCATCTTCCTGACCCAGGAATCAAAACTGAGGTCTCTTATATTGCAGGTGGATTCTTTACCAGCTGAGCTACCAGGGCTTAGGGATGGTTAAAATGGGGGTAGGGAAGAGAAGATAATTTTCATGCTCTGAATGTGGAACCTATTAAATACTATTAAAATGTCACTAAGTTCACATTTAAAATCATCTAGATTATGAGCTTTGTGCAAAATGTTATTAATCACCATATTTAATAACTACATAATATTCAGTATAGATATACTATAATTTGCTTACCCGTTTTCCTCTTGTTAAACAATTAGATTAGATACATTTTTTTCCTATTATGAGGAAAATATGAAGTAGTAATTTACACAGTTGGTTTTACAGAATTTCTTTTTTGTTTATTTTTCGATTATTTACTTAGATTACATTTCTAGTATTATAATTACTGGGTCAAAGGGTATGCATATTCTATGACTTAATTAATATTGCTAACTTACTTACCAAAGGAGTTACATCAATTTATACCATCACCACCATTAAAACTATACCAGCTTCACTGAATCTTTCTTTTTTTCCAGTTTTATTACATATGATTGGCATACGACATTATATAAGTTTAAGGTGTACAATGGGCTTCCCTGGTGGCTCAGTCCATAAAGAATCTACCTGTAATGCAGGAGACCTGCATTCGATACCTAGGTCAGGAATATTCCCTACAGAAGGGCATGGCAACCCACTGCAATAATCTTGCCTGGAGAATTTCATGGCAGAGGAGCCTGGTAGGCTATATATACAGTCCATAGGGTTGCAAAGAGTCAGACATGACTGAGTGACTAACACTTTCGCTTTCTTTCAAGGTGTACAATAAGACTATTTAATACATGTATATAATGCTAAACAGTTACCACAAAAGAGTTAATTAACACACCCATTACCTCACCTACCTGTATAACTAGGATATATTGTGGGTTGAATTCCAGACCGCCATAATAAAGTGAATATCAAAAAAGCGAGTTTAACAAATTTTTTAGTTTCTCTGTACATATAAAAGCTGTGTTTACATTATATTATAGAATTATGTCTAAAAAACACACTGTACAGACCCTAATTTAAAAATCTTTATGGCTAAAAAAAATGCTAACCATCATCTGAACCTTCAGTGAGTTATAATCTTTTTCCAATAGTAACATAAAGATCACATTACCCTAACAAATATAATAATGAAAAAATTTAAATTATTTCTAGCATTACCAAATTGTGACCATACAGAAATGAAGTGAATAAATGCTGTTGGAAAGTGGTGTTGATAGACTTACTTGATGCGGGATTATCATAAACTCTCAATTTATTAAAAAAAAAAACAAAACAGAAAAGCTATCTGTGACATGCAATAAGTGAAGCCAAACAAAACAAGGTCTGCCTGAAATTACCTTTTGTGCGTATGTCTGGGGCGAAAACATTTCAGGTTTACTCTCTTAGCAACTTTCTAATATATCATGAAGTGAAAGTGAAAGTGTTAGTCGCTCAGTTGTGTCAGATTCTTTGTGACCCCATGGAATGTAGCCCACCAGGCTCCTCTGTCCATGCTCTTCTTCAGGCAAGAATATTGGAGTAGGTAGCCATTCCATTTTCCAGGGGATCTTCCCCACTGAGGGATCAAACCCAGGTCTCCTGCATTACAGGCATATTCTTTACCATTTGAGCCACAACTAGAGCCCTTCTAATATATCATACAACACGGTTAATATTAACTGTATTGACCATGCTGTGTATTAGATCTCTAGAACACATTCATCTTATAACAGGAAGTTTGCACCCTTTGACCAACAGCTCCCCATTTCCCCCACTCCCCAGTCCCAGGCAACCACCACTCTCCTCTATGTTTCTATGAGCTCAGCTTTTTTAGACTGACTTCATATATAAGTGAGATCATACAATATTTATCTTTCTCCATTTGATTTATTTCACTTTGCATAATAAGCTGAAGGTCCACCCATGTTGTCAAATAACAGCATTTCAAAAATCTTTTTTCTATTGCCTTCCTGGTCTTTATTTCATTTATTTCTGCTTTGATCATTGCTGTTTCCTTTCTTATTCTAACTCTGTGCTTAGTCTGTTCTTATTTATAAAAAGAAGAAAAAGTTCCTTGAGGTATAAAGTTAGGCTGTTTATTTGAGGTTCTTCTTTTTTCTTAATGCAGGTGTTTATTGACATAAACTTCCTACTTAGTACTGTTTTTTTCAGCATGTTGATACATTATATTTTCATTTTCATTTTCATTGCTTTAAGATTTTTTCATATTTTTCTTTTGATTTTTTCTTTGATCCACTGAATATTCAGGAGTGTGTTTTTTAATATTCATATATTTGTGAATATTCCAATTTTCCTCCTACTATTGATTCTTGTTTCATATCATGTTTGAAAAAGACACTTAGTATGATTTCAACTTTCTAAATTTCCTATAACTTATTTTGTGTTGTGACAGATGATTTATCCTGAAGAATGTTCCATGTATACTTGAGTACAGGATATATGTTCTGCTGATCTTATGTGGAATTTTCAGTACATGTTTATTAGTCCCATTTGTACTAGAGTTTGGCTGAAGTTTGATATTCCTTATTGATTTTCTGCCTGGAAGATCTGTCCACTGTAGAAGGTGGTTATTGAAGTCTCCTATTATTATTGTATTGTTTCTATTTCCCTCTTCATATCTGTAGTATTTGCTTAATATATAGGTGCTCTGAGGTTATGTGTGTATTACTTATAATTTTTTTAGCCTTTTGATGAATTGACCCTTTTACATCATATAATGGCCTTCTTAGTCCCTTGTTACAGATTTTGAGTTAATTTGTCTGATATAAGTATGGCTGGGGGCTTCCCTGGTGGCTCAGATGGTAAAGAATCAGCCTGCAATGCAGTAGACCTGGGTTTGACCCCTGCTTTCTTATGGCTTCCATTGGCATGAGACATATTTTTAGATCCCTTCATTTTGAGCCAATGTCTGGGCTTAAAGCTTAAGTGACTTTCTTGTGGGAAACATGTAGCTGAGTCTTGTTGGGTTTTTTGTTTGTTTGTTTTCCTCTACCCAGACACTATGACTTTTGATTGGAGAATTTAATACATTTACATTTAAAGTAATCATTGATAGGTAAGGTCTTACTAATGCCAGCTTATTGTTTTCTGGCTGTTTTGTATTTATCTTCTGCCCCTTCTTTCTTCTTTTGCTATCTTCCTTTGTGTTGATTTTCCATAGTGGTATACTTTACCTAACTTATCTTTATCTTTTGTATGTTTACTGTAGGTATTTGCTTTGTGTTTATCATGAGGCTTACATAAAATACCTTACAGATATAGTACTATATTATATTAAGCTGATAACATACCAAAATTTACCTTTTAGTCTCTTCTTTTACTCCCACCCTTTTATTTTGTTATGTCACAATTATACCTTTTTATATTGTATATTTTTCAACTAATTATTTTAGCTATAGCTACTTTTAATGCTTTGCCCATTAACCTTTATACTAGTGTTAAGTGGTTAACATACCACCACCACCACATTACAGTAGTAGAGAATTATGAATTTGACTACATACTTATCAGTACAGTATGTTGTATATATTAATATGCCTCATGTTAATAATTATCATCCTTTCATTTCAGCTTGCAGAACTCTTTTCAGCATTTCTTGTAGGGCAGTTCTAGAAGTGAGGCACTCCATCAGTTTCTGTTTTATTTGGGAAAGTCTTTATCTCAATTTCATTTCTAAAGGACAATTTTTCTGGGTAAGGTATTCTTGGTTAACAGTTTTTTTTTTAGCATTTTGAATATATCATCCCACTCTCCTGTCCTATAGATTTCTGCTGAGACATCTGCTGAAAGCCTTGTGGGGATTCTTGGTTTTACTTCTTGCGAACACTGAGTAAAGATCAATTTTTAAACATTTTACTAAGCTAGTAGATATAAAATAATGCTTTATTTAAAATGTGCCTTTATTTATCAACAAAGTAGAATATTAGCATGTTGATTCTAAACAGTGTACTTATTTATTACGTTTCCAGTTTTTATTTCATGAGTTTTCAAATTTTATGCTTTCACTCACATTTAAGCTATCACTCACCATTACTAACTCATTGTCAAATGCGTTTTCTTTGTAATAACACTATCTTAAAGTATACTTTCCATATATTTATTTATTTTAAGTTTCTATTTCTATAATATAATCTTCCATGTAATCAGGAACCTTGTCTTTTGTTGTCTTTTCCTGCCATTGTACTTCCAGTTCTCATAACATAGTAAGCACTTGATAAATACTTGAAGACATGATGAAACAATGGTCTAAGTTAAGCATTTCAGGGCATAATTTCATCAGCTGCTTCTTGTGAAGCTCCACTGTGGCTTAAAATAGTTAATGTGTTTTCTTAAAAACCTCATTATTCTCAGTAGGTCTTTTAGACACTAAGAAATGAAATCAGTGTGTCCACATCTTGTTCAATCTTGTTTCTTTTCTTCTTAATGAATCTATACTGATGTTGTCTGGGAAAATGTAGGTTGCAAGGACAGGAATGTGACTTTTCTAATTAATTTCTGTGTCCTCTTACCAAATACCTAGGGCAATACCACAGACACACTGGAGAGTCAAAAATTATTAACTTATAACAACGGTTTTGATGATCTGGTTCTTAAAAAGAAAGAATGTCATTCTAGAAAGCTCTATAGACATCTATTTTAATATAAATAAAACATTGTGATAGTAGACATTTACAGAGTAAATGCTAATTTCAACTTCACAAATTTATTAGCATGCATTAAAAAAAACAGAAAATATATTTCTGCACAAATACATTGTCCTGAAATGCACAAATCGCAAACAGAAATAAACATTACAAATGTATCACATGGACTTCCCTGGAGTTCCAGTGGTTAAGAAACCACCTGCCAATGCAGGAGACATGGATTCAATCCCTGGTCCAGGAACCTCCTACATGCAATGGGGCAACTAAGCCCACATGCTGCAAATACTGAACCCAACACAATGAGAAGCCCAAGAACCACAACTAGAGAGTAGCCCTTCCTGCCACAACTAGAGGAAGTCCAGGTACAGCAACAAAGACCCAGCACAAGCAAAACTAAATTTAAAAAACAAATAAATATTTTTAAAAATAGGAGTAAGGGGAATGGGATCAAAGGAGAAATTATGGGATTTCTGATTACATGGAATGGTAGATACTTAGAAGAAAAAAGATTTGATTGATTTGTACAAAGTTGATGAAAATTGATCATATTGATTATTTATGATTATTTTTGTTGACTATATTTTAATGATCTGATTATGTGTCTTCTCCAGTAGCTTGTGAATATTTTGAAAAGTCTTGTATTCTATTCATCTCCATGCCAGTTCTTGAATAGTACCTTGCATATAAAAACACAGACTTATCACTCAGTGTAGCTTTGATCAACGAATAGATTAACTAATTCAGGAAAATATTCACATGAAGGGAATGAATTTTAATGAGTTTGCCAAGCCATTATATTTTTTTCTCATTTAGGATGACCTTTGAATCTCAAAAGCAAGAATGAAAATTAACAGGAAAAAGGGAGAGAATTACTTCATTGAATCAACATGTACTGAACTGTGCTAAGTGATTTAGGAAATACTAAAAAAAGAAAACATACTCCCTAGCAATATGAAAAATGTAACTATAATAGAATATTCTATTATAATGGTTGAAATATTCTAGTTTAAGTCAAATACTTTGGTCAAGTAATAATTTATTTATATCTGTAGATTTCTTCTTCAAATAATTTGTAAAGTGTACAAACTTTGAAATGAATGGCAAATATATTTCTGTACTTCTATGTCTTTTTACTAAATGTTCAGTGGCTAGAGTCCATTTCAGTGACTATATTTACCATTTGACATAAAATTACTTACCTTTTAAAATAAATGCACATGGTGTTAAAGTATACCTTGTGCTAATCATACTTTCACTCTGTACTTTTGTGACTCATAACATATTTTTGGAGTTAAAGTATTCTTGGAATAATTTAATGGTACATTTTCTCCCATTTAGTACTTTTTTGTTTAATTTATTTCTCAATTTTAGCTGACATTAAAACGAACATTTTAAAATTTAACAAACATGACATTTTTCCAAAAGAAATAAAAGCCTGAATGATTCAAGCATGCTTCACAGTTTCTTTTCACCATGTATAACAAAGATAGCTAGTGTCAACTCTGGTTTCTAAACAATAATGACCTAAAAAATCAGCCTTTAAAGGTGAATAAGCTTACTTCCAAAATATGAGCACACATTGTGATATACTGTGAGAATGTTCAGATGGAAGATATGTTATCATGTTCACTAAACTAAAATTTTAAACAGTGAGAGCTGAGGCAATTCATTTATCAAAAATACCTGTGGTGAATTCATTTTGATATTTGGCAAAACTAATACAATTATGTAAAGTTTAAAAATAAAATAAAATCAGATTTAGTTTAAAAAAAATACTTGTAAAGTTATAAAAAACTTGTCTATAGGATGAGATTGAGAGAAATGAAATGATACCCTTGAAATTCTCCAGAATAAGAGTGTCGATTGAATGGCTTACAGAAGTGGGAGATACATAAAACTTTGCATGTTGCTTCATAAGGGCTTGTTTTTGTTTAGTCACTAAGTCGTGTCTGACTCTTTGTGACCCCATGAACTGTAGCCCACCAGACTCTGTCCATGGGGTTTCCAAGAAAAAATAGTAAAGTTGCCATTTCTTTCTCCAGGGGATCTTACCAGCCCAGCGATCAAACCCACATTCCTGCATTGCAGGCAGATTCTATACTACCAAGGCATGTGGGAAACCCTTGGTAAAGTTAGAAAGAGTATTTAATATTCCCTTTATGGTGCTTAGTTGAGTGAATCTCATGAGATCACAGATTTATTTAATGGCTGTTAGACAGGTTTTAAGCAGAATGGAAATCTCTGGCATGGGAGAGGGGGAAATACATCACTTCAGTTAGTGGAAAGAGAAGGTGTTAGATCAGTGAAATCAGAAATATGTACAGGTGAGATACTGGAGAACAGCCAATAGGAAAAGGAAATGGAGGTAACAGTATTTGAACTCTTACAACCATAGGAGTAAGGTGAGTCAAGAACACAGTTGAGTTTCACTTAATTAAACAGAAATTATATTAATAACTGAGATTGAATTGCACAGAACCTACTTCTAGTTGCCCTAGTTATTTCCTGCTCTCTTTATATTTATAATATAATGAAAACCAAGTTTTTTTTTCAAATGAAGCAAATAGTAATCAGAAAGCTGGCCAGTTATCAGTAAAATATGATCCAGTCAATTCCAGCTTCAGGGAAAAGCTAGGAAGGAATTTTGTAGGGGTCTTATTCCATAGATAAAATATAAGATTATATAGAGACGAATTTAAATTGTACATAAAAGGAATCTGCATACAAGAGGTTATTTTAGATACCACACTGTTGTACCACTCAATTGATTTTATGTTAATCAATGCCAATAAACTAAATATTTAATGAGTCCATGTCACCATATCTCTGCCACACTTAGCCATTGCTCCCTAGAAGGAAACCCTAGTACTCACAGAAGGCACAGCTCCTTGCCTTGACGTGGTGGCTTCTGTAAAGCAGTTTTGATTGCTTGGAATTGTAGCAGCTTGCTTCTTTGATTGGTCTCCATGGTGTTTGATGCTACAAAAAAGGATTAATTCTATCCTAGGGGGTAGGATAGAGAGATGAAGAGTCAGATGTTTAAAAAATTCTTTGTGTCAAAGATTTCAATATGTGTTGGGGCAATTTTCACTAAGGAGATTGACAGTATTGCTTATGGCATTTTCTTCACAATTATTTTTATTTTTCAGATATATACATCTCAGAACAGCTCAGTTAAGGAAGGCTTTTCTAAGAGAGTTTTATTTTATTTATTTATTTATTTTTTGCAGTTTTATAGCTGCACTGACAGATACAAGAAGAAGTTTAGTGACAAGGTCAAGCAATGAATCAGAGATCAGCAAGGGTCTTGGGTACCATCAGGTCTTGTCAGTGTAAGTAAATTGCTTGTAAATCAACATGTTTTGTACTGGAAAAGACTCAGCAATATTTGCTTAAGGAAACATTTTGAAATTATTTTTTCTTAGACAATGTAGTAACATGGATGTTTTTTGTAACATCCTACCAGCAACTTTTAACCTCTGAGCTATTTAAAAGCCAGTTATGCATCATTTTCACAGAAAAGCTGCTTGGGCATTTTTGTGTATGTGGCAATAGGCTAGTTGGCTAGTTGGGAATTTAACATGTGCCATACACTCAAATATTGGCAAATAATAATTTCTAGAGCTATTTAGAATAATTATCCAGTATATGCATTGCTAAATGCAAGTATATACTTCTCTGAGGACAGCATGTTAATATTAGTTCATTAAGCTCTATCTCAGGTCGGTCAGGCAAGGATGAATTTAAAACCAATAAGACATGGCCCCTGGACTCATGGACTTGACAAACTAACAAGACTGACATACAAGGAAGCAAACATATTAGTTTAGGGTATTGCTGGAACACGGGGAGGTGTGGTCCTTGCCTTAGACTTTTACATTCTGAGACTAAGCAGCCCAGGAGATTCGACAGGGATTACTATATTAGGAAACAGTCAGGCTGATGTGTAGTGGCTGTAACTATAAATTGCATGTGACAATCAATGTAAATATGCTGCAGAAGAAAGTATGATACATAGACTTCATGGTGTTCAGCAAATCCCTTTGATGTTCTGAGATTAAAAAAAAAAACAGTATATGAAAGAAAATAAATATTTCCAAAGTCCCATCCAGCAACATTATTCTAATCTATAAGATGTATAGAATTGCAAACTAAGAATTCCTGGTAATCTGAAACATCTAAATGTTTAGGCTGCATAGTTGAGATTGGAAAATATTACACATAATTGTTTGAAAGTGAAAAACTGTTATTTATTGCTATGGTTCTCATTTTGAAATTTTTCATTAGAATGCAAATCCATTAACCTCTTTTATTTGGGACCCATCCAATTTTACTGATCCCCAAATAAATCTAAGTAAATAAATATAAGCCAATTTTAAATTGACATCCTCTGGTTCTTTTATGTTTTGTTTTTCCAGGTTTAAGGAAATCCTCTTATCTTTTCTCTTAAAAGCTTTCAGCAATTTGGTAATAAACATTTGTGAACTTAAAAAAAAAAGTAATTGAACATCATTGTATGAATAAGAAATATATTCAGCTAAAAATAAAAGAAAATAATAAAACTGAGTAAAAAAATAAATAAATTGACATCCTCTCAAAACCTTAAAATTCAAAGTCTAAAGTCTTTTTATACAAAACAGAATTCTTGTATTATGATTTCACAAATTCTCACTAACAAAATCACTACTTTCTACTAAAGGTATTGATTACTTTTTTGAGATAGTCCTTGAGATTCTCATTGAAGTTCTTTCCAGGCCAGCAGTGTCAACAGCAATGGGCCACAGTGACTTTCAACTTAGTATATTCCTTTGCTTAACTCCCATAATAATTTACACTTGAATAGACATGACATATCTTCTGGCAATGTTTATATGAATATAAGAATATAAGATATTAAATAATATGTAAGATTTCAAACTTCTTTTACTGAACTGTTTCCATGGGAACTGAAGGCAGGTACTGAAAATTGAAACTTTTTTTTCCTTATTAGCTAGATATGAGGCTTTTTCTTAGAGATTCTACTTCGCAAGAGCTAAAATCACTAACTTCATTAACTATAGACATTAATTGCTTAACTGAATTTCTTAAAGGTCAAGGGAGGAAACATAAAATGTATTTTAGGCAATTTGACTTTAAACACATCACCTTTATAAAAGGCCATATAAAAAATTCTAAATTATCATCAATACAAAGTGTCTGCAGATATTTTAATTTTATTTTTATTTTGTTTTAGTTTTTTTAAAAAATATAAATTTATTTATTTTAATTGGAGGCCAAGTACTTCACAATATTGTATTGGTTTTGCCATACATCAACATGAATTCACCACGGGTGTACACATGTTCCCCATCCTGAACCCCACTCCCACCTCCCTCCCCATACCATCCTTCTGGGTCATCCCAGTGCACCAGCCCCAGGCATCCTGTATCCTGCATCGAACCTGGACTGGCAACTCGTTTCACATATGATATTATACATGTTTCAATGTCATTCTCCCAAATCATCCCACCCCTGCCCTCTCCCACAGAGTCCAAAAGACTATTCTATAAATCTGTGTTTCTTTTGCTGTCTCACATATAGGGTTATCATTACCATGTTTGTAAATTCCATATATATGCGTTAGTATACTGTATTGGTGTTTTTCGTTCTGGCTTACTTCACTCTGTATAATAGGCTCCAGTTTGATCCACCTCATTAGAACTGATTCAAATATATTCTTTTTAATGGCTGAGTAATACTTCATTGTGTATATGTATATACATGTGTACATATACACACATAAGTAGTACACACATAAGTAATGTCTTATGATCCTTTGTATTTCTGTGTTGTCTGTTGTGATCTCTCCATTTTCATTTCTAATTTTATTAATTTGATTTTTCTCCCTTTTTTTCTTGATGAGTCTGGCTAATGGTTTGTCAATTTTATTTATCCTCTCAAAGAACCAGTTTTTGGCTTTGTTGTTTTTTTCCTATGGTCTCTTTTGTTTCTTTTGCATTTATTCCTGCCGTAATTTTTAAGATTTCTTTCCTTCTACTAACCCTTGGGTTCTTCATTTCTTCCTTTTCTAGTTGCTTTAGGTGTAGAGTTAGGTTATTTATTTGACTTTTTTCTTGTTTATTGAGGTATGCCTGTATTGCTATGAACCTTCCCCTTAGCACTGCTTTTACAGTGTCCCACAGGTTTTGGGTTGTTCTGTTTTCATTTTCATTCTTTTCTATGCAGATTTTTATTTCTTTTTTGATTTCTTCTGTGATTTGTTGGTTATTCAGCAGCGTGTTGTTTAGCCACCATATGTTGGAATTTTTAATAGTCGTTCTCCTGTAAATGAGATCTAATCTTACTTTATTGTGGTCAGAAAAGATGCTTGGAATGATTTCAGGTTTTTTGAATTTACCATGGTTAGATTTATGGCCCAGGATGTGATCTATCCTGGAGAAGGTTTCGTGTGTGCTTGAGAAAAAGGTGAAATTCATTGCTTTGGGGTGAAATGTGCTATAGGTATCAATTAGGTCTAACTGGTTTATTGTATCATTTAAAGTTTGTGTTTCCTTGTGCATTTTCTGTTTAGTTGATCTATCCATAGTTGTGAGTGGGGTATTAAGCTCTCCCACTATTATTGTGTTATTGTTACTTTCCCCTTTCATACTTGTTAGTATTTGTCTTTCATATTGGGGTGCTCTTATGCTGTGTGCATATATATTTATAATTGTTATATCTTCTACTTGGATTGATCTTTTGATCATTAGGTAGTGTCCTTCTTTGTCTCTTTTCACAGCCTTTGTTTTAAAGTCTATTTTATCTGATATGAATATTGCTACTCCTGCTTTCTTTTGGTCTCTATTTGCATGGAATATCTTTTTCCAGCCTTTCACTTTCAGTCTGTAGGTGTCCCTTGTTTTGAGGTGTGTCTCTTGTAGACAATATATACAGGTGTTTTGTTTTTGTATCCATTCAGCCAGTCTTTGTCTTTTGGTTGGGACATTCAACCCATTTACATTTAAGGTAATTGTTAATAAGTATGATCCCGTTGCCATTTACTTTATTGTTTTGGGTTCGAGTTTATACACCCTTTTTGTGTTTCCTGTCTAGAGAAGATCCTTTATCATTTGTTGGAGAGCTGGTTTGGTGGTGCTGAATTCTCTCAGCTTGTGCTTGTCTGTAAAGCTTTTGATTTCTCCTTCATATTTGAATGAGATCCTTGCTGGGTACACTAATCTGGGCTGTAATTTTTTTTTTCTTTCATCACTTTAAGTATGTCCTGCCATTCCCTCCTGGACTGAAAAGTTTCTATCAAAAGATCAACTGTTATTTTTATGGGAATCCCCTTGTGTGTTATTTGTTATTTTTGCCTTGGTGCTTTTAATATTTGTTCTTTGTGTTTGATCTTTGTTAATTTGGTTAGTATGTGTCTTGGTGTGTTTAGCCTTGGTTTTATTCTGTTTGGGACTCTCTGGGTTTCTTGGACTTGGGTGATTATTTCCTTCCCCATTTTAGGGAAGTTTTCAACTATTATCTCCTCAAGTATTTTCTCATGGTCTTTCTTTTTGTCTTCTTCTTCTGGGACTACTATGATTCAAATATTGGGACGTTTATCATTGTCCTGGAGGTCTCTGAGATTGTCCTCATTTCTTTTAATTAGTTTTTATTTATCCCTCTCTGATTCATTTATTTCTACCATTCTATATTCTACCTCACTAATCTTATCTTCTGCCTCCATTATTCTACTATTTATTCCTTCCAGAATGTTTTTCATCTCATTTATTGCATTATTCATTATATGTTGACACTTTTTCATTTCTTCTAGGTCCCTGTTAAACCTTTCTTGCATCTTCTCAAACCTTGTCTCCAGAATATTTATCTGTGATTCCACTTTGTTTTCAAGATTTTGGATCATTTTCACTATCATTATTTGGAATTTTTATCAGGTAGATTCCCTATCTCTTCCTCTTTGGTATGGTTTGGTGGACATTTATCCTGTTCCTTTACCTGCTTGGTATTCCTCTGTCTCTTCATCTTGTTTATATTGCTGTGTTTGGGGTGGCCTTTCTGTATTCTGGCAGTTTGTGGAGTTCTCTGTATTGTGGCATTTCCTTGCTGTGGGTGGGGTTGTATGGGTGGCTTGTCAAGGTTTCCTGGTTAGGGAAGTTTGTGTCGGTGTTCTGGTGGGTGGAGCTGGATTTCTTCTCTCTGGAGTGCAATGAAGTGTCTGGTAATGTGTAATGAGATGTCACTGGCTTTGGAGTGACTTTGAGAAGTCTGTGTATTGAAGCTTAGGGCTAAGTTCCTGTGTTTCTGGAGAATTTGCATGTATGTCTTGCTCTGGAACTTGTTGGCCCTTGGGTGGTGCTTGGTTTCAGTGTAGGTATGGAGGCATTTGAAGAGCTCCTGTTGATTAATGTTCCTTGGAGTCAGGAGTTCTCTGGTGTTCTCAGGATTTGGACTTAGGCTTACTGCTTCTGGTTTTCAGTTTTATTTTTACAGTAGCCTCAAGACTTATCCATTTATACAGCACTGTTGATAAAACAACTAGGTTAAAGATGAAAATTTTCTCCACAGTGAGGGACACCCAGAGAGTTTCACAGAGTTACATGGAGAAGAGAAGAGGGAGAAGGGAGAAGGGAGATAGAGGTGACCAGGATGAGATGAGGTGGAATCAAAAGAGGAGAGAGCAAGCTAGCCAGTAATCACTTCTTTATGTGAGCTCCACAGCCTGGACCACTCAGAGATGTTCACGGAGTTATACAGAGAAGAGAAGAGGAAGGAAGGAGACAGAGATGGTGAGGAGGAGAA
Source organism: Bos taurus (assembly GCF_002263795.3). Taxonomy (NCBI): domain Eukaryota; kingdom Metazoa; phylum Chordata; class Mammalia; order Artiodactyla; family Bovidae; genus Bos; species Bos taurus. Next base: position 27,928,059 of record NC_037357.1, read on the forward strand.
AGTGGGGAATCAAAAGGAGAGAGACATATCCGGCCAGTAATCAGTTCCCTAAGTGTTCTCTGTTCAAGTTGGTTTTAGAAAAGGCAGAGGAACCAGAGATCAAATTGCCAACATCCGCTGGATCATGGAAAAAGCAAGAGAGTTCCAGAAAAACATCTATTTCTGCTTTATTGACTATGCCAAAGCCTTTGACTGTGTGGATCACAATAAACTGTGGAAAATTCTGAAAAAGATGTGATTACCAGATCACCTGATCTGCCTCTTGAGAAATTTGTATGCAGGTCAGGAAGCAACAGTTAGAACTGGACATGGAACAACAGACTGGTTCCAAACAGGAAAAGGAGTACGTCAAGGCTGTATATTGTCACCCTGTTTATTAAACTTATATGCAGAGTACATCATGAGAAACACTGGACTGGAAGAAACACAAGTTGGAATCAAGACTGCTGGGAGAAATATCAATAACCTCAGATATGCAGATGACACCACCCTCATGGCAGAAAGTGAAGAGGAACTAGAAAGCCTCTTGATGAAAGCGAAAGAGGAGAGTGAAAAAGTTGGCTTAAAGCTCAACATTCAGAAAACGAAGATCATGGCATCCAGTCCCATCACTTCATGGGAAATAGATGGGGAAACAGTGTCAAATTTTATTTTTCTGGGCTCCAAAATCACTATAGATGGTGACTACAGCCATGAAATTAAAAGACGCTTACTCCTTGGAAGGAAAGTTATAATGAACCTAGATAGCATATTCAAAAGCAGAGACATTACTTTGCCAACAAAGGTTCATCTAGTCAAGGCTATGGTTTTTCCTGTGGTCATTTATGGATGTGAGAGTTGGACTGTGAAGAAGGCTGAGCGCAGAAGAATTGATGCTTTTGAACTGTGGTGTTGGAGAAGACTCTTGAGAGTCCCTTGGACTGCAAGGAGATCCAACCAGTCCATTCTGAAGGAGATCAGCCCTGGGATTTCTTTGGAAGGAATGATGCTAAAGCTGAAACTCCAGTACTTTGGCCACCTCATGCGAAGAGTTGACTCATTGGAAAAGACTCTGAAGCTGGGAGGGATTGGGGGCAAGAGGAGAAGGGGACGACAGAGGATGAGATGGCTGGATGGCATCACTGACTCGATGGACATGAGTCTGAGTGAACCCCGGGAGTTGGTGATGGACAGGGAGGCCTGGTGTGCTGTGATTCATGGGGTTGCAAAGAGTCGGACATGACTGAGCGACTGATCTGATCTGATCTGAAGTGTTCTCCACCATCCGGAACACACAAATTCAGAGAGTTGGATAGAGAAGAGAAGGCGGAGGGGAGAGATAGAGGTGACCTGGTGGAGAAAAAGGAGAGTCCAAAGGAGGAGAGAACAGTCAAGCCAGTAATCTCACTCCCAAGTATAAATGGGTACCGAAGATTGGGTTCTTAAAGGTACAAAATTGATGACAAATACCAAATAGCAAAGATTAAAAATCTAGAGTAGATGTTGGATTTTCAAAAATACAATATTGAAGAAAAAAATAAAGTCACAAAAATTATAAAATGTATATATATATATAAAGATCTAAACATAAGACCAGAAACTATAAAACTCCTAGAGGAGAACATAGGCAAAACACTCTCTGACATAAATCACAGCAGGATCCTCTATGACCCACCTCCCAGAAATAAAAGCAAAAATAAACAAATAGGACCTAATTAAAATTAAAAGCTTCTGCACAACAAGGAAACTTTAAGCAAGGTGAAAAGACAGCCTTCAGAATGGGAGAAAATAGCAAATGAAGCAACTGACAAACAACTAATCTCAAAAATATACAAGCAACTCCTACAGCTCAATTTCAGAAAAATAAAGGACCCAATCAAAAAATGGGCCAAAGAACTACATAGACATTTCTCCAAAGAAGACATACAGATGGCTAACAAACACATGAAAAGATGCTCAACATCACTCATTATCAGAGAAATGCATATCAAAACCACAATGAGGTACCATTTCATGCCAGTCAGAATGGCTGCGATCCAAAAGTCTACAAGCAATATATGCTGGAGAGGGTGTGGAGAAAAGGGAACCCTCTTACACTGTTGGTGGGAATGCAAACTAGTACAGCCACTATGTAGAACAGTGTGGAGATTCCTTAAAAAACTGGAAATAGAACTGCCTTATGACCCAGCACGGAGAAGGCAATGGCAACCCACTCCAGTACTCTTGCCTGGGAAATCCCATGGATGGAGGGGCCTGGTGGGCTGCAATCCATGGGGTCACTAAGAGTCAGACAGGACTGAGTGACTTCACTTTCACTTTTCACTTTCATGCATTGGAGAAGGCAATGGCAACCCACTCCAGTGTTCTTGCCTGGAGAATCCCAGGGATAGGGGAGCCTGGTGGGCTGCCGTCTGTGGGGTCGCACAGAGTCAGACACGACTGAAGCGACTTAGCAGCAGTAGCACGGAGGAAACCAGAATTGAAAGAGACTCATGTAACCCAATATTCATTGCAGCACTGTTTATAATAGCCAGGATATGGAAGCAACCTAGATGTCCATCAGCAGACGAAGGGATAAGAAAGCTTTGGTACATATACACAGTGGAGTATTACTCAGCCATTAAAAAGAATACATTTGAATCAGTTCTAATGAGGTGGATGAAACTGGAGCCTATTACACAGAGTGAAGTAAGCCAGAAAGAAAAACACCAATACAGTATACTAACGCATATATATGGAATTTAGAAAGACGGTAATGATAACCCTGTATGTGAGAGAACAAAAGAGACACAGATGTATAGAACAGTCTTTTGGACTCAATGGGAGAGGGAGAGTGTGGGATGATTTGGGAGAATGGCATTGAAACATGTATAATACCATATAAGAAACGAATCGCCAGTCCAGGTTTGATACAGGATACAGGATGCTTGAGGCTGGTGCACTGGGATTAACCAGAGGGATGGTACAGGGAGGGAGGTGGGAAGGGGGTTCAGGATGGGGAACACGTATGCACCTGTGGCAGATTCATGTTGATGTATGGCAAAACCAATACAATATTGTAAAGTAATTAGCCTCCAATTAAAATAAATAAATTTAAATTAAAAAAAGTTTGCTTTAAAAAATAGGGTCTCTCTCTCTCTTTTTTGTAAAGTAATAGTAGATTATAAAAATGTAAATTAAAGGAGTATTAGAGGACTTAATTTTAATAAATAATTAAAAGAATGATAGTAAAAATATATCTAGGACTTTCTCTGGCATTGCCGTGGGCAGTTGTTTTCAGTTCATTTTCGGATAGTTCCTTGATCTGGCTTGTATTTCTCAAAATCTATAGGCCCCTTTCTATGTAGTTGGTACTAACTACACGGTTTTAATCTATTGCACCTGTCACTTTCAAGGAGATTCCCTCCGTTTTAGCTTCTTCTGTTTGCTGGTCTCTTCAGTGTCTAATTTCTGCCCTGACACAAGGAGGTGATGGTGGACACTTTCTTAGGCTCACTTGTTCAGTCATGCTGTAGGGAGGGAGGGACGCTGCAAACAAATAACACTGGTGTGTGCGTACAGTGTCTCAGCCACACTGGGTTTGCCCCTGCTCATGGTGTGTGTCCTTTCCCTGTCTACACTGCTTAGGCTCTACGTTGCTCTGCTTGGAATTGTCTGAAGCCATCTCTGGGTTGTATGCACTTCCCAGGTCTAAGCCACTCAGGTTCAGGTACTCAGGTAGTCCTCAGAGGTGCAGACTCGGTTGGGCCTGTGTTTTGTGCCCTTCCCAGGTCCGAGCAGCTCAGGTGACCAGGTGTTTGGCGAGTGCAGTCACTGAGACTTATCACCTCCCCCATCCCTGCCACTCGGTTTTCTGGGTGTACAACTGGCGCACCTTCTCAGGTGGATGTTGACCATCCAGAATCCCAAGAAGTCTTGGTTAGCAACGAAGCCTGCTTGCAGTTTGGTAGATGATGCCTCTCTGGGGCCGCGACTGCCCGCTTCCAGCTCTGGCTGCCCTCGAGTGCCTGTCACTGGAGCGGGGGGGGATGGGCCAGTCTTGCAGCTGGCTAGCTCTGCTCAGTCCTTTGTTCCATGAGCGAGCCTGATGGTGTCTTAGGTTAGGTCTTTTCTCGGGGTAGCTATCCCATAGTCTGGTTTGCTATCCCAAGTTAGTTTCCTCAGATTGCCCTTGGAGCACTCAGGCCCCATCTTTAAGCAATGCAGCCCGCTCCTCCCTGCCCAGTCCCCACTTGCTAGTGGCGGATGCAGGCATCTGTGCTTCTTCTCCACTGGGAGCTACCATTGGGCACATATTCTGTGGGGTTTACTTATTTATTTATTTTTCCTCCTGGTTATGTTACCCTCTGTGGTTCCAAGGCTCGCCACAGACTCGGCAGTGAGAGTGTTTCCTCGTGTTTGGAAACTTCTCTCTTTTTTAGGACTCCCTTCTGGGGACGGAGCTCTGTCCCTACCTCTTTTGTCTCTCTTTTTATCTTTTATATTTTTTCCTACCTCCTTTCAAAGATAATGGGCTGCTTTTCTGAGTGCCTGATGTCCTCTGTCAGCATTCATAAGTTGTTTTGTGGAATTTACTTAGAGTTCAAATGTTCTTTTGATGAATTTGTGGGGGAGAAAATGGTCTCCCTGTCCTATTCCTCTGCCATCTTAGGACCGCCTCCTTAATTTTAATTATAACATATAGATCAAGAATTAAGGAGACTCATCCTAAATGAATCTATGCAATAGATTTTAGGATAATTTTGTGACTGTTTAGAGTTGCCCACAAAGAGGAATAAACTATTTTAATAGATTTTTCTAGTAAGATTACCTAGATGTCATTCTAATAGTAGGAAACATAAAGAATTCCATCCTGTCCTGGAAGAGTTTACTGTAGTTTTTTTCTTTTCTTTTTTTTTCTTCCTATTTTCCTCCCAGATAAAGTTTCTCTAAGATTGTAATATTATGCCAAGCATATTAGAAAAATATAAAATGCCCTGCCTTCAGAGAGTCTACAATCTAGTGTCAGAGTCTTACAAGGTAAGTCAGTGTCTGACTGAGTTGTTGTTCAGTCAGTAAGTTATGTCTGCCTCTTTGTGACCCCATGGACCACAGCACACCAGGGTTCCCTGTCCTTCACTACATCCCAGAGATTGCTCAAACTCGTGTCCATTGAGTTGGTGATGCCATCCAACCATTTCATCCTCTGTCTTCCCCTTCTCTTCCCGCCTTCAATCTTCCTCAGCATCAGGGTCTTTTCCAGTGAGTCAGTTCTTCACATCAGGTGGACAAAGTATTGGAGTTTCATCATCCTCTTGCCTTCAATCTTTCCCCAAATCAGGGTCTTTTCCAATGAGTCAGCTCTTTACATCAGGTGGCCAAAGTTTTGCAGATTCAGCTTCAGCGTGAGTCCTTCCAATGAATATTCAGGGTTGGTTTCTTTTAGGACTGACTGATATGATCCCCCTTGCAGTCCAAGGAACTCTCAAGAGTCTTCTCCAGCACAACTGTTTGAAAGCATCAATTCTTCAGCACTCAGCCTTCTTTATGGTCCAACTCTCACATCTGTACATGACTACTGGAAAAACCACAGCTTTGACTATGTAGAAACAACCAGTCCAGGTTAGAAAAGGGGAAACTGACACCTCTGGGAAGACGATCTCTAAGTTATAAAGAAATGGAAATTTATGGGTCATATGATGTTTTATGATATTTAGAGAAATTATTAATAGATGTTTTACTGATACATTGGAACATTGTGAGAAAAAAGGAGCATGAGACCCTTAAAAGCCAGTGCAAGGATGGAGAACAAGAAGGAGATTAATAATTTTAGGACAAATGAAATGTTTTAAGAGAAAGTAAATGTAGTGTGTGTTACCAAGACTAATGCCCAGAATCATACTCTTGCCCCTTCCCAAACTAACCATATCCTCTATCTGTGTTATCATGAAAGGAACAACTGTCTAATCACAAGAAAACTGGTGCAAGCTGGTTCAGCCCCAAAAGTGGGACAAAGGTTGTCCTATAGCTCATTACTATCTCATTATAATAGTAAGCTCTCTGCCCATCCACACCATCATAAGTCAATCAGCTTGCAAACCAGATGCCAAAGGACCATACAAGGGCAGGAAATAAGTGGCACTAGAGTCCCAGGAAGAACTGAGCCTTTTCCCAGAAAGCCGATACATAACCTCACTAACCTTGTCTTAAAAATCTTAAATTGACTGTCTCTTGTCAAGAAGATGATTTTTGAACTAAGTTTCCCACTTCTTTATTTTCTGGCCATTGAATAAAGCCCCTGCTGTTTCAGCCTCAGCATTGATGTCCTTATTGGATGTGCAAATCCAAAGAGAAAAAGAAGCTCCCTGAACTAAGCCAGAGGGATTTCTGTCTAGCTAGGGGCTCAAGAGATGGGCCCCGAACTGCACCAGAACCCAAGTTTGAGTCCACAAATCTAATTAATTAACAATAATCAAAGTATTATTGTTGTTGTTCAGTCACTGAGTCATGTACAGTTCTGCAACCCCATGGACTGTAGCCCACCAGGCTCCTCTGTCCATGGAATTTCTCGGGCAAGATCACTGGAACAGGTTTCCACTTCCTTCTCCAGGGGATCTTCCTAACTCAGGGATCGAACCTGCGTCTTCTGCTTGGCAAATGGATTCTATACCACTGAGCCACCAGGGAAGCCAGTTAAAACTGTGGTTCAAGAATTAAATAACATTTACATCATTACTAAAGCAAAGATTTAATACAGTTGTCCTTCTGTAATTGGGGGTTCCCTATCCATGACAACAAATAAAAAAATACTTCTTAAAAATGTCCAGTTCAGTTCAGTTGCTCAGTTGTGTGGACTCTGAAACCTCATGGACTGCAGCATGCAAGGCCTCCCTGTCCATCATCAACTCCTGGGTTTCTTCAACTCATGTCCATCAAGTCGGTGATGCCGTCCAACCATCTCATCCTCTGTCATTCCCTTCTTCTCCCACCCTCAATCTTTCCTAGCATCAGGGTCTTTTCAAATGAGTCAGCACTTCGCATCAGGTGGCCAAAATATTGGAGTTTCAGCTTCACAATCAGTCCTTCCAATGAACACTCAGGAATGACTGATCTGCTTTAGGATGGACACCACATTTCAAAAGCATCAATCCTTCAGCATTCAGCTTTCTTTATAGTCCAACTCTCACATCCATACATGACTATTGGAAAAACCATAGTTTTGACTAGATGGACCTTTGTTGACAAAGTAATGTCTCTGCTCTTTAATATGCTATCTAGGCTGGTCATAACTTTCCTGCCAAAGAGTACGCATCTTTTAATGTCATGGCTGCAATCCCCATCTGCAGTGATTTTGGAGCCCCCAAAAATAAAATCAGGCACTATTTCCACCGTTTCCCCATCTATTTGCCATGAAGTGATGGGACCAAGGAGATATACCTTGTCCAAGGTAAGGATCAATGGCTGTGCTTTGCTGGAACAGCCATGAAGAGATACCCCACGCCCAAGGTAAGAGAAACCCAAGTAAGATGGTAGGTGTTGCAAGAGGGCATCAGAAGGCAGACACACTGAAACCATACTCACAGAAAACTAGTCAATCTAATCACATTAGGACCACAGCCTTGTCTAACTCAATGAAACTAAAACATGCCTGTGGAGCAACCAAGATGGGCAGGTCATGGTGGAGAGATCCGACAGAATGTAGTCCACTGGAGAAGGGAATGGCAAACCACTTCAGTATTCTTGCCTTGAGAACCCCAAGAACAGTATGAAAAGGCAAAATGATAGGATACTGAAAGAAACTCCCCAGGTCAGTAGGTGTCCAATATGCTACTGGAGATCAGTGGAGAAATAACTCCAGAAAGAATGAAGGGATGGAGCCAAAGCAAAAAGAATACCCAGCTGTGGATGTGACTGGTGATAGAAGCAAGGTCCGATGCTGTAAAGAGCAATATTGCATAGGAACCTGGAATGTCAGGTCCATGAATCAAGGCAAATTGGAAGTGGTCAAATAAGAGATGGCAAGAGTGAATGTCAACATTCTAGGAATCAGTGAACTGAAATGGACTGGAATGGGTGAATTTAACTCAGATGACCATTATATCTACTACTGTGGGCAGGAATCCCTCAGAAGAAATGGAGTAGCCATCATGGTCAACAAAAGAGTCTGAAATGCAGTACTTGGATACAATCTCAAAAACGACAGAATGATCTCTGTTCGTTTCCAAGGGAAACCATTCAATATCACAGTAACCCAAGTCTATGCCCCAACCAGTAACGCTGAAGAAGCTGAAGTTGAACGGTTCTATGAAAACCTACAAGACCTTTTAGAACTAAAACCCAAAAAAGATGTCCTTTTCATTATAAGGAACTGGAATGCAAAAGTAGGAAGTCAAGAAACACCTGGGGTAACAGGCAAATTTGGCCTTAGAATACGGAATGAAGCAGGGCAAAGACTAATAGAGTTTTGCCAAGAAAATACACTGGTCATAACAAACACTCTCTTCCAACAACATGAGAGAACACTCTATACATGGACATCACCAGATACTCAACACCAAAATCAGATTGATTATATTCTTTGCTGCCAAAGATGGAGAAGTTCTACAAGATCAGATCACTCGCTCAGTCGTGTCCGACTCTTTGCGACCCCATGAATCGCAGCACACCAGGCCTCCCTGTCCATCACCAACTCCCGGAGTTCACTCAGACCCACGTCCATCGAGTCAGTGATGCTATCCAGCCATCTCATCCTCTGTCGTCCCCTTCTCCTCCTTCCCCCAACCCCTCCCAACATCACAGTCTTTTCCAATGAGTCGACTCTTCACTTGAGGTGGCCAAAGTACTGGAGTTTCAGCTTTAGCATCATTCCTTCCAAAGAAACCCCAGGGCTGATCTCCTTCAGAATGGACTGGTTGGATCTCCTTGCAGTCCAAGGGACTCTCAAGAGTCTTTTCCAACACCACAGTTCAAAAGCATCAATTCTTGGGCACTCAGCCTTCCTCACAGTCCAACTCTCACATCCATACATGACCACAGGGAAAAACCATAGCCTTGACTAGATGAACCTTTGTTGGCCAAGTAATGTCTCTGCTTTTGAATATGCCATCTAGATTGGTCATAATTTTCCTTCCAAGGAATAAGTGTCTTTTAATTTCATGGCTGCAGTCACCATCTGTAGTGATTTTGGAACCCAGAAAAATAAAATCTGACACTGTTTCCACTGTTTCCCCATCTATTTCCCATGAAGTGATGGGGCTGGATGCCATGATCTTCATTTTCTGAATGTTGAGCTTTAAGCAAACTTTTTCACTCTCCACTTTCACATTCATCAAGAGGCTTTTTAGAGTCAGCAGAAACAAGACCAGGATCTGACTGGCTCAGACCATGAACTCCTTATTGCCAAATTCAGACTTAAATTGAAGAAAGTAGGGAAAACCACCACACCATTCAGGTATGACCTAAATCAAATCCCTTATGATTATACAGTGGAAGTGAGAAATAGATTGAAGGGACTAGATTTGATAGAGTGCCTGATGAACTATGGAATGAGGTTTGTGACATTGTACAGGAGACAGGGATCAAGACCATCCCCATGGAAAAGAAATGCAAAAAAGCAAAATGGCTGTCTGAAGAGGCCTTACAAATAGCTGTGAAAAGAAGAGAAGTGAAAAGCAAAGGAGCAAAGGAAAGATATAAGCATCTGAATGCAGAATTCTAAAGAATAGCAAGAAGAGATAAGAAAGACTTCAGCGAACAATGCAAAGAAATAGAGGAAAATAACAGAAAGGGAAAGACTAGAGATCTCTTCCAGAAAATCAGAGATAACAAAGGAGCATTTCATGCAAAGATGGGCTTGATAAAGGACAGAAATGGTATGGACCTAACAGAAGCAGAAGATAATAAGAAGAGACGGCTAGAATACACAGAAGAACTGTACAAAAAAGATCTTCATGACCCAGATAATCACAATGGTGTGATCACTGACCTAGAGCCAGACATCCTGGAATGTGAAGTCAAGTGGGCCTTAGAAAGCATCACTACGAACAAAGCTAGTGGAGGTGATGGAATTCCAGTTGAGCTATTTCAAATCCTGAAAGATGATGCTGTGAAAGTGCTGCACTCAATATGCCAGCAAATTTGGAAAACTCAGCAGTGGCCACAGGCCTGAAAAAGGTCAGTTTTCATTCCAATCCCAAAGAAAGGCAATGCCAAAGAATGCTCAAGCTACTGCACAATTGAACTCATCTCACATGCTAGTAAAGTAATGCTCAAAATTCTCCAAGCCAGGCTTCAGCAATATGTGAACTGTGAACATCCTGATTTTCAAGCTGGTTTTAGAAAAGGCAGAGGAACCAGAGATCAAATTGCCAACATCTGCTGCATCATGGAAAAAGCAAGAGAATTCCAGAAAAGCATCTATTTCTGCTTTATTGACTATGCCAAAGCCTTTGACTGTGTGGATCACAATAAACTGTGTAAAATTCTGAAAGAGATGGGAATACCAGACCACCTGATCTGCCTCTTGAGAAATCTGTATGCAGGTCAGGAAGCACCAGTTAGAACTGGACATGGAACAACAGACTGGTTCCAAATAGGAAAAGGAGTTCGTCAAGGCTGTATATTGTCACCTTGTTTGTTTAACTTATATGCAGAGTACATCATGAGAAACGCTGGACTGGAAGAAACACAAGCTGGAATCAAGACTGCCGGGAGAAATATCAATAACTTCAGATATGCAGATGACACCACCCTCATGGCAGAAAGTGAAGAGGAACTAAAAAGCCTCTTGATGAAAGTGAAAGAGGAGAGTGAAAAAGTTGACTTAAAGCTCAACATTCAGAAAACGAAGATCATGGCATCCAGTCCCATCACTTAATGGGAAATAGATGGGGAAACAGTGGAAACAGTGTCAGACTTTATTTTTCTGGGCTCCAAAATCACTACAGATGGTGACTGCAGCCATGAAATTAAAGGACGCTTACTCCTTGGAAGGAAAGTTATGACTAACGTAGATAGCTTATTCAAAAGCAGAGACATTGCTTTGCCAACAAAGGTCCGTCTAGTCAAGCCTACGGTTTTTCCTGTGGTCATGTGTGGATTTGAGAGTTGGACTGTGAGGAAGGCTGAGTTCCGAAGAATGATGCTTTTGAACTGTGGTGTTGGAGAAGACTCTTGAGAGTCCCTTGGACTGCAAGGAGATCCAGCCAGTCCATTCTGAAGGAGATCAGCCCTGGGATTTCTTTGGAAGTAATGATGCTGAAGCTGAAACTCCAGTACTTCAGCCACCTCATGCGAAGAGTTGCCTCATTGAAAAAGACTCTGATGCTGGGAGGGATTAGGGGAAAGAGGAGAAGAGGACGACAGAGGATGAGATGGCTGGATGGCATCACTGACTCGATGGACGTGAGTCTCAGTGAACTCCGGGAGTTGGTGATGGACAGGGAGGCCTGGTGTGCTGCGATTCATGGGGTTGTAAAGGGTCGGACACGAATGAGCGACTGATCTGATCTGGTCTGATCTGATGGGACCTAATGATACAATCTTAGTTTCTCAATGTTGAGCTTTAAGTCAACATTTTCACTCTCCTCTTTCAGTTTCACCAAGAGGCTCTTTAGTTCTTCTTCACTTTCTGCCATAAGGGTGGTGTCATCTGCATATCTGAGGTTATTTTTATTTCTCCCGGCAATCTTGATTCCAGCTTGCACTTCATCCAGCCCAGCGTTTCTCATGATGTACTTGGCATATAAGTTAAATAAGCAGGGTGACAATAATACAGCCTTGACACACTCCTTTTCCTATTTGGATTCAATGCCAAAGAATGATCAAACTACCACACAATTTCACTCATCTCATACGCTAACAAAATAATGCTCAAAATTCTCCAAGCCAGGCTTCAACAGTATGTGAACCGTGAACTTCCAGATGTTCAAGCTGGTTTTAGAAAAGGCAGATGAACCAGAAATCAAATTGCCAATATTCATTAGATCATTGAAAAAACAAGAGAGTTCCAGAAAAGCACCTACTTCTGCTTTATTGACTATACCAAAGCCTATGACTGTGAGAATCACATCGAACTGTGGAAAATTCTGAAAGAGATGGGAATACGAGACCATCTGACCTGCCTCTTGAGAAATCTGTATGCATGTCCAGTTAGAACTGGCCATGGAACAACAGACTGGTTCCAAGTAGGAAAAGGAGTACATCAAAAATATCCAGAAAGTTCCAAAAATATGGGAACTATATACACAGAATTTGCACTGTATATCCAACTCTTTACATAGTGTATACTTTGTATTAGGTATTGTAAATAACCTAGAGAGGATTTAAAGTATAAAGGAGGATGTATGTAGGCTAACTGTAAACACTACACCATTTTTTACATAAAGGATTTGAGCATCAACAGATTTTGGTTTCCTCAGTGGGGGTGGGAGCATGGTCCTAGAATGAAATCCCACTGCAGATACCAAGGGGTAATTGTAATGGTTTAGTGGCAAGAACAAAAATCTCTGATATAACCACATGAGAAAATTGGCTTGGGAAAGTAGAGAGGACAGTACTATAAAAAGATAAATCTTCAAATATCATAATGTGTTTTCAATAGTCAGTAGATAATATCTGAAGCTGATGAATAAAAAAAGAACAACTTTTGTAATTACTTATAAATATGGCAGTTAATACCAATTGAAATAGCTACAATAATTGAATTGATTGCCTCTCAAGAGCAAGAAATAAGGGATGGGGAGGAGTGGGACAGATGAAGACATATTATTATAAACCTTTTTGTTTTTTTATTTTTTAATTATGTGCATGAATAAATTGGTAACATATAATTGGCACTTTAAGTAATATTCATAATTTAAACAATAAAGGAATATACACATAATGTAAAATACCATGAATACTCTGTCCAATTTCAATTAGCCAGAATATTTTATTAAATCTATAAGTTCTACTATAATATGTGCCTCATATTATTGGTTGAATGATCTATGGGTATTATGCTAAACACATAGCATGCTATTATCTAGTAAACTTGTATGGAACTTATTCTTTACTAGTCTCTGTTCTGAGTGCTTTTATATATATTATATTACATTATTTCATTTTCATAACAACCCTCAAGGTAGTTACATATAATATAAAATTTAATTAGGTTATAAATCCATTGGGTAAATAATATTCTCATTTTGATATTAGGAAATAGAGGCAGCAACAACCCAAACTATATAGCTGTTAAACCACTTAGGGAATAAAACCTAAGTTTTCTTGATTACAGTGTATTTGCTGAGTGCTAGATAACATGATATTTATTAAGCAACTAGCATGGATTCTGTCTCAGATGTGGTACTCAGTGAATACTGTATATGAATATTAATCTACATAAAGAATTTCAGGATATTTTTGTAAAAGACTCCTCGCTGTGTGTAGTAAAGGGCTGAATTTCTTAAGGTGAATAAAAAAATTTTAAATTTCCACAGAGTATCTGGTTCTTTATTTAATATACCATTCTCACCAGGGGCTTCCCTGGTGGCACTAGTAGTAAAGAATCCACATGAAAATGTAGGAGATATAAGAGATGCAGTTTTGATCCTTTGGTCGGAAAGATACCCTGGAGGAGGGCATGGCAAACCACTCCACTATTGCCTGGAGAATACCCATGGACAGAGAAGGCTGGTGGGCTATAGATCATAGAGTTGCACAAAGTCAGTCACAAATGAAGTGACCTAGCACATGCACACTCATTTTATAGTTACTTATCTGCATTTGTCACAGATACAATTTCTACATGAAATCTATATGATTTAAACATATTTTCATTGGTATCTCACTGTATATTCATTTAGAAAAAGGAGGTAAACTTCACATATACTCATGTAGAAAATAAAAGCAAAATTAATGCAGATAAATATGTAAATAATGAGGTCTCATTTTTATACTATAAATTGTCTCTGTGTGTGATATATGATTATATATATACACACACACACACACACACACACACACACAGAGAATTTCTAAAAGATTATGAAAGACAATGATAAGCATTTGTCTCCCAGTAGGGAGGATGGAGATATCAGGAAGGCAGAACAGGAGACTCACATTTTACCTTATACCTTTCTTTACTGTTTTAATTTTTATGATTGTCATGCATTACTTGTATAACTGAATAGAATTAATTAATCAAAAACAACCTTTTATTATGTTTAATATAATTAGAACATTTTGTGGCTATTCTTTAGAGCTTTTGTATTTCCAACTTAATAAAGCACGGTGATAGGCAGCCAGAATATAATCAATATGGTACTTAATAAATATGTACTTAATGAAGAAAATATGCATTCTGTTTGAAAGCCATAAGATAGGGAAAAAATCAAAAGTGACTACTTTGCTCTACTCCCTTAACAACTTATTTTAAAAACAAAATATGTTTCTCACTTGCCAGAATTAGTAGTTACCCAACAATGTGGCATATTAATGACTCATGAACACCAAAGAGAATACATAATAACAACATTAAAACCTAGATCAAAATGAAAATTATGGAAACAGTAATAATAGTGATTTGATCTTTGCTTTCAGAGACTCACATGCAAAGATAAAATCAAATTAAATATTTTTAAAAACATAGCCTGGATATGGCATAAGCCCTCTTGGAGGAGGTCACCATTAACCCCACTATAAAGCAACTAGAACTTACACAGGACTGGGGAAACAGACTCTTAGAGGGCAAAAATAGAACCAGGTCATACCACACCTATGAGCTATGCCTTGTAGGGCCACCCAAGATGGACAGGGTCGTGGTGGAGAGTTCTGAAAAAACGTTGTCCACAAAAGAAAGAAGTGGCAAACAACTTCAGTATTCTTGCCTTGAGAATCCATGAACATCATGAAAATGCAAAAAGATAGGACAGTGAAAGATGAACTCCCCAGGTCGGTAGGTGCCCAATATGCTATGAGAGATCAAAGGAGATAAAACTCCAGAAAGAATGAAGAGATGGAGCCAAAGCAAAAACAACACCAAATTGTGGATGTGACTGGTGATGGAAGTAAAGTCTGATGCTGTAAAGAGCAAGATTACATGGGAACCTGGAATGTTAGGTCCCCAAATCAAGGCAAATTGGAAGTGATCAAACAGGAGATGACAAGAGTGAACATCAAAATTTTAGGAATTAGCAAACTAAAATGGACTGGAATGGGTGAATTTAACTCAGATGACCATTATATCTACTACTGTGGGCAAGAATCCCTTAGAAGAAATGGAGCAGCCATCATGGTCAACAAAAGAGTCTGAAATGCAATACTTGGATGCAACCTCAAAAATGACAGAATGACCTTTGCTCTTTTTCAAGGCAAACCATTCAATATCACAGTAATCCAAGTCTAGCTGAGAAAAGAAGAGAAGCTAAAGGAAAAAGAGAAAAGGAAAGATATACTCATTTGAATGTAGAGTTCCAAATAATAGCAAGGAGAAATAAGAAAGCCTTCCTCAGGTATCAATGTAAAGAAACAGAGGAAAGCAATAGAATGGGAAAGACTAGAGATCTGTTCAAGAAAATTAGAGATATCAAGGGAACATTTCATGCAATGATGGGCACAATGAAGGATAGAAAGAGTATGGACCAAACAGAAGTAGCAGATATTAAGAAGAGGTGGCAAGAATACACAGAAGAAGAATACACAGAAGAAGAACTATACAAAAAAAGATCTTCATGACCCAGATAATCATGATGGTGTGATCACTTACCTAGAGCCTGACATCCTGGAATGTGAAGTCAAGTGGGTCTTAGAAAGCAACACTGTGAACAAAGTTAGTGGAGGTGATGGAATTCCAGTTGAGCTATTTCAAATCCTGAAAGATGATGCTGTTAGTGCTGCACTCAATTTTCCAGTAAATCTGGAAACCTTAGCAATGGCCAAAGGAATAGGTCAGTTTTCATTCCATCCCAGAAAGGCAATGCCAAAGAATGCTCAAACTACCACACAATTTCACTCATATCACACACTAGCAAAGTAATGCTCAAAATTCTCCAAGCCAGGCTTCAGTAGTACATGAACTGAGAACTTCCAGATGTTCATCCTGGGTTTAGAAAAGGCAGAGGAACCAGAGATCAAATTGCCCATATCCGTTGGATCATCAAAAAAGCAAGACCATTAAAGAAAAGCATTTATTTCTTCTTTATTGACTATACCAAAGCTTTTGACAGTGTGGATCACAACAAACTGTTGAAAATTCATAGAGATGGGAAAACCAGACCACCTGACCTGCCTCCTGAGAAATCTGTATGCAGGTCAAGAAGCAACAGTGAGAACTAGACATGGAACAATGGACTGGTTGCAAATCTGGAAAAGAGTACATCAAGGCTGTATATTTTCACCCTGCTTATATAACTTATATGCAGTAAGCATCATGCGAAATGCCAGGCTGGATGAAGCACAAGCTGGAATCAAGATTGCTGGGAGAAATATTAATAACCTCAGATATGCAGATGACACCACCCTTATAGCAGAAAGTGAAGAACGAAAGAGCCTCTTGATTACAGTGAAAGAGGAAAGTGAAAAAGTTGGCTTAAAACTCAAAATTCAGAAAACAAAGATCATGGCATCTGGTCCCATCACTTCATGGCAAATAGATGGAGAAACAATATAAACAGTGAGAGACTTTATTTTCCTGGGTTCAAAAATCACTGCAGATGGTGATTGCAACCATAAAATTAAAAGATGCTTGCTCCTTGGAAGAAAAGTTGGGACGAACTTAAACAGCATACTGAAAAACATCGACATTACTTTGTCAACAAAGGTCCATCTAGTCAAGGTTATGTTTTGTTTTGTTTTTTTTTTCCCAGTGGTCATGTATGGATATGAGAGTTGGACTAAGGATAGCTGAGCTCTGAAGAATTGATGCTTTTGAACCATGGTGTTGGAGAAGCTTGAGAGTCCCTTGGACTGCAAGGAGATCCACCCAGTCCATCCTAAAGGAAATCAGTCTTGAATATTCACTGGAAGGACTGATGCCGAAGCCAAAACTCCAGTACTTTGGCCACCTGATGTGAAGAACTGACTCATTGGAAAAGACCCTGATGCTGGTAAAGTTTGAAGGCAGGAAGAGAAGGAGATGACAGAGGATGAGATGGTTGGTTGGCATCACCAACTCAATGGACCTAAGTTTGAGCAAGCTCTGGGAGTTGGTGATGGACAGGGAATCCTGGTGTGCTGCAGTCCATGCCATCACAGAGTCAGACATGACTGAGTTTCTGAACTGAACTGAACTGAAAAAGACAGCACAGAAAGACTTTTGTAAAGGTCTTTATGGATCATAGTTTATAAAAGGTAGCTCTTTATTATCTCATCAGAACAGATTCATACTTTTATTTGAAAGTGGCATGTTTTATAATAAACAACAGATAATGAACAATGATTAAAAGAATGGATAAAACTGCAGTTCATTTTAAACAAACATAAATAAAAATGGGTCAAAAATTTTGTTGAAATACTTGATAGTTTCATTGGCCTGTCCTCCTGACAAGTAACTGGACATTCATATCCCCTTGCTCTTATGGAAGGATATAGAAGAAAAAATTTAGGGATGACAATAGAAATTCTTCAATAAAAATACATTTGAGCAATAAGAATTGGCTTTCATTCATTGTTATTAACTACAGACACGTTCTGAATATCATTACTGATTGTATTCATTGAATATATTATGAGTGCTGAAGATTTAGACACATTGAAGAATCAAGTTGTCTTCTTATTGTAGAGGAAATATATTTCCTCTAATTTATTTATTTGTATATTCAACAAAAATTTATAAAAAGTGTAGTATTTACCAAGCACTATGGTATATGATGGGCTTCCCTGATGGCTCAGATAGTAAGGAATCTGCCTGCAATACAGGAGACTTGGGTTCAATCCCTGGGTTGGGAAGATGCCCTGGAGGAGTGTATGGCAACCCACTCCAGTATTCTTTCCTGGAGAATCCCCATGGACAGAGGAGCCTGGCGAGTTATAGCCCATAGTGTTGCAAAGAGTTGAACATGACTGAGTGACTAAGCACTTGGTAGATGATGGGAATAAAAAATAAGAAAGACAGTCCCTGTCTTCAGTGAGTTTAGAATGAAATAATAAATTTATTGGCCACACATGTGACATCATAAAAGAAAGAAAGTATTGGAAAATATGGAACTACATAGAGAAACATCTCTTTCTGCCTTAGTGGAGAGAAAGTGGAGTTATAGAAGGCTTCTAGAGATATGCCATATAAATGCTCTTACTATTAACACTTTTAAGTTTTTTAAACTTGCCACTCTATCGTGATATAGTGTTTCCTTTTTTAGAGTACAACTTTTATTTTAGAACAGTTTTAGCTTTACAGAAAAATTGCAAAGTTAGGACACAGTTCCCATATAGCCCACACTCAGTTTCCCCTGCTATTAACATCTATATTACCATGCTTCATTTCTTGTAACTAATGAACAGATACTGAATCATTGGTGTTACCTTATTCAGATCACCTTAGTTTTTATCTAAGGACTTTTTCTGTTCCAGTGTCCCTTCTGGGATACTACATTACCTTTAGACACCATGTCTCCTTAGGCTCATCTTACTCTGATAGTCTCCTATCCCTTCTTAGCCCTTCTTTTTTTTCATGCCCTTGATAGTTTTAAAGCATAGTGGTCAGTTATTCGGTAGAATGACCCTCTATTTAAATTTCTCTCATATCATCCTCATGATTCAGCTGGCATTATGTGCTTTTGTAAGATCAGAAAGGTAAAGAGCCATTCTCATCATATCATATCCACAATGGTTAATATTGACTTTTGATCACATGTTTGTCAGGTGTTTTTAGTGTTTGTCAGGATTCTCCACTGTAAAATTACTCTTTTTTTCCCCCCTTTCTATATTGCCTCTGAGGAAAAGACAAAATGCAAGGACCACACTTATGAAGCAGGAAGTTATCCCACTCGAGTGGGAAAGATTCACTTCCTTAAGGGCAGAAGTTCTATGTAAATTTGTTAGAACTATTCTGCTTAGGAGATTTGTCTATTCATTCCATTTATTTATTCAACCATTCATACCAGAATGGATTCATGTATATTTATTGCATACAGTGGGTTATAATCCAATATTACTTTATTTACTTCATTGGTCAAATATTTCTGCTTTAGCCATTGATGGGTCTTTAAAATTCCCCCCATGTCCCTTGAATATAACCCCAACATTATGGATTTTTTAAGCACTTAATTTCTGGCACTGCAAGATGATCCATATTCATCTTGTGTACTTCCTGCTTCAGTATTAGAATCAGCCATTTCTCCAAAGGGCTCTGTTCGCAGGACAATGGCATTAGAAATCAAGAACAAGACACTAGATACACTCATTGCTCATGAGATGTCTTGGTTCTAGACCATTTCATAGGGTAGTGCAATAAAATACATGTCTGGATACTGGTTTAGACTCTTCCAGAATGCCATATAGTTGGAATCACAGTATATTGTCTTTTTAGACTCACTCTTTTCATCTAGCAACATGCATTTAAAATTTATCCATGATCCAAGGCAATCTGCAGAATAAATGCAATCTCTATGAAAATACCAATGGCATTTTTCAAAGAACTAGAACAAAAAAATTTTAAATCTGTATTGAGCAGAAAAAAAAAAACAAAATAGCCAAAACAATCTTGAGGAAGAAGAACAGAGCTGAAAGAATCATGGTCCTTGACTCTAGACTATACTACAAAGTTATAGTAGTCGAAACAGTATGGTAATAACAAAAAAAAAAAAAAAAGAGGGAATATAGATCAATGGGAGATGATAGAAAGCCCAGAAATTAAACCCGCACACCTATGATCAATTAAACTAAACAAAGGAGGCAAGACACAATGGAAGAAAGACAATCTCTTCAATAAGCAATGCTGGGAAAACTGAACAGCTACATGCAAAAGAATGAGATTAGAACATTCTCTAACACACCATACAAAAACATGAATTAATAATGGATTAATGACATAAACTTAAGACTGGATACTGTAACACTACTAGAGGAAAACATAGGCAGAACACTCTGACATAAATTGCAGCAATAATTTTTTTTTGATCCCATGTCCTACACTTAAGGAAATAAAAGCAAAAATAAACAAATATGACAATTAAACTTAAAAGTTTTGCATAACAAAGGAAACCATAAACATCTTATAGACTGGGGGAAAACTATTTGCAAACAAAGCTACTGACAAGGGATTAATTTCCAAAATATACAAACAGCACATACAGCTCAGTATCTAAAAAACAGGCCGTCAGAAAATGATCAGAAGACCTAAATAGACATTTCCCCAAAGACATACAGATCATATGGTGACTTTATTTCAGTTTTTTTTTAATAAAATTCAATATGGTTTTTCATAGTGACTGTACCAATTTTCATTCTCACAACAGTGTAGGAGAGTTCCTGTTTCTCCACACCCTCTCCAGCATTTATTTGTAGGCTTTTTGATGATGGCCATTCTGACTGGTATTAGATGATACCTCATTGGAGTTTGATTTGCATTCCTCTAATAATTACTGACAATGATCAAGTTTCCATGTGCCTGTTGGCCATCTGTATGTCTTTGTCTTCACCTGGCATTTTCTCTTCTTTTCTAATTCAATACGGATCAGGTTATGGTCAACCTTAATGAATTCAACTTTAACTTGATTATATCTGCAAAGACTCTGCTTTTAGTTATGAATCACATTGAGAATTACTGGGGGTTACAACTTCAACATATCTTTGTGGAGACAATACAACCATGACAGCAGTTACCTAATTGTTACTTTATTTTCTAGTTCCCTAATAACATTGATGTCAAACACCATCTCACATGCTTATTTGCCATGATAGTCTTTCAATGGATAGATGTTGTGTTCAGTTATTTGCCCATTTTTAAATTGAGCTGCTTGCTTTCTCAATGTTGAGATTTTAGAAATCTTTGGTATATTTGGGGAAAAAGTCCTTTATCAGATATTGTTTTCCATATATTTTTCCCTGCCTCTGGCTAGTTTATCATACTCTTAACAGTGGTATTCTGCAGAGCAGATTTTTGTAATTTTAATAAAGTCCAATTTTAACCAATATTTTATTTCATGGTTTGTGTTTTTGCTGCTGTATTTTAAAAAAATGATCTCTAACCCAAACGTTACTTAGATTTTCTCCTAATTTCTTTTGAAACTTGATAACTTCAATATTTTACATTTAGGTCTATGATCCAGGATAATGTAGATTTTTCAGATGGCTTCTTTCATTCACAATGGCATTTAAGGTTGCTTCTTGTCTTTTCATGGCTTTATAGGCTGATTTCATTTCATTGCCAAATAACATACCACTTAATGAATGTATCAAGGTTTTTAAAAATCCATTAACCTACTGAAGAACATCTTGGGTTGCATATATGTTTGACAATTATGAACAAAGCTGCATAGATATTTGTGTTCAAGTTTTTTGTGCGCACTTTTCAACTCATTTGAGTAAATACCAAGGAGCATAAATTGCCACATCATATGGAAATAGTCCCCTACTTTCTTAAGACTGCCAAACTCTTTTGCAAAGTGGTCTACTATTATGCTATCCCACCAGCAATAATTGAGAGTTCCTATTGCTTCACTATAATGGATCATAACAAACTGTGGAAAAATCTTAAAGAGAAGAGAATACCAGACCACCTTACCTGCCTCCTGAGAAACCTGTATTCAGGGCAAGAAACAACAGTTGAACCAGACATGGAACAACGGACTGTTCAAAACTGGGAAAAATACATCAAGGCTATATATTGCCACCCTGATGTTTAACTTATATGCAGAGTACACCATGTGAAATGTCATGCTGGATGAAGCACAACTGGTATCAGCTTGTCAGGAGAAAATATCAGTAACCCTCAGACACGCAGATGATTCCAAGCTAATGGCAGAAACTGAAGAGGAGCTAAAGAGCCTCTTGATGAAAGTGAAAAAGGAACGTGGAAAAAGCTGACATAAAATTCAACATTCAGAACTAAGATCATGGCATACGGCCCCATCATTCATGGCAAATAGATGGGGAAACAAGGGAAACAGTGGCAGACTTTATTTTCTTGGGCTCCAAAATCACTGCAGATGGAGACTGCAACCATGAAAGTAAAAAGATCCTTGCTCCTTAGAAGAAAAGATATGACAACCTAGACAAGTGTATTAAAAACAAAAACAAACAAACAAAAAAAACCCAGAGATATCACTTTGCAGACAAAGGTCTGGGTAGTCAAAGCTATGGTTTTCTAATAGCCATGCATGCATATGAGATTTGGATCTTAAAGATGGCTGAGCACTGAAGAATTGATGTTTTCAAATTATGGTGCTAGAGAAGACTCTTGTGAGTCCCTTGGACAGAAAAGAGATGAAACCAGTCAATCCTAAAGGAAAGCAACCCTGAATACTCATTGGAAGGACTGGTTCTGAAGCTGAAGCTCCAATACTTTGGCTCCCTGATACAAAGAGCTGACTCACTGGAAAAGATCCTGATGCTGGGAAAGATTGAGGGCAGGAGGAAAAGGGGGTGAAAGAGGATGAGATGGATGGATGGCATCACCAAATGAACGGACATGAGTTTGAGCACATTCCAGGACATGGTGAAGGACAGAGGAGCCTGGTGTGCTGCAGTCCATGGGGTCACAAAGACTTGGACATGATTTAGTGACTGAACAACAAAATCACTCCACAATCCACCAATATTTGATATTGTCATTGTTTTAGATTTCAGTCACTTGAATAGGTCTGCAGTGTTGTTTTATTGTTGTTTAATTGGAATTTCCTATGGTATATGATGTGGAGCTTCTTTCCTATGCTTAGTCACTATCTACATACAGGCATAATTCAGAGATACTGTGGGATTGGTACCAGTTCATTGCAATAAAGTAAATGTGCAGTAAAGTGAGTCATGCAAACTTTTTGCCTTCTCAGTACATACAAAAGCTATGCTTACATTACACTGTAGTCTATTTAGTGTGAATATCATTAAACTCTTTATTGCCAAATTCAGGCTTACATTGAAGAAAGTAGGGAAAACCACTAGGCCATGGAAGTATGACCTATATCAAATCCATATGATTATACAATGGAAGTGACAAATAGATTTAAGGGATTAAATCTGATAGAGTGCTTGAAGAATTATGGACAGAGGTTTGTAACATTGTACAGGAGGTGGTGGTCAAAACCATCCCCAAGAAAAAGAAATGCAACAAGGCAAAATGGTTGTCTGAGGAGGCATTACAAATAGCTGTGAAAAGAAGAGAAGCAAAAGACAAAGGAGAAAAGAAAGATTTACCTATCTGGAATGCAGAGTTCCAAAAATAGCAAGGAGAGATAAGAAAGCCTTCCTAAGTGATTCAAAGAAATAGAGGAAAACAATAGAATGGGAATGTCTAGAGATCTCTTCAAGAAAAACTAGTGTTACCAAGGAATATTTCATGAAAAATATGGGCATAATGAAGAACAGAGATGGTATTGATCTAATAAAAGCAAGAAGATATTAAGAAGAGGTGACAAGAATACACAAAAGAACTATACAAAAAAGATCTTCATGACCTAGATAACTAAGATGGTGTGATCACTCACCTAGAGCCAGACATCATGGAAAGTGAAGTCAAGTGGGCCTTAGGAAGCATCACTACGAACAAAGTTAGTATAAGTGATGGAATTCCAACTGAGATATTTCAAATCCTAAAAGATGATGCTGTGAAAGTGCTGCACTCAATATGCAAACAAATTTGGAAAACTTCAGCAAGTGGCCACAGGACTGGAAAAAGTCAGTTTTTCATTCCAATCCAAAGAAAAGGCAATGCCAAAAGAATGTTTAAACTAATGCACCCTTGCACCTTATCTACATGCTAGCAAAGTAATGCTCAAAATTCTCCAATTTAAAGCTTCAACAATTAAGTGAACCAAGAGTTTCAGATGTTCAAGCTGGATTTAGAAAGGCAGAGAACCAGAGGTCAAATTGCCAACATCAGCTGGATCATCAAAAAAGCAAGAGAATTCAGAGAAACATCTACTTCTGTTTCATTGACTATGCTAAAGCGTTTGACTGTGTGGCTCACAACAAACTGTGGAAAATTCTTAAACAGATGGCATACCAGACCACCTAACCTGCCTCCTGAGAAACCTGCATACAGGTCAAGAAGCAACAGTGAGAACCGAACATGGAACAATAGACTGGTTCCAAATTGGGAAAGAAGTACATCAAGGTTGTATATTTTCACCCTGCTTATTTAATTTATATGCAGAGTACATCATGTGAAATGCCAGGCTGGATGAAGCACAAGCTGGAATCAAGATTGCTGGGAGAAATATTAATAACCTCAGATATGCAGATGACACCACCCTATGCCAGAAAGTGAAGAATAACTAAAGAGCCTCTTAATGAAAGTGAAAAAAGAGAGTGAAAAAGCTGGCCTAAAGCTCAACATTCAAAAAGGAAGGTCAATGGCACCCAGTCCCATCCCTGCATGACAAATAGATGGGGAAATGATGGAAACAGTGACAAATGTTATTTTCTTGATCTCCAAAATCAGTGCAGTGACTGAAGATGCTTGTTCCTTGGAAGAAAAGCTAAAACAAACCTAGACAGCATATTAAAAATCCGAGATATTATTTGCCTACAAAGGTCTCTCTAGTCAAAGCTATGGTTTTTCCAGCAGTCATGCATGGATGTGAGGGCTGAACCATAAAAAAAGCTGAGTGTCAAAGAACTGATGCTTTCAACTGTGGTGTTAGAGAAGATCACGAGAGTCCCTTGGACTGCAAGGAGATCAAACCAGTCAATCATAAAATAAATCAGTCCTGAATATCCATTGGAAGGACTGATGCTGAAGCTGAAGCTCCAATACTTTTGCCACCCAATTCGATGAGCTGACTCATCAGAAAAACTCTGATGCTAGGAAAGACCGAAGGCAGGAGAAAGGAACAATAGAGGAGAGATGGTTGGATAGTGTCACTAACTCAATGGACATGAGTTTGAGCAAACTCAGGGATTTGGTAATGGACAAGTGAAATCTGACATCCTGCAGTCCATGTGGTCACAAAGAGTTGTACACGACTGAGCGACTGTAACACGATTAAGTATGCAACAGCATTATGTCTAAACTGTACATATCTTAATTTAAAAAATATTTAATTTCTTAAAAATGCTAACCCATTATCTGAGCTTCAGTAAGTCATAATCTCTTTGCTGGTGGAAAGTCTTGCCTTATGTTGATGGCTGTTGGCTGATCAGGGTATTGGTTGGTGAAGGCTGGCATGGCTGAGGCAATTTCTTAAAATAAGTCAGTTGTTGTATTGACTGACTCTTCACAAATGATTTCTATGTAGCACACAATGCTGTCTGATAGCATTTTACTCACAGTACAACTTCTTTCAAAATTGGAGTAGGTCCTCTCAAACCCTGCCACTGCTTTATCTACTAGGCTTATGTAATATTCTAAATGTCTGTTGTCATTTCAACAGTCTTTACAGCATCTTCAAGAGGAGTAGATTCCATCTCAAGAAACCCCTTTCTATGCTCATTCATAAGAAGCAACTTCTCAATTGTAGAATTTTATCATGAGATGTCAGCATTTTGGTCATATCTTCAGGCCCCACCTCTGATTCTAGTTTTCATTCTATTTACATCACTTCTGTAATAACTTCCTCCACTGAAGGAGGGTTGGAATCAACTTCTTCCAAACTCCTGTGAATGTTGATATTTTGACTTCTTCCCATGAATCACAAATGTTTTTTAATGGTGTCTAGAATGGTGAATCTTTTCCAGAAAGTTTTCAACTTGCCTTTCCCAAATATATCAGAGGTATCACTATGTAAGTCAGTTAGAGCTTTACAAAAGGTATTTCTTAAATAATAATACCTGAAAGTCAAAATGACATCTTGGTCATGGGCTACAGAACAGATACTGTGTTAGCAAGCATGAAAACATTAATCTCACTGTCCATCTCCTTCAGAGCTCTCAGGTGATCAGGTAGGTTAACTGTGAGCAGTAATATTTTGAAAGCAATCTTTTTTTTTTTTTTATGATCAGTAGGTCTCAACAGTGAGCTTAAAATATTTAGTAAAACCATATTGTCAACAGATGTGCTGTCATTCGGAGTTTGTTGTCTCCATTTAAAGAGCACAGGAACAATAGATTTAGCATAAATCTTAAGGACTCTAGAATTTCAGAATGATAATTGAGCACTGGCTTCAGCTGAAAGTCACCAGCTGCATTCCCACAAAAGGAGAGTCAGACTGACCTTTGAAGCTTTGAAGTCAGGTATTGGCTTCTCTTCTCTAGCTATGGAAGTCCTCGATGGCATCTTCTTCCAATAGAAGACTGTTTCATCTCCACTGAAAATCTACTGTTTAGTATAGCCACATTCATATTTTAGCTAGATATTCTGGATAACCTGCTGCAGCTTCTACATCAGCACTTGTTGCTTCACCTTGCACTTTTATATTATGTACATGGCTTATTTCTTCAAACCTCATGAACCCACCTCTGCTACTTGCAGACTTTTCTTCTGCAGATTCCTCACCCCTCTCAGCCTTCAAAGAATTTAAGAGAGTTAGGGCCTTGCTCTGGATTAAGCTTTGGCTTAAGGGAATGTTGTGGCTATTTTTATCTTCTATTCAGATTCAGTGAAACCTTCTCCATATTGACAATAAAGCTGTTTCACTTTTTATCATTCATGTGTTCACTGGAGTATTAATTTCCTTCAAGAGCTTTTCCTTTGCATTTAAACTGGCTAATCATTTGGCTCAGAGGCCTAGCTTTGGCCCATTTCGACTTTCAACACATCTTCCTCATGAAGGTTAATCATTTCAGCTTTTGATCTAAAGAGAGAGACATACTACTTTTCCTTTCACCTGAATGAACTCTTTGAGGCCATCATGGGATTATTATTTGGCCTAATTTCAATATTATTTTGTCTTAGGGAATATGGAAACCCAAAGAGAGGGAAACAGATAGGGGGAACGACTGGTCTGCTGAGCAATCAGAACACACACAGCCTTTATCAATTAAGTTTGCCATCTTATGCACTTCCCAGATGGCTCAGTAGTAAAGATTCTGCCTGCCCATGCAGGAGATGAAGGCAGGGAGACCTGGGTTTGATCCCCCAGGCCGGGGAAAATCCCCTGGAGAAGGAACTGGCAACCCATTTCCAGTATTCTTACCTGGAGGATCCGTGGAAAGAGGAGCCTGACCAGCTACATTCCTTGGGGTTGCAAAGAGTCGGACACATCCGAGCGACAGTATGCACGCACGTTGCTATGTTATATTTGTGCAGGTCTCAGCTGCAGCACGGGGGATCCTTAGTTGTGGAATGTGGGATCTAGTTCCCTGACCAGGGATTGAATATAGGCTCCCCTGCACTGGGAGTGTAGAGTTCTAGCCACTGGACCACCAGGGAAGTCCCTTCATTTTACATTTAATCTGTCATCTATTTTGAGTTAACTTTTGTGAGAGGTGTAAGATTCTTTTTCTTTAGCATGTAGATGTTCCAACAGCATTTGTTGAAAAGACTACCCTTTCTCCACTTAAATTTTGCTCCTTTCTCAAAGATCTTGTTGATTATATTTGTGTGGCTCTATTTCTGGGCTCTCTGTTCTGTTCACTGATGTATTCTTTTACCAGTACCACACTCTCCTGATTACTGTAGCTTTATACAGTTTAAAGCTGGGTTGTGTCAATCCTCTAAAATTGATATTTGTATTGGCTATTCTAGGTTTTTTTACCTTACCATACAAACTTTAGAATCAGTTTGTCAATAACCACAAGTAACTCGCTCTGATTTTTGAGGGAATTGCATTGAATCTATAAAACAAATGGGAAAACTTGACATCTTAAAATATTTTGTCTTCCTATTCAATGAACATGAAATATTTCTCTATAGATGTTCTTTGATTTCTTCATGAGAGATTTGTAGTTTCCTCACATAGATCTGACATATATATATATATATATATATATATATATATATATATACACACACACATACTGATAGGTTTATACCAAAGTATTCCACTTTTTTCATGCCATTTTAAATGGCGTGTTTTTAAGTTCCAATGTACATTGTTGGTATACATGAAGAAAACTGACTTTTGTATATCAACCTTGTATCCTACAAATTTGCTTGTGTGTGTGTGTCTGTGCTGTCTCTTCAGTCATGTCCAACTCTTACAACCCTATGGGCAGATACTGCCAGGCTCCTCTGTCCATGGGATTCTCCAGGCAAGAATACTGGAGTGGATTGCCATCCCCTCCTCCAGGGGATCTTCCCAATCCAGGGATCGAACCTGCATGTCCAGCAGCTCCTGCATGGCAGGCAGATTCTTTACCACAGAGCCATCAGGGAAGCCCACAATTTGTTTAAAATGTGCTTATTAGCTCCAAAAGATTTTTGTTGTTGACTCTTTGGGATTTTTCATTAAGATAATCATGTAATCTGCAACCAGGCATTTTTTTCGTTCCAAAAGTATACCTTTTATTTCTCTTGTTTTATTGCATTACTTAAAGACTTCTAGTAACATGTTGAATAGGGAGTGATGAGAGTGGCTACACTCACCTTGTTCCCTGTCCTAGGGAGAAAGCATTTAACTCCTAATTATTAGTATGACAGGTCCTTCGTAGGTATTTTTTTAATCAAGTTGAGAAATTTCCCTCTATCCCTAGTTTGCTGAGAGTTTTTAATCCTGAATGAATGCTGTATTTTGTCAATGCTTTTTCTGCACTACTGATATGATCATATGACTTATCTTCTTTAGCCTGTTGATTAGATTGAGTTGGGAACAGTGAACCAAGTTTGCACACTTGGAATAAATCTTACCTGGGTCATGGGATATTATTCTTTTTACATCTTGTCAGATTCTATTTGCTAATATTTGATGAGGTTTTCGTTTTTATTCTCAAGAGACATGGATCTATAATTATCCTTTATTTTAATGCCTTTGATTTTTCTCAGTATGAGGTTAATGTGACCTCCAGAATGAGTTAGGAAATCTTCCCTTTCCTTCTGTTTTCTGGATAGAATTCAGAATTCTAAATTATACAACTGGTATTATTTCCTTTAATATTTGGTAGAAATTACCAGTAAGCCCATCTTGTCCTGTGCTTTGCTAGGGAAGGCAGTTTTAGATCATCTATATCTTTTGTGTGAATGTTGGTAGATTGTGTCTTTCAAGGATAAGTTCATTTCATCTAGGTTGCATATTTGTGAGCTCATAATATTCCTTTAAACATCATGCATTAGTAGTGATTACCCCTCCTTCAAATATGATATCAGTACTTTGTGTCTTCTCTTTTTTTATTAGTTAACCTGTCTAGAGTTGTCTCAATTTTACTGATTTTTCAAAAGAACCAGACTATTTTACCCGATTTTTTCTGATTTCCTGTTTTCAATTTCATTTATTTCTGCTCTAATTCTTATTATTTATTTTCATAGGCTTACATTGGATTTAATTTGCTCCTCTTTTTCTCATTCCCTAAGGTGGATGTTTAGATCACTGATTTTAGATTTTTCTTCTTTTCTATTAATAATATACTCAGCACTCTACATTTCTAATTTTGATAAGCTGTGTTTACATTTTCACTTAGTTCAAAAAATACTTTTTGTTTTATCTTGAGTTTTTGTCCTTTGACCATGCATTATTTAAGTTGTGTTCTTTAATCTCTAAATATTTGAAGACTTTCTAGTTATCTGTTCTTGAATTCCAGACTAATTCCATTATGGTCTGAGAACATATTTTATATCATTCCTATTCTTTTAATCTGTTAGGGTGTGTTTGATGGCCAAAAATGTGATCTATCTTTGTGTATGTTTTTATGTGAACTTGACTAGAATGTATACTCTGCTGTTGCTGTATGTTGTACTCTATAAATGTTAATTAATCAAGTTAACTGATTGTGCTCTTCAGGTCAACTATATCCTTACTGATTTTCTGCCTGATGAATCTGTGAATTATTCACAGAGGTCTGGTAAGTTTCCAACCTCTAATAGTAAGATTTGTCTACTTTTACTTTCAGCTTCATCATTTACTTCTTATGTAATTTTGATGGTCTGTTTTTGGGTGAGTATGCATTTAGGACCTGAGATGTCTTCACGAAGACCTGACTCCTTTATCATTATGTAATATCCCTCTTTATCCCTGATTTTTTTCTGTATGTTGAAGTTTTATTTTTCTGAAATTAATACAACCATTCTTGCTCTCTTTCCTTTACTGTGAGTGTGGTATAGCTTTCTCCTCCACTTCACGTTTAACATACATAAGTCTTTATATTTAAAATGAGTATATCTCTCAATTCAGTTCAGTTCAGTCTCTCAGTTGTATCCGATTCTTTGCAATCCCATGTACTGCAGCACTCCAGGCATCCCTGTCCAGTGCCAACTCCCAGAGTTTACCCAAACTCATGTCCATTGAGTCGGTGATGCCATCCAACCATCTCATTCTCTGTCATCCCCTTCTCCTCCTGCCTTCAATCTTTTCCAGCATCAGGGTAATAACCTAGAAGGGTGGGGATGGGCGGAGGTGGGAGGGAGAGTCAAGAGAGAAGGGACATATGTGCAACCTATGGTTAATTCATGTTGATGTATGACAGAAATCAAACCAATATTGTAAGCCAATCATCAATTAATTAAAAATAAATAAATGTCTTTTTAAAAATAATAAAATAAAATGAATATCTCATAGACAACATTAAGTTGGGTCTTTTGTTGTTGTTGTTTTGGGTCTTGTTTTTTGAATCCACTCTGATGATTTCTGTTTTGACATACATTTAGAGTTTTCACAGTTAAATATAGTATTGATATGGTTGCATAAATATATTCTCTATTTATGGCTGTTTTTTTCTTCATTGCATGTATTCTTTATTTCTTTGTTTTCTCCTCTTTACTGCATTCTGGGGATTTCAACTGAGAATTTTACAGGATGCCTTTTTTTTTTTCATTTCTAGCATTTCTTTTTAATTCTTCCTTAAAGTTTCCATCTCTGTTCTTATATGGAGCATCTATTTTTCACATTATCTACTTTTCCCATTAGAACTCTTATCATATTAATCACAGTTAATTTAAGTTCGAGTGATAATTCAAAACTCCGTGTCATATCTAAGTATGATTCTGATACTTACTTTGTCTTTTCAGTGTGTGTGTGTTTTTTTTCTTTCCTTTTAGTATTTCTTTGGAGAAAGCAATGGCACCCCACTCAAGTGTTCTGCCTGGAGAATCCCATGGACGGAGAAGCCTGGTAGGCTGCAGTCCATGGGGTCGCAGACTCGGACACAACTGAAGCGACTTAGCAGCAGCAGCAGCAGCATTTCTTTTACTCTCTTTGTTGAAAGGTGGCTATGACATATCAGGAATACCAACTGAAATAAACAGATTTTTAGTGTCAGATTTAATGTTACTCTGGTCAGGATTTAGACTGTGTTTATAGTTTTCTATAAATCTAGATTAGAGTCTCCAATTTCTTCTATTGTCTTTGTTTTTTTGTACCCAATGTTCACTTTTTACTTCATCAAGTACTCAAGAGAGTCTGTATTTTGAAACTCTTTCAGCTCCAAACCACAGTTATTATACTGGAGCCCTGTCAATGTGGTGATAAGATGTTGGGTAGGGGAAGCATTCTATACTCTTAAGATTAAATCTAAGTTATGAGAGACCTTGTACTGCTGGGCTGTAACTTTTGCAAATATTTCTTAGCTATCATCCCTGAATTAGGTGATACGATAAGGTAAGAGGGGGCTGGAGTGGAAAAAATAACCTTGTCTGGGATAAGGGTTAGGTAAAGTTTTCCCCTGGAGAGTTGGCCTTTGTTATGGGTATATCTCAAAATAATTACTGTTATCTATTTTCTGCCATAACTATTAAAGTATCTTTCTTAGAGGAACATTCCAGATATACAAGCTGGATTTAGAGAAGGTAGAGGAATAAGACCAAATTGCCAACATCCATTGGATCATAGGAAAAGCAAAACAATTCCAGAAAAACATCTACTTCTGCTTCATTGACTATGCTAAAGCCTTCGACTGTGTGGATCACAACAAACTGTGGAAAATTCTTAAAGAGGTGAAATACCAGACCACCTTACCTGCCTCCTGAGAAACCTGTGTGCAAGTCAAGAAGCAACAGTCACAACTTGACCTGAATCAACAGACTGGTTCCAAATTGGGAAAGGAGTACAATAAGGCTATATAATGTCATCCTGCTTATATGACTTATATGCAGAGTACATCATGTGAAATGCTGGGTTGGATTAAGCACAAGTTGGAATCAAGATTGCCAGGGGAAATATCAATAACTTCAGATACACAGATGACACCACCCTTATGTCAGAAAGCGAATAATAACTAAAGAGCCTCTTGATGAAAGTGAAAGAGGAGAGTGAAAAAGTTGGCTTAAAACTCAACATTCCAAAAACTAAGATCATGCCATCTGGTCCCATTACTTGATGGCAAACAGATGGGTGAAAAAATGGAAACAGTAACAGACTTTAATTTCTTGGGCTCCAAAATCACCAGTGACTGTCACCATGAAATTAAAAGATACTTGCTCCTTGGAAGAAAAGCTATGACAAACCTAGACAACATATATAAATCAGAGACGTCACTTTGTTGGCAAAGGTTGTACAGTCAAATCTATGGTTTTTCCAGTAGACCCGTATTTATGTGAGAGTTGGACCATAAAGAAGGCTGAGGGCTGAAGAACTGATGCTTTTCAAACTGTGGTGCTGGAAAAGACTCTTGAGAGTTGCTTGGACTGCAAGGAGATCAAACCAGTCAGTCCTAAAGGAAATCAATCCTGAATATTCATTGGAAGAACTGATGGTGAAGCTGAAGCTTCAATACTTTGGCCACCTGATGCAAAGAGTCGACTCACTGGAAAAGATCCTACTGCTGGAAAAGATTGAAGGCAACAGGAGAAAGGGTTAGCAGAGGATGAGATGATTGGATGGCATCATCGACTCAATGGACAGGAGTATGAGCAAACTCCGGGAGATAGTGAAGAACAGGAAAGCCGGGAATGCTGCAGCCCATGGGGTTTCAAAGAGTCAGACAAGACTGAACAACTGAAGAATAACAACAATGTGTTAT
This sequence comes from Bos taurus, assembly GCF_002263795.3. Taxonomy (NCBI): domain Eukaryota; kingdom Metazoa; phylum Chordata; class Mammalia; order Artiodactyla; family Bovidae; genus Bos; species Bos taurus. The sequence goes on from NC_037357.1 coordinate 27,961,134, forward strand.
GGGCTGAATTGTGTCCCTTCTAAAATTCCTATGTTGAAGACCTAACACCCAATACCTCAGAATGTGACTGTACTTGAAGGTAGACCTTAAACAAGGTAGTTAAATAGATATTAGGGTGAACTCTAATCCAATTCAACTGATGTTCTCAAAAGAAGAGGAGATGTGGACACACAAAGGGATATCAGCGGTGCACGCACACAGAGCAAAGACCCCTGTGAGGTCACAGTCAGAAGATGGCCATCTGCAAGCCAAGGAAACAGGCCTCAGAGGAAATCAACCCAATGGTACTTTTAAGTTTGGATTTATAGACTCCAGAACTGTGACAAAAAGAATTTTCATTGTTAAAATCACCTAGTCTGTGGTATTTTGTTTATGGCAGCCCTAGAAACTAATACATCACCAGAACTTAGTGAGAATTAAAACCACAAAAGTGTGGGGAACCATAAGACTGTGGCCCATAGGAGTTTCTCACTGTCAGACTGGTTACATTTGGTCTGTAGACATTTGTCAAAGTTTCCATTTAATTGTTTACAGTTGCAGCTGCAGAAGCTTGCTCAGGTAAGGAAACATTGGCTATGACTCTTCAGATTCTCCTTGTCCCTTCAGATTTCAGGATGGCAGTATGCCATGAGATCTCAATGCAGTGATGGGTCCAGAAAATTTATTGATTTTCAGTATGTTAAGCTTTTTCTTGTCCTAAGGATGTAGTGACAACTTCCCAGCTGAAATTCAGAAGTCCTGATATTTCTACACAGACTCTATTTGCAAAGATTTGAAATGTAACTTTATATGAGAAAAGCTTACATTTTATATGTTAGTATGTGTTAGTCAGCTTGAGTTGCTATAAAAATACCATTGACAGGGTGGTTTAAACAACAGACATTTACTTCTCACAGTTCTGGAGGCTAGAATCCCACATGTGGGCATCAGCATGCCTAGGTCCTTGTCAGGGCCCTCTTCCTGGCTTGCCAGCTCTTACTTTCTTGCTTACATCCTCATGAACCGGAGGAGAGCTCTGGGGATTTGGCCTCTTCTGGTAAGGGTAGGTCACTGCACCTTGAGGAGTCCCACCTTCATGACCTCATCTAAACCTAATTACCTCCAAAGACCTCTCTGCAAATACCATCGTATTGAGGGGTTATCATTTCAACATATGAATTTGAGGAGAAACAAACACCCACTCTCTAACATACAATATTCCTTTACTATAAAGATTCAATTATTCTAAAAATTATAAATGTATAATCTATACTACTATTTTTCCCCTGTAAAATTCTGTCAGAAATCAACCAGTATGCTTGGAAAAGTTTGCCATCCACTCTAGGATTCATTAGTGTCTCCTTTTAACCGTACTACTCTTCTGAGATTAGGTCATAGATACAGAACTAAACTGGGCTTCTGTATATACCCTTTCCTTTCTATTCACTTGTCCTAATCCAAGCTGTCAAATATCTCTCCACTAGTAATGTACAGTTGTTAAAAAGCCCCAAGACATAAGAGGTGACAGAATATTATTTCCTTAGGTCAGAGATAAAAGGTTATTGAAGCCAAATTCATCATACTAGAGTTGGACACCAGTATTTCAGTGGCCAATACCTCTCCCCTAGCAATTTGGGAAAAGCTATAATCTTACCAATTGTAGTGACAATTTAATATTTGCATGAAATCAGGTCATAAGACAGTGAAATATTTATTAAAGGGTTGCAAATTAATAGGTGCAGGTCTTTGTTCTTTCCCTCAAAGTAGTCTTATCCATAAAAGGAAAAGGTCAAAATTAATAAGACCAGAAGCAATTCAGGTCTTATACATATTAGATCACATAGAGACTAGCACAATCAAAGTCTCAAATTATTTTAATTAGCTGGTTGTAAAAAAATGAAATAACTACTTATGTTCAATATCAAAACATGTTACATATGCATGGAATGTTTTAGGGAAATGTGATAATTATGCGATGAAATTCTACATGAGGTTGTCATAGAATAAGTAATTGAAAATTCAGATCATTTTCAAGCAATTTATGGGAACTGATTTGGACTTTGAAGGAGGTGTAAGTTCTGCATGATGACCGTTATACCTTTTTTCATGATTCAGTACTAGGATTCCACTCACTGATTGGACTGGGAAATTTTTAATCACTACTTAAACCACATTAAGATTTCCCCAAAACTCCAGGTAAAGTTAGTTGCTTCCTCATGTTTGCATCCATGACACGTCGTATGTTCCTTCCTCTCTCTTACTGCCTAGATTTGTTTGCTTGTATGTTTTCCATAGTGTATTTAGCAAGTCTGCTACAGAGATGTAGCCTTCTATGGCTGTTGTCTACTTAGTATTTTTTTCTACCTTTTGACATATGAATTTTCTTTTGGAAAGTACCCCTCTATCATTTCTGGAAGTCTTAGTGAAAGGATCAATAAAGGTGGTTTGCTATCTCCTGGAAAAGGCGAGAACATGTGACTCACTGAGCTGTAATTTTGCAAGAATTTGAATATGGAGTAGTGACACAAGGGTGAAAAACATTTTGGATCTTATCTAACTGTGGTATTCTGAGGAGAGTTTTTATTAATCCCTGCAGAATAGCATATGTGGTATAATGTCATTTTGTTAAAAACTGAACACAAATACTTAACTATCAAAAGCTGCAGTTATCTACCAAAAACTTTAGTTATCTAAATATAGGTATAAGTAAGTGGCCCTAGGAAGAGGTCTGGAATATTCTAAATCAGAATGTTTTAAGGGATTATGTTTGGAGAGAATTTGGATTTGGGATAAGATAAAGGTATATTCTCACTTATAACTCTGTATATTTCTGGCCTGTTTCATTTAAGGATGTAAAATCATGTGTTACTTTGTAATTTGTTTATTTACTTTATGGAAGTTCAGTCTGGATTTCTATCCTATTTATTACATAATTTGTCAGTGTTTGGTGGCTTTTCTGTAACACATACAGTCACATACAGAAGGAGAATGACATATAGTGAACAGCTGTTTTAATTCTCATGAGAGACACAGAACAATAATATTAAAGTATCCAAATGTAATTTCTGTATAACCTAGGAATAAAGTGAGTAAACTTAGGCCAATAATAGACAATAAGCAGATTGGGGAGGAAATTGTAACAGTATTCTGCACAAATTTTCACTTAACTGATGTCCTTGCTTTTTCACTTACTATATCTCTTGGACATCTTTTGGACATCTGTCACTATGTATATCGTTCTGTCTTATTTTATTTTGCATGAGACACTGGATATTTGTAGATTGGATATACCATAATTTATTTAGCTATTCCTCTATCTGAGCATTTATGTTGTTGCCAATATTTTTGCTGTTATAAACAATGTTTGCAGTAGAAATTCCTTGTCCATATATTTTTGAGCACATGAATCAATATTTCTGAAGGAAAAAATTAGAAAAATAGAAATGGCATGTCAAAGGGTTTCTACATGTGACTTGTTGATACTATCAAACTGTCCTCAAAAAACAGTAGTGTCAATCTGTGTGTCCAATGACATGGTGTGAGAGTACTGATTTCCCCTATGCTTTCCAAATATAGGGTATTATTGTTTTTATTTTCTTAACTTTGGTAATCATATTGTTGTTGTTGTTGTTGTTGTTGTTAAGTACAGTTGATTAGCATTCGTGCAAACTGTTTTTTTTTAGCTAAGGAGATTTTCATTTATTCTATAGTTGCAGTTGTCACTAAGGAAAAGGAAAATACAATAGGTATAGATTTCACAGGCTCTGCATTTCCCATCTACAAGCCATGTTTGGACACATTCACAGGCTAAGTTCAAGGCCTAAATAAAATCCTGACTTAAGAGTATAGCTTCCTAATCTAAAAAAGTCCAGCATATGGTAAATAGTGGGTTTGCTAGGCATTACTGCATGCTGAGAATATAAACTAGCATTCAGTACCAGATAGGACAGTAGATTTATATTCTTATGGCAAAAGTAAGTTCTAAAGCAAGCCAAATAAGGCCAAATTACAGCCATCTCCTTCCCCATCACTGGAACAGGTCTCTGTTTATTTTGATGAAGAACTAGATGAAGGAGTTGCCCTGCATTCAGAGGCAATATTATATGACATGCTTACTTTTAAATCCTTAAATCACAACTCAGAGTGGCAAGCTGATTTCACCCTAAGAGGTGTGTAGGAAATGAGAGGGTCCTAAAAAACCAGTGAGTGACATGGACCATGTCATGCTGACTTCAGGAATAAACATTTTGAAGTAGTTGGTGGGGCAGATTATGTAAACTGTAGCTTTGTCCTCTCTCAGACTTCCTATTGAGTGCATATAGTTCTGTGAGCCAGCAGTGCTAATAAAAAGGGAAAGAAATGTGGATAGTCTGTGACAGCATCATTTAGGAAATACTTCTCAAAATTCACAGAGGAATGCATATTGTTTAATACATTACTAACTTTATTATATAACATTAATTTTAAAAAAGTGTTCAAATTATTTTGGAAATCGCTTGATCCTTTTTTTCCTACATACACTGGTATATGCCTGTCAAGGAAAAACTAATAGTTTAAGTAAACCAAATAGGAGTAAAAGACTTTATTGAGCTGATTCACATCAGGAAGCACTGAAAACCAGGTAAGTCACCTACTCATTGCTGCAACTGGGACTGTACTTTTATAGGGTGAGGAAAAAAAAGAGATATATATCCTTGAGTTTTAGCTCATAAGTTTTCATCTCTAACTGTTGCAAGACTTATGATTGGAGCACTTGGAGGTTGTCCCAGTATTCATGCCTCTTGCTCAAGAGCATTTGCACAGTCTCACACTGATAACTGCCATGTACTGTTTTTTGAGAGCCCTGCATTTGCTCAGTTAGTCAAGGTTAGGAGCTGGGGAGGTATAAAAAAAAAAAAAGGTGAAAGGAAAAAATAAGGAAAGGTAGCCATGGATGGAGGACCCTGATAGGCTGCAGTCCATGGGGTGGCTAAGAGTCAGACACAACTGAGCGACTTCACCTTCACTTTTCACTTTCATGCATTGGAGAAGGAAATGGCAACCCATTCCAGTGTTCTTGCCTGGAGAATCCCAGGGACGGTGGAGCCTGGTGGGCTGCCATCTATGGGCTTGCATGGCATCAGGCACGACTGAAGAGATTTAGCAGCAGCAGCAATGTCTAGAGACAAAGGAGTTGGAGCCCATTTATTGTACCTTGTTTAAATCTTTTTACATACCTGGGCTAATAAATTTCCAAGGAATCCATGTCTCTCTTAAAATTCTGCAACTTTTCATGACTATTCAGTTTTGTTTGTCCACTTATCCCAGGTGCTGAGGGTTTTTTCCTTACCTTCAGCAAGGATTTCAGCTAAATGTGATGTTCAGACTTCCTGATATGACTGGCCAGGGATGGCGGGAACTGAAAAAAAAGAAAAAGGAAAAAGAAAGGCTGCAATGATAAGGGCATATAGGTACCACATCACATGTAAAGTTAAAGAATTCAGGAAATGACATGGGAAAAAAAAAATATTCAGGCACCAGAGCTTTAGTACAAAAAGAAACTTGGTTATTAGGACACTTGGTGGAAAAAGGAGCAATTGCAGACTGATGCAAAATCACTCAAATTCTTGCTTCAGTTCTTTAAGTTCCAGAGAACAGAAGTCAGAATTGATCCCAGAATCGAGAGGGATTCTGAAGGTCGACTGGTGTCAAATGATCTTAGCTGTGAGAAGGGAAAGAGGAGAAAGAAACAGGAAAAGAGGAGAGGGGTTTCCAATAAGAAATCAGGAAAAGTACTACTTAACCAGGCAAGAATACTGGAGTGGTCCCCTCCTCCAGGGGATCTTCCCAATCCAGGGATAGAACTCAGATCTCCCATATTGCAGGCAGATTCTTTACCATCTGAGCCATCAGGGAAGCCTAAGAATATTGGAGTGGGTAGGCCATTCCTTCTCCAGGGGACCTTCCTGACCCAAGAATCGAACCGGGGTCTCTTGTATTACAGGTAGATTCTTTACCAACTGAGCCACCAGGAAAGCCCCTAGAAAAAGTATTACCATCAGAGAAGATATTTCTTCAGGGAAATATCTGCCCTTAGAGATGTAGCACAGTAACATGGACTGAGTACCAGATTTGTGTAAGATGTTCCAAGTGTGAACTGTGAATTTGCAGTATTTCCAGGCAAGAGATTATTTGTCAATAAATTATAAGTTACTAGCAGATAAACATTGATTTTATTCATCTTTATATCTCCAGAATCTAACAGAACACTTAGCTAACAGGCTGATGTTTGAATCTAATTCAGTGGTTTGCAAATTGATGAAGCATCAGAATCAATCACTTGGGGAGTTTGCTAACTACAGATGGCCAGAGTTTTGATCAGATCAGTCTGGGGAAAGAATTTGCATGTGTATCAACTTCTCAAGGGGTGCCAAAGATAATGCTCCAGGAATCACTCTTTGGGAACCACTGAACACCGTTTTAGACTAAAGGTCAAAAAACCATACCTAGCTGGCCAATTCACCTTCAGCCTCAAATTATTACAGCATGATGCTTCTACATTTTAACTCAATGAAATGCGTTTACAAATAATTGAAATTATTCTTACAGTTTCTAAAATGGATGTGTGTGTGTGTGCTCAATTGCTAAGTCGTGTCAGACTCTCTGTAACCCCATGGACTATAGCCCATCAGGCTCCTGTGTCCATAGAATTTTCCAGGCACTGGAGAAGGAAGCCATTTACTTCTCCAGGAGATCTTCCCGACTCAGGGATTGAACTCACGTCTCCTATATTGGCACGCAGGTTCTTTACCACTGTACCATCTGGGAAGAGCCTCTAAAATAGATATAAGCAGCCAAATAAAAAGTATGCAGAGATATAATATTGGAAATACTGTGTTACTTGGATGACATTGAACATAAATATCTGGCTCTTATTCTTCAGTGATAAAGGTAGTTTAAGCCTTTTCTCAGTTAAGTCATTTGTTTTTGCAATCATATTGTTTAAAGCAGGGGTTTGTAAAACATTTTCTATAAAGGGCCATGTAGTAAATAATTTCAGTTATTCTGTAAAAGCATTTCACTGAATTAAAATGTAGATTTTTTTAGAAGCATCATGCTGTAATAATTTGAGGAAAATAGGCATGGCATTAGTGCTTTCAATATTTAAACTTTTCTCTTTATTTTAATGGCATTTTATTTTATTTTATTTTTTTAAGAAATAAATTTTTATTCATAACTAGGGGCAGCAAATTTTTTTTCTGTAGAGTTCCAGATGCTATATATTTTATGGGCCTTATATAAGGCATTTTAAAGCCATTAGTTTTTGGAATGTTCTGATAGGCCATTTCCGTATGTCAGATTTTTAGCTGGAACATGCAAACTTCAAATACATTTTTAAGGCTTATGGGTGCCCATTCCAAACATTTTACAACTGTGCATTTTAGCCTTCATATTGTTAGTACTATATACTGCCATGTCACAGTAGGTCATCAAATTGTATTTCTGTTATTGTTTTATTTGCTTAGAACTGCATCCCGGGTCAAGAGGGGAATAATAACATAACTAACCTTTTAAACCTATATGGCACATCCAAAGACTCCTGCCCATCACATACTCTTAGTTTGACTGTGGATTGACCACTTGCAGTATGAATCATGTCAATTTCAGATACCCAGACTACCAGTTTAACCATACACACCAGGGTAGTATATTTTACCAATAAACAGATGAAGTAGAATGGTCTAGAGCTGGATGTCAATGAGCAAGTGGGTGAGGAGGGAGGGAAGCCTCCTGGCATAGGGGTGCAGAGCCTGCATTGGGTAAAGAGAGAATGCATACACAGGGTAGTGTGGAAGGCTCAATGTAGGGTGTCAGAGCCAAGCAAGATGAGGATGGCTTCCATATGAAAAGCATCGCAGTGTGAAATATGAGGAGGGACAAGGTGGTTTCCATGCAGGGTGGTGGCACAAACATGAGTCTGGCTTAAGGTGTTGTACCTAAATGAAATACAAAAGTGATATTCATGCAAGAGGCTGGCTAGGCACAGGGTGTTGGAACCCAAAAGGGGCGAGGAAGACATCTAGACTAATGAGAGAATTGAGGTAGCAGTAATGGAAGATTGGTTCCATATGGAGGTGTTGATCATATAAGTAAATATAGTAAAGATAATGGGACCAGAGAAGGCAGTCAAAATATGGAAAAGAAAAAATCTAAAATAAACTCTGTAATAGAATTGAATTTGCAGTATTGGTGTGAACCTATGGATGTGTAAATATAGATATATAATCAATATTTAAGTGTGTGTGTACACACCAAGGTATCCTGAGATTGGCAATGCTACAATAGCTGTTGGGACTACAGAGTGCTCATATCTTGGTTTCTCATATGATCCTTCACTTAAAGGAACCAGGGATCCTTGTTGAAATGGTTGATTCTAGGTCTGGAAAAGGGAAAGTCAAGATGGTCCTGGAATACAGTGCACCAGAAAGTAAGAAAATGCTTAAAAAATAAAAAGTGGAGACATATCAAATGACTTAGAAGCCAATTTGAAAAGATTTGAAGCAGCAATGGAAACAGTGACAGACTTTATTTTGTGGGGCTCCAAAATCACTGCAGATTATGACTGCAACCATGAAATGAAAAGACACTTGCTCCTTGGAAGAAAAGTTATGACCAACCTAGAAAACATATTAAAAAGCAGAGACATTACTTTGCCAACAAACGTCCATCTAGTCAGAGCTATGGTTTTTCCAGTATTCATGTATGGATGTGAGAGGTGGACTATAAAGAAAACTGAGTGCCAAAGAATTGATGCTTTTGAACTGTGGTGTTGGAGAAGACTCTTGAGAGTCCCTTGAACTGCAAGGAGATCCAACCAGTCCATCCTAAAGGAGATCAGTCCTGGATGTTCATTGGAAGGATTGATATTGAAGCTGAAACTCCAATACTTTGGCCACTTGATGCGAAGACCCTGATACTGGGCAAGACTGAAAGCAGGAGGAGAAGGGGATGACAGAAGATGAGATGGTTGGATGTCATCACTGACTCAATGAACATGAGTTTGAGCAAGCCCCACAAGTTGGTGATGGACAGGGAGGCCTGAAATGTTGCAGTCCTTGGGGTCACAAAGAGTTGGACACGGCTGAGCGACTGAACTGAACTAAACTGAAGCAGATTCAACTGATCAAAGCTGGGGCAATTTGAGTATTTAAATAATTTTAATTTTGAATTATAACTTGATTGTAGTAAGAATCAATAACGTGATACGTGATATAGATAAATGAATACTTTGAAAGTTTAGTGAAGAATCAGATATTTACATGGTTTCTGTCATGGTCTGAATATTTGTGTCCGTTCCAAAATCCATGTGTTTAAAACTCTAACAGCCAATGTGATGAAATTAGGAAATGAGTGGGATGTTTGGGATGTGATTAGGTCATGAGTGCAGAGCCTTTATGAATGAAATTACTTCCCTTATAGAGGAGGCCTGAGAGCTCCTGGTCCCCTTTCAAAACCCGGGAAAGGATTCTCAGGCCACCACCATGCTGGCACCCTGCTAGCAGATTCCCAGACTTCAGAACTGTGAGAACTACATTTTTGTTGTTCACAAGCCACCCAGTCAGTGGTATTTTGTTAGAGCAACCTCAACTAAGACAGCTTCAAAATACCTTTCTACAAAAAACTCTTCAGTTACAAAAGAGAAAATGACATAGAGCCAAGCCTAAGGGCTATTAAAGATGAGACTAGGAAAGACAGGGGGAATTTTGGTTGTTACTAGACTAGGTAGTGTGATTAGAGATGGAAGAAACTTAACACAAAGCATTAGGAAAGATCTCAGAGAGCAAATTAGAGTGACTCTCAGTGGGAGTCCAAATACAGGAAACTATTGAGAAGTGCTTTAGGAAAGCATTAGATAAGGAGTCAAACAGTTGAGTATTTTGAGGGATAAACTCCATTGAAGCCAGATAAAACTGTTCTAGATGACCACATAAGACCTGGACAGATATAATTACCTCAATTTACTTAAAGATTGGACAGACTCAGCATAGAATATTTTAAGATTTGCTAAGTGGGTTTCAAAAGTGGTACCATTACTATAAGTGGGAAAGCAGACACACTCTGTATCATAAGGAAACATACCTGGAAATTTTATGTAGTTATATCCCCATAAGAAGTTACAAGGCAATGAAACACACAAAGGAAAAATATTGTAGGATCAATACGGCTTTGGATAGATGTCTGCTGGTTGGAAATGTGTGTCTTAGGTGGTACAGAAAGTGAAGTTGCTCGTGTCTGACTCTTTGCGACCCCATGGACTGTAGCACGTCAGGCCTCCCTGTCCATCACCAACACCCGGAGTTTACTCAAACTCATGTCCAATGAGTTGGTGATGTCAACCCCTTCTCCTCCCACCTTCAATCTTTCTCAGCATCAGGGTCTTTTCAAATGAGTCAGTTCTGCACATCAGGTGGCCAAAGTCTTGGAGTTTCAGCTTCAAAATCAATTCTTCGGTACTTAAAGACTCTAATAAGCCCCAATTGGGCCACACATATTCATCCATGAACAAGTTATCAGAGCAGGAGATGTGATGCTCAGGTTTTATTTGCTTACACTTGTAGTAGTTACATGCTTAACACTGGAATCTGTGTCACATGCAATGACAGTTCCAGAGGAGCTGCTTCCCTGGAGAAAAGTTAGAGTATTTGTATTTCAAGAGGGACCATTTGGGTAATCAGTTCGGTTCAGTTCAGTCCCTCAGTCATGTCCGACTCTTTGTGACCCCATGAATTGCAGCACGCCAGGCCTCCGTGTTTAGCACCAACTCCCAGAGATCACTCAAACTCACGCCAATCTAGTCAGTGATGCCATCCAGCCATCTCATCCTCTGTCGTCCCCTTCTCCTCCTGCACCAAATCCCTCCCAGCATCAGAGTCATTTCCAATGAGTCAACTCTTCCCATGAGGTGGCCAAAGTACTGGAGTTTCAGCTTTAGCATCAGTCCTTCCAAAGAACATCCAGGACTGATATCCTTTAGAACGGACTGGTTGAATCTCCTTGCAGTCCAGGGGATTCTCAAGAGTCTTCTCCAACACCACAGTTCAAAAGCATCAATTCTTCGGCACTCAGCTTTCTTCACAGTCCAACTTTCACATCCATACATGACTACTGGAAAAACCATAGCCTTGACTAGATGGCCCTTTGTTGGCAAAGTAATGTCTCTGCTTTTCAATATGCTATCTAGGTTCGTAATAACTTTCCTTCCAAGGAGTAGTGTCTTTTAATTTCATGGCTGCAATCACCATCTACAGTGATTTTGGAGCCCCAAAAAATAAAGTCTGAAACTGTTTACATTGTTTCCCCATCTATTTCCCATGAAGTGATGGGACCAGATGCCATGATCTTAGTTTCTAAATGCTGAGCTTTAAGCCAACATTTTCACTCTCCTCTTTCACTTTCATCAAGAGGCTTTTTAGTTCCTCTTCACTTCCTGCCATAAGGATGGTGTCATCTGCATATCAGGTTATTGAAATTTCTCCTGCCAATCTTGATTCCAGCTTGTGCTTCCTCCAGCCCAGCGTTTCTCATGATGTACTCTGCATATAAGTTAAATAAGCAGGGTGACAATATACAGCCTTGACATACTCCTTTTCCTATTTGGAACCAGTCTGTTGTTCCATGTCCAGTTCTAACTGGTGCTTCCTGACCTGCATATAGGTTTCTCAAGAGGCAGGTCAGGTGGACTGGTATTCCCATCTTTTTCAGAATTTTCCACAGTTTATTGTGATCCACACAGTCAAAGGCTTTGGCATATTCAATAAAGCAGAAATAGATGTTTTTCTAGAACTCTCTTGCTTTTTCCATGATCCAGCAGATGTTGGCAATTTGATCTCTGGTTCCTCTGCCTTTTCTAAAACCAGCTTGAACATCTGGAAGTTCATGGTTCACATACTACTGAAGCCTGGCTTGGAGAATTTTGAGCATTACTTTACTAGCCTGTGAGACGAGTGCAATTGTGCGGTAGTTTGAGCACTTTTTGGCATTGCCTTTCTTTGGGATTGGAATGACATCTGACCTTTTCCAGTTCTGTGGCCACTGCCGAGTTGTCCAAATTTGCTAGCATATTGAGTGCAGCACTTTCACAGCATCATCTTTCAGGATTTGAAATAGCTCAACTGGAATTCCATCACCTCCACTAGCTTTGTTCGTAGTGATGCTTTCTAAGGCCCACTTGACTTAACATTCCAAGATGTCTGGCTCTAGGTGAGTGATCACACCATCGTGATTATCTTGGTTGTGAAGATGTTTTTTGTACAGTATCTCTGTGTATTCTTGCCACCTCTTCTTAATATCTTCTGCTCCTGTTAGGTCCGTACCATTTCTGTCCTTTATCAAGCCTCTCTTTACATGAAATGTTCCCTTTGTATCTCTAATTTTCTTGAAGGTATCTCTAGTCTTTCCCATTCTGTTGTTTTCTTCTATTTCTTTGCATTGAGCACTGAGGAAGGCTTTCTTATCTCTCCTTGCTATTCTTTGGAACTCTGCATTCAGATGTTTATATCTTTCCTTTTCTCTTTAGTTTTTCACTTCTTTTCTTTTCACAGCTATTTGTAAGGCCTCCCCAGAGAGCCATTTTGCTTTTTTGCATTTCTTTTCCATGGGGATGGTCTTGATCCCTGTCTCCTGTACAATGTTACGAACCTCCGTCCATAGTTCATCAGACACTCTATCTATCAGAACTAGTCCCTTCAATCTATTTCTCACTTCCACTGTATAATCATAAGGGATTTGATTTAGGTCATAGACCACTGAATGGTCTAGTGGTTTTCCCTACTTTCTTCCATTTAAGTCTGAATTTGGCAATAAGGAGTTCATGGTCTGAGCCACAGTCAGCTCCTGGTCTTGTTTTTGCTGACTGTATAGAGCTTCTCCATCTTTGGCTGCAAAGAATATAATCAATCTGATTTCGGTGTTGACCATCTGGTGATGTCCATGTGTAGAGTCTTCTCTTGTGTTGTTGGAATAGGGTGTTTGCTATGACCAGTGCGTTCTCTTGGCAAAACTCTATTAGCATTTGTCCTGCTTCATTCCATTTTCCAAGGTCAAATTTGCCTGTTATTCCAGGTGTTTCTTGACTTTCTACTTTTGCATTCCAGTCTCCTATAATGTAAAGGACATCTTTTTTTGGTATTAGTTCTAAAAGGTCTTGTAGGTCTTCATAGAACTGTTCGACTTCAGCTTCTTCAGCATTACTGGTTGGGACATAGACTTGGATTACAGTTTTATTTGGTTAATAAAAACAACAAATAGATTTTAATAGACATCACACAATCTCTGACAAAATTTCTATGAAGGTCAAGGAGATCAAATCAGTCAATCCTAAAGAAAATAAACTCTGAATCATCACTGGAAGTACTGATGCTGAAGCTAAAGATCCAGTTCTTTGGCCACCTGATGGATAGAGCTGATGCAGTGGAAAAGACCCTGATCCTGGGAAAGACTGAGGGCAAGAGGAGCAGGGGATGATAGAGGATGAGATGTTTCTATGGCATCACCAACTCAATGGACATGAGTTTGAGCAAGCTCCAGGAGATAGTGAAGGACAGGGAAGCCTGGCATGCTGCAGTCCATGGGATTACAAAAAGCTGGACACAACTTGGTGACTGAAGAACAACAACAACAGCAAGCCAAAAAGTGATGCACATCACAAGCTAGTCTGAAATGTGCTAAGAGATTACAAAGACACAAATTTTACCTTCTCTTATAGCCAAGTAGAATCAACCTGTCCTCAATCTGTCCTTGAGGACATACTGTCCTCAAGATAACCAAAAGTAGTCCTCAAGTAAGAGGACATAACAGCACACTTTATCACATACAGTTCACCCTAAATCCATGAAACTGGGGGGCACTCTCTGATTGATAATTGGGCTTATTCAAAGAAAAGACAAGCTCCTCATGTCTTTATAAGAGATAGTTTTGCAATATGGAGCAAGGCATGAATTAAATTTAGGCTACAGAAATCTGGAGACAGGGATGCTATCTTCCTTAATACTAATATTTATCTTCTAAAAGATGATTCCCAGAGCCTTGAGGAAAAAGGTGGGAAAGCTGGCAAAGTTTATTTTTGCTTTTTTTTATTTTAAGTTTTAAAAATATTTACAAACATTTCAAACAAATGGAGAAAGAATTTACAATTACAAATTATCTAAAGTAAATGCTCTAAAGAAAGGGAAGGGGTACTCTCTTCCCCTATTCTTGACATAGAGAATTAAGCCTTATTTCCTAGGGAAGGAAATACACTCAGAGGTGCTATTTCAAAGATAATTCTTTTCCTAACTTTTGTTTGTCAAAAATCTAAATCCATTGGAGAGACATTTCACTAAACAGAGAGGCAAAGAAGCTTAGATTTGGGGAAAGGATTGAAGAGTTGGATAAAGATATAGGAAGAGAGAGAAATATTTCCCATGACTTTGGATTGGGAGATGGATAGAGGGCAAGGAAAAGTAAGGAATTATACTCTGATCCCTTAAATCTCCCTAGGGAGTCTGGAAGCCCTCAGAGAGGAATGGATACCCAAGTGTGATGCCTCCATGATGTTGACAGTGAGCTAATGATAAAGATATAAGATCTCAGGACCTCTGAACTTCCCTGATTTGTCTGGGCCTCAAGAATGACAGAAATAGGTTTCCCTTCTGGGTGGCAAGATGGAGGCTCCAAATTAAACTAAAGAATGTGGTGTATCTTCTACAACTGAGCTTTTGTACTGAAATTTAAACTTGCCCCATGGGGAGAACCTCGTCTGAATTTCAAAGAATATATACCCATTTTCATCACAGCATGCCACACTAGAGCTCATCAAATTGAGGAAGATTCATTCAAAACCTAGGCTATGATTTTGATGAGCTGGCATGCAGGGATGAATGTGGCTTCTCAGAAGTCACTACTACTTCTACATGTGATAGAGGGCTGTGACAGTGTGAAGTTCAACAAAGCACTGCAGAAGTAGGTTGGCAAGATGATGTTTAGAAGGGATCCTCAGGAAGACAAAAGGATGAATGCATTCATATGGGATTTTTCTGATGAGATTGACTTCCCTGTGATTCCCAGGAGAATATGTAAAAAGGCAGAGGCTATGAATTTCTGTCTAATGCCCTATATTAGATTTTAAATTTCTTTAAAACCAGAAACAAAATAAGAAATCCTTTCCTGAAAAGGAGTAGCATATACGAGTAGATGTTGGAAAGCCCTGGGGTATAAAAGATCTCTAACTGTCCCTTGCCTGGAAATGCTGCTCAAGACATAGATTATCATATTTGAACAAAATATTTTGCCTGCTATGGGAGTGAAACCTACCCAAATTTGGGAAGGTTTGCAACAATGTAAATTTTATTCAGGGAGAAAAGACTTTTGGATCTTGATCAAAAGATTCTATAGCAACAGTAGGCATTTAAGGCCAAGAAACTGCAGAACCCCATTGAATGCCTAAAGGTACTTGGATCCTCAAAGCATACAAGTGACTTTGGCTGAATCTTTGAGAGCTTTAGAAAAGGCTTTCCTTCTTGCTGAAAACAAGAGTGCATACTAGATAAGCCTATTAAATACACATCAGAGAGCCGGAGAAAAAGTTGTCTGCATTAACCCAGATGCTAGGGATTCTCTAACAGAGGGGACTGTCCCAGGAAATTAAGACTCAGAAACCATTTAAGGCAGATTTTGGCAGGAGAAGAAGTCCTGACAGCCATTTGGCCAACTTTTTAGGAGCCAGTTGGTAGCTTGCTTATACACTCTCTCTAGGCACAAGTTGCCAGGCAAAAAGGAACTTGATTTCTCACTAGATGGGCACAACTTTGATTCTACTGTTGTCATGGGGGAATTTTTTCTCTTACCCTTCTTGGTTCTTCTGACTGATTGAAGAACTAAATTGACATGAAACATATTAACAGGAAAATATCAAACAAAGTTTAATGACACATACACATAGGGGAGACACAGAAACTCAGTAACTTGCCAAAGTGTCTGAAAACATTGCTTAAATACCATCTTTGGGTAAGGAAAAAAGAGGATGTTGGGGACAGAGGTTTGGGATTTCAAAGGGGAGAAAAGCAACTGACATGGAATTCAAAGAGCAAATGTTTAGGAAATAAATATTTGTTGGGCCACTCAGAAACAAGACACTGAGTGGACTTTTATCTCTAGGTTCCATTGCCCCCACCACATCCAGCCCATATTTTTTGCAGATATCTTTGGTGATAGCTCTATTCGGGGAATAATCCCTCTATCTAATTTTTTTTTTTTTTTTTAGGCAATTAAGGAAAAGGTCAGTATTTCTTCCTGAGTCTTTTGGGCCTCCATTGTCTTCAACTTGAAGTAGTCTGCATGCCAAAGAGACATTTTGTGATGGCAGTTTTTGTACTCCTACACCATCAAGCTGGAATTAAGATTGCCAGGAAGAATACCAATAACCTTAGATATGCAGATGACACCACCCTTATGGCAGAAAGTGAAGAGGAACTAAAGAGCCTCTTGATGAAGGTGAAAGAGGAGAGTGAAACAGCTGGCTTAAAACTCAACATTCACAAAACTAAGATCATGGTATCTGGTCCCATCACCTAATGGCAAATACATGGAGAAACAGTGAGGGACTTTATTTTCTTGGGCTCCAAAATCAC
This sequence comes from Bos taurus, assembly GCF_002263795.3. Lineage (NCBI taxonomy): Eukaryota > Metazoa > Chordata > Mammalia > Artiodactyla > Bovidae > Bos > Bos taurus. Next base: position 27,977,759 of record NC_037357.1, read on the forward strand.
TGAAGATGGTGACTGCAGATATGAAATTAAAAGATGCTTACCCCTGGGAAGAAAAACTAATGACAAAACTAAACAATGTATTAAAAAACAGAGACATTATTTTGCCAACAAAGGTCTGTATAATCAAAGTTATTGTTTTTCCAGTAGTCATGTATGGATGTGAGAGTTGGACCATAAAGAAGGCTGAGTGCCAAATAATTGATGCTTTTGAACTGTGGTATTGGAAAAGACTCTTGAGAGTCCCATGGACAGCAAGGAGATCAAACCAGTAAATCGTAAAGGAAGTCAATCTTAAATATTCACTGGAAGGACTGATGCTGAAGCTCCAGTACTTTGGCTACCTTATGTGAAAAGCTGGCTCATTAGAAAAGACCCTGATGTTGGAAAGATTGAGGGCAGGAGGAGAAGGGGATGATAAGAGGATGAGATGGGTGGATGGCATCACCGACTCAATGCACATGAGTTTGAGCAAGCTCTGGTAGATAGTGAAGGACAGGGAAGCCTGGCGTGCTGCAGTCCGCAGGGTTGCAAAGAGTTGGACACAACTGAGCCACTGAACAAAACAACAACACCATCAAGGTGATAATCTACAGCACCAGCATACAATAAGTGATTAACAGGGCTTCTGGGCCATTAATGGTTTAGAAAAATGATAACACCCTTCTTTTTTCCTTGCTTGTAGAGAGTCACTGACATTCCATTGCAGATTATGCTGATTAAGAGAACTCACAGGTAGTGACATGGAAGACAAGGCTTTCTGAAGATTTTCAGTTTATCTGGGAAGGACATCCTAGTTCTTCTAGTTCTTCAAGCTATACATTGGTATAGCTTCATCCAGACCCTATATCTTCCCCTGGGAGAAATAAGCATGAACAATGGATATTGGGTGAGTAGATAGGTGACTGATTCATAAGTCAGCTATCCTCCTTGTCTATACCTTAAAGTTGGACATACACAAAGAAAAATAGAGAAGATCAATAAATCCAAAGACTAATTCTCTGAAAAGACTAATAAAATTTAAAAACCTAGCAAAAATAGATCAAGAAGAATAAAGAATCAAAGAGTACAAAAATAAGAGAAAACGACATCATTATACACAGAAATTTTTGTTGATGTAATAAATTAGTCTAATAGTTGCTATTCTGTTTTACTCAATCTGTTTCTCTTCTCCGATGACTTTTCAGATTAATCTTTGTCATTTATGTTTTTAAATTTTCCAACAATGTGTCTATAAGTGTGCTCAAGATTCTTGGAACAAAATGTTGGACCTTGATTGTTTTCAGTTCAAAATAATCTGCAAGCCAAAGAGACATTTTAGGGTAGCAAATCTTTGTCCCCTACAATGTAATAGAAAATTAATGATCCAATGTTATAATAGTTTACAGTGCACTTTCCTTGGAGTAAAACAAAAACATCCAAGAAATAACTTTAAAGAGAAAGGTATATTACATTTTCAAACAACATAAAAGTCCTTAAAAAATGGAGAATAAACCATATTTATGAATGGAAATCTCAATATCATAAAATGAAAATTTTCACACTAATTAATCTGTGAATTTAATGTCATTTCAATCAAATTCCTACAAGGAAACTTTCGGTACCTGACAGCTAGATTGTCAGAGAAGGCAATGGCAACCCACTCCAGTACTCTTGCCTGGAAAATCCCATGGACGGAGGGGCCTGGTGGACTGCAGTCCATGGGGTCGCTAGGAGTTGGACATGACTGAGCGACTTCACTTTCACTTTTCACTTCCATGCTTTGGAGAAGGAAATGGCAACCCACTCCAGTGTTCTTGCCTGGAGAATCCCAGGGACGGGGAGCCTGGTGGGCTGCCATCTATGGGGTCACACAGAGTCGGATACGACTGAAGCAACTTAGCAGCAGCAGCAGCAGTAGCTAGATTGTAAAATTCATAATGAGGAATAAAAATCCAAGAAACCTTAAAATAATCCTGGTTTTAAAAAAATAACAGGAAAAAGATTTGTTCTTCCATACATCAAGATTTAGGACAGAGCTATCTTAGTAGTATTAATGCTGATCAGTGGAATAGATGACTTAGTAAAAGATCTGTATATATTAATATATGATGTGGTTGACATTACAACTCAGTGAGGAAATTTGCTTGCCTTGTATTGAAAATAAAAGATCCATACTTAATCATACCTCAAATTAGCTAAAGGTACTTAACTATGTATTGCAAATGGTTATAATAAACCTTATAATTCTAGTAAGAAAATATAAATGATATCTTTGTGAACTTATGGTAGGAAAGAATCTCTTAAATTTGGTGCAAAAATTACGAAAAAGATTGATGGGGACTTCCATGGTGGTCCAGTGATTAGGACTCCATGCTTTCATTTCAGAGGGCCCAAATTTGATTCTTGGTAGGGATTTAAGATTTTACAAGCCATATCCCACAAGCCAGGCATCAGAGCAAAAACAAACTAGCACTCCTCCTCTGTTCTTGGAAGGAGGTTTCTTTGCCCAACAGAGGGAAAAAAAAAAAAAGATTGATGGAATTGATTGTGTCAAAATTTTAAACTTCTGTATAAAAAACAGCATAGAGTTAAAAGATAAATCTTAAGACTTGAAGAAATGTGTGGGGTCACAAACAGTCGGACACAACTGAGCGACTGAACTCTACTGAACTGAAGACTTAAAGAAACTATTTGTGATGTGCATTTAAAATAGCACCTTGCATCTGGAATATACAGAAAATCAAATCCATGAGACACAGTAGAAAATGGTCATCTTGCAGAAGAGGGAATTGGACTGTTCAAGAATAAACAAAAGAGATGCATAACTTCAGCTCCACTTTTCTTCAGTCTGAAGAAAAGCAAAACAAAACAATCATCTAAGATTTTTAAAAGATAAACTTCAGAAATGTTTGTGAAAGGTGTGTAGAAATGTAAAGAAGGGTGAATTGACAATAGCTGGCCAATGCCAAAAATTTACATTTTAAATAGAGGCAGCTACTGTCATATGAATAAAATTAAGTACCAGATAGATTTAACAAATTCCTGTTAGTTATTGTCTCAGGTTAGAAAAAAGATAAATTGTACTGTGAAGAAATACAAAAAGGAGGTCAGCTCTATCTATGACATTTTTATTTTATTAAAAATAAAATCTGAATCAAATGTTATCATATATTAACTCCCGGTGGTAAGTATATGAGTGTTGATTTAAGATCTAATGTTTTTTTTTTCAGTTTTCTGTCTATTTAAACTTCTTCCTACACACACACAACTGTGATTCAAGTGGAACTAACTGGACTTTTTGAGCAGAGTAGAGAACAACATAGGCTTTAGATTGGAAAGCTCATTTTAGGTTGAGCTGAGTTAGGCAGCAATAAAGGAAGCAGGAATTCTGGGTAGATGGAAAGAGAGAGATTCAGACACACACACCACACTCGCATACAAGCACACACACACACACATAGAGTGTCAGTCAGCTGGGGTGGAAAGTGGAAAGGTGACTAAGGGGAGAGGATTAGAAGGGACCTTGGATGTTAACAAGGTTCATGAAGAACTCAAGAACAACAAAATGATAATATTGAATGATAGCAAAGGTCCTGCAGCCACAGATGAATCTGTTTTTAATCTAATAGGCCAATGAGGGTAAAACATCATTTCTGCAGTGGTAGGTGACAAAAGCCACCTGTTAGGAAAATCACTCAGATGAGAGTTATAAGGTGGTATGACTCAGGTAAGCCCTCTCTTACTTGCCTATATTTGGCAAAACTAATACAATTTGTAAAGTTTAAAAATAAAATAAAATTAAAAAAAGAAAGAAACAAAAGTGGAACACCATAGAAGCTTTCATTTCTGAATTCTTTCATCTCCTTGATGCCCTATACAAAAGGTTCTAAGACAAACCCTTCTACTTCTTTTCCTCTACTTTTCTATCGAGGGAATCACACAGTTTATCAGTTTGGAGATAGTTTTCACAAACATTACTCACTATACCAGATAGTTCATCTATAGGGTGGCACTTTCAATAAGGGCACACTCGTGTGTAAGAAATATTACGAAGAATAATTTTGCTATGAGCTGGGATGAATTCATTGCCACTGTCTGAGAGAAAGAAATTTCCCTCTACCCTTCTAGGTTCTTCTAACTGGTCTAAGAATTAAATTGACGTAAGACAGATTAATAGGAGAAAAATCACACAAAAATTAAATAATGTGTATACCTGGAAGAGACCCAGGAGAACTGACTAACTTGACAAAATGGCTGAAACCCTCATCTTAAACATCATTTTTAGGTAAAAATAAAAAGGGTAGTGATTTAGGACTTCCTAAAGTGGGGGAAGGCAATTCACAAGGAGATGGAAAAGCAAATGCTTGGTAAATAAATGTTTGCTGGGCCAGGCAGAGACAATGGGACCCAGAGAGGAGTTTTAACAAGCAGACTTGGCTAGGTCCATCCCTGTCTACACACCTAGTTCATACTACAGTCATATTAGTGATAATAGCTTTCTTCCTGGAACAGGTCCTCCATCCATATTCTTTAGGCAGTTAGCAGGGAGGTCAAAGATTCTTCCTCAGTCCTTTGGGCTTTGATTGCTCCAGCTTGAAACAACCTACATACCAAGAGACATTTGAAGTGGCAGAGTTCCCTCTCCTGCACTGCCTATCCAATCTCTTCTGCAAAAAGAAATAAGAGAAGCAAAAGATTCTGTATCCTGGGCACAGGCAAATACCACATCATTTTTACAGAATACTTTAAAGGATTCTGGTTGTTATTTTTCTAATAAAGTTCAAAAAGAAAAGCAATAAAGAAATGACTGTTTAAAATGTATGAATCAAAGGGACTGATATTCTATAGTGTATTATTTTTTATTGCTACCCTCTGGGTACTTGAAAAATAATCAAAGATTAATTAAACAATAATCTATAGTTCCATGCAGGAGAGAAAACAGATTATTTTTTTAACCCGAAATTTCAAATAGCTAACAGAGGTTTTCAAGAAAGCACTATATTAGGACTTAGGGCATTTGGGACATGGATCCAGCTCCAGCAAGATTTACTGTTGGCCCTAAATGGAGAAATGTCATTCCTGCTCCATTATAAACTTTCCAATACAATTTGAAAGCCATTTTACAGTTCATGATCTTGACAAAGTTTATACATTAAAATGAAAGTATTGAACACAGGAAATACTAAGTGTGGTAAGAGGAAAAAGTCCTTGGGTTTCACTGCAGGCTGTAGTTTCTCGTGATCACTTGAAAAGGACTCAAGCATCTCACCAACAATATCTATACTTATATTAAGTTTATATATATTTCTGTATAAAATATATTCTGGTGCATGCTCATTCAATGCATTCCAGCATATAATGTAATTGTACAGAAAAACATTCATTGTAAGAATTGATAAAAGCTACTATGTTATAGGTTAAATGGAATGATAATGACAGGAAATGATAAACATTTCCTTGCACAAATAGGAGACTGAGGAAAAGTACTTCATTTCTTCCTCATAAAAGATTTCTCAGTGAAGGTGCATGTCCAGATGAGTTAATCAAATATCCATTGAGATGTTGGAAGGCAATAATAGAAATTTTATTTCTTTTTATTTTTGATCTTATCACATTTAATTTCTATGTTTCATTTGTTTTATAACTCACTTAATACAATGATATATATTTATAATGCATAGATAGATAAATAGATAGACAATGCAACAACATCATTTCATGTTGTGGAAGAATAAAATTAATATATCTTCTATCCTTCTATGTTCTTGGCTGAGACTCCAGTATAATAAAAAAAACAGAGTAATAGAAAAGCAAATAATTTTACTAACAGATATCCTTCTTGTACACATGGGAGAGGCCCAGGAAAACTGGTCCCCCATCAAACAGGCCTCAACCACCTTAAATACCATCTCCAGCTAAAGACAAAGGAAGAAATTGAGGAGACAGGGATCCAGTTATGCGAGGTTCATCAGAAAGCACAGTGAATAAGAGTAGCACTGTTGTTCAGATTTAGGTCACTGCCTTCTCCATGGATAAGAGTTTTTAGAGATCTTGTCATCCTCCTCTTCCTGGGACAGAGAAGGAGACACCCTTCAAATGGAAATTTCCCTTATAAATGTAAATATTTCTTCAGTTTAGTTCAGTCACTCAGGCATGTCCTACTCTTTGCAACCCCATGGACTGCAGCACTCCAGGCCTCTGTCCATCACCAACTCCCGCAGTTTACCCAAACCCATGTTCATTGAGTTGGTGACGCCATCCAACCATCTGATCCTCTGTCATACCGTTCTCCTCCTGCCCTCAATCTTTCCCAGCATCAGGGTCTTTTCAAATGAGTCAGCTCTTTGCATTAGGTGGCCAAAGTATTGGAGTTTCAGCTTCAATATCAGTCCTTCCAAAGAACATCCAGGACTGATCTCCTTTGGGATGGACTGGTTGGATCTCCTTGCAGTCCAAGGGACTCTCAAGCTTCTTTTCCAACAACACAGTTCAAAAGCATCAATTCTTTGGTACTCAGCTTTCTTTATAGTCCAACTCTCACATTCATACATGACTACTGGAAAAACCATAGCTTTGACTAGATGGACTTTTGTTGGCAAAGTAAAGTGAAGTGAGGTTGCTCAGTCGTGTCTGACTCTTAGCAACCCCACAGACTGCAGCCCACCAGGCTCCTGAGTCCATGGGATTCTCCAGGCAAGAGTACTGGAGTGGATTGCCATTACCTTCTCCAATGCATGAAAGTGAAAAGTGAAAGTGAAGTTGCTCAGTCGTGTCCGACTCTTAGCGACCCCATGGACTGCAGCCTACCAGGCTCCTCCATCCATGGGATTTTCCAGGCAAGAGTACTGGAGTGGGGTGCCATTGACAAAACTGGAACGGCTTCAATGCAGAAACCAAGGGGTTTCCAATGCTCATCGATAAAGATTTGCCCAAGCAAATTCTAGAGGACATGTATATGATTTTAAGAAGTGAGCTGCAAATGCAAGAGAGTTTGGGTCCCGTTAATGTAATGTCTCTGCTTTTTAATATGCTGTCTAGGTTGGTCACAATTTTCTTTCCAAGGAGTAAAAGTCTTTTAATTTCATTGCTGCAGTCATGATCTACAGTGATTTTGGAGACCAAAAAAATAAAGTCACCCACTGTTTCCACTTTTTCCCTATCAATTTGCCATGAAGTGATGGGACCAGATGCCATGACCTTAGTTTTCTGAATGTTAAGCCAACATTTTCACTCTCCTCTTTCACTTGCATCAAGAGGCTCTTTAGTTCTTCCTCACTTTCTGCCATAAGGGTGATATCATCTGCATATCTGAGGTTATTGATATTTCTTTCAGGAATCTTGATTCCAGATTCTGCTTTATCCAGCCCAGCATGTCTCATGATATATTCCACATATACATTAAATAAGCAGGGTAACAAAATACAGCCTTGATGTACTCCTTTTCCTATTTGGAACCTGTCTGTTGTTCCATGTCCAGTTTTAACTGTTGCTTCCTGACCTACGTACACATTTCTCAAGAGGCAGGTCAGGTGGTCTTGTATTCTAATCTCTTTAAGGAATTTCCATGGTTTATGTGATCCACACAGTCAAAGGCTTTGGCATAGTCAATAAAGCAGAAATAGATTCTTTTCTTGAGCTCTCTTGTTTTTTTGAAGATCCAGCGGATGTTGGCAATTTGATCTCTGGTTCCTCTGCCTTTTCTAAATCCAGCCTGAACATCTGGAAGTTCACAGTTCATGCATTGCTGAAGCCTGGCTTGGAGAATTTTGAGCATTACTTTACTACCATGTGAGATGAGTACAATTGTGCGGCAGTTTGAGCATTCTTTGGCATTGTCTTTCTCAGGGATTGGAATGAAAACTGCCCTTTTCCAGTCCTGTGGCCACTGCTGAGTTTTCCAAATTTGCTGGCATGTTGAATGCAGCACATGCACAGCATCATCTTTTAGAATTTGAAATAGCTCAGCTAGAATTCCATCACCTCCACTAGTTTTGTTCATACTGAGGCTTCCTAAGGCCCACTTGACTTCACATTCCAGAATGTCTGGCTCTAGGTGAGTGATCACACCATCGTGATTATCTGGGTCATGAAGATCTTTTTTGTACAGTTCTTCTGTGTATTCTTGCCACCTCTTCTTAATATCTTCTGCTCCTGTTAGGTCCATACCATTTCTGTCCTTTATTGTGCCCATTTTTACATGAAATATTCCCTTGGTATCTCTAATTTTCTTGAAGAGATCTCTAGTCTTTCCCATTCTATTGTTTTCCTCTATTTCTTTGTACTGATCACTGAGGAAGGCTTTCTTATCTCACCTTGCTATTCTTTGGAACTTTGCATTCAAATGAGTATATCTTTCCTTTTGTCCTTTGTTTTTTTGCTTCTTTTCTTTTCACAGCTATTTGTAAGGCCTCCTCAGACAGTCATTTTGCGTTTTTTTGCATTTCTTTTTCTTGGGGATGGTCTTGCTCCCTGTCTCCTGTACAATGTCACAAAGCTCCATCCATAGTTCTTCAGGCACTCTATCAGATCTAGCCCCTTAAATCTATTTCTCACTTCCATTGTATAATCATAAGGGACTTGATTTAGTCCATACCTGAATGATCTAGTGGTTTTTCCTACTTTCTTCAATTTAAGTCTGAATTTGGCAATAAGGAGTTTATGATCTGAGCCACAGTCAGAGCCCAGTCTTGTTTTTGGTGACTGTAGAAAGCTTCTCCATCTTTGGCTGCAAAGAACATAATCAATGTGATTTTGTTGTTGGCCATCTGGTGATGTCCATGTATAGAGTCTTCTCTTGTGTTGTTGGAAGAGGGTGTTTGCTATGACCAGTGCATTCTCTTGGCAAAATTCTGTTAACCTTTGCCGTCCTCGATTCTGTACTGCAAGGCCAAATTTTCCTGTTACTCCAGGTTTTTCCTGACTTCCTACTTTTTCATTCCAATCCCCTATAATGAAAAGGACATCTTTTTTGGGTGTTAGTTCTAAAAGGGCTTGTAGGTCTTCATAGAACCGTTCAACTCCAGCTTCTTCAGTGTTACTGGTCAGGACATAGAGTTGGATTTCTGTCATATTGAATGGTTTACCTTAGAACAGAAATCATTCTGTTGTTTTTGAGATTGCATCCAACTACTGCATTTCAGACTCTTTTGTTGACCATGATGGCTACTCCATTTCTTCTAAAGGATTACTGCCCACAGTAGTAGATATAATGGTCATGTGAGTTAAATTCACCCATCCCAGTCCATTTTAGCTCACTGATTCCTAGAATGCGGATGTTTGCTCTTGCCATCTCCTGTTTGCCCACTTCCAATTTGCCTTGATTCATGGACCTGACATTCCAGGTTCCTATACAGTATTGCTCTTTACAGCATCAGATCTTGCTTCTATCACCAGTCACATCCACAACTGGGTGTTGTTTTTGCTTTGGCTCCATCCCTTTATTCTCTCTGGAGTTATTTCTCCACCGATCTCCAGTAGCATACTGGGCACCTACTGACCTGGGGAGTTCATCTTTCAGTGTCCTATCTTTTTGCCTTTTCATACTGTTCATGGGGTTCTCAAGCCAGGAATACTGAAGTGGTTTGCCATTCCCTTCTCCAGTGGATGACATTCTGTCAGAACTCTTCACTATGACCCATCTGTCTTGTATTTGAAATGTTTCTTACCAAAGTTTAACTCCTACTTGGTTTTCAGAGTTTTCCCCATGTCTGCTGATCTGAACTGAACTGAAGGTCTCAGGTGTTCAGTTCTCCTAATCTTCATGAGCTTCTCTGGTCCCTTTAATCATGCCTCAGGTGGTTTCTTGCGGCTCAGCTGGTAAAGAATCCACCTGCAAGGCGGGAGATCTCGGTTAGATCCCTGGGTTAGGAAGATCCCCTGAAGAAGGTAAAGGCTACCCACTCCAGTATTCTGGCCTAGAGAATTCCATGGAGTCACAGAGTCAGATACTAATGAGCAACTTTCACTTCACTTTTCAGGTGGTTACTTGGCTGCTCCTCTCTTCAGTACAGTTCAGTTGCTCAGTCGTGTCTGACTTTTTGCTATCCCATGGACCACAGCAGGCCAGACTTTCCTGTCCATCACCAACACCCAGAGCTTTCTCAAACTCATGTCCATTGAGTCGGTGAGGCCATCCAACCATTTCATCCTCTGTCATCCCCTTCTCCTACTGTCTTCATTCTTTCCCAGCATCAGGGTATTTTCCAATGAGTCAGTTCTTCACATCAGGTGGCCAAAGTATTGGAGTTTCAGCTTCAGCATCAGTCCTTCCAATGAATATTCAGGACTGATCTCCTTTAGGATGGACTGACTGGATCTCCTTCCAGTCCAAGGGACCCTCAAGAGTCTTCTCAAACACCACAGTTCAAAAGAATCAATCATTTGGTGCTCAGCTTTCTTTATGGTCCAATTCTCATATCCATACAACACTACTGGAAAAACCATAGCTTTAACTAGATGGACGTTTGTTGGCAAAGTAATGTCTCTGCTTTTTAACATGCTGTCTAGGTTAGTCATAGCTTTTCTTCCAAGGAGCAAGGGTCTTTTAATTTCATGGCTGCAGTCACCATCTGCAGTGATTTTGGAGCTCAAGGAAATAAAATCTGCAATCATTGTTCAAAGGCCACCTGGCATAAAGATAACTAAAATCTTGAATAAGGAGGCAATGTTCTTTGGGGGGCCCAGTTTTGAGCCATCCGCAGAAGATATTGCCAGCATTGACAATACACAGGAGATCTGGGTGAGTCAAAACGTTGCCCCTTGGAAAGTTCTAAAGCACAAAGTTATTTAAAGTTCACATGAAGAGAGATAAGGGAAGAACTGTGAATGATTTTTGTTAATTAAAAGAGAGTTGCTCCTGTGCACAGAGAGAGAAAAAATGTTGGAGGAGCTCTAGCCCTTTCACTTTGACCCTAGAAAAATCATTAAGGAGACCAACTAAAAACCCTGACATAGGATTATTGAAGGTTAAGATATGTAGTGATTAATAGTGTGGCCTTTAAAAAGTTATGTAATTTTTTTGATCTGTTTCATCAATTGTAATATGGGTACAAAAATATTTATTTTATTGGTGGTTGTGAAGACTAAATAAGTGAATGGATCTAGTTAATTTAGCACAGAATTCCTGTTGGAATAATTTATTGATCAGTACTAGTTCCCTTTACATCATCTCCTAATCTTTGTTTAAATTTCACATTTTTAATGAAGTCTTAAATGACCATTCTTTAAAAGTCATACCTCCCTACTCCTCATTCCAACATTTTTACATACACTGTCTGTTTATTGTTTTCCATAGTACCTATCATCTGACACACAATATATATTTACTTTGTTTGTTTGTTGTCTAAATACTCCCACTAGAATGTCAGTGCAGTAAGAACAGAAACTTGATCTTTCTTGTTCTCTGCTAAATCCTCACTGCCTAGAATAGAGACTAGCACATAATAGGTACTCAGAAAATATTGAATGGATTAATGACTATGGAATACTATTTAGGGATACATAATTGGCACTATAACCAAATCTATTTTATACTATAACAAATTGATATTTAAAGAGCATTGAGGGTTTCCCTGGTTGTCCAGTGGCTAAGGCTTTGAGCCCCCAATTCAGGGGCTGGGTTAGATCCCTCATCAGGGAACTAGATTCTTCATACTGCAAGTAAAGATCCCCTGCATGCTGCAGCTAAGACCCAGCACAGCCAAATAACTTCTTTTGAAAAGAGCATTCAACCCAGGACTCAGGACTATAAGTGACATATTGAAAGGTTTGTAAGTTATGGTGGACAGGATACTACCATTGTGAATTAACTTTACATTTCAGATTTGCCAGGCACAGCAGTCCTATAGCACTAACAACAAAGCTGATTGGAGAGGAGGGTTCAGGATGGGGAACACATGTATACCTGTGGCGGATTCATTTTGATATTTGGCAAAACTAATACAATTATGTAAAGTTTAAAAATAAAATAAAATTTTAAAAAAAGAAATTTTACCATTTGTATTCACACAGAGGAGATTTATCTGAACAGAGAAAGTGCAAGATGACAACGTGAATGAAGTAGACTAAAGAAACAACCCAAGGAATTTTAAAATCGGCACCATACTCCAACAGTGTATAAAAAGTATTATATGCCATGACCAGTGAGATTTATCCCAGGTATGCAAGGCTGGTTCAACTTTCCAAAATCAATTAATGTAATCTGTCACATCAACAGTCTAAATAAGAAAAGTCATACAATCATATCAATAAACACATACAAAGCATTTAAAAAATCCAACACCCATTTTGGATAAAATTCTCAAGAAACTAAAAGGAGAAATTCCCCAAATTCATAAAGAGCACCTAGAAAAAGCCTACAGGTAACATCACACTTAATGGTAAGCACCTAGATGCTTTCCCCTTAGACTGGGAACAAGGTGAGCATGTCCTTTCTCACTATTCCTATTCAACACTGTCCTGGAAGTCTTAACTAATGCAACAAGACAAGAAAGTGAAATAAAAGATATATAGACTGGGAAGGAAAAAATAAATTTTGTTCACAGATTACATGATTGTCTCTGTAAAAAAATTCCACTGACTCAGCATTAACAGCAACAACAAAAATCTTCTGGGATCATAAACTATTACAGCAAATTACAGGATTCAAGGTTAATATATGTACTATGCCATTTTATATTATGAACTTGAGCATCCTTGGGTTTTTTTTCTATCTGCAGAGAGCCCTGGAACCAATCCCCTGCAGATACCAAGGGACAAGTGTATAAAAATCAAATGCTTTTCTATATAGCAGTAATGAACAATTGAAATTTGAAAACATAATATTTAAATTAGCATAAAAGATGAATTGATATTTGATAAAGAAGCAAAGCCAATTTAGCTCCACTTTTTCCCAAGAGAAACTCTTTTAAACTAATGGTGGTAGAACAACTAGAAACCCAAAGGAAAAAAAAAATGAGTCTACATACAGATCTTATACCTCCTTATACCTTTCACAAGAATTAATACAAAATATATCATAGGCTTAAATTTAAAACACAAAACTAAAAACTTCTAGGAGACAATGTAGGATAAAATCCAAGTGAACTTATATTTGGTACTGAATTTTCACATCCATAAAAGAAAAAACTAACAAGTTGGACTTCATTAAAACTAACATTTTCTGCTCTGGGAAAGAGACTGTCAATAGAATGAAAAGAAAATCCAAAGATCGGGATAAAAGATTTTCAAAACACAAAACTAATAAAAATTTGCATGCAGAGTATTTAATGAACTCTTAAAACTCACCAATAAGGAAAAAAAAATGTTGGCAAAAGATCTGAACACACTTCAACAAAGAGACATATAGATGACAAGTCATGTAGAAATGCTCAATGCCATATGTTTTTGCAAGTTAAAACAATGAGATACTACTACCTACCTACCACTACCAATTACCTATTAGAATGACTAAAATTCAAAACACTGACAAGATAAATGCTAGTGGGTATATAAAGCAAAAGGAATTTCATTCATTGCTTGTAGGAATGCAAATGGTACAGTCACTTTGGAAGACAGTTTGGCAGTTTCTTTCAAAACTAAACATATTCTTACCATACAATATAATATTTTTACTCTTCTGTATTTACTGTAATTGATTTGAAAACTTATGTGCACACAGAAACCTGCACGCAAATATTTACAGCAGCCTTATTCATAATTACCAACAGTTGGCAACAATTAAGGTATTCTCAGGGTTTCCCTTGGAGAAGGCAATGGCACCTCACTCCAGTACTCTTGCATGGAAAATCCCATGGATGGAGGAGCCTGGTGGGCTGTGTCCATGGGGTCGCTAAGAGTTGGACATGACTGAGTGAGTTCCCTTTCACTTTTCACTTTCATGCATTGGAGAAGGAAATGGCAACCCACTCCAGTGTTCTTCCCTGGAGAATCCCAGGGACGGCGGAGCCTGGTGGGCTGCCATCTATGGGGTCGCACAGAGGTGGACACGACTGAAGCGACTTCACAGCAGCAGCAGGGTTTCCCTGATGGCTCAGAGGTAAAGCCTCTGCCTACAATATGGGAGACCCGAGTTTGATCCTTGGGTCAGGAAGATCCCCTGGAGAAGGAAATGGCAACCCACTCCAGTACTCTTGCCTGGAAAATTCCGTGGGCTATAATCCATGGGGTCGCAAAGAGTTGGACATGACTAAGTGAGTTCACTTTCACTTTCAATAGGTGAATGGCTAAACAAACTGTGGTACATTGATACAATGGAATTTTATTCAGCCATAGAATGCAATGAGCTATTAAGCCACAAAAATAGAGGAATATTTAGCATATTGCTAAGTGAAAAAAAAATTAAAATGTACTATATTATTCTCACTATATATCATTCTGCAATGGCAAAACTGCATATACAGTAGAGATAGTGGTTATCAGGGGTTAAGAGATGAGAGAGGAAGGGATAAATAGGTAAAGCACACAGGATTTTTACAACAGTGAAACTATTTTGTATGGTATTATAATGATGGATATATCTTATAAATTTGCCAAAATTCATAGAACTATTCAACACTAAGTGTACACCCTAATGTAACTTATGAATTTTAGTTAATATATCAATATTGATTAATTGATTATAACTAATACGCTATATGCCACCTTGGAAGCAAGATGTTAATAATAGAGGAAACTGGGGTGAGTAGAGCCAGTATATGAAAATTCTGTGCATTTTTGCTAAATTTTTCTATAAATCTATCATAACTCTAATAAATAACTTCTATTATTTAGAATGGGTTTCCCTGGTTGCTAAGCAGTAAATAATCAACCTGAGATGCAGGAGATGGGGTTTCAATCCCTGAGTCAGGAAAATACTCTGGAGAAGTAAGTGGCCACCCACTCCAGTATTCTTGCCTGGAAATCCCATGGACAGATGAGCCTGGCAGGGTACATACAGCCCATGGGGTCGCAAAAGTTGGAAACAACTTAGCCTAAGCCACTACCACCATCCATTATTTAGAATAAAATAAAATGGATAAAAATGTATTGAACATCACCATGTGATAATCTTGGATTGCATTTCTATTTTCATAGGATAGAGTTCTATAAGTATGTTAATATGTATGGCTATATTTAAAATGCTTGTTACAGCTAAACTGATTTCCCAAATTGTTTTACCTATTCCCATGCCAGTGATCACTGCTACATCTCAGACTGTTATAGGGAATTTTTCATCTGTCCAGCTTGCTCCCCCTTAATCCTGGCAAGTCAATTTATAAAAGAGGAGATATTGGTAATGATAAAGAGAAGTCAGGAGGATATAAATAGATTAGCAAAAGGCAATGGTCTTACAGGAAACAATAGTAGGTATTTGTCACTTCTTCATTGCTCAAAATACAAGGCCATTTTCAAACACTTAGCTGTATCCAGACACTGAATAACTTTCTTCTCTGATTTGGAAAATTAATTAGTATAAAAGTCCATAACTTATAAACATAAAGTAGCAGACCCTTATTATGTTTATTTACTCTTTGTCCACTTAACAGCTGAATAGTATTCCACTGTATGAGTGTATCAGTTACTTTATCCTTTCACCAGTTGATGGGCAATTGGGTTGTTTCCAGTTCAGGGATATTATGAATAAATCTAATATAAATATTTGCATACAAGTCTTTGTTGGTAAACCTCAAAAGCGTTATGCTTAGTGAAAAAAATTCAGATGCAAAAGACTAAATACTGCATAGTTTTATTTACGTGACATTATAAAAGAGACAAAATCACAGTGACAAAAATTTGATCAATAGGGAGGAGATGACAGAAAGCAAAGAAGCACAAGGAAATTTTAGGGGTGATGAAAATGCTCTATAGCTTGATTTGGGTGGTGGCTACATGACTATATTAATTTGTCACACTCATCAAATTGTACACTTAAAGTTGGTAAAAATATACTGTATACAAACTATACCTTAATAAAACCAACTAAAAAAGGAAAAAGACAATCACTAATTCTCAAGTATGTTAATAGTACAGTCTCAACTGATTAACTGGCCCATGGTTTGTAATCTCTCACATTGATGCTAGTTCATTATATTATGCAGAGAAGTGTTAGTTCCTCTTCTTCATTGCCTTAATACCTTCTTCCCTTTTGAATTTTTTTTTTTAGCTGATTGGCAATTCAAAATAACATGGTTGCTGAGCTATATACTTTTTATGGCCTTTCTTGCAACAACAGAAAGATGCAGCTAAAGCATTTAAAATAATGTTTATAATGACTAAATTCTAACTCAAAGATGATTTTAATTTGCACTCTCCATCTGGCAGGACTTAAGGGGATGATTTTACTCTTTCAACTGTGTAGGGCTGGTTGTTGTATCAACAGTGTCTACCATAGTGCCTGGCATAGTAAGCATTCCATAAATATTTATTGACTGAAAAAGTATAGTTAAATGGTTCATTTTTGTTTAGAGTTTTCTCCTGAAAAATATTTAAGCCTGAAGAGCAAAACCTTAACTAGAATACAGTCTAATCACAGACTACTAGCCTCTTTTGAAATTGTAGTACATAGTGCCATCTCCAGCCAGATATCCCCATCAGGACCATCATTCTCCAATAAACCTTTTATATGCAACTTTGTTTTCTTGGGAAACATGACCCAAAGCAACTCATATTGGTAACAATCCTAAGAAAAGTGAAGTTGCTCAGTCGTGGCTGACTTTTTGTGGTCCGTGGACTGTAGCCTGCCAGGCTCCTCCATCCATTGGATTTTCAGGCAAGAATATTGGAGTGGGTTGCCATTTCCTTCTCCAGGGGTCTTCCCAATCCACGGATCGAACCTGGGTCTCCCACACTACAGGCAGACTCTTTACCATCTGAGGCACCAGGGAAGCCTAATAGTCCTAAGAAGTAGTCTCAAATATGGAATTTTAGCACGAAATCACTCACTGGTCACATAGATAAGAGGACTTCATCTCTTGTGGTAGCTGGAATACTAACAGCTGCTGGTATGATGTAGCAGTACAACTGTGATAAACTAGAATGGGATATAGGATGAAAAGAAATGCAATAGTGTGCACAATATCTCAGGCATTGCAAAGGTTTGAAAGTGAAAGTGAAGTCGCACAGTCGTGTCCAACTCTTTGCAACCCCGTGGACTGTAGCCCACCAGACTCTTCAGTCCATAGGATTCTCCAGGCAAGAATACTGGAGTGGGTTGCCATTTCCTTCTTGAGGGGATCTTCCCGACCCAGGGATCGAACCCAGGTCTCCTGCATTGCAGGCAGATGCTTCAAACCTCTGAGCCACCAGTGTGAGTAGTAATTATAAGGAATATGGAACTTGATAACTTATGGGTATTATTGATACACTGGAGAAAAGCAATGAAAATTTGAGGGTGATAAATTACCAATTTAAGACAAAACATGAAAATCAAAGGGCTTTCTTGGCAGCACATAAGAAATTCATCTTTTTCAGTTGGAAGGCAGAGAAGGCTGAGGATCAGGTTTAAGACTTTATAAGAGTAGAGGACATTGGGAAGCTGTAATCTCAACCCTGTGTCAAAAGACAGGTCAATCATAAGAAGTGAAGGGGGCTCTGAATCTTAGGATGAGGGCATTTTGTCAATACATTTGAAATTCATCAATCCACAGATTCCCCTGAACCCTTGAAACTGAAGAGTGGTCCACTGATCTTTGTTAAAGTAGCATTCGTCCATTGCTCAAAGAGAAAGCAAAGGTTTCTGCCTTGAAAGTCAATTCAGGATCCTCTTGCAATCAATCCCCACCTTTGTTTCTGACCAACAAACAAATAACTAAGGTGAAGTCACAACATAAACTAGCTGGGGAAAGTACTGGGCTGGCAAAGGGAGGGAAAGGTGGTAATTATACATGAAATTAACTAGAGAACCTAGTAGGAAGACACTGAAGATACTGAATCAAGAGAAGCAGACTATAACTAGAAGTGGTGATTAATATTGAAGAAAGTGAAAATGAAAGCCACTCAGTTGTGCCTGACTCTTTGTTACCCCATGACTATACAGTCCATGGAATTTTCCAGGCCAGAATACTAGAGTGGGTAACCTTTCCCTTCTCCAGGGCATCTTCCCAACCGAGGAATTGAACCCAGATCGCCCACATTGCAGGCAGCTTCTTTACCAACTGAGCCACAAGGGAAGCCCAATATTGGAGAAATCCACCATTATTATGGATTGGATAATCTAGCAAGGATAGATTATCCCTGGGCTTTCCCTGGAGACTGCTTGCAGTGCAGGAGACCCAGGTTCGATCCATCGGTTAGGGAGATCCTCTGGAGAAAGAAATGTCAACCTGTTCCAGTATTCTTGCCTGGGAAATCTCATGGATAGGGGAAACTCGTGGGCTACAGTCCATGGGAGACAAGAGATGGACATGACTTAGCAACTAAACTACTACTAATCTAACAATGACAGGAGAAAGTGATGACATACTACTAAAATGGCTCTGGGAATCTTGGAAAAAGTACCCATACTAAGTAAAAAATATGTGCTAGGACTACAGCGGTAAGAAGTAATCAAAAGCTCAGAGAAGCAGGCATTATTTATTATTAAGGCCAGAAAATTCAACAGTTCATCATATTCTGCAGAAAGTTCCAGAGGATAATCTATTCATCAAAAGAATATGGAATTTACTGGTGGAAAAAAAAGAAATTAAAATTTTGAAGAACTCTGTGAATGTCTATATAAAAAAAATTCATAAACTTAATGCTTAAAATAACACATTTATTCTATAACAGTTTCCATTGGTCTGGAATCCAGGCATGGCTTAACTGTGTCCTCTGCTTCAGAGTCTCAATCAAAGTGCCAGCCAGGCAGCATTCCTTTCTGGGGCTCTGGATTCCCTTCTAAGCTCACATAAATGTTGACAGAATTCATTTCTTTGCAGAACTCAGATCTCCAGCTTCTTACTATTGACTAGCAACCATCCTGAGATGGTAATGGAGGTTGCCTCTCCACATAAAGTTTAGAATTGGTTTGCTGATATCCATAAAATAGCTTACTGGGATTTCGCATGGTATTGCTTTGAATTTACAGATCAAATTGGGAAGAACTGACATCTTGACAATACTCAGTCTCCCTATCCATGAGTATGGAATATCTACTTATTTAGTTCTTTGATTTTGCTCATCAGAGTTTTGTAGTTTTCCTCATTTAGGTCTTGAATATATTTGGTTAGATTTATACCTAAGTATTTCATTTGTTTTGGATACTAATGTAAATGATATCATTTTTAATTTCAAATTCCATTTGTACATTGTTGGCATATAGGAAAGCAATTCACTTTTTCATATTAACTTTGTATCCTGCAACCTTGCTTATTAATTTTAGAAGTTGTCGATTCTTTCTGATTTTCTACATGGACAATCATATCATCTGCAAAGACAATTTTATGTGTGTAAATTATGCACATTACAGATCTTCATACTTTAACATGTTTTTTAAAAGTTGTATTGACCTAGTTTTGAGGATCTGGCTAGAGCCTTCTTTCTTCCTTTCTTTCATTTTGGCTGTGCTGGGTCTTCATTGCTCTATGCAGGCTTTCTCTGGTGGCAACCAAAGTCTACTCTTCCTTGTGGTGCACAGTTTTCTCATTGTGGTGGCTTCTCTTGTTGCAAAGCACAGGCTCTAGGTGCAGAGTCTTCAATAGTTCAGGTGTGTAGACTCTAGGGCATGCAGGCTTCAGTAGTTGTGGCATATGGGCTCAATAGTTATGACTCACAGACTCTAGAATGTGGGCTTAATTTTGGTGCATGGGCTTAGTTTCTCTTCAACATATGGAATCTTCTCAGACAAGATATCAAACCTGTGCCCCTCCACTGGCAGGCATGTTCTTATCCACTGCACCACCAGAGAAGTCCCAGGTCTCCTTCTTTAGTAACTAATTAAGTCCACATGAAAACCACTTTCTGAAATGTGGTCTCACATTCTGGGCCACTATGAACATGCTCTTATCACCCCTGGGCTCAGGTACAAGACAACTAGGGATAGCTCTGACACCTGAGAGTCAGTTGAGTTGAGTAGCTCAGTCATGTCCAACTCTTTGCAACTCCATGAATCGCAGCATGCCAGGCCTCCCTGTCCATCACCAACTCCCGGAGTTCACTGAGACTCATGTCCATTGAGTCAGTTATGCCATCCAGCCATCTAATTCTCTGTCGTCCCCTTCTCCTCCTGCCCCCAATACCTCCTAGCATCACAGTCTTTTCCAATGAGTCAACTCTTCACATGAGGTGGCCAAAGTACTGGAGTTTCAGCTTTAGCATCATTCCTTCCAAAGAAATCCCAGGGCTGATCTCCTTCAGAATGGACTGGTTGGATCTCCTTGTAGTCCAAGGGATTCTCAAGGGTCTTCTCTAACACCATAGTGCAAAAGTATCAATTCTTCAGGCCTCAGCTTTCTTCACAGTCCAACTCTCACATCTATACATTACCACTGGAAAAACCATAGCCTTGACTAGACGGACCTTTGTTGGCAAAGAAATGTCTCTGCTTTTGAATATGCTATCTAGGTTGGTCATAACTTTCCTTCCAAGGAGTAAGAGTCTTTTAATTTCATGGCTGCAATCACCATCTGCAGTGATTTTGAACCCCCCAAAAAATAAAGTCTGACACTGTTTCTCCATCTATTTCCCATGAAGTGATGGGACCAGATGCCATGATCTTCGTTTTCTGAATGTTGAGCTTTAAGCCAACTTTTTCACTCTCCTCTTTCACTTTCATCAAGAGGCTTTTTAGTTCCTCTTCATGTTCTGCCATAAAGGTGGTGCCATCTGCATATCTGAGGTTATTGATATTTCTTCAGGCAATCTTGATTCCAGCTTCTGCTTCTTCCAGCCCACCGTTTCTCATGATGTACTCTGCATAGAAGTTAAATAAGCAGGGTGACAATACACAGCCTTGATGTACTCCTTTTCCTATTTGGAACCAGTCTGTGGTTCCATGTCTAGTTCTAACTGTTGATTCTTGACCTGCATACAGGTTTCTCAAGAGACAGGTCAGGTGGTCTGGTATTCCCATCTCTTTCAGAATTTTCCACAATTTATTGTGATCCACACATTCAAAGGCTTTGGCATAGTCAATAAAGCAGAAATAGATGTTTTTCTGGAACTCTCTTGCTTTTTCGATGATCCAGCGGATGTTGTCAATTTGATCTCTGGTTCCTCTGCCTTTTCTAAAACCACCTTGAACATCTGGAAGCTCACGGTTCACATACTGCTGAAGGCTGGCTTGGAGAATTTTGAGCATTACTTTACTAGCGTGTGAGATGAGTGCAATTGTGCGGTAGTTTGAGCATTCTTTGGCATTGCCTTTCTTTGGGATTGGAATGAAAACTGACTTTTCCAGTCCTGTGGCCACTTCTGAGTTTTCCAAATTTGTTGGCATATTAAGTGCAGCACTTTTACAGCATCATCTTTCAGGATTTGAAATAGCTCAACTGGAATTCCCTCACGTCCACTAGCTTTGTTCGTAGTGATGCTTTCTAAGCCCACTTGGCTTCACATTCCAGGATGTCTGGCTCTAGGTCAGTGATCATACCACCATGATTATCTTAGTCATTCAAATCAGCCAGTCCACAGGAAGCCCACAAAACCTAGCTAACCCTACTCCACTTGCCATATATAAGCTTACCTCTAGAGCTCCAGCTTGCTCTTATCTTTTCCCCAGATACAACCAACCTGCTGTGTGTCCCTGTCTGGTTGCCTTCTCTCCTTCAGAGCTGTAAGTAATGAAGAGTTCAGCCTTCTCATCTATCTACATGTCAGTGTGTTGTGTTCCACGATCAAAAGAATCTTTAAATCTTATAAGAGACTATTCTAGCTTTACATAGGAAAGATAAATCTAAGTCATCCTTTGACTTGTTTTTCTTTTTTAATCACCCATAACTTGCATAGACCATTAAAAGTTTCTTTAAAATCTCACAGCTCTTATTTTATTTTGATCTTTCTCTTCATACTAACCCACTGAGAAAGGCAGAATAAGAATTATTGTTTCCACTTTATAACTAGAAAATAATACTTCAAGCAGTGAAGTGACTTGCCTAAAACAGAACAGTTCACAATGGACAGAGCTGGGAATTACAGGATATTGTGATTCTAAGTACTGTTCCCTCATGTTATTTCCAGTCATCATCTATTTATCCATCCATCCACCCATCCATCTATTCATCCAACATTTATAGAACATATATTATAAACCAGGTAAACAGTAGGCTCTGAAACACATGGAGATGAATCTGGCACAATCTGTGTACTTAAAAGATCACAAGAAACAGATATGGAAAAGAAAATTGTAATATAGTACATTGTTGTTGTTGCTGTTGTTTAGTTGCAAGTCATGTCTGACTCTTTGCAACACCATGGACTGTATAGCCCACCAGGCTCCTCTGTCCTTGGGATTTTCCAGGAAATAATAATGGAGTGGGAGCCATTTCCTTCTTTGGGAGACCATCCTGACCTGAGGTTCGAACCCACGTCTCCTGCTTGACAGGCAGATTCTTTACCACTGATCCACCTGGGAAGCACAAAACAGTGTATTAGGTTCTATTAGAAAGTACTTGGTGCTATATAGGGTTGTAGGTGGGGTATTTACCCCAAGCCAGAGGAATGTTTTGCATTACCACTAAAGACTGAACCCTGTGACAGTCATGTATTAATAGAAGCCAATTACACGATGAGAGAGAGCAACATTCAATTTATTTCCCCAAACACTTCACAGGAAACATGCTGAGCATTCAATTTCAAAGATTAACACCAGGGATCCTTCCTTCAAGGAGTGTATTAGTTACTAGAGGAGACATGTATGTAAAACAACATGTTACAATTAAGTGTTCTCTAGCCTTGCCAGATAAAGAACTGCTTGTAGGTTTTCCTTTTCATCACTTTAAATATTTTGTACCACTCCCTTCTGACTTGTAGTTTCTGCTGAAAAGTCAGCTGATAGCATTATATGTGTGTGTGTGTGTATAATTATCTTATATATATAATATATATATATGAACTATGAAAACAACCCCCAATTAACCAAATGGCAACACATACTTATCTGTCAATGTTACTTTAAATGTAAATGGACTAAATGCTCCAATAAAAAGACAGATGACACTTCAGATCTAAAGACACAGACAGATCAAAAGTGAGGGGGTGATGAAAGTTATTCTATACAAATGGAAATCTTAAAAAGTCAGGGTATCAATATTTATATCATACAAAATACACTTTAAAACAAAGACTGTAACAAGAAACTTCCCTGGTGGCTCAGCAGTAAAGAATCCCCCTGCAATGCAGTAGGCGCTGCAGATGTGGGATTGATCCCTGGGTGGGGAAGATCCCCTGGAGGAGGAATTGGCAACCCACTCCAGTATTCTTGCCTGGAGAATCCTATGGACAGAGGAGCCTGGCAGGCTACAGACCATATGGTTGCAAAGATTCAGACATGACTGAAGCGACTAAGCATTGCATATGCATAACAAGAGACAAGAAGGATATTACACAAGGATCAAGGGATCAATCCAAGAAGGGGATACAACAGTTATAAATATATATGCACCTGTTCTGAATATATACAGCAAATAGTAACAGACATAAAGAGAAAAAATGACAATAACACAATAATAGCAGGGTAAGACTTTAACAATCCTTTAAAAATTTTAATAGTTTAACATTTAACTGTTAATGGACAGATCACCCAGACAAAAAAATCAATGAGGAAACACTGGCTTTAAATGACACATTAGACCAGACAGACTTAATAGATAAAGAAAATACTCCATCCAAAAGGAGAATACACATTCTATTCAACTGCACATAGAATATCTTCCAAGATATATAATATACTAGGCCATAAACAAGTATCAGTAAATTTAAGAAGACTGAAATCATATCAAACATTTTTTCTGACCACAGCAGTTTGATACTAGAAAGAAAAGAAAAGAAAAATCAACTACAAAAATGCAAAAAACATGAAGACTAAACAATATACAGAACTTCCCTTGTGGCCCAGCTGGTAAAGAATCCTGACCTACAGGCCATCCTGGCCTATGAATCAAACCCACATCTCCTGCTTGGCAGGCAAATTTTTTACCACTGATTCAATTGGGAAGCACAAAACAGTGCATTAAGTTTTATTAGAAAGTACTTGGTACTCTATAGGGCCGGAGGTGGGGTATTTACCCTAAACCAAAGAAATGTTTTCCATTACCACTGAAGACTGAACAATGTGACAATCATGTATTAATAGAAAAGCAAAAGAGAAAAGGAAAGATATACCCATTTGAACGCAGAGTTCCAAAGAATAGCAGAGATAAGAAAGGCTTTCTGAGCAATCAGTGCAAAGAAATAGAGGAAAACAATAGAATGGGGAAGACTAGAGATCTCTTCAAGAAAATTCAAGATACCAAGGGAACATTTCATGCAAAGGTGGGCTCGAGAAAGGACAGAAATGGTATGGACCTAACAGAAGCAGAAGATATTAAGAAAAGGTGGCAAGAATACAGAGAACTGTACAAAAAAGATCTTCATGACCCAGATAATCACAATGGTGTGATCACTCACCTAGAGCCAGACATCCTGGAATGTGAAGTCAAGTGGGCCTTACGAAGCATCACTATGAACAAAGCTAGTGGAGGTGATGAAATTCCAGTTGAGCTATTTCAAATCCTGAAAGATGATGCTGTGAAAGTGCTGCACTCAATATGCCAGCAAAATTGGACAACTCAGCAGTGGCCACAGGACTGGAAAAGTCAGTTTTCATTCCAATCCCAAAGAAAGGTAATGTCAAAAAATGCTCAAACTACTGCACAATTGCTCTCTCACACGCTAGTAAAGTAATGCTCAAAAATCTCCAAGCCAGGCTTCAACAATATATGAACCGTGTACTTCCAGATACTCATGCTGGTTTTAGAAAAGGCAGAGGAACCAGAGATCAAATTGTCAACATCCGTTGGATCATCAAAAAAAACAAGAGAGTTCAAGAAAATAATGTATTTCTTCTTTACTGACTATGCCAAAGCTTTTGACTGTGTGGATCACAACAAACTGTGGAAAATTCTGAAAGAGATGGGAATACCAGACCACCTGACCTGTCTCCTGAGAAATCTGTATGCAGGTCAAGAAGCAACAGTTAGAATTGGACGTGGAACAACAAACTGGTTCCAAATAGGGAAATGAGTACATCAAGGATGTATATTGTCACCTTGCTTATTTAACTTCTATGCAGAGTACATCATGAGAAATGCTGGACTGGATGAAGCACAAGCAGGAATCAAGATTGCTAGCAGAAATATCAATATCCTCAGATACGCAGATGACACCACCCTTATGGCAGAAAGCTAAGAAGTACTAAAGAACCTCTTGATGAAAGTGAAAGAGAAGAGTGAAAAAGTTGTCTTAAAACTCAACATTTAGAAAACTAAGATAATGGCATCTGGTCCCATCACTTCATGGCAAATAGATGGAGAAACAATAGAAACAGTGACAGACTATCTTTTGAGGCTGCAAAATCACTGCCGATGGTGACTGCAGCCACGAAATTACAAGACGCTTGCTCTTTGGAAGAAAAGTTATGACCAACCTAGACAGCATATTAAAAAGCAGAGACATTACTTTTCCAAAAAGTTATGTCTATTCAAAGCTATGGTTTTTCCAGTGGTCATGTATGGATGTGAGAGTTGAACTATATTGAGAGACCCTTGGACAGCAAGGAGATCCAACCAGTCCATCCAAAAGGAAATGAGTCCTGAATGTTCATTGTAAGGACTGATGCTGAAGGTAAAACTCCAATACTTTGGTTATCTGATGCGAAGAACTCATTCATTTGAGAAGACTCTGATGCTGAGAAAGATTGAAAGTGGGAGATGGGGACGACAGAGGATGAGATGGTTGGATGGCATCACCAACTCAATGGACATGAGTTTGAGTAAATTCCAGGAGTTGGTGATGGACAGGGAGGCCTGGTGTCCTACAGTTCATAGGGTCGCAAAGAGTCAGACAAGAATGAGTGACTGAACTGAACTGAAACAATATACCCCTAAATAACCAATAGGTCACTAAAAAAATATACAGTACTGCTTGTTATATATGAAAAATTTTGAGAGTAAAACCTGAGTTCTCATCACAAGGAAATTTTTTTCTTATTTCTTTAATTTTTTATCTATATGAGATGATGGGTGCAGATGTGCACTAAACTTACTGTGGTAATGATTTCATGATGTATATAAGTCAAATCAACATGCTGTACACCTTAAACTTATACAGTGCTGTATGTCAACTATATCTCAAGAAAACTGGAATAAAAAAAAAAAATCAACTATGCTTGTGTAACCGAAGGAACTGCTAGCCAATGAGGGTACTACCTCACCCCACACTGGCTAAGTGCATATGGGTCTTACCTTAAAATAGCCAACTAGTACACCAAATGATTTTAACTTTTGGCATAGGTCTTTGAAAACTTCTGTGCTTTACATCAGAGATTCCTCTACTAAAAGATTACTTGATTAGCTCCATTGTTTCTGCCCTACCTCTTTAAAGTCACCTGGGATTTTCTGTCAAGACTGGTACACTTGCCTTTTAGCAAGATACAATACCACTTAGCGTTCTGTTTAGAGATATGAATATAAGGAAAGAACTGAACATGTCACATTACAATTTTGGAAACAACAGTACCAAAAATTGAATTGAAAAGCAATGCACACATCTCCAAGTCACAACACAGATAATTCTAATTTCTAGTGAGGTAAAAAGTAGACAGAATCTCAGCTCAGATTAATTTTACACCATTATCACTTCAACCTTTTCCTCTTCAGTGGCCCTGACCTTGACTGACTCTCCCAGTGGTGCACTACCTGGTAGGACCATGAATCATGCCAGAAATCAGATGGATCCAAAGGCAGACCTGCCATTCCTCATAAAAGTAATTTCAGAAGCGTATGTACAATGACCATAACACTAATGCTAAGGAGTGTGGAACATTTTTTTTCACATTAAGAGCAAGTTTCTTGAGGCACCAGAAAAATCCCTCCAGTTATGTAAATGAAAATAGGACTTAAAAAAGACAGTCATAAAGGGAAAAGGAGAGTCGGAAAGAGTATGATACATGCATACATATAATGAATACGTATGATTGAAAGTGAACTTTGATGTTTTTTCCCTCTAACTACTTCAGCATCCTGATTTTCATATAGCACACACATTCCTGTCATTCATTCTCAAGATTTTAAAAAATGTTCTATTTTTTTATTTCCAATATAAAAATATTTCAATTTTTTGAGTTTTCATTTTAGAGCTTTATGTCTGCAGCTCTACCCACCAGAAATTACCTCCATACTCACACATCTGCCTAAACCATAACCTATCCCCAACATCTCGCCATACTCAGCTGTATTTTCATTGAATTTCTAGCAGAGTTAGAAGCAATTCCACTTAGTCATACCTAGATGATTTGCTTCAAATCAAGACTCAACTCAAGCTTCTGTAAGTCTTCCCTGACCCTAGAGTTATTATTTAGTTGCCCTTCTTGTATTTACATAGTACCCAATCTATGCTGTTACGCTAACGTTTATCATATTGTAATTGGAAGACTGCAAATCTATATCCAGAAACTCCTTCAGAAATTTATTATGACAGTAAACATTTATCTATATGGTAGAGTACCTAGTACTTGGAAGAAATCAGGAAATGACTTGATAATTTTTTAAAAATAGCAATGATATAGACAAACCTCTGGGAAATGTAATGAAAACAAAAGATATACCCATTTGAATGCAGAGTTCCAAAGAATAGCAAGGAAAGATAAGAAAGCATTCCTCAGCAATCAATGCAAAGAAATAGAGGAAAACAATAGAATGGGGAAGACTAGAGATTCAAGAAAATTAGAGATACCAAGGGAACATTTCATGCAAAGATGGGCTCAATAAAGGACAGAAATGGTATGGACCTAACAGAAGCAGAAGATATTAAGAAAAGGTGGCAAGAATACACAAAAGAACTGCACAGAAAGATCTTCATGATCCAGATAATCACGATGGTGTGATCACTGACCTAGAGCCAGACATCCTGGAATGTGAAGTCAAGTGGGCCTTAGAAAGCACTACTACAAACAAAGCTAGTGGAGGTGATGGAATTCTGATTGAGCTATTTCAAATCCTGAAAGATGATGCTGTGAAAGTGCTGCACTCAATATGCCAGCAAATTTGGAAAACTCAGCACTGGCCACAGGGCTGGAAAAGGTCAGTTTTCATCCCAATCCCAAAGAAAGGCAACGCCAAAGAATACTCAAACTACCATAGAATTGCACTCATCTCATATGATAGTAAAGTAGTGCTCAAAATTCTCCAAGCCAGGCTTCATCAATACATGAACCATGAACTTCCAGATGTTCAAGCTGGTTTTAGAAAAGGCAAAGGAACCAGAGATCAAATTGCCAACATCTGCTGGATCATCGAAAAAGCAAGAGAGTTCCATAAAAAATATCTATTTCTGCTTCGTTGACTATGCCAAAGCCTTTGACTGTGTGGATCACAATTAACTGGAAAATCCTGAAAGAGAAGGGAATAGCAGACTACCTGATCTGCCTCTTGAGAAACCTATATGCATGTCAGGAAGCAACAGTTAGAACTGGACATGGAGCAACAGACTGGTTCCAAATAGGAAAGGAGTACATCAAAGATGTATATTGTCACCCTGCTTATTTAACTTATATACAGAGTACATCATGAGAAATGCTCAGCTTGAAGAATCACAAGAAGGAATCAAGATTGCTGGGAGAAATATCAATAACCTCAGATATGCAGATGACACCATCCTTATGGCAAAAAGTGAAGAAGAACTAAAGAGCCTCTTGATGAACATGAAAGAGGAGAGTGAAAAAATTGGCTTAAAGCTCAACATTCAAAAAACTAAATCATGGCCTCTGGTCCCATCACTTCATGGGAAATAGATGGGGAAACAGTGGAAACAGTGGCTGACATTACTTTGGGGGGCTCCAAAATCACTGCAGATGGTGATTGCAGCCATGAAATTGAAAAATGCTTACTCCTTGGAAGTAAAGTTATGCCCAACCTAGGGAGCATATTAAAAAAAGTCAAGAAATTACTTTGCCCACAAAAGTCCATCTAGTCAAGGCTATGGTTTTACCAGAGTCATGTATGGATGTGAGATTTGGACTATAAAGAAAGCTCAGCACCAGAGTTGATGCTTTTGAACTGTGGTGTTGGAGAAGACTTTTCAGAGTCCCTTGGTCTGCAAGGAGATCCAACCAGTCCATCCTAAAGGAGATAAGTCCTGGGTGTTCATTGGAAGGACTGATGTTGAAGCTGAAACTCCAATACTTTTGCCACCTGATGCGAAGAACTGACTCATTTGAAAAGACCCTGATGCTGGGAAAGATTGAGGGCAGGAGGAGAAGGGGACGACAGAGGATGAGACGCCTGGATGGCATCACCAATTCATTGGATATGAGTTTGGGTAAACTCTGGGAGTTGGCTATGAACCGGGAGGCGTGGTGTGCTGTGGTTCTTGGGGTCGCAGAGTCAGACATGATTGAGTGACTGAACTGAACTGAATGAAAACAAAAGAGTAAATTTGAATACAAAAATATGGAAACGGATAGATTATTTTTCTAGGCAAGAATGCTAGAATTGATTGCCACTTCCTTCTTCAGGGGATCTTCCTGACACAGGGATTGAACCCAGGGACTGAACTCTCAGATCCTGCCATATCGTCTACATTGCCAATGCAGAATTTTTAACACTGAGCCACCTGGGAAGCCCATAGATACAGAGGAGATTTTGTTAATAATAAAGACATTCTTTAGGAAATAAATGATTTGTGAGAATATAAAAACTATCAAAATTGGCACAAGAATAAAACTTAGAAAGACTAACAATCTTGAAGGAAATAGGAAATACTATGAAATCTCCTTTAAAAGTCAACAGACCTAGACAGTTAGTGGTAGAGTTCCTTTACACCAATGGTTCCCAATTGGTAAGTGTGTGTTTGGGGGATTTGACCCTAAGTGGGTAATTTGGAAATGTCTGGAGACATTTGGGTTTGTCACAATTTGGGGGTTGAGGGAGTGCTAATGACATTTCATGGATACAGACCAGTGATGATGCTAAACATCTTACACTGCACAGGACAGATCTCACAACAAAGATTTATCCTTCTCAAAATGCCAGTAGTGCCAAAGCTGAGAAACCCTGCTGTACACTTCTAAAGAAAAAACAATTTATATGCTATATGCAACATGTGAACATATAAGAAAAGGAGGAGAGCTCCTCAAAGCAGCTTCTAATGCAAATATTACTCTGATACTCAAATATGAGAAAGATAATACCAAAAATATATAGGCCCCTGTAGATTGATTTTTTACATATATACACAGACACACACACACGTATGTGTATATCAACAAAAAAACAAGGATCAAATCTAGAGGTATATATAAAACATATGTAATAATGGGTTTTATTATTGGTAAGAACGTATGATATGAGATCTACCCTCTTAAATTCTTGAGTATACAATACAGTATTATTAACTATAGATAGTGTTATACATCAGATCTCTGGAAGTTGTTCATTTTGCATAAGTGAAACTTTTTATCTGTTAAACAGTAACTCCCGATTTCCATCCCCTTGGCAATGACCATTCTACTCTCTGTAAGTTTGACTGGCTTCCTCATATAAGTTGAATCATGTAGTATTTGTCCTTCTGCCTCTAGCTTACTCTAGTTTTCCAGGTTCACCCATGTTGTCACAAATGGTGGGATTTTGTCTTCTAAGGCTTAATAATATTACATTACATTTTTCTCTATCCACTCATCTGTCAGTGGACATTTAGATCATTTCCATAACTTGGCTATTGTGAATTACGCTACAATAAACGGGAATGCAGGTATATACTTGAGATTCTGATTTTAATTCTTTTAGATAAATGCCAGGAGTAGGACTGGTGGTTAATATGAGAATTCTAATTTTAGTTTCTATATTTTATATACTTAAATATATTTATATATATTTAGTTTTTATGCTCTTGTCCATAATGGCTGCACCATTAAATTTCTACCACAACATAAAGTGGTTCTAATTTCTTCTCACCAACAACACTTGTTATCTTTTGTTTTTTTGATAGTAACTAAACTAACAGGTGTATATTATTTGTACGTTATTTGTATACCAAAGATTTTATACATTACTGAGATACAGTTATTATATAATGTTTGAAAATTTGCTAGTATAATTAATTATTGATACATCACTGCTGCTGCTGCTGCTAAGTCTCGTCAGTCATGTCTGACTCAGTGCGACCCCATAGATGGCAGCCCTAAGAAACTTTAATTCTTTTTTCAGTTAATTTTATTGTGGTTAAAAATATAACATCAAATGTACTATATTAACCATTCTTAAATGCACAGTTCAGTAGTATTAAGTATAGTCATATTGTTGTACAACACATCTCTACAACTATTCATCTTACAAAACTGAAACTCTATGCTCATTAAACACTAATTTTCCCTTCTTCCTACCCACAGCTTTTGGCAACCATCTTTCTACTTTTTGTTTTTATTATTTGACAAGCTAAGATATTTTACATGAATAGAAGTATCTAAAGGAAAGTATCTGTCCTTTCATTTTGTTTTGTTTTGGTTGCACCACCCAGCTTGTGGGATCTTAGTTCCCCTACCAGGTACTGAACCTGGGCCCCCAACAGAGAAAGCACTGACAGGACACCCAGGAATTTTGAGTATCTGTCCTTTTGTAATTAGCTTATTTTACTTAGCATAATATCCTCAAAATGCAATCCAATTTAGCATGTGACAGGATTTCCTTCTTTTCTGAGGTTGTATTATATTCCCATTGTGTATACATATATACTACACATTTCCTTTTTTTTCCAATTTTGCTGAAACGTAACTGACATTTAACTTGTGTAAAGTTTAAACATGTATGTGATGACACATTTGAATACTGTGAAATGATTACTATAGTGGGTTTAGTTATACCTTCATCATATCAGATAATTATCATTTCTTTTGTGTGGTGAGAACATTTAAATCTACTTTCTTAACAACTTTCAAGTATATAATACAGTATTGTGGCACAGTGGTAAGGAATATACCTGAGAATGCAGGAGACACAGGTTCAGTCTCTGGGTCAAAGAAGATCCCTGGAGTAGGAAATGAAACCCACTCCAGTATTCTTACCTGGAGATCCCATGGACAGAGGATCCTGGTGTGCTACAATTCCGTGGGTTTGCAAAGAGTTTGGACACGATTGAGGGACTGAGGACACAAGTATAATCACCAGCCTGGAAACTTTGTACCCCTATGTCAAAATCTTCCCATTTTCCCTATCCCCAAGTTCCTAGAAACCACCATTCTACTCCCTTGATAGAACTTAATGATGGAGGCTGAGGAGGCAATTAACAGGATCCATGTCCCTCTACTGTCTTTGGAGTGTGCTATCTGCTCTGCTATCCCAGCCTCTTTCCACCCCCTAACCCTCAGTTATGCAGCTCATGACTTAGGATTCTGGATACCGGGATACGATAAAAATAGGCCTCTTTGGCAATGTCCCATATATCTAGGCGAAAGCTCAGTTATGTTTTCACTTTCCCAAGCAGGAGAAATCACGGGCTGAGAAAGTGTTGCTTGGCACTGAGCTGTGCCACCTTTCGGGAGGAGTGATATGGATAAAGTCAAACTGGTGCCCTTGCTCTCCTCCAATGGGTCCAAAAATCATCTGGGTTTGTTTATTTGGTTGGTTTTTGGGGGAGTTTTGGCTCCAACTGTGTGTTGGAACTTCTCTGATGGAAACTAGGACTTCCACAAAAGCTCTCATCTGGACGTGATTGTCTAAGACAATGTTCTCCAGGGGTTTCTGTATGGTGATTGAGAGGGGCTGGAGCTAGTTCCTGAGTCACTGCCGTGTCCACAGCCAGGACTGAGGTAAATGCACAATTATTCAATGCATAGGTGAGTGAGATTCTTTCCAGTTCCCTTGGTGTATGGTGCTAGATCCCACAGTTCCCACAAAGACTTCTGTTTGTCCCTGCATAGGTACAGAATTGTTGATGTTGGAGAGGGGGGATACACTGCAGGATGTCTTCTTCAGCCATGTTGCTGACATCACCTCCATAGAAAATTTTAAAAGATGAGAAAATCTTCTCAATAAATAGAGAAAATATTTTTGGTAAAATTAAAAAAAAAATGTTCCTGACAAAGTTTTTAGCAAATGAGAAATATAAAGGCACTAACATGATAAACCACAGACAACATCACAATTCTTTGTGGAACATCATAATATAGACAGACCCATTAGACTAAACAGTATTTGAGTAGAAGCCTGTATGAAAGGATAGAAGAAGCTATTAGAAAGTTTGGTAGAAGAGTATTCCAAGAAGAAAG
This sequence comes from Bos taurus, assembly GCF_002263795.3. NCBI lineage: Eukaryota > Metazoa > Chordata > Mammalia > Artiodactyla > Bovidae > Bos > Bos taurus. The sequence goes on from NC_037357.1 coordinate 28,011,147, forward strand.
AGAATAGCCAATGCAACAGCCTTAAGTGTGGCTAGAACAGTTAAGAAAAAGCCAAAAGATCAGTGTGGCAGAGTGTACTGACCAAGAGGAATAGATTTTATTCTGAGTACAATGGTCACCTGGGGAGGGTTTGAGCAGAGAGTAATATATGATCTATATTCAATTTATTCTGGTTTTCTTCTTTAATTAACAACACTACCAGTTAACCACAAAGGAAACATTGAAGGCATCTTCAGCAACCCCATGTACATTACATGGTGTCAGCAAGGTTTGCTGATTCTGCTTCTCCAGTAACTCTTCTAAGTGGACCTTTCTTTTCAGTCCATTGCTGCTGCTTATATTCACGCCCCATAATCTCTCATCTGGACCACTTCAATTACCTTCTTAATGGGTGTTATGCCACCAATACAGACATCATGCTGATGAGCATTATCTTCTTGAAATACATAAAAGGTACTCCATTTCAAAAACTTCAATAACTAATACTTCACAAGAAAATCCAAGCTCTTTGGACTTCCCTGGCGGTCCAGTGGTTAAGACCTGTGCTCCCAATGTAGAGGGCATGGGTTCAATCCCTTGTTAAGGACTAAGATCCTGCATGCTGCATCACGTGGTCAAAAAAAAAAAAAAAAATCAAGTTCTTTAACCTAAATTCTAAGCCCTTCTTAACCCCTGCTTGATTTACCTGTACAGCTCCATTTCCCCCATCATACCAAGGATGTGAATCTCATCTCTGGACTAATTGTTAATTTTTCAAACACTTCCACTGTTTCTGCCTCTGGTCCTTTGCTTGTTTTGTTTACCTTAATCTCTCTAGACTGACTTTTGGACTGAACAGTTTCTGAAAGTTGTCCTTACCATTTTTCTAATTATCAGGAGTACAGCATCTTTCAAATGTTCTCCAAAGAGACCTGTTTCACAGTATATTAAAAAAAAATATTCTGTTCCTAATTATGTTTAGAAAAACACTGGGGTTAAGAGGGTTGGCAGCTTTCTCTGCTGCAAAACTTCAAAGATTCTAACATGTATTGACACATCAAGAAGGGTATTGAACAGATGATTTTCTATTTAAAACCATGAACTGTTAAATCATGAAATTAATTTTTTAAATGAAATATTATTAGAACATAGTATTCTATGGGAAATGTGGTGAAATAGAGAAAGGTGATTTATTCTTCTCTTAAGTGATTCTCTTATTCACTTTGACTCTTTGAAAATGAATCAATGTTTCCATGGATTTAAACCCTATGCAATGAAATCGATAAGCCTCAACAAAGCTACAACCATCTCTAATATTTTTAAGTCACCAAAATTAAATTCACATTTAATTTAAGAGAATTCCATTTCATTAGCCCTTCAGCAAGTTCATGTACCAAACCCAATCTTAGACAGTAACCTCAGTTCAGTTCAGTTCAGTTCAGTCGCTCAAGTCATGGGCCGACTCTTTGTGACCCATGAATCGCAGCACGCCAGGCTCCCTGTCAAGGCTATGGTTTTCCAGTAGTCATTGTATGGCATGTGAGAGAAGAATTCATGCTTTTGAAAACTGTGGTGTTGAGAAGACTCGAGAGTCCCTTGGACTTCAAGGAGATTCAACCAGTCCATTCTAAAGGAGATCAGTCCTGGGTGTTCTTTGGAAGTGCTAAGTCACTTCAGTCGTGTCTGACTCTGTGCAACCCCAGAGATGGCAGCCCACCAGGCTTCCCGTCCCCGGGATTCTCCAGGCAAGAACACTGGAGTGGGTTGCCATTTCCTTCTCCAATGCATGAAAGTGAAAAGTGAAAGTGAAGTCGCTCAGTCGTGTCCGACCCTCAGCGACCTCATGGACTGCAGCCTTCCAGGCTCCTCCATTCATGGGATCTTCCAGGCAAGAGTACTGGAGTGGGGTGCCATTGCCTTCTCCGGTTCTTTGGAAGGAATGATGCTAAATCTGAAACTCCAGTATGTTGGCCACCTCATGTGAAGAGTTGACTCATTGGAAAAGACTCTGATGCTGGGAGGGATTAGGAGCAGGAGGAGAAGGGGATGACAGAGGATGAGATAGCTGAATGGCATCACTGATTCGATGGACATGAGTTTGAGTGAACTCTCGGATTGATGATGGACAGGGAGGCCTGGCGTGCTGCGATTCATGGGGTCGCAATGAGTGGTACACGACTGAGCAAATGAACTGAAAGGAACTGAACTGAATGTTGAGGTTGGCATGTTCTGGCCAGTGAAATATAAGGAAAGTCTGCAGGGGCTGAAGGATTAGGGGGTTCCAGAAAAAAAAAATCTTCATGAGGATAGAGTAGTTCAGATTCAACTACTTTCTTCTTGCTTTTTTACATAACTGTAAAGGCAGGATGCTTAGAGCTGTGGCAGGCATCTTTTGTGCATGAAGGGAAAGCAAAGATATCACAGAATAGAAGAGCCAGTCAGTAGCCCTGAAATCATTTAGCTAGATTAACCTGAAATTGCCTATCCCCAATTCCAGTTATGAGATTAACAAACACATTGTTTAAGCTACTTTTGGTGGGTATTAGATCACTTGCTGAACTAATAAAACTAGATTTCACAAATGGGGCTTCCGCCTTGTTGTCCATGCCAAGCCTTCATCTCATACCTAGTTTGGAAACCAGGATGCAACATGATTTTTATGTCAGAGCACCCTCTTTCTGTTCATATCAAGTATTCAGTCCCTCCAGGTATGAGATTACACTGTCGTTCACTTATTTCATATTGTCTTCTTTATGCCAATATTTTTCAACTCCTTTAAGCATTTTCAGATCTGGGAATACTGATCTGATATCCGTATGCAAATATGGATCACCATAACTTGTGCCAGTCTACCCTGGTTTCAAGCGAAATCTTGATTATACTTCCTACTGCTACAAGCTATCAGGGGCATGCTTGTCTATAGGATAAATTCCCAATCACTGTCTTGCCAGGTGGAAGTCATGGATCACTGGTTTTTCAATATAGGGGAGTAGGTTTAAATTTTGGATGAATATTACAATCACCTTGGGAGCTTAAAAATCATCTAGTATCTGGGCCACACCCAAGAAAATTAAATGAGAACCTCTGGGGCTGGGGCCCAGACACTCATTCTTTTTTTAAAATACCCTAGTGATTCCACCGTGCAGGCAGCATTGAGATGCATGGATTTAGGAGGTGTGAAAATGCATGTTAAATGCAACTGGGAAATTCATTTAAACTATGAATGCATCTCTCCCCAGTTATGTTGAAAACACTACTTATAGGTCTGTCCTCCCAACCTATCACCACAAACAACTTAAGGAAATTTGTTCTGTTACTTACTACACCCACACCTATCAAATGAGCCAGAGCAGTGGTTGAAGAGTTCTGGGACTTGTATTTGGTCAGGCAAGAAGCTGTCAGAAGTGAACAGCTAAAACTTCTCCTCTCTAGATTCAGGGAAACTCAAACTTTAAGGAGTCAAACTGAGGTCTGTTTGACTATAGAGAAGGTACTCATGACTACCACAGTGTTTTTCCAAAATTGCTTGAAGATAAAAATGATCTATTGTACTTGTTATAGACTCCTAGGCCCCAACCCAGAACCTACAGAAGTAGAGTTTCCTGGGGGAAAGGTCTGGTAACTTATGTAAGTTAACAAGTTGTCCCAGGTGATTCTTAGCAAACACATTTTGAAACACTATATTACTGCATATTTTGCCAATTTTATCTGTTATAGGTAACAGGATTCAACTTATCAGGGGTATAGTCAAACCCCAGAAGGTAGCACTGAATTCTGAGACTTGATAGAGGCCCTGAAAGCAATCAGAAAATTAAGTCCCCTTATTTAGAAAAATGTGTCCATTAAAGTGTGTGTATCTATCCTCATGATCTCTGCCAGACCCAACAGAGTCTGACTCACTGCTCCCTGAGCTGTTTCTGAGTCTACACATACCCCCTGCTCCCCTTGTACACAACTTGCCTGGAAACATCCTACTCAAACTGCGTCACAGAGCTGGCGGGCTTTGCTGAAGCACTGAAAATCACTATGCCACTCTTTCCATATCCCGTGCAATTGAAGAAGGCCAAGTGACCAGTTCCCTCATAGCTCAGTTGGTAAATCATCTGCCTGCAATGCAGGAGACCCAGGTTCAATTCCTGGGATGAGAAGATCCCCTGAAGAAGGATATGGCAACCTGCTCCTGTATTCTTGCCTGGAGAATCCCACTGCCAGGCTCCTCTGTCCATGTGATCGCAAGAGTCAGACACAACTTGGCGACTAAACCACCAACCACCATCAAGTGACTAGTTCTGCTAAACCAACTGTGGGCCAGTCATGTCCGACTCTTTGCAACCCCATGGACTGTAGCCTACCAGGCTCCTTTGTCCATGGATTTTCCAGGCAAGAATACTGGAGTGGGTTGCCATTTCCTTCTCCAGGAGATCTTCCTGACCCAGGGATCCAACCTGGGTCTCCCACATTGTAGGCAGAGGCTTTACCATCTGAGCCACCAGGAAATCCCTTTCACTTTCACTTTCATAGTGGTGGAAACAGTCACATAGTGCACAGTGCTTAAAATCAACCTATTACCTCATTTCAGCAATTCTAAAATATGTTGGAAATGTATTGCTGGAATGTATTGGAAATTGCCTGGAAATGTTTGCTGTGGTTTGTTGTTGTTGTTCAGTCTCTAAGTCGTGTCTGACTCTTTTGCATCTCCATGGACTGTAGATGGCCAGAGTCCTCTGTCCATGGGATTTCCCAGGCAAGAGTATTGGAGTAAGACTGAACTGGAGTAAGACTTTTTCACCTTAAAAAAAAAAAAAAAAAAAAAGAGTACAGGAGTGGATTGCCATTTCCTTCTTCGGGAGCTCTTCCCAACCCAGGGATCGAATCCATGTCTCCTCCTTGGCAGGTAGATTGTTTACCACTGAGACACCTGAGCCCACTTGCTGTGGTTACTGTTGAGTTTTAATAGTATATAGCTTGGTCTCAAGTCAGCACTTAGTCATTACTTATCCTTTAAGAAATATTATATTCTACGTGGAAGTTATTTTGGAGAATTGTCTGGTATAACAGTCGGCTCTGACGCACAGACTCAGCTACACAAATTCCTTTCAAGGAATTTGTCAGAGTTTGGAATCATCTGAGCTTCTCAGAGCACAGTTCTTGTCTCTTGTGGTATTATTCAATACATATCCTGTGTTTAAGCAGTGGATATCAAATAAACCATTATAGCACAGTAATTGTGAAGACAGACTTAGAACCTGAGTTATTCCAAATCTCTCATTCTGTGTGACAATGGACATTTTAATTTTTGTTCAAAACTTTTTTTGACTGCAGAAATACTGAAAGGCTCATGGAATCAATCCTAAAGGAACAAAGACATGGATAGTATTATAATCTCCACAATTTACTGTGAAACTAGATTTTTAAAATCTATACCAAACTTATCCTTATATTTAAGATGTTTCCTGATTATGTGTAAAGCTGCCATTTATTATTTAAGTTTTAAAATTGAAGCTAACAAACATTATTCTTGAATAAACTATAAGTAAGCATAAATATGAGAAGATTGATTTTGATGAATCATTGGCAAAATTGAAAAATCAAAGTCACAAACTACAACACTGTTTTGGTTGTTATATATTACTGGATCATACCAATATGTAGCTGTAATTTCTCCCTCTTTTCAAAAGTTACGCTTGTATAAAAATAAAGTATTAATCCATTATTTTACAATAAAATGTTTTACTTTTTATTTATTTTGACTTGATATGAAAATCACAAAAAACAAGTTCACTGGTTGCTTTATTTCCTGGCCATTTTTCTTATTGTTTTTATGCAATGATTACTACTTAAAATAGTTTCAAAATTATCCAATTCAGGTATTAAAAATACTAGGTAAGCCACTGCTGTGAGCAGGAGTAAAATGCATTGTCCCTCTTGAGGTGGGAAGTGAAAAGCCTTTGCTTGGTTTTAGCCCTTAGTATGATCACAGAGGAGAAGGCAATGGCACCCCACTCCAGTACTCTTGCCTGGAAAATCCATGGACGGAGGAGCCTGGTGGGCTGCAGTCCATGGGGTTGCTAAGAGTCGGGAACGACTGAGCGAGTTCCCTTTCACTTTTCACTTTCATGCATTGGAGAAGGAAATGGCAACCCACTCCAGTGTTCTTGCCTGGAGAATCCTAGGGATGGGGAAGCCTGGTGGGCTGCCGTCTCTGGGATCGCACAGAGTCGGACATGACTGAAGCGACTTAGCAGCAGCAGCAGCATGATCATAGAGGCTTCTTGTTGAGAAGGCAGAGCCACAGGATGGAAACCAACTGGCTCCTTGAAGTACTTCTGGAATGGAACTGGTCTGCAGAGTACATGGAGCATATGTAAATGAGATGAACATATGTGAATAAGAATACATGTATGTGCTAAGCCACTGAAATTTCAGGATTTGTTTGTTATTACAGCAAAGCCCAGACAATCCTGATAGATAGCTGAAGGACATCCCTTTCTCAAGTAGGAAGATATCTGCAGGTTTAGTGTGCCAAAGCAAGGAAAACAACTCAATTTTTCATTTTCTTTGAGCAAGTCCGGAAGAGAAAATACTAAGCAAAAAACATAATTGCATTACGCAGGTATGTTTTAAGCATAAGAACTGCAAAGTTTTTGCTTATTATTAACCCTCAGTTTTGTGTTGGCCTGAGAAAATGATACCTCATCCATCCAGAATCATTCAGAATCATTCATTTAGAACCATTCTAAAAAGAGGATTTCCACATTGGGGGAGAGGATGTGCATCTAGCTCTAGAGATCAGGTTGGTGATCAACAAACTGTCATCCTCCCAAGTTTTTAACCACTCATTGGGTGACTTTGACCAAATCACATTCATGCCCTAAGGCTTTAAGGAGCTTTGCTGCAATTCATTTAAGCAGCTTTCCTGCAAAGGAAACCAAATAGACTAATTTAAACATGATTTATTGGGAGGTACTAGGATAACTCACCAAATTAAAGGAAAATAGATAATCCAATCTTGGGAAGGATGGGAATTAGATTAGCAGTTTTCATTCCAATCCCAAAGAAAGGCAATGCCAAAGAATGTTCAAACTACTGCACAATTGCACTCATTTCACATGCTAGTAAAGTAATGCTCAAAATTCTCCAACCCAGGCTTCAGCAGTATGTGAACCGTGAGCTTCCAAATGTTCAAGCTAGTTTTAGAAAAGGCAGAGGAACCAGAGATCAAATTGCCAACATCTGCTGGATCATGGAAAAAGCAAGAGAGTTCCAGAAAAACATCTATTTCTGCTTTATTGACTATGCCAGTCTTTGACTGTGTGGATCACAATAAACTGTGGAAAATTCTGAAAGAGATGGGAATACCAGACCACCTGACCTGCCTCTTGAGAAACCTGTATGCAGGTCAGGAAGTAATAGCTAGAACTGGACATGGAACAACAGACTGCTTCCAAATAGGAAAAAGAGTACTTCAAAGCTGTATATTGTCCCCCTGCTTATTTAACTTATACGCAGAATACATCACCAGAAACGCTGGGCTGGAGGAAGCACAAGCTGGAATCAAGATTGCTGGGAGTAATATCAGTAACCTCAGATATGCAGATAACACCGCCCTTATGGCAGAAAGTGAAAAAGAACTAAAGAGCCTCTTGATGAAAGTGAAAGAGGATAGTGAAAAGTTGGCTTAAAGCTCAATATTCAGAAAACTAAGATCATGGCATCCGGTACCATCACTTCATGGGAAATAGATGGGGAAACAATGTCAGACTTTATTTTTTGGGGCTCCAAAATCACTGCAGATGATGACTGCAGCCATGAAATTAAAAGACGCTTACTCCTTGGAAGGAAAGTTATGACCAACCTAGATAGCATATTAAAAAGCAGAGATATTACTTTGTCAATAAAGGTCCATCTAGTCAAGGCTATGGTTTTTCCAGTAGTCATGTACGGACGTGAGAGTTGGACTATAAAGAAAGCTGAGAGCCGAAGAATTGATGCTTTTGAGCTGTGGTGTTGGAGAAGACTCTTGAGAGTCCCTTGTACTGCAAGGAGATCCAACCAGTCCATCCTAAAGGAGAGCAGTCCTGGGTGTTCATTGGAAGGAGTGATGTTGAAGTTGAAACTCCAATACTTTTGCCCCCAATGCAAAGAACTGACTCATCTGAAAAGACCCTGATGCTGGGAAAGATTGAGGACAGGAAAAGAAGGGGACGACAGGATGAGATGGTTGGATGGCATCACCAACTCAATGGACATGAGTTTGGGTAGACTCTGGGAGTGCTGTGTGCTGCAGTTCATGGGGTTGCATAGTCGGACACACTGAGTGACTGAACTGAACTGAATGGGCTTTCCCTGTGGCTCAGTGGTAAGGAATCTGCTTGCAGTGCAGGTGACCAGAGTTCGATCCCTGGATCTGGAAGATCCCTTGAAGGAGGGCAAAGTGACCCACTCTCTATTCTTGCCTGGAGAACCCATGGACAGAATTGCCTGTTGGGCTACAGTCCATAGGGTTGCAAAGAGTCAGACATGACTGAAACGACTTCCCATGCATGCATACATGCAGAATAGCTCAAAAGGAACTCATGAAGTTCCTCTCCAGGGTACTGCTATCTGTTGACTTACTTCTAGCCACTGTCTATCTCTGTATACCTCTATGCACAATATACATTCCTGAGACAGAGAATCTCCTTGGCCCATCAAGTCATGTGCTCAGCCTAGAGATCCTAGAAACTAGTCTAGTGTCCCAGCCTAGTTGTCAAAGGGACATAGGGAGCAGGGGAGGTTTGCAGGGCAACAGAAAGTAATTGAACTGCATCAGGGCTTAGATAGATAGATACATAGATAGCAAATATTACATATGGCATACATGCTATATATTATATATGGCACATATATGGTATGTATATATGCACACACATACATTGTATGTGTGTTTGTGCATGTAAGTATTTGGAACTGTTTAATCAAATGAAAACTTATATGGAAGTTTTCCCACTGACCTGGGAGGTCAGTGGCCTCCCAGTCACTTAAAAAAAAAAAAAAAAGCAACTGAAAACTACTTGACTGGATTTGTCCAATATCCTTTCAAGTGTCATGTTATTTTAACCATTTTGATGAAAATCTTTCTGACTTAGAGTTTTCTGTTTCTTTAATATGTCCAAGTCTATTTTTAGAAGATCCAGGGTCATGCTTGTGAGCATAAGAGACTGTCACGGACTATAAGAATGCAGTGTTTTTGCTTCCTCCTTTGAGCCCTGGATGTCAACTGTCACTACTGCTGTCAGTATGTCTGGCTCATGTACTGTTCAACTTACCTTCAATGTGCTGTTTCTGTGGACTCATGAGCTAAATAACAAACTGTTAAGAGTTTAGGGGAGGAAAAGATGGAATTAATGTCCTGAAAACTGCCTGAACTTATAAGAACATCTATATCTTAGTGCCACTGTCATTATATATTAACCATGTGACTGTGAGCACACAACTTTCCCTCCTTGGCCTCTGTCTCTTGCAGTGCAGGTTATATTAACTGTGCCTGGCACAGTGCCTGGCATATGGTAGCTCCTCAAAGCATATAATTGAGTAGAATCTCAGATCATTTTAGTTCTATGAGTCGATGATTTTATATGCCAAAATGTTTACTTTGGCTATTATGATTGCAATATGTCTAAAACTGACCATAAAGTTTGCTAAGTTCTTACTTTAAATTTCTATTAATGTGGGCAACTAACATCTAATGATCACATACAACATGTAATATATTTTGTATATAAGATAGTAAATACATTTTCTTATTTAAATCTAAGACTATGTGAGAAAGGTGGTATTATTCACATTACAAGATAAGAAGAGTGAGGTTCAGGGACCTGAACCGATTTTTCTCTACATCCAAGGTCTTAGGAAGTATGGATAGACCTCATTCTTTAACTTGCAGCAAGTCTGCAGAAACAAAATTAATAATATATGTGAAGGGGATTTCAAAAGTGAAAATGAAATAAAAACAGAGGGTAATATCATCATAATTACTCTTATTATATGTGAGATTGTAAATTAAGACAGGAAACTTTCTTGAGTGATGGCCTGAGGGGCTCTACTATAAAATAAGGGCATAGGACTATCTGAGGACTCTCTGACAACTAAGTTTTCTTAGACTCTCATTTATTTTTGTGTCTAAGGAAGCTGAAAGACCCCAGAGAGCCACCTCTGTGTTTACAAAAGACCGTGTACAAATATGCAAGTCCTGCCTGCAACCTACTTATTTCCATCATGCACACTACATCTGGAGGACACCTCAGCAATAAGAAGAAAATGACAAATCATGCTCCATCCTCTGCCAACAGCCTCTGACAGATATGGTGACACTGTGCTCAAATAATCAACTAATCAAATTCATTGGAACTGAGTTAATTTGAAGTTTGCAACAAAATCACCTCTGGCAAAAATTAATTTTGCCAAACTACTCCACATTGAAATTACTTGCAAGTAAGCCCTAATTTGGCAATTTTTGTCTACCCTGAGAGATCTCCCTAACATTTGAATCTTGGAGAGCAGAAGATGTACTAAAAATCTTTCCTTCAACAGCTGGCTTGGGCTCTTTATACAAATGACTGCATGTCTGTAACAGGAAGGAAAAGAGCAGAGTACAACTTCTGAAAGAGTGACATAGCCCAGGGACACAACATAAACCGACTAGAATCAAATGCATCCAAAATGGCAAACAAGTCCTTGGTCCTCAATCAGCAAGCTAAATGACACTCCCAGAGGCACCATGACAGTTACAGGCACTGTCAAAAGACCAAGGAGCTGGTTGTAGTCCAATTCCTGGAAATCTCCACCCTTTCCCACTCATTAGCATATGAAATTACCCAGCCTATAAAAACGAACCACAGCACATTTCGCAGCCACACTCACCCTCTGTGATGGACCACATTCTATTGTGTGTGGAGTGTGCTTCTCTCCAAATCTGAATAAATCCACTTCTCACCTATCACTTTGTCTCTCACTGAATTCTTTCTGTGATGAGACATCAAGAACCTGAGCTTCATTAGGTTCTGAAATTAGGCATCTTGGGTTTTGGCTGGGTTCGAGTCCCAGCCATGTGGATTCAAATTCCAATCTGAGGTAAAGAGTTTCATTGCCCCCACTGGTGACCTGATGGCATGCAAAGGCTGGAGATAACTTTTGCTATGTAATTTTTTAAAACCATGCTGCAACCTTTTTCTAGACCTGTACTGTCCAATATGACAACCCCAAGCTCTCCAAATGTGGCTAATTCAAAGCAAAATGTGCTCTAAGTATAAAATGCACATCAGATTTCAAGACTAAGTAAAAAAAAAAAAATGAATGCAAGGTATCTCACTGATACATGTTTTTGGTTATACTGATTACATGTTGTAATGGTAATACTTTACAGATATTGCACAAAATAAACTGTGTGTGTGTTAGTTGTTCAGTCGTGTCTGATTCTTTGTGACCCCATGGACTATAGCTTCCCAGGTTCCTCTGTCCATGGAATTCTCCAGGCAAGAATACTGGAGTGGGTTTCCATTTCTATATCATTAAAATATTTCATTTATTTTATTTTATTAATTTCATTTCTTTTTAATTTTTAATGTGGTTATCAGACAATTTATTTTTTTTATTTTTTTTAATTTTATTTTATTTTTAAACTTTACATAATTGTATTAGTTTTGCCAAATATCAAAATGAATCCGCCACAGGTATACATGTGTTCCCCATCCTGAACCCTCCTCCCTCCTCCCTCCCCATACCATCCCTCTGGGTTGTCCCAGTGCACTAGCCCCAAGCATCCAGTATCGTGCATCGAACCTGGACTGGCAACTCATTTCTTACATGATATTTTACATGTTTCAAGGTCATTCTCCCAAATCTTCCCACCCTCTCCCTCTCCCACAGAATTGCATATGTGGTTCACATTATTTTTCTATTGGGCAGGGCTGCTATAGAATAATGTATACCTACTTGCCTTATTTAAACTTATTACTTTTGTAGGACAAGCACAGCCTTCTAAGAACAAAATCCAAAGTCAAAGAAAACAAAAGTATATCCCCAATATCTTGGTATACATAAAGGAGCTTTGCAATGGAAAAAACAAGCAAATAGGCTGGTGTATGAAAACCAAAACCTGCCACGTAATATTTTGTATAATAAAGAGCATTTACTTATCATGAACCTGCCATTAGTTTGGACTTCCTCTTAATTGTGTTCATCCTGCTATTTAAATGTGTCCAGAAGAAAATAGGAAAAAAAAGTATTATTTGACCTAACTAGTATTGCTCATAGAAAATTCTTTTTTAAATTGACTTTTACTTAAGATTCTGGAATCATTTTTACGTGTCAACCCATTCCTTTTTTATATGATGAGATGGAGAAGTAGACAAAGTAAGCAAATGACTCAATATTACCTAGTTAATAAATGATAGAGACAAAATCTCTTTTCAGTTCTGTACCCAATCCGAATTTTTTCTTATCAACATGGCACACTTAGAAACTATTTCTCAGTTATTCTTTTTATTACCATAGAAACATAAGCTTAGTTGTTTCAAGAACATCAAAGAGTTGAAAATGAACAACCAACTAATTTTCTCTCATAAAGTTCATGTCAAAAAGTCCTCTCATTGTACAATATATGGATAGGACATGAAATACAAAGAATTTTCACACGATTAGGCATAGACTTGGAAGTAGCCTGGATAGCATTCTTTCCTGCTGATTCATAGCCTGCAATTCTAATGGGAACAGTGCAAATGTAGTATGTCTGTTTTGCTTGCCTTTTAAAATTTAAATGCATCTTTCTCCTCAAAATGCTGAGATTGTCAAGGTGTATGACCCTTTTCTGCCTGACAGTCAAATGAATTTAAAACATCTGCACAGATAAAAGCATACATTTCTTGTTTCCAAATTACTTGAGTGGATCTAGGTTGCATTAATTCATTAATTTTAATATGGTAGCTCTACTGGTAAAGAACCCACTTGCCAATGCAGGAGACATAAAAGAAGTGGTTCAATCCCTGGGTCGAGAAGATCCTCTGGAGGAGGAAATGGCAACCCATTCCAGTATTCTTGCCAGGAGAAGCCCATGGACAGAGGAACCTGGCGGGCTACAGTCCATAGTGTTGCAAAGAGTCAGACACAACTGAAGCAACATATTATGCACAATTGTGATATCATTGGTCAGTGAATTAATGAAGTCCCTATGCCCAGAAATCTTAAACTTTCCAAAAGTGAGTGTTTTTCCTTTCCAATAGTGTATTTCTTTTATTCTTCTGAATAAATCTACCATTTATATCTATAATTTTGACATATTTCAAGAATACAGAAACTACAAATAATATAGAACCCAAGTTATCATTATTGTTGTTCAGCTACTAGGTCATGTCCAACTCTGCAATACCATGGACTGCAGCACACCAGGCTCCTCTGTCCTCCACTGTCTCTTGGAGTTTGGTCAAATTCATGTCCATTGAGTTGGTGACACTATCTAACAATCTCATCCTCTGCCACCCCTCCACCTTTTGCCTTCAGTCTTTCCAGCATCAGGGTCTTTCCCAAGGAATCAGTTCTTCACATCAGGTCGCCAAAGTATTGCAGCTTCAGCTTCAGCATCAGGTCTACCATTGAACACCCAGGACTGATCTCCTTTAGGCTGGACTGCTTTGATCTCCTTGCAGCCCAAGGGACTCTTAAGAGTCTTCTCCAACACCACAGTTCAAAAGCATCAGTTCCTCGGTGCTCAGCATTCTTTATGGTTCAACCCTCACACCTATACATGACTACTGAAAAAACCATAGCTTTGACTAGAAGTGATAGACCTTCATTGGAAAAGTGATGTCTCTGCTTTTTAATATGCTATCTAGATTGGTCATAGCTTTTCTTCCAAGGAGCAAGCATCTTTTAATTTCATGGCTGCAGTCACCATCTGTGGTAATTTTGGAGCCCAAGAATACAATGTTTTCAGTTAGGAGTGGAATTTGTAGGTCATATGGTAGTTCTATGTTTAAATTGTAAGTAGCCATCAAAGTTGTTTTCCACAGTAGCCACTCCATTTTAAATTCTCACCAGCAATGTACAAGTGTTCCAATTTTTTCACGTCCTTGCCAATATTTGTGATTAATATTATAGCCATCCTAGTAGGTATGACGAAGAAGGCAATGGCACCCCACTCCAGTACTCTTGCTTGGAAAATCCCATGGACGGAGGAGCCTGGTAGGCTGAAGTCCATGGGGTTGCTAAGAGTCGGACACAATTGAGCGACTTCACTTTCACTTTTCACTTTCATGCACTGGAGAAGGAAATGGCAACCCACTCCAGTGTTCTTGCCTGGAGCATCCCAGGGACAGGGGAGCCTGGTAGGCTGCCGTCTATGGGGTTGCACAGAGTCAGACATGACTGAGTGACTGAACTGAACTGAACTGAATAGGATTCAGTCATCTTCAAAATTATCTTGGATCTCATCAGTTCTTTTTATTTGCTGGGCATTTGTGTTTTATGTTGACTGAGACATGTGGGATCTTAGTTCCCTGACCAGGGATCAAACTTATACTCCTGCAGTGGATGCTCAGAGTCTTAATCACTGGATCTCCAGGGAAGTTCCCACTGGCTCTTTTTAATTTCAAATATTAGTGTATGTTTAACAAATACAATGTACTTACTATGTGACAAGTTCTCTTCAATGTGCTTTAAAAACAGTAACTCATTTGTTCTTGGCAGCAAGCAACACTTACGGTACTATTATTATCATCTGCATTTTATGGATAAAGAGACTGAAAGCGCAGAGATGTTAATTAATTGCCCAAGGTCACCCAGCTTTTAAGTGAGAGGCTGGATTTGAAGCCAGTCAGTCTGGCTCCAGAGTATGTGATCTTAATCACTATGCAGTGTTCTCTCTCATGTGAATTTTTCAATATCCATGAAACAAATCCAATTATAAATTTAATTAAAATTGTACTGAATTCATATATTAATTAGGCCAGAATTAATATTATTTGATAGTCTTCACATGTACAAACTAGAAATAATTTTCCAGTTACTGACTGTGGCATGTGCTACTGGTTCCTTTAAAATAGCCATACTGCTTTCTTCCTAAGCAACAAAATTCCAATTTTGTTCAGGATAGCAATGCCCTTAGGGAAAAATGTACATTTCACAGCCTCCTTGCAGGTAAGGAGAGCTATGTAACATAGCTCTGGCCAATAAAATATAAGTGCAAGTTGCTGGGCAAGATTTCCAGGAAAGCTCTTTGAAAAAAGTCAGACTCTACTGGCACAGACTCTATGGACATGAGTTTGAATAAGCTCTGGGAGTTGGTGATGGACAGGGAAGCCTGGCGTGCTGCAGTCCGTGGGGTCACAAAGAGTCAGACACGACTGAGCGAATGAACTGAACTGGCACCAACTTTTGTTCTGCTTCATTCTTCCCTTTCTTCAAGTTGATGCTGTGCTGGATATTGAGCAGCCATCCTTTGAATATGAGGATGATAAAAGTCATATGATTGTAGAATGGAAAGCTTAAGGTAGTGTAGGTTCCAGAAAGCATTATGGAGTCAGTGTACTAGGCCTAATCAAACTTCTCCAGAGTTCATTTTATAGGAGATGACTAAAAGATTTGCCTTCATTTTTTTTTAAAATTAGTTCACTCAATGTGTCCTGTCATTGATCACCTGAACACAATCCCTAACTGATACAAAAAGTTTTCTTTTATGGCCTGTGAGAATTAATTTCATGCATTAATTTGACTGGGCTAAGGCATGCCCAGAGATCTGGTAAATATGTTATTTCTCAGTGTGTTTGTAAGGGAGTTTTCCAAAGAGATTAGCATTTGAAACAGTAGTCTGAGTAAAGAAGAATGTCCTCAAACAAATGTGGTAATCTTCATCCAATACCTTGAAAGCCTGAAGAGAACAAAAAGATGAAGCAGAGGTGAATTTGCTCTCTGCTTGAGCTGGAACATACATCTTCTCATGTCCTCAGGCATTTGGACTCTTAGTTCTCAAACTTTGGGACTTGCACTGGGCTTAACACTGTAAGGGTCTCAGGCCCTTAGGCCTGGGCTGCAACTATACTGTCAGCTCCTCTGAGCCTCCAGCTTACATGCCACAGATAATGGGGCTTAGCTTCCATAATCATGTGAGCCAATCCCTCCAATCCTGGAGAAGGAAATGGTAATCCACTCCAGTATTCTTGCCTGGAGAGTCCAATGGACAGAGGAGCCTGGCCAGCTACAGTCCATGGGGTCACAAAGAGTCAAACATAACTGAGTGACTAACACAACAACAATCTCTAGAAATAAATTTCTTTCTATATGTATTCCATTACTTCTATTTCTCTGGAGAATCCTAATACACTGCCTTCAATAATGTTTGTAATTTTCTCCATAAAATCTTCCAAACTTTTTTTAGATTTATTACTAGGTGCTTATAATGTTTTGTTGTTACAAATAGGACCTTTTTATTATGAGAGCTTCAAATTCAGTTCAGTTCAGTTCAGTTCAGTCGCTCAGTCGTGTCCAGCTCTTTGCGACCCCATGAATCACAGCACACCAGGCCTCCCTGTCCATCACCACCTCCTGGAGTTCACTCAATCTCATGTCCATCAGGTCTGTGATGCCATCCAACCATCTCATCATCTGTTAGCCCTTTTCCTCCTGCCCCCAATCCCTCCCAGCATCAGAGTCTTTTCCAATGAGTCAACTCTTCACATGAGGTGGCCAACGTACTGGAGTTTCAGCTTTAGCATCATTCCTTCCAAGAACACCCAGGGCTGATCTCCTTTAGAATGGACTGGTTGGATCTCCTTGCAGTCCAAGGGACTCTCAAGAGTCTTCTCCAACACCACAGTTCAAAATTCGTTGGTGCTCAGCTTTCTTCACAGTCCACCTCTCACATCCATACATGATCACTGGAAAAACCATAGCCTTGACTAGACGGACTTTTGTTGGCAAAGTAATGTCTCTGCTTTTATAACTTTCCCTCCAAGCAGTAAGCATCTTTTAATTTCACGGCTACAGTCACCATCTGCAGTGATTTTGGAGCCCCAAAATATAAAGTCTTACATTGTTTCCACTGTTTCCCCATCTATTTCCCATGAAGTGATGGGACCGGATGCCATGATCTTCGTTTTCTGAATGTTGAGCTTTAAGCCAACGTTTTCACTCTCCTCTTTCACTTTCATCAAGAGGCTTTAGAGTTCCTCTTCACTTTCTGCCATAAGGGTGATGTCATCTGCATATCTGAGGTTATTGATATTTCTCCTGGCAATCTGGATTCCAGCTTGTGTTTCTTCCAGCCCAGCGTTTCTCATGATGTACTCTGCATATAAGTTAAATAAGCAGGGTGACAATATACAGCCTTGACATACTCCTTTTCCTATTTGGAACCAGTCTGTTGTTCCATGTCTAGTTCGAACTGTTGCTTCCTGACCTGCATATAGGTTTCTCAAGAGGCTGGCCAAGTGGTCTGGTATTCCCATCTCTTTCAGAATTTCCCACAGTTTATTGTGATCCACACAGTCAAAGGCTTTGGCATAGTCAATAAAGCAGAAATAGATGTTTTTCTGGAACTCTCTTGCATTTTCAATGATCCAGAAGATGTTGGCAATTTGACCTCTGGGTCCTCTGCCTTGTCTAAAACCAGCTTGAACATCTGGAAGTTCATGATTCACATATTGCTGAAGCCTGGCTTGGAGAATTTTGAGCATTACTTTACTAGCATGTGAGATGAGTGCAATTGTGTGGTAGTTTGAGCATTCTTTGGCATTGCCTTTCTTTGGGATTGGAATGAAAATGAATGGTATTGAAGCTTCATATTGGCTGATGCTAATTCACTATACAGCAAAGTTATAAATTATTTCAAATATTTTATCCCAAAACATTACTACTTTCTTTTTACTTCTAATAATTGGTACAGGCCACCAAAATTTCTGTGTACATAAGTTTTACCTGTATGAATAAAATCACTTTTATTTCTTCCTTTTTATTCTTTCTTCTCTCTTACATTTTAAAAACTTTTCATCCTCTTATTGGGATAATTAGGCCTTCCATTACAATGTTGAATAACATTTTTTTTTTTTGGTAGATTCCCTTTACTAGGTTAAGGCAATCTATTTGTGGTATATTAAGAGTTTTTTTTTTTTTTTTTTTCCCCTTAATCATGAATGGGCATTATGTTTGATCAGATGGTTTCCTATATGTACTATTGTTTTTTCTCTCTTAATCTTTTAATCTGTTAGCATGGTGACTTAAAATGACATTTTAGAGGCTGAAATGTACCAAAGTCTTTGGACAGATGGCAAGCTTCCTCCTGCTTTCACAATATCCTTAGGGCACTAGTGAAAGGTACTGTAGTCTATTTTATCAGATGGGAAAGTTCTTGAAGGCATTTTGTTTCATGGAAGAGTTTCTCTTCCTCTGTTTCATGGAAGAGTTTCTCTTCCTCTGTTTCATGGAAGAGTTTCTCTTCCTCTGGTAGATTCTGGGTCACATGTCTTGCACCCATTTGTGTTAGAAATGTACCTTCCTACTAAAGCATATATGGAAGATTGAGAACTTTATAGGCCACTGCAGTATCTGCTGCTGCTGCTGCTAAGTCGCTTCAGTTGTGTCTGACTCTGTGCGACCCCATAGACGGCAGCCCACCAGGTTCCCCCATCCCTGGGATTCTCCAGGCAAGAACACTGGAGTGGGTTGCCATTTCCTTCTCCAATACTGCAGTATCAGCTCATATTTAATTTAATACCAAACTTTAAAAGTATCTCTAAATTTCTAGTACTTGGAGTGTTTTTAACTTACCAAAAAAGAAATTTTTGTTGTGGTATATTAATTTCATATTCCTATGTGTTTGCCTCAGGGCAAACTAAGCCCATGCACCCCAACAACTGAGCCCACATGCTGCACTACTGAAGCTGGTGTGCCTAGAGCCTGTGCTCCACAAGAGAAGCCACCACAATGAGAAGCCTGCACACCACAACTAGAGAGTAGCCCTTGCTCATCACAATTAGAGTGAGCCCTCACACATTAATGGAGACCCAGTGCAGCTAAAAATAAAATACATAAATTGAAAAAAATGTGTATGTCAAATATTTTAAAAGCATTACTTCTTCTTATTCTAATCAAAACTCAGTAAGATAGATATTGCCATCCTATGTGATAGAAAAAGAAGATGAGTTTCAAAAATATTGAACCACCTGTTCTCTAAAACCAGATCTGTGTGTCTCCATAGCTGTATTCTTTTAATAAATATATCTTGCAACAGGAAAATTTTATTTTATTTTCTGCTTAAAGTACCCAAGTGCTGTTATCAGTAACTCACTTTAAGTGGAATTGGGAGTCATTATTCCTGAGTTATATATTTTGCTAAATTTCATCAAGTATTTTCATAATTAAAATTAATTAAATTCAGAAGCTATATTCCTCATGGTCTTTGATACTTAGAATTTTATCTCTTATCTTTCCATGAAGTAAAAGAATGGATGGGATATAGATCATATTCCTGGATGTTCCTGATAAGAGTCAGGGTCTTACAGGAGGGTTTGTAGCTTAATTCATAGTCCAGTTCTCCCATGTCACTATCAGGTTAATTTTTGTTTGAGGTCTGCCAGACTGAGTCTCTGGTACTAAAGCTGAAAGCACTGGGGAGTGGTCCTCAGAGGGGAGTTTTGCCCTTTCACTGCTCAGAGCTAGATTCTTTCTGCACAGTCAAACAAAAAGGCTGGAGGTAAAGAATACAGAGCAGCAAGATGGATGAAAAGCACATTTCAGTTAAGATTTTGTCTTTTCAGAAACTTCAAACAAAATAACTTTTCATGATTTTTTAGAAAGACTTGACACTTAAGATGTATTTTTACTTACAGAACAGAACTATATAAAGCAAAAAATACCAAAATTAATTTAAGTTTTAGAGAGAGAAGAGAAGAAAAACTTTTAATTGGAAAAACAATAAAAAATGAAAAATGTCAATTTTAAAAATAAACATTAAGGGAAATAAAATAAATTCAATCAAGAATATGGCACAATGATCTGATTAATATTATAGCCATCCTAGTAGATATGAGGATGCTCAGATGATGGTAGAGTGAACTGGTACATAATAATTCAAGAATAAATCTAAATGTTGCCTCTTATATATGTTATCTGTGACTTTTAGCTAGCTTTAGTAATCTCAGCTAAATCAATTGTTCAGTGGTTTACTAACACCAGCATCAAATCTAAAGGGTATTTGTAAGAATTAAATCGGATGATATATGCACGATGTTCTTCTTTACTCCACTGTAAGCAACTGATAAATGTTTTTCTTACACCCTTTCCCTCTACTTAGTGTAAACAAATACTTTAACAAATAAGACAGCATAGTATAATTGACAGAACACCTGAATTGAATTTAGAAGAACTGATAAATGACCTTGGGAAAGTCAGTTCACCTCTTTGACCTCAGATTTGGACAATTCCATGGACTGAAGAGCCTGGTGGGCTACAGGGTAGCCCTGGGGTAGCAAAGAGTCAGAAACAACCGAGTGACTAATACACACATATCTTAGCAGAACTGTTGGGAATATCAAATAAAAGAAATCAAACTATCTAAACTCTAATTCTATCCCCAACTCCTTCCCACCCACCACCATAAAAAAGATGAAATATTATAGGATAGATTACAGCAGAAGCCTAGAAGCACTTTTCTAAAATCCTTGCTACTTATTATCAGTGGGTAAAGGCCATGAAGATCCATGAGTATTTTTCTATGAGCATCCATACATACATACACGGTTTCTTTTCTCCAACAAACAGATTAAAGGTAAAAAAAAGAAAAACTGAAGATCTACATTAACAAGATGACAAGCAAACCTTGAGGATTTGCAACACATAAGGAAGGGCAAGTCACTTTGCCACTTGGTCTCTGTTCAAGTTATCTATTGCTCCAAAATAAACTTGATGGTACAAACGTTTCAAACTTGATGGTACAAAAAAAGAACAATCATTTATTATTATTTCTCATAATGCTGTAGATTTACTGTGCTCAGCTAGATGGTCTTGCCTGGAATCTCTCATATAACTGCAGTTAGATGAGCAGCGTATTGAATTTGTCTTTAAGGCTTCTTCACTCACATGTCTACCAGTAGTACATAAAGGTTGTTGGTCAGTACCAAAAGGGAGTCTGTTAGCTGAAACTCCTTCATGTATTTTCTCCATGTGACCTGGGCTTCCTGCCAGTCTGGCAGCTGGGTTCCAAGGGTGAGCAGAGAGAGAAGTGAGAGTGAGAGAGAAGGAGCACCAGGTGGAAGTTGTTTCATCTTTTATGACAGTTTCAGAAGTCACAGAGTATCACTTCTGTCATACTTGATTAGAAGCAGCAGTCACAAAAGCACACCTAGTTTCAGGAAGGGTTTTACATTTTCATGGAAGAGTGACAAGATTCTCTGAAGCTCATTGACCCTAACAGTAAATGTACTTCTGCTGCTGCTAAGTCACTTCAGTCGTGTCTGACTCTGTGCGACCCCATAGACGGCAGCCCACCAGGCTTCCCCATCCCTGGGATTCTCCAGGCAAGAACACTGGAGTGGGTTGCCATTTCCTTCTCCAATGCATGAAAGTGAAAAGTGAAAGGGAACTCGCTCAGTCGTGTCCGACTCTTCCCAACCCCATGGACTGCAGCCCACCAGGCTCCTCCGTCCATGGGACTTTCCAGCAAGAGTACTGGAGTGGGTTGCCGTTGCCTTACCTGAAGTACTTACTACCCCTCACATAATCATACATACATATTAATACCATCATAAGAGGATACATTTAAAAAGTATGCAATTGACACTACCTTACTCTTGTTAACAGAGTAAGCAAATACACACTGCACACCTATATACCTCGTATCTTTGCAGTGTCAACTAAGTAATAGTAGATTTTAAATCCCTCATGGCATGTTAATTTAGAAGACTATGATTCATTTTCTTCACTAAAGATACAGCTCAAAAGCAGTGTTTATGCAGACCTCTCAGACAAAACAAAAGAGAACATGCTCATTTGCAACTGTCAAATTAATTGCAAATTATTTTTCATCAACTGAGAAAAAAAGAATCTCCTAATGACAGCAAAAATATGCTACATTGCAAAGTCATGGTGAAAGAAAGGTAGGACTAGATAAATTGAACCAGGTGCCACAGCTTGACAAATTTAGCAAGGAAATGGACAGGTTAATTGGATTAATATTCTTTCTTTTTTATATACTTAATTGAATATTTTATTTTAAATAACATAACAACACAGAGCTGTTCTCAAAATATTTGCCTAAGACAAACATCACTGTCATTGAAGGAAAATATATAATCTACTCATTGAAAATAACAATCATCCATAGGTGGTACTTTGTATGACTGAAAGGAATATCATTATTCATGTAATACTCTTTTTTTAATATGACAACTTTCAATTTGTGTCTGCTACTGCAGAACCTGGAAGCTGGTCCTATAATGGAAAGGCACTGCTGTCATGCTTTTTCCCTAAACAATTTTATATACATGACCTTCACATATATACATATATATATACACACACATATACATATATATACACACACATATACATATACATATATATATATAAGTAACTATACATAAAATATTCTTCATCTTGACTTGAGTTCATGTATTCGTGCTATATTATATAAGGCAATCAATGTTGACTTGATCAGGTGGCCTAAGCTGATGTTTTCAAGTTTCAGTAAGTATTAAACTCATTAGCCATATCAACGAATACTTCAGTAGAAACATTCCTATAACCACTGATAATTATCTTACTAAGGATTTAATTGTCGGAAATTGTATCAGTCAGTCTGTTTTAGGGTACTTTTCAGCAAAAAGGGAATGCCCCCCAGATCTCAGTGATTTAAAGGTAAGAAATACTTTTAAATCCCATGGACAATGTCTAGTGGTGCGATAGCTGGACTCTGTTATGTTTTAAGTTGCTCAGAAATTTAGGCAAAATCTTGCTGGTTGTTGTGTGCAGATGGAAAAAAAAAAAAAAAAGGGCAGATTTGGTAGGATCTCACACTTCCAAAGAAAGGCTCAGACAACATTGGCCAGTTCCCAGGTCAGTCCCCATCCAACCCAAAAGAAGCCAGAAAATGGCTCTGTGTACCCAGAATGGGGAAGAACTAGAAACATTTGGTGAACACTGTTAATGAGTAGCATATTAAAAACTTAAAGATTAAGATCAGATAAATTAGATCAAAAGAGCCAGGGAAAGGAGAGCAGAGATGAATGACTGAAGCAGAGAATCAGAAGGAAATTTCTAGGTAAATTCATCAGATAGAAGCCCTATCCAAAGCTCTGTGCAGTATAATAAGTACGTTGTGTACTCTTTATAGCATAGGTAGAATAGATACATTTGGAGCATTGGGGATGGAACAAGATAAGCATTTAAAGGATAGCTAACCAGGTAGTGTGTCACTCTCCTATAGGACCATATGGTTCCCACATTTGTAAAACAGATACCAAAATGATTCTATACTCAAGAAAGTATAAGCCATTATATTTTCATTGTGGAAATAATTTTTCAATGTTTCATATTTAACTAGTTTGCAACTTACTATTAGATACTATATTTATTTTGCTTTTGTTTTTGGACTTAAGTAAAGGTAGTAATTACTTAAGTTGAGGTAGTAATCATATTAGACACAACAAGACATTCCTTCTGTTTCATTTATTTTTCCATCTTATTTGTGTTTGTTTTCCATTCCCCTCCTCCACAGGGGAACTATTCTAATTTACCTAATAGAATCCTTTTTGTTTGTATGATTTTGCAAAAAGGGCATTTTTGTTCTCTGTGCATGAATTCTGGATTTATGAAAATTTTTACCATACTTTATTTTGTCTCTTTTTTTCACTCAGTGCTGTTTTATGAACCATCCATGTATCTATCTACTTTTAGTGGTTTATTTACTTTTACTATTGCATAGTATTACGGGCATGCCATGTTTTACCTATCAACTCACCCAGCAATAAATACGGAGACTTCCCCCTATCTCCCCACCCCCAAATATCACTGCAATGGACATCCTTGCATGTATTTCCTTATGGACCTACATAAGCATTCGTTTGAATACACACACATGCAAGTGAGACTGCTAGGTCAAAATGGGAATATATACTTAATTTGACCAACTGCTGATCAAACTAACTGCAGATTTTTTGGTAGAATGGTTATACTTTAGTATATCTAATCTTCTCTCTTCTACCCTATTTTCTCCTGTCTCTCTCTCATAAATACACACACACACACACACACACACACACACACATATGTGTGTGTGTGTGTGTGAGTGTGTGAGAGAGAGAGTGCATCTGTTATTTAGGTACCCATATGTATATGAAAGTATCCAGTATATTGACTGTAATGTTTCAGAAGCAGTATAGCCCTGTTGTGGTGGCTAGAGTCATATTGCCTCCATTCAAATTTCTGTTCTGTCAATTACTGCTTGTATGGCTTTGGGAAGTTACTTACTTAGTTTGTGTTTTAGTTTCTTCATCTGTAAAATAATAACACCCAGCAGATAAGATGGTTGAGGAGGTTAAAGGAATACTTAACAGAGCTTCTGGTCCATAGTAACCACTCAAAGTCACCTATTTTATTATTATCTCTACATATTGATAAAGCTCTGATTGTGATACTGAGTATGTTATTATCTTTCTGTTTCAACTGCAAGAAGTTTATGAGATATTCTTGCCCCTGTTAGCTACAAACAATTGGTTAATGCAGAGACTACAGGCTCACCAAGTACTCTGGACTGTTTGGGCTTGCTGGCTGAGGAAAGGACTTTACAGACATGTCTACTTTTAAGCTGGGTAAATAATATATTCTATTATAGGCCTGAATTGAAGGTGTTCCCCAATCACCTAAATGTCCTATCATCTATGGACTTTCCTGAACTTTCACTACAAATATCCCAGACTGTGCCAATGCAAATAAATTCCTTCTGAGGATCAAATGACATATATAACTCTGAGACTATAAGACTGTTAAAGACATTTTACCACTAGGCTGGGGTTATACTTCTTACATAAATAACACATTGAGTAGAATCTTAGTTTCCATTAAGCACTGGGGACAATGAAGATAGTCAATAAATGCCAGGCATTTGAATACTGTTGATTGAAAGATTGAGTTCACCTCTAAGAGCTACCATGTTAAAAATTGTCTGGGTCACTGAGGAGAATTAAGAGTCAAGATTATATCAGGATCCCATGTCTATTCTTTTATATTTAAAGAATTTACTCTGAAGACAACAGAGCATTGTGGCTGGGGCTCTTATTCTTGAGCAGTGATTTTTCAGTTGATAGTTTGCTCACCAGGGAACATTTGGAAATGCCTGGAGATACTTTCAGTGGCCACAATTGGGAGATGCTACTGGCTTATAATGGATACAGGCCAGAGAAGCTGCTCAACATCCTACCATGTACAAAACAGCATTCACAACAAGGAATTTTCTGGCCTTAAATGTCAGTAGTGCTAAAGATGAAAAACCTGGTTCTAGAGTCTGAGATGCCTGGGTTTAAAACCTGCTGCTGCTGCTAAGTCGCTTCAGTCATGTCTGACTCTGTGCGACCTCATAGACGGCAGCCCACCAGGCTCCCCCATCCCTGGGATTCTCCAGGCAAGAGCACTGGAGTGGGTTACCATTTCCTTCTCCAATGCATGAAAGTGAAAAGTGAAAGTGAAGTCGCTCAGTCGTGTCCAACTCTTCGCGACTCCATGGACTGCTGCCCACCAGGCTCCTCCGTCCATGGGATTCTCCAGGCAAGAGTACTGGAGTGGGGTGCCATTGCCTTCTCCATTAAAACCTAGTTCCACTATTTATGAGCTGTGTGATCTTTGATGATTACTCAACTTTCTTCGCCTATACAGTTTGGTTCATCACTGTAATGTTTTATCTGGCATACTGATGGTATTCAGTGAATGCTAGTTTCTGTTTTATTATTATTATTAAAGTAATTCAAGGATATAAATAATCTGCAAAGGTCATTAATTAAATATGCAGAATTAAAGTCATAATGTTTTAACTACTATATGGGAATTATGAAAATTATTACTCTTTTCCTTTATTATCCTAATGTATTCAATACATCAACGTTTTTGGTATTATGCTGTCAATCTTCCAGAGGACTTTAGTACTCTTGCCCTGAAATAACAAACAATCCTAACATTGATCAAAAATAAGAGCTGGTCATAACATAACATAGATGCCCTGGAAAACTTAGAAGTGAAAGGGTCAAAGTTTCCCATTAACTTTCTCTGCAAATAGGATCATATTCTTGTTTTCATATTCAACTTTTTTCCATGAAAATGAACTTTGAAATATGAACCTAAAACTATGGTTTCTCTTATCTTTTTGATCAGAAATATTCCAGAATTTTTTTTGTGGAATAATTTCTTTCAGAATCACCAGTTAGTTTCATCTGCCATGTCACCTTACATTTTATCACAATAGCAAAGATCAATATGACAGAAGTAACCCACTCAAAATCACTTACTTTAAGGAGATTCCTTGAACCACAAGATCAATCCATCTTTTTTATTCCAATATGTGGCTCTGCTTTTATTTTTTTAAGGCAGCACTCTATTTCATTTACTATAATTTACAGAGCTGCCTCGGAAGTACTGAATGACCAACCAAGCATTTTTCAAAGGATGCAATTATCTTGAACTGGAAAGCAATTTTTTTCAAGGAATATGAAAGATCAGTGCCTTTCATTGGCTCTTTTTTAATTCCCTCTTTTAATTCCTGTTTAGTGAAGGCCTATAAGGAGTTAAAGATGCTGGTTTAAAAGAAACAGCCGAGCTTCAAGGCACTCATTCCCAAGGGAGGGAGGAAGGTACACAATTTCAATATGGTAAGTTTAATACAAACATGTCACAGTGAAAATGGTAAGAACTGGGTGCTGGGTCACACAGGACATCTAGATTTAAGGAGACAGGTAAAGATTCCTGGAGGATACTGGCCAATCAGCATTCAGAAATGTGTAGCTTTCACTCCCCAAGTGCTTCCTAAGATGTCTCTTATCATCATCACCAGCGAACAGTATATTGCTATATGCAATTGGCCCATCAGTAGCATTTGTCTCAGATGCTCCCTTCCTACTTCTTGAGGTACTTTCTTCACTTGCCTTTGAGAACACTAACTTGTCTTGTTTTTTTTTTTTTTTTTTCCTCTCTCATTTCACTTAACTGCTCCTTCTCAAGATCATTTGCAAGTTTCTGTTTATCTCCCCAACCCAGAATGTAATTGAAGTGCCTCAGAATTCAGTCCTTAGATATCTTCTCTTTCTCTCTCCTTCTGTTGCCCCATTCACTATCATGCCATTAAATATATTCTATATGCTAATGATACTCAAACTCATGTGTCTAATCTGCATCTCTCCCTGATGCAACAATTACCAATTCACCATGTCCACCCAGATGTCTTAATAGGCATTTTGAATTAGCTATGTCCCAAACTAAACTCATAGTATCACTGTTCCTACCCGCCAGCCCCCCCCACCTGCCACCTGCTCCTTTTGACATATTCACCAACTCAGAAAACAGCAACTTCATTCTTCAGTTGCTCAGGCCCAAAACCTTGGAGTCACCCTTGCCTCTCATCTCTTTCCCACAAATTATCTGTTACAAAATCCTTCCTGCTCTATCTTCAAAATAGATCACACCTCAAAATATATCCACAAATGATCACTTCTTCTTACCACCTCCATTGTATCACTTTGTCCCAGCTCCTATCAACTCTGGCCTGGATAACTGCAACAGCCTTCTGATTGGGCTCTGATGTCATCCTTATTCCCCTACAGACCAATTTTACCACAGTGTGGTAGACAGAAGTCTAAGTTGGTCCCCAAGATCCCATGCCTTATCTAAACCCCTCTCCCTCTGAGTATAGGAATAGTCTTTACTTTGATTAAATCATGTTCTATAAGATTCCATTAGAGTGTACTGAAGTGAAGCTTAAAACATTTCCGCTGTCTTAGAAGACAGTAAATAGCCCTGGTGTGAAATGCCTGTGGAGGTATCACTTGAAAAGAAACTTGAATGGTCTTTAGTTCCTGAGAGTGTTTCCTGGCTCCAACCTGTATAATTCAGAATAATCTCCCCATCTCAAAATCCTTAACTTAATTATATCTGCAAAGTACATTTTGACATGTAGGGTAATACATCCACAGCTTCCGGGGATTGAGCTGTAAACATATATGAGGTGCTATTGTCTGGGCTACTACATCTTAGTTAAACAAAAATACCATAAAGTTCTTCCCAAATACTTCCTATAATTTTACTTCTGACCACCTACTATTATCTATTAAACTGTGCTTAGCCACTCAGTCATGACTGACTCTGCCACCCCATGGACTGTAGCCCACCAGACTCTTCTGTCCATGGGGATTCTTCAGGCAAGAATATTGCAGTGGGTTTCCATTTCCTTCTCCAGGGGATCTCCCCAACCCAGGGATCTAACCCAGGTCTCCTGCACAGCAGGCTAATTCTTTACCATGGATTGCATGGATTGCACCAGGGAAACCCATGTAATATACTATTTTACTAAATTATCATCTCTCTCTGCCACTGAAATATAAAGAATGGGTGAATTTTAATTCAGATGAATATTATATCTACTACTGAAGGCAAGAATCCCTTAGAAGAAATGGAGTAGCCCTTATAGTCAACAAAATTCCAAAATGCATTACTTGGGTGCAATCTCATGAATGACAGTATGATCTCTGTTCATTTCCAAGGCAAACCATTCAATATCACAGTAATCCAAGACTATACCCAAACCACTAATGCTGAAGAAGCTAAAGCTGAATGGTTCTATGATGTCCTACAAGACCTACAACACCAAAAAAACAATGTTCTTTTCATCATAGGGGACTGGAATGCAAACGTAGGAACTCAAGAAATACCTGGAGTATTTGTTTGGCCTCAGAGTAGAAAATGAAGCAGGGCAAAGGCTAACAGAGTTTTTAAAAGAGAACACACTGGTCATAGCAAACACCCTCTTCCAACAACACAAGAGAAAACTCTACATATGGACATCACCAGATGGTCAACACCAAAATTTGATTGATTTTATTCTTTGCAGCTGAAGATGAAGAAGCACTATACAGTCATCAAAAACAAGACCAGGAGGTGACTGTGGCTCAGATCATGAACTCCTTATTGCAAAATTCAGACCTAAATGAAAGAAAGTAGGGGAAAACACTACACCATTCAGGTATGACCTAAATCAAATCCCTTATGATTATACAATGGAAGTGACACATATATTCAAAGGATTAGATCTGATAGACAGAGTGCCTTCTATCTGATAGATAGAAGAACTATGAATGGAGGTTCATAACACTGTACAGGAGGCAGTGGTCAAAAGCATCCCCAAGAAAAATAAATGCTAAAAGGCGAAATGTTTGCCTGAGAATGCCTTATAAATAGCTGAGAAAAAAGAGAAGCAAAAGCCAAAGGAGAAAAGGAAAGATATATCCATCTGAATGCAGAATTCCAAAGAATAGAAAGGAGAGATAAGAAAGGCTTCTTAAGTGAACAATGCAAAAAAAAAAAAAATAGAGGAAAACAATAGAATGGGAAAGACTAGAGATCTCTTTAAGAAAATTAGAGATACCAGGGGAACATTTCATACAAAGATGGGCTCAATAAAGGACAGAAATGGTATGGACCTAACAGAAGCAGAAGATATTAAGAAGAGGTGGCAAGAATACACAGAAGAACTATACAAAAAAAAATTTCTAATGACCCAGATAACCACAATGGTGCGATCACTCACCTAGAGCCAGAAATCCTGCAGTCAGAAGTCAAGGTGCGCCTTAGGAAGCATCACTATGAACAAAGCTAGTGGAGGTGATGGAATTCCAACTGAGCTATTTCAAGTCCTAAGAGATGATGCTGTGAAAGTGCTGTACTCAATATTCAAGCAAGTTTGGAAAACTCAGCAATGGCCACAGGACTGGAAGGTCAGTTTTCATTCTGTCCCAAAGAAAGGAAATGCCAAAGAATGTTCAAACTACCACACAATTGTATTCATCTCACATGCTAGCAAAGTAATGCTCAAAATTCTCCAAGCAAGTTTCCAACACTACATGAACTGAGAACTTCCAGATGTTCAAGCTGGATTTAGAAAAGGCAGAGGAATCAGAGCTCAAATTGCCAACATCCGTTGGATCATAGAAAAAGCAAGAGAATCCCAGAGAAACATATACTTCTGCTGTATTGACTATGCCAAAGCCTTTCACTGTGTGGATCAAAACAAACTGGAAACTTCTTAAAGAGATGGAATACCAGACAACCTGACCTGCCTCCTGAGAAATCTGTATGCAGGTCAGGAAGCAACATTTAGAACTGGACATGGAACAACAGACTGGTTCCAAACTGGGAAAGGAGCATGTCGAGGTTGTATATTGGCACCCTGCTTATTTAACTTATATGCAGAGTTCAGTTCAGTTCAGTTCAGTCTCTCATTTGTGCCCAACTGTTTGCAACCCCATAGACTGAAGCACGCCAAGGCTCCCTGTCCATCACCAACTCCCAGAGTTTACAGAAATTCATGTCCATTGAGTCAGTGATGCCATCCAACCATCTCATCCTCTGTCATCCCCTTCTCCTCCTGCCCTCAATCTTTCCCATCATCAGGGTCTTTTCAAATGAGTCAACTCTTCGCATCAGGCAGCCAAAGTATTGGAGTTTCATATGCAGAGTATATCATGCAAAATGTTGGGCTGGATGAAGCATAAGCTCGAATCAAGTTGCCCGTGGGAAATATCAATAACATCAGTTATGGCAGGTGACGACCACCTTTATGGTAGAAAGTGAAGAGGTACTAAAGAGCCTTTTGATGAAAGTGAAAGAGGAGGGTGAAAAAACTGGCTTGAAATCAACATTTAAAAATCTAACATCATGGCCTCCCAGTCCCATCACTTCATGGAAAATACATGGAGGAAACATGAAACAGTGACAGATTTTATTTTCTTGGGCTGCCAAAATCACTGCAGATGGTGACTGAAGCCATGAAATTTTTTTTTTCTAATTTATTTTATTTTTTAATACTTTACATAATTGTATTTAGTTTTGCCAATATCAAAATGAATCCACCACAGAAGCCATGAAATTAAATGACGCTTGCTCCTTGGAAGAAAAGCTATGATCAACCTAGAGAGCATATTAAAAAGCAGAGACATTACTTTGCCGACAAAGGTCCATGTAGTCAAAGCTACGGTATTTCCAGTAGTCATGTATGGATGTGAGAGTTGGACCATAAAGAAAGCTAAGCACCAAAGAATTGATGCTTCTGAATTTTCGTGTTGGAGAAGACTCTTGAGAGTTCCTTGGATTGCAAGGAAACCCAATCAGTCCATCCTCAAGGAAATCAGTGCCGAATATTCATTGGAAGGACTGATGCTGAAGCTGAAATTCCAATACTTTGGCCACCTAAGGTGAAGAACTGACAAAGACCCACTGGAAAAGATCCTGATGCTGGGAAAGATTGAAGGCAGAAGGAGAAAGGGACAACAGAGGATAAAATGGTTGGATAGCACCACCTACTCGATGAACATGAGTTTGAGCAAGCCTGGGATTTGCTGATGGACACTGGAGGCCTGGCATGCTGCAAGTTCCATAGGGTCGCAAAAAAGTAGGACATGACTGAACTAAGCTGAATTGAACTGTTTGTGGTGGAACTAAACACAGTTGAACGGATTGTGTTTGATTGTCAATTTTCCCTTTAGTTCCTATCAATAATTGTTTTATAATATTTTGGTGCCACTACATTAATGTATATATATTAATCATGCCTCTTGAGAAATCTGTATGCAGGGCAGGAAGTGACAGTTAGAACTGGGCATGGAACAACAGACTGGTTTCCCAATAGGAAAAGGAATACTTCAAGGATGTATATTGTCACCGGCTGCCCCCTTATTTAACTTATATGCAGAGTACCTCATGAGAAATGCTGGGCTGGAGGAAGCACAAGCTGGAACCAAGGTTGCCCTGGAGAAATATCATCAAGAATATGCAGATGACACCATCCTTATGGCCGAAAGTGAAGAAAAACTAAAGAGCCTCTTGATGAAGTGAAAGAGTAGAAGTGGAAATGTTGGCTTAAAGCTCAACATTCAGAAAACTAAGATCATGGCATCAGGTCCCATCACTTCATCGCAAATAGATGGGGAAACAGTGGAAACAGTGTCAGACTTTATTTTTTGGGGATCCAAAATCACTGCAGATGGTGATTGCAGCCATTAAATTAAAAGATGCTTACTCCTTAGAAGGAAAGTTAATGACCAACCTAGATAGCAATATTCAAAACCAGAGACATTCACTTCAGTTCAGTTCAGTTCAGTCACTCAGTCATGTCCGACTCTTTGCAACCACATGAATTGCAGCACTCCAGGCCTCCATGTCCATCACTAACTCCTGGAGTTCACTCAAACTCACATCCATCGAGCCGGTGATGCCATCCAGCCATCTTATCCTCTATTATTTTGCCAACAAATGTCCGTCTAGTGAAGGCTATCTTTTTCCCCCCACAGTGGTCATGTATGGATGTGAGAGTTGGACTGTGAAGAAAGCTGAGTATCTAAGAATTAATGCTTTTGAACTGTGGTGCTGGAGAAGACTCTTGAGAGTCCCTTGGACTGCAAGGACGATCCAACCCTTTCATCCTAAAGAGATCATTCCTGGGTGTTCCTTTAAAGACTAATGCTAAAGCTGAAACTCCAATACTTTGGGCCACCTCATGTGAAAAGTTGACTCATTGGAAAAGACTCTGATGCTGGAGGGATTAGGGCAGGGAGGAGAAGGGGATGACGAGGATGGAGATGGTGTGGATGGCATCACTGACTTGACAGACGTGAGTTTGAGTGAACTCCGGGAGTTGTTGAGGACAGGGAGGCCTGGTGTGCTGCAATTCATGGGTAGCAAAGAGGTTGGACATGACTGAGTGACTGAACTGAACTGATGTATGTGTAATATTATAATATATATATATATATATATATATAAATTTCAGTTTGTCGACTTACCTCTCCAACTTCCCTGTTCAATTCATTTTGATGATTATTGTTTTTCTTGAGTATCAGCTTGCTGGATTCTCATTCCTATTAAATTTTTTAATGAGAGGTGCTTTTCAGGAACATTCTTTTATTGGGAAGTGAGTGTTCTGCATACTCAGGTGGTTTCTACTTCATGGTTTTTGAGAATATGTGTTCATCTAGTTCACACATTGGCAACTCTGTCCAGACTTTCTATTAATTTTAATACATTTTCTTTACTTCTCCTTCAAATATTGTATTGTACATATGTATTATCTCCATAGCTCCTGAAGGCATTTGAATTTGCTAATACTGGCATAATGTACTAGTTCAAATGGATAGAGCTGCTTCAAGATAATTTATTGAATAATCTATCAAAACAATATAAAATGCTACCTTCATCTATATGAAACCTTCATATACTTGGGTCTTTCTTTATTTGTTACTGTTTTCAGGAGATTTCTCTGCATTTCCTAACCTAGCATCAAGCCTTCAGAATGGTTTTATGACTAAATTATTTTCAAATATCTGCTAATGTAAGTCATCATTTATTGCTGCTCAATTTTAAGATTTTATTGGTTAATTCACATGAGTATTTTTCTAAGGGATTCTGATATCATTTTGTCAAATTTTAAAAAACTGTTGGAATTTTACTTGGAATTTCATAAAATCTGTAGTTAATTTGAATATATCTGACACCTTATTAATTCTTATTCCTGGAGTTGCTTTTGCTTTTTTTTTTAAAGCATACTAGAGGTTTTATAGTCTGCCTTTAAAGAAAAAAAAACAGGTCATGTATCCCTTTATCCATCTAAATTTTTTTTATATTATTGTTTTATTTGGCATTTAATATCTTTATCTAGACTTTCCCAGTTTTATCTTTTTGTAACTTTTTTTTAGAATTAAATGATTAATTTGTTTTCATTATTATGTTCAATATTAAACTATATAAGAATATAAAGATTCCTTCTGAGTACATTTTTTTCCCAATTCATCACTATACAGAAGACCTAGAAAACTAATGTGGAGGGTATGAGCATCTGTTTTGCTAGAAAAATGTGTATTTTCCAAGGAAAGAGTAACATAAGAAGATTTGAAACAAGGAGCAAGAAATCCAGGTTATGTTCAGTTTAAAATGATATCTGGCAAACAGATGAAGAGACAGTCTCCCCGAGTCATTTTGTAAAGTAACAAGAAAAAAATATATAAAAATTAATAGTCCTGAAAACCAAAACTGACTCACCATTATCAGTTTCTATAAGGAATTTCCAACTAAGTTGGAAAGGGAGGGGGTGAGGGGAAAACCTAGCAGCCTTTCCATGTTTTACCTTGGGAACCAGGGTAGAACATCACACCTCAAAGAAGAAAGAAAGTAATTTCACATCTTCATTATGCTATGTACTCTATTTCTCAAACGTGGGGCTTCTGCTTTTATGAAAGACATTAAGTTTGGGAGTGCATCTGTCTTTAGTCCTATAAAACATTTGAACTTAAAGAACTATTAAGAGAAGGATCCTATATTCTTGTATAGAACAGAAGTAAGGGGAAAATTAAGAAAAAAGCAAACACGAATTAATTTCTTATGAGCAACATATGCTATAAATTCAAACAATGGAATACTACAAAGTGACAGTAATAAATGAACCAGAACTACACACCTCTGTGAATACATCTCAAAGCCATAATGTTAACTAACACAACATTATGAATCAACCATACACCAATAAAAAAATTTAAGCTATAATGTGTAGCAAAAGAAGTCACACAAAGAATATATACCATATGTTACATTTATGCAATGTTCAAAAACAGGCCAAACTAATCTATGCTGTTTAGAAGTCAGGATAGTGTGCACAAGTGACTGAAAGGGAGTACAAGAGGGGCTCCTAGGGTATTGATCTAAAAATAATTCTTTTAGTTCCTTTTATAGATTGGTTATCAAATTTAATCATTTCCTGAATCTTTAGGATTATGATCCCATTTTATTTCAAAATTATATGTTTTAAAACCAAGACAACTGTTTAGTTTTCTTGTAGGTATGGATCCTAGGTTTGGGAATCAGAGTACATACCATGATGAAGATGTGAATTGCTTTCTTTCTTGAGATGTGATGTGTGCCTTTATCTGGTTGCTTTTTATATAATTATGTTCCACTTGTAAAAAGTATTTGGCTATATAATTGTTGTACTGTAACATTTTTCTGTATTTATATCATACTTTTAACTTTAAAAGCTTAACAGCAAAATTAATGTGGTATTCATTAAAACTTAGAGAATTCAGAAAATACACAGGGAGGAATTTTAATTTTAAAAAGCCATAATCCTGCCACTGAAGACAGCTACTGAGATATTTTTATTTTATTCCTTCCAAGTGTCCTTTTCATGCATACATACACATGCTCAAATATATGTGTGTGTAAAAACATGTTTGAAGTGTCAGGCAGGTAATGTTCTAGACCAGGTGTTGGCAAACTACAGCCCATATGCCAAAATTCAACTAGTTCCTATTTTGTAAATAAAGTTTTATTGAAACACAGATTTCTCGATTTTTCAACTCATTCACTTACATATTTTTATGACTATTTTTGTGCTATAATGGATGAGTTATTAGCTGTGGCAGGGACTGTATAGCCCACAAGATATTTAATATCCTACTCTTTTACACACACACACACACAAAAAATATATATATATATATATATCAACCCCTGATTTAGATTTTGAAGAACCAAATTGTGAACAAAGCAAAGTATTGGCTTCCTAGGACTTAATAGTTTGATGAGGGATACAGACATAACCAAGTAGCCTTTAAAATATAATGTCTGGTTGTGATGTGTACTATGAAGAAAGACAAACAAGAGTATGGATACAGCTGAAGGCCACAGTTTTAGACATGATGGTCAAAGGAAAGTGGAGCAGGTCCCTAAAGAAAGTGAAAGATCAAGACTTGCAAATATATAGGGTAAAAACAATTGAGGCAAATGAGAAAGCACACGAATTGTCCCTAAGATCTATGTGCACCTCATGTATTTAGGGTAGAATAAGGATTCATGTGGAGCTAGAATACAACAAGGAGAAGAATAGCAGGGGATGAGGATAGAGAAGCAGGCAGCTGCCAGGGACATGAGTTAGGGTTTCATTCCAAATATGGTATATAAGTTAATATTGTGCACTAGTATTACACCGCAGTGACAAGTATGAGGTGTTGGAGTGTAACATATCTAATTCAAATCCTGACTTTGATACTTGCTATATGAATGATCATGAACATGTTATATAAACTCTTTTAGCCTCCTTTTCCTTCAAATGAATAATTCAATTAATAATATCCACCTCATATGATTGGCTATAAAGTACTTATAGCCTCAATATTTGGCACAAAATAATCATTCTATAAATGGTAGCAATGAACTTTTCTATATCTATGAGGTATAATGAAAACATAAGCACACCACTCTCAGAACTACAAATATATGAAGGAAGTAGAGCACAGTAAAAGGGAAGACATTAGACTATTAAGAATCCAACTTTGGCTCCACCTTTCATGAGTTGTGTGATCATTTGTAAGCCTATTTAACATTTCTGAGCTGCAGTTTCTTCATCTGTAACATACTGAAAATTATGGTACTTGCCTCAAAGAATATGCTCTGAAGATTAAAGGAATGAGCACATGGCAAGTTCTTAGGACATTATCTGGCATACAGCAAATATGGTGCCTTGGTTCAAACTAGGAAAAAAGTTCCTCCTTCTTCAGGACACTTTTCTCCCATCTGTTAGAAAATCATTCCTAATATGTTGACTTGGCTAGAATAAGACATTTTAACTATTGTTGTTTTAAAAAATTATTTGAAATAAAGTGCAACATGGCATTTAATTTGCATTTCTTTAACTATTCATGAAATTATTTTTTTTATATCCTGGCTGCTTATGAATAATTTGTTGTTCACATCTGCTAATTATTTTTTCATGTTTTTTTGTCCATTTTTCTACTGTGGTTTCTCTTGTGTTCCTACTAATTTGTAGTGACTCTATTAGGGTATTAACTCTTTGTCATGTTCTTAACAAATATTTTCTCCAGATTCCTTATAAGTTTATGAGTTAATCTCTGCATAATAATTAAAGCAGCAATCATTCAAGCAGAGGTAAAACAAATACTTTGGCAGAGCTAAAGCAAAGAGTTTTGCAAAGGAGCATGGGTTGGGGAATGGTAGAAAAGGAAATTGTGAAGAACACTGTAATGTGTTGAGCCTTGTATGCTTAAAGTGTTTGGATTTTATCTTACAGAGAATAGAGACCAAGAAGAATGTTAAACTGGGAAGTGACAAGCTCAGATCAAGGTTCATCTTGCCAGCTAGTGTAAAAAATGGATTAGTAGGGAGGCTAGAATATTCACAGCATAGGTAAAGCTGTCTCTCAGTGTAACAGCTGTTCACAGTAGCAAAGACAACCAATAAACAACAGAGTATCCCCCAGGCTGCCAGCTAATGAATGAATAGCCAGAGGAAAACCCTGCTTTCCTTCAGACACATATTCAGCAGCACCTGTGGTACTTCTAGCATCAACTGCAGTAACATGGGCGCCATCTGTACCAAGAACAGCACCACAGCAAACAAGCAGTCAGGCAAATGTAACATGAGGTCATCTCTGTACATTAGTCAGTGCTTACACAGGAAGTGCCCAATCAAATAGCAAATTCTTGTTAAGCTCTTAAAGACAGTTGTGATTTTGACATCAATGACTTTGGTGAACTCTCCTAACAACCTCCGATATAGCTTTGGCCTCCTAAGAATAAATCTATGTACTGATCTCAATAGTATTCTCTTATAAACGGTCTGCATTGAGTCTCATTTTTCTCTTATTGTCTCATAATTTCCTTAGAAATGCATTTAAAAATTTTTGTTAATGTTGGTGAAAAAATGTTACCTGCCATATCAGCAAAAAGGGATGCTGTAGCCATTAAGCCATAGTCACTATCCCCACCCCAATGGTGAGCCCTGAAGGAACTCAGGAAGGAGACAAATGGGCTGAATTTTGTCTTGGCCACTGCAGCCACCCTCAGGGGAACATGCTGAGGAACTCAGGATGGGAAAGGACAGGATACTGGCCTCAGAAAACTAAGATGCACATCCAAGGAGTGATATCAATGAGCCCAAGTGCTAATTTCATTAACTTGACATGTATGGCTTTCTTTAATTAACAGTAATCTTTTGTTGTACTGACTACCTGGCTTTTGTGGCAAAAACTCCCTATATATACTGGCTCCTCCTTTACCTCTTTGGAGCAGTGTCTCAGAGATACCTGAGAGATTGTCTTCTAGGCTTAAATCTTCAGTTTTGTTCAGTGAATAAACATAATTCTCAACTATTAGCTTGTGCATGTTTTTTCAGTTGATATTAATAATATTCACTTTCATAGTTTATTATACTGTTAATAAAGATGTAGTCTATACTATTTCTAAGTTTTATCCTTGTGCCTTTATAAATGATCAACCTTGTCAAGATTACATGGTTGATTGAGAACAAAAGATGTTTT
The DNA here is from genome assembly GCF_002263795.3 of Bos taurus. Taxonomy (NCBI): domain Eukaryota; kingdom Metazoa; phylum Chordata; class Mammalia; order Artiodactyla; family Bovidae; genus Bos; species Bos taurus. The sequence goes on from NC_037357.1 coordinate 28,049,722, forward strand.
CTACTTGTCAGAGATGTCTTCTGTGAGTAACACCAATATAGTGAATCCAGTGTTTCTTTTATTTTAAAATAGTTAAATGTTCAATTTTTTGCTTTTAATTTTCATGAGTCATTTTTTTTTTTTGTAGTATACCCTTGTAGACAGTATACTGTACTTGGAATTTATATCCACTTAACCTGATATGGTATGATCACTCACATAGAGCCAGACATCCTGAAATGTGAAGTCAAGAGGGCCTTAGAAATATCACTATGAGCAAAGCTAGTGGAGGTGATGGAATTCTACTTGAGCTATTTTAAATCCTGGAAGCTGAAATTGTGAAAGTGCTGCACTCAATATGCCAGCAAATTTGGACAACTCAGCAGTGGGCACAGGACTGGAAAAGGTCAGTTTTTATTCCAATCCCAAAGAAAGGCAATGCCAAAAAATGCTTAAACTACCGCACAGTTGCACTCATCTCACACGCTAATAGTAAGTAAAGTAATGCTCAAAATTCTCCAAGCCAGGCTTCAGCAATACGTGAACCGTGAACGTCCAGTTGTTCAAGCTCATTTTATAAAAGGCAGAGGAACCAGAGATCAAATTGCCAACATCCTCTGGATCATTGCAAAAGCAAGAGAGTTAGAAAAACATTTATTTCTGCTTTATTGACTATGCCAAAGCCTTTGACTGTGTGGATCACAATAAACTGTGGAAAATTCTGAAAGAGATGGGAATACCAGTCCACCTGACCGGCCTCTTGAGAAACCTATATGCAGGTCAGGAAGCAACAGTTAAAACCAGACATGGAACAACAGACTGGTTCCAAATGGGAAAAGGAGTATGTCAAGGCTGTATATTGTCACCCTGCTTATTTAACTTATATGCAGAGTACATCATGAGAAACGCTGGGCTGGAAGAAGCACAAGCTGGAATCAAGGTTGCTGGGAGAAATATCAATAACCTCAGATATGCAGATGACACCACCCTTATGGCAGAAAGTGAAGAGGAACTCTAAAGCCTCTTGATGAAAGTGAAAGAGGAGGGTGAAAATGGTGACTTAAAGCCCAACATTCAGAAAATGAAGATCATGGCATCTGGTCTCATCACTTCATGGGAAATAGATGGGGAAACAGTGGAAATGGTGTCAGACTTTATTTTTTGGGGCTCGAAAATCACTGCAGATGGTGACTGCAGCCATGAAATTAAAAGACGCTTACTCCTTGAAGAAAAGTTATGATCAACCTAGATAGCATATTGAAAAGCGGTGACAGTACTTTGCCAACAAAGGTCCGTCTAGTCAAGGCTATGGTTTTTCCAGTGGTCATGTATGGGTGCAAGAGTTGGACTGTGAAGAAAGCTGAGCACCAAAGAATTGATGCTTTTGAAGTGTGGTGTTGGAGAAGACTCTTGAGAGTCCCTTGGACTGCAAGGAGATCCAACCAGTCCATTCTGAAGGAGATCAGCCCTGGGATTTCTTTGGAAGGATTGATGCTGAAGCTGAAACTCCAATACTTTGGGCCACCTCATGTGAAGAGTTGACTCATTGGAAAAGACTCTGATGCTGGGAGGGATTGGGGGCAGGAGGAGAAGGGGACAACAGAGGATGAGATGGCTGGATGGCATCACCGACTCGATGGACGTGAGTTTGAGTGATGATGGAAATTGGGACGAGTTTGAGTTTGAGAAATGGTGATGGACAGGGAGGCCTGGCGTGCTGCGATTCATGGGGTCACAAAGAGTCGGACACGACTGAGCGACTGAACTGAGCTGAGTCTGATAAACTATTTTTTTTTTCCTTTTCTTCTTCTTTTTTTTTTTTTTTTGGGAGCAGACCTCCCTCTGTCCTTTCTGGCAGAAAGCCCAGGAGGACAGCCACCCCTGCCCAACTGCTCCTGCAGTGACCTCATCCCCACACCCCATCTCCTGCAGTACGCATGGCCACCAGCTTTCAGTCATCCCCCAACCCCCTACCAGCTCTGACTTTGGGGCCAGCGTTCCAAATGGGCCTTCTTCTTTACTCCATGGCCCCAGGCAGTGATCATCGCCAGCAGGCCAAGGCCAGAAACCTTCACTTCCGGGTGGGTGGGCCAGGGGTCAGGGAGGAAGAGAACCAGAGCTTGGAGCTCTCTGGATGGGGAATGGAAAGGCCAACCGTCTGGGCTAGAGGCTGCGCGGACCCTCTGGGAAAGGGGGTCTTTGTCCCCTACGCCTAAGGCACTCAACTCGGAGCTTCCTCCTGCTTTCTCAGAGTCTTGCTGATATGTTCAGAGCTGTAGGTTGTTTTGATTCTCAGGCTGTGGCCTGCTGCATCCGGCAGCCTGTCCATGTGCATTCAGGCATAAGAGTGTGGGGTCCTCTGTGCTCCCGTCCTATTATTTTAATTACTGAATGCATCTAATGTATATATATTAAAAAATGTTTCCTGTTTTTCATAGCTTTTTTTGCTCACCCTTTTGTCTTCAATCTTTTACTTTTATGTAATGTTTTCACTTGCAGTCCTCTCCACTCCCAAGTTAATTTGGAAAGTAGACAGTAAACTTTTAGTTCAACTGGGCCTTATTTTAGCTTTGAAAATGCATACTTAAGCCCCAATTAAAAGTAAGCACCTTTTAATTTCATGGCTGCAATCCCCATCTGCAGTGATTTTGGAGCCCCCCAAAATAAAGTCTGACACTGTTTCCACTATTTCCCCATCTATTTCCCATGAAGTGATGGGACCAGATGTCATGATCTTAGTTTTCTGAATGTTGAGCTTTAAGCCAACATTTTCACTCTCCTCTTTCACTTTCATCAAGAGGCTTTAGAGTTCCTCTTCACTTTCTGCCATAAGGGTGGTGTCATCTGCGTATCTGAGGTTATTGATATTTCTCCTGGCAATCTTGATTCCAGCTTGTGCTTCTTCCAGCCCAGCGTTTCTCATGATGTACTCTGCATATAAGTTAAATAAACAGGGGTGACAATATACAGCTTTGGACATACTCCTTCTCCCATTTGGTACCAGTCTGTTGTTCCATGTCCAGTTCTAACTGTTGCTTCCTGACCTGCATACAGGTTTCTCAAGAGGCAACTACAATACCTGCACATAACCTATTAACATAGAGCAGGAAGCAATAAAACCAGTGAAAGTGTTTAAAGTGTTATTCGCTCAGTCATGTCCAACCCTTTGCGATCCTGTGGACTGTAGCCAGCCAGGCTGCTCTGTCAGTAGCATTCTCCAGGCAAGAATACTGGAGTGGGTAGTCATTCCCCTCTCCAGGGGATCTTCCTGCCCCAGGGATCAAACATGAATCTCCTGCCTCTCCTGTGCTGCAGGTAGATTCTTTATTGCTGAGTCACCGGGGAAGCCCTCAATGTTGTAAGGATACAATCAGAAGAGGGCCATCTGTAAAGTAAGATGTGGGCCCTTACCAGACACTGGACCTTTCTACACACTGATCTTGGACTTTTAAGCATCTAGAATTGTGAGAAATAAATGTTTGCTGTTTAAATCACATGCCATACAGTCTATGGTAATTTGTTATAGCAGGTTGAACTAAGACAGCAACCAAGACAGCACCAATGAAGAAACAGGCAGCAGGAAATGAGGTTGCTGAACATCAAATTTTGGAAAAAATATAGAAATAGTTCTTGGTAAATTCAGATTCATTGAATCTTCTGGTCAGAATAATTCTGCTGCAGTGTATTAGTTTATACTTTGCAAGTCAAAAGCTTTTTTTTGAAAAGGAGCCTAAAATCTAACTGATACAGAATGATAGCATGTTGGCTCATGAAAGCACTATTGAAGATCATTCAGTTTACCATGCCGTTTTAGAAATTGGGAAACTAAGGTGTGTAAGGGCAAACCAATTTGTCTAATGTCATCTAGTTAGCTAGTTTCAGATCTGAAGATAGTAATTTCGATCTCCTGACTCTTTAGTTCAGTACTTTGCTGACATATTAAAATGTGGAAAGATGAGGAATATGAGAAATGGTCTCAGAAATACTCTACTAGATATTATTATGGCTCTTTTGTTATGGTCATCTTAATTTGAATTCCATTTCCTTATTTTGTACAGTTCTGTTGGCTGCCATCCCACATGGGGGTAGAAGGAGAAGAATAAGTGTTCAGAGGAGAGTCAGTCCTCTAACCCCTTATTCACCATTTGCTGTCAATTCACATTTTTGCAGCTAGCTTATTATATATATATGATAGAGTAGTATTTATTTGAGGAAAACAAGGTATTATTGAAAATACGATCTTGCTTTCCCTAGAAGATACACCAGAGGTAAAATTTCCAAATTTTACAAAGCAATGCCATAATTTTATAGCAATTAATGCCACAAAAAAAAAGAGACAAGTAGAAATTTTTCCATGAAATGATCAGTCATTTGGAGTACTCCTGCAATAAACTGATTATATAATCCCAAGATGAAAAGTGGATGAAATTAATCTAGAAAAGGATTGTACAACAAAAATAATTGTTTTACTCAATAATAGAACACATTTATTTGTCAAGAAAAACTATGCTGTCTCTGACTCCCAACATCTGTGTGACTAAATTCTGAATGTCATTATCTATATCAACCATCAAGGGGTGGCAGATTAAATTCAGATTAAATTCTCTATGTCTCCCTACAGTGAATACTTCCTAAAGAAACCCATTGTCCTTTGTTTTCCTCTTTACCTTGCTCAGGACTGTAGTAAGACATGACTGGATGAAGGACTGATCATGAAGTAAGGAGAGCGATGACTACAGATGCCACTGTCTAGTCTAAAATCAGAAGCAGCTCCATCCGAGCCCCAACTCTTCACTAGTCTCCTATCCCTCACCTCCTGACAAACAGATACACTCAAGTACAATCATTCTGCTCATCTCAGAACCCAAATTCCTTTTCTAAAAATGTCCCCAAATAATTAGATCCAGTTTTATCAATAATAGTGTGTACTCAGTCACTTTAGTCATGTCCAACTCTTTGCAACTCCATGAACTATAGCCCACCAGGCTCCTCTGTTCATGGAATTCTCCAGGCAAGAATTCTGGAGTGGGTTGCCATTTCCTTCTCCAGGGGATCTTCCTGACCCAGGGATCAAACCCGGGTTTCCTGCATTGCAGGCAGATTTTTTACCCACTGAGCTATGAGGGAAGCCAACAGAATATTGTTGATCAACTATTGTTCAATAAAAAGAAAAAAATATATATGTATATATAACTTGATTTAATTCTTACCATGATACACTGAGGTAGATTTTATCATCCTTATTTGATATTATTGAGTCATGTGTTTTACTTTTTTGTGTATCTTGTCACAAATTACCAAAAATGTTGTGGCTCAAAACAATATAACTTTATTTTCTCACAATTCTGGAGGCCAGAAATCTGAAATCATTTTCAGTGGTCAGAAATGAAGATGTCAGCAGGACCATGCTCTCTCCAGTGGCTCCAGAAGAAATTTTTTCTTTTCTCCTTCAGCCTCTGGTGGCTGCCAGCACTCCTTGGCTGTGGCCACATCACTCCAGTCTCTACCTCCATGGTCACCTCTCCTCCTCTTCTGTCATCAAATATGCGTCTGCTTCTTTATAAGAATGCATGTAGTCATATTTAAGCTCTGCCTGCATAATCCAGAATAATCATTTCACCTCAAGACCTTTTACTTAATCACATCTGCAAAAAAAAGGAAAAAGGTAGTAAAGTTCCTGGGGTCAACAACACACAAAAAAAGAGACATATATATATATATATATATATATATATATATATATATATATATATATATATTGATTCTTGGAAGTATGAGTCAAGAAATAGAAGATGCCATACTTCTTAAGCCTCTTAGAATCTTTCTTATACTTGCTCCTAGACTCCACCCTGCTGCAGCCTATGCCATAAGACCTGGAGACATGTTCAACTGTTTATACCTAGAGGTATACTCCCTACCATAACTGTATTGCAAGAAGATTTTACTTAGTGTTATAGGTTTGTGTTCCCCCAAATTCTAAGTTGAAGTTCCTAATATTCTAGAATCTGAACTTATTTTGAAAGAGTTGAATATGTAATTAGTTAAGATGAGTAGGATAGCCTTAACCCAATAGACTGTTGTCCTTATAAAAAGAAAGCCAGGTGAAGAGAAAGAGACAGGAACAGAGGAAAGATGATGTGAATACATATGAATAACATCATCTGTAAGGCAATGAATGGCACGGAACATATTTTCCTTCATAGCCCTCAGAAACACTGTGATCTCAGATTTCTAGCCCACAGAACAGTGAAACAATACATTTCTGTTGTTTAACCCACTCAATTCATGATACTTTGTTATGGTAGCCCTAGAAAACTAACACAGTTAGTGTAGGTTTAACTTCTATAGAAAAGAGACCCTCAAACATATAAACACAATAGAAATTTATTTCTCATTCATGTGACATTCCAAGGTGAGTATTTCTGGTTTGAGGCTGTGTCTCTTCCACGTGATATGTCAAGGACCCAGAGATCTTCCATCCTTTAATTTTCTCATTATGTCTCATTATTGTCTCCATACAGCTACCCAAAAGGGAAAGAGCATGAAGGGGAAAACCCATTTCTTAAAAATGTTGGCCCCAAAATGTCATACATCATTTCTGTACACATTCCAATGGTGAGAACTCAGTCACATGGTAACATTTAACGCAAGGAAGGCTGGAAAAGCAGTTTATCTGTGTGTATAGGATGAGGAAGAGACTGATTTTTGATGAAAAGTTAGTCTCTTGCTACATGTTTCATCAGGAAATTGGGAGATTTCAGTCCAAAGAAGGTACTGGGGTTGGTCTCAGAAACTCATTCACATAGTTAGCTTCCCTTTTATATGACTGATATACAGAATTTGAGGAAACAAGCCTCAAAAGACCTCTATAAAGAAAATTTTATTTAAGAATTTGGGTTTACTTCTTGATTCATTCTTTTAAGACTTTTTGAGCATATACTATGGTCAGGCAATACAGAAACAGCTGAGAACAAGGTAAAGTTCTTGACTCCATAGTCTTTACTTTCTAATGTCAGGAGAAATTTAATACACCAACAGATATAGAATATGTCGGGTGCAGATAAGTACTGTGTGGAAGAATTTAAAAAGCAAGCTAGGAATAGGGGAAATGACAGAAGTAGAATGCTGTTTTATATATGTTCGTCATAGAAGCTGTTTCTGGCAAAGTGATAGATGTCTGAACAAAAAAAGAGTTAGCTATATGGATGCCTTGGAGAATATTCCAGGCTAAAAAGAAAAGTATTTCCAAAACCATGATATGTGAGTGTGTTTAGGATATTTGAGGGCTAGAAAGAAAAAAGGAATGGAGTGAACAAGAAGAAGAGACATAAGAGGTGAGGTCAGAGAAATACATAGGGACAGACCAAGGAGGGCCATAGAGGTCATGTTAAGACTTTTGCAAATTAGTCTATGTGTGAAATGTAAACTGCTTATGAGCTTTGAGCTGAAAAGTGGCAAGCTCTGACATTTTAAAAGGATATTTCAAGGTACTGTGTGGAGAAGAAATAGAGGCACTAGGATGCAAGCAGAAAAACCAGTTAGAAGGCTTTGGCAATAATCCAGGGGAGACATGACAATGGATTAATCCAGGACGGTAGTATGGGACCTGGTAAGAAGTGATTACATTTTGGATATGTTGTCAAAAGTATAGTGTAATACATACAAAAATATTTTACCTAAATCCCCTCTGCAGCCCAATGCACTCGTTTCCCAGCTACTGAGAATACTGATGACTGAAGGCTCATGTTAGCATTACTTAGAGACTCATGAAATTGGGCTTCCCAGTTGGTGCTAGTGATAAAGAGCCCACTTGCCAATGCAGTAGACTTAAGAGATGTGGGGTAAATTCCTGGGTCAGGAAGATTCATTGTTGGGGGGATGCATGGCAACCCACTCCAGTATTCTTGCCTGGGGAATTCCACAGACAGAGGAGCCTGATGGGCTATAGTCCATAGGGTCACAAAGAGTGGGACATGACTGAGCAACTTTAGCATGCATGCACACAGAGACTCAAGAAACTAGTCTTCTCAGGGTCACACCCCTTCCTAGGTGCTGGTCTACAGACAGTGCCTGGGAAATGTAGGGATACAAGGCCCTTGACTCCCTTTATATCTACTACATTTAACCTATTCAGTCTCCAACTGATGAATATCCACATTGCTTCAAATTCTTTTCTTATATATAAGTACCACAGTGGACTGCCTTGTATGTGCCCTTTGAAGAGCCTGTATAGGGAATATTTTGGGATTATATCCCATAGTTGAATTTCTATATTAGAATAGACTTCCTTTAAATTATGTCCGACTTCTGCACAAAATGACTACAATAAATTATCTGGACATCAGTAATGCCTGAGGGTTCCTATATTTACTTATTTCTGTCAATAAAAAAAGGCAACCCACTCCAGTATTCTTGCCTGGAAAATTCCATGGACAGAGGAGCCTGGTGGACCCTAGTCCATGGAGTCTAAAAGAGCTGGACACAACTGAGCAACTGAGCACAACAGAAAGTGACAGATGCTTGTCCTTTCATGTTCTTTCACTACTACAGGGTTTTTCAAGAAATTCAAAATGGATTTTAATGAGGATTGAAATTTATAGATTGAGGATTGATTAGTCAACACTGTCCCATGCCACAAAGTCTGTAAAAATACTTGAAAACTAAGACAAGAGCATTAGCTTTGGTAATTATAAGATAATTATAACAAGCAATTACAATAAAATATTGACAAATGAATCCAGGTTTCAAAATTGAATGGTAAAAAACTCCCGAGGTACTAACATTTTCAAAAGTTATAGAATAAAGGTACAGAAGCCTCAGCTAAGTGACAAAGTCACAAAATTTGTAATGAAGAGAATTACACTGTCTAGTAAAAATAAATGAGAGCACAAATTTTTGAAGAATCTAAATTTATCAATGGTTTGTTAATAATAAAAGGGGAAAATGGACACTTGATTTCATCTTATGAAAGGAAAAAGATGAAAAGGGTATCTGAGAAAATGGGATACGCTAACTGATGCTGGGAGGGATTGGGGGCAGGAGGAGAAGGGGACGACAGAGGATGAGATGGCTGGATGGCATCACTGACTCGATGGACGTGAGTCTGAGTGAACTCCGGGAGTTGGTGATGGACAGGGAGGCCTGGCATGCTGCGATTCATGGGGTCGCAAAGAGTCGGACATGACTGAGCGACTGAGCTGAATTGAACTGAACTGGTGCTAACATTTTGCATTTGGATGTGTCAATGTAAGTAAAACTCAAACAGCTGAAGACCATTTGAAATGAAAGAAAATGTGCCTTTGCTTTTTAGGATAAATAATATGGGATTTGATCATATCGCAAGTCCACCCCTCCTACCAGTCTCACTGTGGTTCCATCTTTATGTCTTTAACTATACAGTATCTTTTCCGGTAGGTCTCAGTCTTTTTCAGCGATGGTTGTTCTGCAGATTGTCATTAAAGGAGATGAGCTTAGGCCCCATCTACTCTGTCATCTTGGCCACTCTCCAGAACAAATACTATGAAATGGCTGCATTGCATTCATGTTCAGCATGGATTTAAGACTATATATATATATATATATATATATATATATATACACACACACACGCACACCAAAATAATATTTAAATAAAACCATAGCAATATTGTGTTGAGGAGACCAAGATATTAAAATGCATCTAATATTCTTATACCAGATTCATTACTGTGACTCTCAAATAGGTACTCTGGCCTCTTCTGATCAAGATCATGTAGAAGTCAGGAAAATACGATTCAGTTCAGTTCAATCACTCAGTCGTGTCTGACTCTTTGCGACCTCATGAATCCCAGGAGAAAAGTTAGAGTGTTCGTATTTCAAGAGGGACCATTTGAGTAATCAGTTCAGTCGCTCAGTTGTGTCCGACTCTTTGTGACCCCATGAATTGCAGCACGCCAGGCCTCCGTGTCCATCACCAACTCACGGAGTTCACTCAAACTCATGTCCATCAAGTCAGTGATGCCATCCAACCATCTCATCCTCTGTGGTCCCCTTCTCCTCCTGCCCCCAATCCCTCCCAGCATCAGAGTCTTTTCCAATGAGTCAACTCCTCGCATCAGGTGGCCAAAGTACTGGAGTTTCAGCTTTAGCATCATGCCTTCCAAAGAAATCCCAGGGCTGATCTCCTTCAGAATGGACTGGTTGGATCTCCTTGCAGTCCAAGGGACTCTCAAGAGTCTTCTCCAACACCACACTTCAAAAGCAGCAATTCTTGGGCACTCAGCTTTCTTCACAGTCCAACTCTCACATCCATCATGACCACTGGAAAAACCATAGCCTTGACTAGACGGACCTTTGTTGGCAAAGTAAGGTCTCTGCTTTTGAATATGCTGTCTAGGTTGGTCATAACTTTTCTTCCAAGGAGTAGGCATCTTTTAATTTCATGGCTGCAATCACCATCTGCAGTGATTTTGGAGAGCCAAAAAATAAAGTCTATCACTGTTTCCACTGTTTCTCGATCTATTTGCCATGAAGTGATGAGACCAGATGCCATGATCTTAGTTTTCTGGATGTTGAACTTTAAGCCAACTTTTTCACTCTCCTCTTTCACTTTCTGCCATAAGGGTGGTGCCATCTGCATATCTGAGGTTATTGATATTTCTCCTGGCAATCTTCATTCCAGCTTCTGCTTCTTCCAGCCCAGCGTTTCTCATGATGTATTCTGCATATAAGTTAAATAAGCAGGGTGACAATATACAGCCTTGATGTACTCCTTTTCCTATTTGGAACCAGTCTGTTGTTCCATGTCCAGTTCTAACTGTTGCTTCCTGACCTGCATACAGATTTCTCAAGAAGCAGGTCAGGTGGTCTGGTATTCCCATCTCTTTCAGAATTTTCCACAGTTTATTGTGATCCACACAGTCAAAGGCTTTAGTACAATCAAATAAGCTCTTGGCATTTCTATGTTATTTAGATCTTCTCTATGAAAAATTCCTATAGACCCCTGAGAGTCATACAGAAAATTTGCAGGAAAGTATATGGCACTGTCCACTGAAATAAACCTTCCCAATTTTAAGTACTCTTGGGGCTAGCTATATTTTTGTTACATTTTTTGTGATTATTTTCTAAATAGGAGAATGCTACCACTCTTATAATTTTCATAACTAGTAAGTCATATTCTTTGCTATTCTAAACCTTTTCAGTGTAAATATTATGAGTCAAAATGAATTCTATTCTGGAGAAAATTTGGAAATTTCACTGCATTCCTTTTCTAAAATCTACTTTTTAAACAACATTCATTTTTGCTAATGAAAGGAAAGACTCATAGGCCAATTAAGGTTATGAAGAAGTATATATTCTAAGTTCAAAATACATCTTGATTAATGAAAGGAGGCCTAAAATTATTCATGAGAGCATAACTATTTCAAGTAGTAGAATCAATTTCCTGTTTTTTTTTTTTTTATTATTATCAAAACTCTGTGCTCAGGACCAAGGAGAAAAATCCAAATACATCATCCAAACCAATCCTATATGACATCCTACTTCTACTCAGCCTACTTCCAACTTCCCTATTCCAACAGTCTCTGATCAAAATATAGGTGAAGTTTTATTTTTCCCCCACTCTGTAAAGCTTTTCCACTCCTGACTACTTTTGGATCTATGTCAAATATAAGTGATAGTAGCTGACCCCCTTGCTATGGCAAACTCTGAACTTTTTCTCTTTTATCTATTCTATCTATGTATCTGGAATAGAGGACTCCAAAGCATGAGCATGTGATACCATCTTAACTAGAACTTCTACGCTGTACTCCAAAATTTTGGGGGAAGAGGTATATGACAATAATGGACAATAGGCAGAGTTCATGGCTGCCTTATTTATGAGATGACATACAGATAATAATCATATTAATGAGGGTACAAGATGATGACTTTTACAAATAACTATTACACTGGTGATAATCACCATGAAATAATGGCTGATAGTATATGTTCAATAACCACTTAAATAAGGTGGAAGACGATTTCTTTTTTCTAATTGATTAATCAGAAAAATGATTAAGATACAGAGTTATTAATAAATAGTTAACATGTAAAAATCAATATAAAACCTTTATTTTGGGGGGCTCCAAAATCACTGTAGATGGTGACTGCAGCCATGAAATTAAAAGATACTTACTCCTTGGAAGGAAAGTTATGACCAACCTAGATAGCATATTCAAAAGCAAAGGTTCGATGCACGATGCTGGATGCTTGGGGCTAGTGCACTGGGACAACCCAGAGGGATGGTATGGGGAGGGAGGAGGGAGGAGGGTTCAGGATGGGGAACACATGTATACCTGTGGCAGATTCATTTTGATATTTGGCAAAACTAATACAATTATGTAAAGTTTAAAAATAAAATAAATTAAAAAACAACAACAACAACAACAAAACAAAAGCAAAGACATTACTTTGTCAACAAAGGTCCGTCTAGTCAAGGCTATGGTTTTTTCAGTGGTCACGTATGGATGTGAGAGTTGGACTGTGAAGAAAGCTGAGCACCAAAGAACTGATGCTTTTGAACTGTGGTGTTGGAGAAGACTCTTGAGAGTCCCTTGGACTGCAAGGAGATCCAACCAGTCCATTCTGAAGGAGATCAGCCCTGAGTGTTCTTTGGAAGGACTGATGCTGAGGCTGAAACTCCAGTATTTTTGGCCACCTCATGCGAAGAGTTGACTTATTGGAAAAGACTCTGATGCTGGGAGGGATTGGGGGCAGGAGGAGAAGGGGAAAACAGAGGATGAGATGGCTGGATGGCATCACTGACTCGATGGACATGAGTTTGGGTAAGCTCTGGGGGTTGCTGATGGACAGGGAGGCCTGGTGTGCTGCGATTCATGGGGTCACAAAGGTTCAGACACAACTGAGCCACTGAACTGAACTGAACTGAACAATCAGTTTTAACCGCAAAACATGGTTGACAGTTTCAACGCAAAGAAATTCATATAATGACCCTGAAGACCTCTTGACTATAGCAAAGAAGCAAGGCGAATACCCTGACATTACAAAATACCCAGTGGGAATGATATTAGGACTTTATGTCAATTCTTAATAAAAATTAATGAAAAGAAAATATCTCATAACATTCCAAATAAAACACTCTTGTAGAGTAATGTTAGCTAAACACACACACACACACACACACACACACACAACATGTTTGTGTGTGTGAGTTCCTGTGCAAGTGTGCACATAAGGAGGGTAGACTGGGGGGGTGGGGGAGAACGAACACTAACAGTGAAACTATTAAAACACAGATTCAATATACATGAATGGTTTTTCTTGCAAACATCTCTGAGCTCTCCTACCACAAAAGCAATCAGTTGTTTAATGTGACAATCACTTTTCCTGCCAGTTCACCGAAGCCTGAAAATCACAACAGAAATGAATTCCTATTTTCTAAAGGCTTTCTTCACTATTAAAATTCAAGCCCCAGGAAATCTTACCACTATAAAGTTAGTGGGAAGAACTTAGGCAAGTTACTTAACTTCTCTGAGCCTCAGTTTAGTATAATATAAAATAGAAATTGTGCTATCTGCCTAATAAAGAAGTTGTAAGGATTGAATGAAATAATGCATATATATACATGTATCTATAAACACATATATGCTATAAACTGAATATTTGTCAGTTCAGTTCAGTCATGTCCAACTCTTTGCGACCCCATGGACTGCAGCATGCCAGACTTCCCTGTCCATCACCAACTCTCGGAACTTGCTCAGATTCATGTCCATCGAGTCGGTGAGTATTTGTACACCTCCCCTCAAATTCACCTGTTGAAACCTAAAACCCAGTGTGATAGTATTTGGAGATGGTGCCTTAAAAAGGCAACCAGGTCCCATAAGTCATTAAGTCAGATAAGGCCCTTATAAAATAGAGCCCAGAGGGTCCTTTGTCCCTTTTATCATGTGAGGTCTGTTTCCAATTATGAACAAGGAAATGGGCCTTCCTCAGACACAGAATTTGATGGTGCCTTGATCTCAGACTTCCAGCCTCTAGAACTATGAGAAATACTCTTGTTTATAAGCCACCCAATTGGTGGTATTGTTACAGGACCCTGAATGGACTAAGATAATATGAATCACTATTGGCAGAGTGTATGCTCAGTAAATGATGATCTCAAATGGTGCAATTTTGCTCAACTGTATACCCTTCTCAGGCATCTTCAGATATGTAAATACTCTTGAATTTTGCATGCAACAAGTTTTTAACTTGTTCCTGCCTTCTCTCCTCTGTTATTACCCCTTATTTTGTGTGAGTTCAAATCCTTTTCTAAGAAGCTATACTGATGAGGGATTAAGGCTGTGAGAATATGGAATGTCTTCAGGGCAGAAAAGCTACTAAGGGAAAGGCTGGGGCATATAAAGGTTGCATGGACTTGAAAATTTGCCTTGTAATACATTAAATATCCTCAGATTTTCTTTTTTTCTATACAACTGCTTTCTAATCACATGGCTTGCTTTGTATATCCTGTAACAGAAATTGTGATATATCCAAGATAACTGTCATTCCACTATAAATGTGGTTAGTCAGCTTATGATATACCTTAATCAAGATTTTACACTCCAGAGGAAGTTATTTAAGCATCTCCAAAATGTATATAAATATCTATATCCTGAGAGTATGTTAACCAACATAAGGAATGTTGACAGATTTTTTTATTGATGAAATAAATGCTGTTCAAGATATGTAAGTGGTTAGGACATTGTTCGGAGAAGGCAATGGCAACCCACTCCAGTACTCTTGCCTGGAAAATCCCATGGACGGGGAAGCCTGGTAGGCTGCAGTCCATGCTCTAGGAGTCGGACACGACTGAGTGAATTCACTTTCACTTTTCACTTTCATGCATTGGAGAAGGAAATGGTAATCCACTCCAGTGTTCTTGCCTGGAGAATCCCAGGGATGGGGGAGCCTGGTGGGCTGCCATCTATGGGGTTGCACAGAGTCGGATACAACTGAAGAATCTTATCAGCACTAGCAGCAGCAGCAGGACATTGCTTAGGTCACACTGCCCCTGCAGAAACAAGATTTCAAAATATGGCAAGCTCAGCAACTTAATAGTTTTGATGCTATCCTTAAGGAGTAAAGTTTCAAACATTGGTTCTGTGTCACTTATTTCATGTAGGACTCTTCCCCAAGCTATCTACAAAGCTGGCTGATCTAGCCATCATGTAATAGCCAGAGGAACTAACAGCAGAGAGTGGGACTCCCTCCTGAAATACAAGAACAGGTAAAATAATTGCTTCTGCCTGCTTTTGTTGACAAGTGTATCTTTGGCAAAATTGGATCTGAGATTTGCTTTCATATCACCTGACAGAAAGATTGTGGGGAAGCAAACATATAAAGCACCAACTACTTCTAATTTCCAAAGGCTAGTGGAAAATGACAAAAGAACCAAACAATTGCTGAATGGATAAATTAACTTAGGTCAGTCTGTAATACCTGGTGCAACCAAGTGGGTAGTTTTTATCTGGATATAGATCAAAAGGAGGAAACAAATTTCTTCCCAAAGGAGATAAAATCTGGAAGCTATTAAGGGTGAATGAGCTTATTGACATTTCTAAGTTTCCACATTATATAAAAGGGAAAATAAAGCATCTTGGAGAGTATTAAGTTAGTCCACAGGATCATGCTGTTAAAAGCAGGAAGAAGAATGGAGACCACAAAGTCAGCCTAATATAGGGGGACAGTGATGACCATTCTGCTAAAGGTTTTAGCTTGGCTTTAGGATTTTTAAGAGGTAGGAAATAGGGACTTATACACTGCTCAAGGTAAAAATCATAGGAAATAATTTGACAAAGTGACATAAAAAGGAACTGTGGCTCAGTTAATGGATACATAATGACATCATTATGTATCAAAAATAAATTTGAAATTTAGGCAGTCTCCCCAGGAAGTAAGGCTTCAGTTCAGTTCAGTTCAGTTGCTCAGTCATTTCTGACTCTTTGCGACCCCATGAATTGCAGCATGCCAGGCCTCCCTGTCCATCACCAACTCCCGGAGTTCACTCAGACTCACGTCCATCGAGTCATTGATGCCATCCAGCCATCTCATCCTCTGCCATCCCCTTCTCCTCCTGCCCCCAATCCCTCCCAGCATCAGAGTCTTTTCCAAGGAGTCAACTCTTCACATCAGGTGGCCAAAATACTGGAGTTTCAGCTTTAGCATCATGCCTTCCAAAGAAATCCCAGGGCTGATCTCCTTCAGAATGGACTGGTTGGATCTCCTTGCAGTCCAAGGGACTCTCAAGAGTCTTCTCCAACACCACACTTCAAAAGCAGCAATTTTTCAGGGCTCAGCTTCTTCACAGTCCAACTCTCACATCCATACATGACCACTGGAAAAACCATAGCCTTGATTAGACAGACTTTTGTTGGCAAAGCACTGTCTCTGCTTTTCAAAATGCTATCTAGGTTGGTCATAACTTTCCTTCCAAGGAGTAAGTGTCTTTTAATTTCAAGGCTGCAGTCACCATCTGCAGTGACTTTGGAGCCCAGAAAAATAAAATCTGACACTGTTTCCACTGTTTTCCCATCTATTTCCCATGAAGTGATGGGACCAGATGTCATGATCTTAGAACATACTTAAAGCAGCTTAGAGATCCCTTCAAGGATGAAGAAGCCCTCTCCTGCTTTCTATGAAATAGTAATAGATATTTACAATCTGTTGAAAGTGGTGGCTCACAATTAATATAATGGATTTGATGGTAAATGAGGAAATTATTCTTGAAGCTAAAGATGAAGCTAGCTAGCCATGACTAGATGGGTTTGTCAAGATGCATCAAACCCCACTGAAACTGCAGTAGAGTCAGAATACCATAGCAAATGGAACTCATAAGCTCCTCTCACTAAAAGGACTGCTCTGGTTGACATATTAGGGAAATTAGAGGGCAGGAAAGGGTAGTAGATGCCCTAAACTTAGTACATAAATGCTCATGTGTGAGTAGATTTGTTTTAGTCACTCAACTGTAGAAAATGGGGCAATACGTTAGCTAGAAGAAAGCAGGGATAATTTTTGAGAGAGAAAAAAAATAAGTCTTGAAGGATAAAACTAGCAGGCAGTCAGATGAGATAGTTAAGAAAGTACCAAGAAAACAACCTTAGATTCCAGAGGCAATCCCTCACAGGGCAATCATAGAAGGCAGTGAGGCTTAGAGATAAGGTCCCTCCAGGCCAAATAAACCAAGCTAAGCTTGTCCTTAAATATCTCATGCTGAAAGGTAGCAGCCACCTAAGATTACAGTATTGGCAGTCTGGGAGTGAAGTAGGTCCTGATTACCCGGTAAAATCCAAAAGGTGAGGAGAGGGAATAAGTTTACCTGTGGCTCCAAAGTGATGACTACTCTGAAAAAGACAGAAATGTTTAAAATTTGGGTAATATGGATGCAATGGTAATGAAAACTAAGATTAAACTGGAAACAAGTAGAGGACTGGTAGAAGCCAGAACTTTAGAATGGAATAATTGGATTGGATAGATTAAAAAAATACCTTCCACTATCCTAATCTGATAAATAAGTTAAATATTTTTGTGATTATGGTCAGAAGACTAAATGCCAACATGTCAAACTGCCTACTTCAAAGCATATATTTAATGCAACTGCTATGGAAAGTGATATGGCAGGTCCTGGAAAAATCAAATATAGAATTATCATATGATCCAGCAATCTCACTTCTGGGTAATTATCCAAGGAATTTAAACCAGAGTTTTCAAGAGATATTTGCCCATCCATATCCATAGAAGCATTATCCATGATAGCTAAATGGTGGAACCAATTCAAGTGTCCATCAAAGGATAAATGGATAAACAAAATGTGGTCAATCCAAACAAATAAATAGTATCCAACCTTAAAAAGGAAGGACATTTAGATGTATGCTATAACATGTATGAACCTTGAGGGTATTATATTAGGTAAAAAAGCCAATCACACCTACAGATGGATAGTAAACACAAGAAAAAATGCTCAACATCATTTATTCAGTTCAGTTCAGTTCAGTTCAGCTCAGTCGCTCAGTTGTGTCCAACTCTTTGCGACCCCATGAATCGCAGCATGCCAGGCCTCCCTGTCCATCACCAACTCCCGGAGTTCACTCAGACTCACGTCCATTGAGTCAGTGATGTCATCCAGTGATCTCATCCTCTGTCCTCCCCTTCTCCTCCTGCCCCAATCCCTCCCAGCATCAGAGTCTTTTCCAGTGAGTCAACTCTTCACATGAGGTGGCCAAAGTACTGGAGTTTCAGCTTTAGCATCATGCTTCCAAAGGAATCCCAGGGCTGATCTCCTTCAGAATGGACTGGTTGGATCTCCTTGCAGTCCAAGGGACTCTCAAGAGTCTTCTCCAACACCACACTTCAAAAGCAGCAATTTTTCAGCACTCAGCTTTCTTCACAGTCCAGCTCTCACATCCATACCTGACCACAGGAAAAACCATAGCCTTGACTAGATGGACTTTTGTTGGCAAAGCAATGTCTCTGCTTTTCAATATGCTATCTAGGTTGGTCGTAACTTTTCCTCCTAGGAGTAAGCGTCTTTTAATTCATGGCTGCAGTCACCATCCGCAGTGATTTTGGAGCCCCCCAAAATAAAGTCTGATACTGTTTCCACTGTTTCCCCATCTATTTCCCATGAAGTAATGGGACCAGATGCCATGATCTTTGTTTTATGAATGTTGAGTTTTAAGCCAACTTTTTCACTCTCCTCTTTCACCTTCATCAAGAGGCTTTTGAGTTCCTCTTCACTTTCTGCCATAAGGGTGGTGTCATCTGCGTATCTGAGGTTATTGATATTTCTCCCGGCAATCTTGATCCCATCACTTATTAGAGAAATGCAAATCAAAACTACAATAAGGTATCACCTTACACCGATCAGAATGGCCACCATCAAAAAACCTACAAATAATAGTTGCTGGAGATGATGTGGAAGAAATGGGAACCCTCTTACACTATTCATGGCAATATAAATTGATACAGGCACTATGGAGAACAGTATGGAGATTTCTTTAAAATTAGGAATAAAATTACCATACTACCCAGCAATCACACTACTGGGTGTATGCCCTAATAAAACCATAATTCTAAAAGACACATGTACCCCCGATGATCACTGCAGCAATATTTACAATACTAGGATATGAAAGCAACCTAGATGTCCATTGACAAATTAATTGATAAAGAAGATGTGGTACATATGTACAATGAATGTTGTTGTTGTTGTTCAGTTGCCCAGTGGGATCTGACTTTTTGTGACCCCATGGACTGCAGCACACCAGGCCTCCCTGTCTCTCACCATCTCCTGGAGTTTGCCCAAGTTCATGTTCATTGCATCAGTGATGCCCTCCAACCATCTCATCCTCTGACAACCTCTTCTCCTTCTTCCCTCAATCTTTCCCAGGATCCATCACAGATTTTTCCAATGAATCATCTGTTCACATCAGAATAACCAAAATACTGGAGCTTCAGCTTCAGCATCAGTCCTTCCAGTGAATAGTTAGATTTGATATCCATTAATACTAGCTCGTTTGATCTCCTTGCTGTCCAAGGAACTTTCAGGAATCTTCTCCAGCACCACAGTTCAAAGGCATTAATTCTTTGGCATTATGCCTTCTTTATGGTCCAGCTTTCACAACTGTACATGACCACTGGGAAGACCAATAGCTTTGACTATACGGACCTTTGTCAGCAGGGTGATGTCTCTGCTTTTCAACCTAGACAAACCTGTCTAGGTTTGTCATTGCTTTCCTGCCAAGAAGCAATCATCTTCTGATTTCATGGCTGCAATCATCATCCACAGTGATCTTGGAGCCCAGGAAGAGGAAAATCTGTCACTACTTCCACATTTTCTCCTTCTATTTGCCATGCAGTAATGAGGCCAGATGCCATGACCTTGTTTTATTTTTTTTAATATTTAATCTTTAGCCAGCTCTTTCACTCACCTCCTTCACCTTCATTCAAAAGGCTCTTCAGTTCCTCTTTGCTTTCTGCCATTAGAATGGTATCATTCACATATCTGAGGTTGTTGATGTTTCTCCCACCTATCTTCATTCTAGCTTGTAACTCATCCAGCCTGGCATTTCTCATGATGTGCTCAGCATATAGATTAAACAAACAGGGTGACAGCAGACAGCCCTGTCATGCTGACATAATGAATTGCAAAGCCTTGACAGCATCATCCTTTAGACATTTGAATAGTTCTGCTGGAATTTTGATCACATCCACTAGCTTTAGTAACAGCAGTGCTTCTTAAGATCCCCTTGACTTCACACTCCAGAATGTCTAGCTCTGGGTAACTAAGCCACACCATTGTGTAATCTGGTTCATTAGGATCTTTCTTCCATACAGTTCTTCTGTGTATTCTTTCCATCTCTTCTTGATCTCTTCAGTGTCTACTAGGTCTCTACCATTTTTATGCTTTATTGTGCCCATCTTTGGACAGAATGCTCCCTTGATTGTTTCCAATTTTCCCTGAAGAGATCCTAGTCTTTCCCCTTTTGTTTCCTCTTCTATTATTAAGCATTGTTCATTGAAGGCCTTCTTGTCTCTTCTAGCATTTTTTTTTGAACTCTGTGCTTAATTGCTTGCCTCTCTCACTTGCTTTTCACTTCTCTTCATTCTTCCACTATTCGTAAAGCCTCTTCAGATAACCACTTGGCCTTGTTGCTACTCAGGCATAAAAGGAATGAATCTGAGGTCACTTTTAGTGAGGTGGACAAACTTAGACCCTGTTATACTGAGTGAAGTAAGGTCAGAAAGAGAAAAAACAAATATTGCATATTAAGTGTGTGTATATATATATATATGGAATCTAAGAAAGATGATAAAGATGAACCTATTTGCAGAGCAGCAGTGGAAACACAGATATAGAGAACAGACTTGTGACATGGAGAGGGGGAAGGAGATGGTGGGGAAACAAAATGGAGAGAGTAGCAAAAGAAACATGTATATTAACCATGTAAAATAGATAAGCCAGTGCGAATTTGCTGTATGATGCAGGGAGTTCAACTCAGTGCTCTGTGACAAACTAGAAGGGTGGGATGGGGTGGGAGGTTCAAGAAGAAGTGGACATATATATACCTATGGCTGATTCATGCTGATGTAAGGCAGAAACCAACAACATTGTAAAGCAATACTTTTCCAATTAAAAAGTATTTATTTAAAAAAGAGTAAAAACACAGTCACATGGATATCACCCGATGACCTAACCAAAATAAGATTGATTATATTCTTTGTAGCCAAAGAATGGAGAAGCTCTATACAGTCAACAAAAACAAAGACCAGGAGCTGACTGTGGCTTCAGATCATGAAACTCCCTTATTGCAAAATTCAGACTTAAATGGAAGAAAGTAGGGAAAACCACTAGACCATTCAGGTATGACCTAAATCAAATCCTTATGATTATACAGTGGAAGTGAAGAAATAGATTTAAAGGTACTAGATCTGATAGATCAAGTGCCTTGATGAACTATGGAATGAGCTTCGTGACATTGTACAGCAGACAGGGATCAAGACCATCCCCATGGAAAGAAATGCAAAAAAGCAAAATGGCTGTTTGAGGAGGGCCTTAACAAATAGCTGTGAAAGAAGAGAAGTGAAAAACAAAGGAGAAAAGGAAAGATATAAAGCATCTGAATGCAGAGTTCCAAGAATAGCAAGAAGAGATAAGAAAGTCTTCCTCAGCGATGCAAGAAATAGAGGAAAACAACAGAATGGGAAAGACTAGAGATCTCTTCAAGAAAATTAGAGATACCAAGGGAACATTTCATGCAAAGATGGGCTCAATAAAGGACAGAAATGGTATGGACCTAACAGAAGCAGAAGATATTAAGAAAAGGTGGCAAGAATACACTGAAGAATTGTACAAAAAGATCTCATGGCCCAGATAATCATGATCATGTGATCACTGACCTAGAGGCCAGATCATCCTGGAATGTGAAGTCAAGTGGGCCTTAGAAAAGCATCACTACGAAACAAAGTTAGTGGAAGGTGATGGAATTCCAGTTGAGCTATTTCAAAATCCTGAAAGATGATGCTGTGAAAGTGCTGACTCAATATGCCAGCGAATTTGGAAAAACTCAGTAGTGGCCACAGACTTGGAAAAAGTCAGTTTTTATTCCAATCCAAAGAAAGGCAATGCCAAATAACGCTCAAACTACTGCACAATTCCACTCATCTCACACGCTAGTAAAGTAAGTGCTCAAAATTCTCCAAGCCAGGCTTCAGCAATATGTGAAACCATGAACTTCCTGACATTCAAGCTGGTTTTAGAAAAGGCAGAGGAAACCAGAGACCAAATTGCCAACATTCACTGGATCATCGAAAAAGCAAGGGAGTTCCAGAAAAACATCTATTTCTGCTTATTGACTATGCCAAGCTTTGACTGTGTGGATCACAATAAACTGTGGAAAATTCTAAAGAGGATTGGAATGCCAGACCCACCTGACCTGCCTTCTGAGAAATTTGCATGCAGGTCAGGAAGCAACAGTTAGAACTGCACATGGAAACAACAGACTGCTTCCAAGAGGAAAAGGAGTAGCATCAAGGCTGTATATTGTCAGCCTGCTTATTTAACTTATATCAGAGTACATCATGAGAAACGCTGGTACTGGAAGAACACAAGCTGGAATCAAGATTGCCGAGGAGAAAATATCAATAACCTCAGATATGCAGATGACACCACCTTTATGGTAGAAAGTGAAGAGGAACTAAAAAAGCCTCTTGATTAAAGTGAAAGAAGAGAGTGAAAAAGTTGGTTATAGCTCAACTTCAGAAAACGAAGATCATGGCATCTGGTTCCATATCTTCATGGGAAATAAGATGGGGAAACAGTGGAAACAGTGTCAGATTTTATTTTTTTGGGCTCTCCAAATCACTGCAGATGGTGACTGCAGCCATGAATTAAAAGATGCTTTACTCCTTGGAAGAAAGTTATGACCAAACCTAGATAGCATATTGAAAAGCAGAGACATTGCTTTGCCAACAAAGGTCCGTTAGTCAAGCCTATGGTTTTCCAGTGGTCAGGTATGGAATGTGAGAGTTGGACCTGTGAAGAGGCTGAGTGTCAAAGAAATTGATGCTTTTGAAGTGTGGTGTTGGGAGAAGACTCTTGAGAGTCCCTTGGACTGCAAGGAGATCCAAACCAAGTCCATTCTGAAGAGATTCAGCCCTGGGATTTTTTTGGAAAGGACTGATTGGCTAAAGCTGAGACTCCAGTACTTTGGCCAACCTCATTCGAAGAGTTGACTCATTGGAAAAGATCTGATGCTGGGAGGGATTGGGGGCAGGAAGGAGAAGGGGAGGACAGAGGATGAAGATCACTGGATGGCATTCACGGACTCGATGGGCCTGGTCTGAGTGAAATTCCGGGGGTTGGTGATGGACAGGAAGGCCTCGCGTGCTGTGATTCATGGGGTCGCAAAGAGTCGGACATGACTGAGCGACTGAACTGAACTGAACTGAACTGAAAAACCAGTCACAAAAGAATAAAAAATATGAATTCCATTGTGAAGCCCACCTCAGAGTAGTTAAATTCACAGTAACAAAATGTACATATGGGTAGTTGCCAAGGGTCAGGGAGTGCGGGAAATGGGGATTTGTTTAATTTGTACAGAGTTTCATTTTGCAAGGATGTAACTTCCTGGAGGTCTGTTGCACAAACAGTATGGCATTGTACCTTTATGCAGGATTATACACTTAAAATGGTTAAGAATAGTAAGTTTTACGGTTATGTGCATTTGATCACAGTTTAAAATGAAAACTCAAGGGGTAATTATCAAGTGACATCTGTGTATTTACCATGGCAAATAAAAAATAAAATGTCCTAGCAGAAGGACAAAGAAAAAGAAAAATGCATATATCTATAATCAACAAAAATAAATTATATGGGAAAACACCTGAAAACTCTCAAAAATGTAAAATATTTTAAAGACATAGAGGTGATCTGTAAAGCTATATCTCCACTTAGTTCTCTAGGATATATGTTTAAAAAGACTTTTCATTAATTTTTAAATTGTTAAAGCAGTGGGTGTTCTGGCTAAACTATCCAAATCACTAATGAATTAATTAAAGCTCCTGAAAAAATATTTAGCTTGTAATTGATTGCCTATATGTTTCTCACCATACCAACTGAAAAGGAAAGTGAATTAACCTGGCATAATTTTTGAAGGAATGTGATATGCTTGCGTCTTCCTCCAGTAGGGTTATTAACTTTAAAAAGCAAGTATTTTAATGGAAGAGAATGGATAAGGAAGGAGGCAACAACAGTCTACATTAATGTAAATAGCTGTCAAGCAGAGTATACAATTATTGACAGCGCAGTAGTCCAAGTATTTACTTTATTTTATTTTTTTAATATAAATGTGTTTTAAATTGGAGGGCTAATTACTTTACAAATATTATATGACTTTGCCATACATTGACATGAATATGCCATGGCTGTAATATGTGGTCCACATTCCTGAAACCCCTCCCACCTACCTCCCCATCTCATCCCTATGGGTCATCCCAGTGCACCAGCCCCGAGCCTCATGTATCATGCATTGAACCTGGACTGGGCGATTAGTTTCACATATGATCATATACATATTTTAATGTCATTCTCCCAAATCATTTCCACCATCACCCTCTCCCACAGAGGCCTAAAGACTGGTCCTATACATCTGTGTCTCTTTTGTAATCTTGCATACATGGTTATCGTTTACCATCTTTTATAAATTCCATATGTATGTGTTAGTATACTGTATTGGTGTTTTTTCTTTCGGCTTACTTCACTCTGTATAATAGGCTCCAGTTTCATCCACCTCATTAGAACTGATTCCAAATGTATTCTTTTTAATGGGCTGAGTAATATTCCATTGTTGTATATGTACCATGGGCTTTCTTATCCATTCGCCTGCTGATGGACATCTAGGTTGCTTTCCATGTCCTGGCTATTATAACAGTGTTGCAATAAACATTGGGGTACATATTGTCTCTTTCAATTCTGGTTTCCCTCAGTGTGTATGCCAGCAGTGGGATTGCTGGGTCAATAAGGCAGTTCTATTTCCAGTTTTTAAGGAATCTCACACTGTTCTCCATAGTGGCTGTACTAGTTTTGCATTCCCACCAACAGTTAAGAAAGGTTCCTTTCTCCGCATCCTCTCCAGCATTTATTGCTTGTAGACTTTTGGATCGCAGCTATTATGACTGACATTGAAATGGTACCTCATTGTGGTTTTGATTTGCATTTCCCTGATAATGAGTGATGTTGAGCATCTTCTCATGGTGTTTGTTGTATGTTCTTCTTTGGTTAAATTGTCTGTTTAGTTCTTTGGCCCATTTTCTGATTGGGTCATTATTTTTTCTGGAATTTAGCTGTAGGAGCTGCTTGTATATTTTTGAGATTAGTTCTTTGTCAGTTGCTTCATTTGGCTATTATTCTTCTCCGCCATTCCAAAGGCTGTCCTTTTCTCTCTGGCTTGTAGTTTCTTTCCATTTGGTACAAAAGCTTTTAATTTTAATTAGGTCCCATTGTTTATTTTTTGCTTTTAATTCCATTACTCTGGGAAGTGGGTCATAAAGGATCCTGCTGTGATTTATGTCGGAGAGTGTTTTGCCTATGTTTTTCTCTAGGAGTTTTGTAGTTTCTGGTCTTATGTTTAGATCTTTAATCCATATTGAGTTTATTTTTGTGTGTTTATTTTATATCCTGCAACTTTACTATATTCATTGATTAACTCTAGTAATTTTCTGGTGGAGTCTTTAGGGTTTTCTATGTAGAAGATCATGTCATCTGCAAACAGTGAGAGTTTTACTTCTTCTTTTCCAATCTGGATTCCTTTTATATCTTTTTCCTCTCTGACTGCTGCAGCCAAAACTTCCAAAACTATTTTGAATAGTAGTGGTGAGAGTGGGCACCCTTGTCTTGTTCCTGGGTTTAAGGGAAATGCTCTCATTTTGGATAATGTTTGCTATGGGTTTGTCATATATAGCTTTTATTATATTGAGGTATGTTCCTTCTATGCCTGCTTTCTGGAGGGTTTTTATCATAAATGGATGTTGAATTTTGTCACAGGCTTTCTCTGCATCTATTGAGATAATCATATGGCTTTTATCTTTCAATTTGTTAATGTGGTGTATTACATTGATTGATTTGTGGATATTGAAGAATCTTTGAATCCCTGGGATAAAGCCCACTTGGTGATGATGTATGATCTTTTTAATATGTTGTTAGATTCTTTTTGCTAGAATTTGTTAAGGAATTTTGCAACCATGTTCATCAGTGATATTGACTTGCAGTTTTCTTTTTTTGTGGCATCTTTGTCAGGTTTTGGTATTAGGTTGATGGTGGCCTCATAGAATGAGTTTGGAAGTTTATCTTCCTCTGCAATTTTCTGGAAGAGTTTGAGTAGGATAGGTGTCAGTTCTTCTCTATATTTTTGGTAGAATTCAGCTGTGAAGCTGTCTCGTCCTGGGTTTTGTTTGCTGGAAGATTTCTGATTATAGTTGCAATTTCCATGCTTGTATGGGTCTGTTAAGATTTTCTATTTCTTCCTGGTTCAGTTTTGGAAGGTTATACATTTCTAAGAATTTGTCCATTTCTTCCACGTTGTCCATTTTATTGGCATATAGTTGCTGATAGCAGTCTCTTATGATCCTTTGTATTTCTGTGTTGTCTATTGTGATCGCTCCATTTTCATATCTAATTTTGTTTATTTGATTTTACTCCTTTGGTTTCTTGATGAATCTGGCTAATGGCTTGTCAATTTTATTTATCTTCTCAAAGAACCAGCTTTTGGCTTTGTTGACTTTTGCTATGGTCTCTTTTGTTTCTTTTGCATTTATTTCTGTCCTGGTTTTTAATATTTCTTTCCATCTACTAACCCTGGGGTTCTTCATTTCTTCCTTTTCTAGTTGCTTTAGGTGTACAGTTATGTTATTTATTTGTCTTTTTTCTTGTTTCTTCAGGTAGGCCTGTATTGCTATGAATCTTCTCCTTAGCACTGCTTTTACAGTGTCCCACAGGTTTTGGGTTGTTTTGTTTCCATTTTCATTAATTTCTATGCATATTTTGATTTCTTTTTTGATTTCTTCTGTGATATGTTGGTTATTCAGAAGCATGTTGTTCAGCCTCCATAGGTTGGAATTTTGAATAGTTTTTCTCCTGTAATTGACATCTAATCTTACTGCATTGTGGTCTGAAAAATGCTTGGAATGATTTCATTTTTTTTTTTTTTTAATTTACCAAGGCTAGATTATGGCCCAGGATGTGATCTATCCTGGAGAAGTTTCCATGTGCACTTGAGAAAAAGGTGAAATTCATTGTTTTGGGGTGAAATGTCCTATAAATAACAATTAGGTCTAACTGGTCCAGTGTATCATTTAAAGATTGTGTTTCCTTGTTAATTTTCTGTTTAGTTGGGCTATCCATAGTTTTGAGTGGGGTATTTACGTCTCCCACTATTATTGTGTTATTGCTAATTTCCCCTTTCATACTTGTTAGCATTTGTCTTACATATTGTGGTACTCCTATGCTGGGTGCATATATATATTTATAATTTTTATATCTTCTTGGATTGATTCTTTGATCATTATGTAGTGTCCTTGTCTCTCTTCACAGCATTTGTATTAAAGTCTATTTTATCTGATATGAATATTGCTACTCTTGCTTTCTTTTGGTCTCTATTTGCACGGAATATCTTTTTCCAGCCCTTCACCTTCAGTCTGTATGTGTCCCTTATTTTGAGGTGGGTCTCTTGTAGACAACATATATAGGGGTCTTGTTTTTGTATCCATTCAGCCAGGTTTTGTCTTTTGGTTGGAGCATTCAACCCATTTATATTTAAGGTAATTATTGATAAGTATGATCCCGTTGCCATGTACTTTATTGTTTTGGATTCGATTTATACACCCTTTCTGTGTTTCCTGTCTAGAGAAGATCCTTTAACATTTGTTGGAGAGCTGGTTGGCTGGTGCTGAATTTGCTTGCCTGTAAAGCTTTTGATTTCTCCTTCATATTTGAATGAGATCTTTGCTGGGTACGGTAATCTGGGCTGTAGATTTTTTTCTTTCATCACTTTAAGTATGTCCTGTTAGTCCCTCCTGGCCTGAAGAGTTTCTATTGAAAGATCAGCTGTTATCCTTATGGGAATCCCCTTGTGTGTTATTTGTTGATTTTCCCTTGCTGCTTTTAATATTTGTTCTTTGTGTTTGATCTTTGTTAATTTGATTAATATGTGTTTTGGGGTGTTTCTCCTTGGGTTTATCCTATCTGGAACTCTTTGAGTTTCTTGGACTTGGGTGATTATTTCATTCCCCATTTTAGGGAAGTTTTCAATTATTATATCCTCAAGGATTTTCTCATGGTCTTTCTTTTTGTCTTCTTCTTCTGCGATTCCTATGATTCAAACACAGGGGTATTTAACATTGTCCCAGAGGTCTCTGGGGTTGTCCTCATTTCTTCTAATTTTTTTTTCTTTTTTCCTCTATGTTTCATTTATTCCTACCATTCTATCTTCTACCTCACTTATACTATCTTCTGCCTCCGTTATTCTAGTGTTGGTTCCCTCCAGAGTGCTTTTGATATCATTTATTGCATTATTCATTATATATTGACTCTTTCTTATTTCTTCTAGGTCCTTGTTAAACCTTTCCTGCATCTTCTTGATTCTTGTCTCCAGGCTATTTATCTGTATCTCCATTTTGTTTCCAAAATTTTGGATCAATTTCACTATCATTATTCAAAATTCTTTTTCAGGCAGATTCCCTATCTCTTCCTCTTTTGTTTGGTTTGGTGGACATTTATCCTGTTTCTTTACCTGCCGGGTATTTCTCTGCCTTTTCATCTTGTTTATATTGCTGTGTTTGTGGTGGCCTTTCTGTATTCTGGCAGGTTGTGGTTCCTCTTTATTGTGGAGGTTCTTCACTGTAGGTGGGGTTGGACAGGTGGCTTGTCAAGATTTCCTGGTTAGTGAAGCTTGTGTTGGTATTCTTGTGGGTGGAGCTGGATTTCTTCTCTCTGCAGTGCAATGAAGTGTCCAGCAGTGAGTTTTAAGATGTCAATGGGTTTAGTGTGACATTTTTGCAGCCTATATATTGAAGCTCAGGGCTATGTCCCTGTGTTGTTGGAGAATATCCATGGTATGACTTGCTCTGGAACTTGTTGGCCCTCGGGTGGTGCTTGGTTTCAGTGTAGGTATGGAAGCATTTGATGAGCTTCTGTCGATTAATGTTCCCTGGAATCAAGAATTCTCTGGTGTTCTCAGGATTTGGAATTAAGCCTCCTGCCTATCGTTTTCAGTCTTATTCTTACAGTAGCCTCAAGACCTCCATCTATACAGCACCAATGATAAAACATCTAGGTTAATGATGAAAAGTTTCTCCACAGTGAGGGACACTCAGAGAGGTACACAGAGTTACACGGAGAAGAGAAGAAGGAGTAGGGAGATAGAGGTGACCAGGAGGAGAAGAGGGGGAATCAAAAGGGGAGAGAGCAAGCTAGCCAGTAATCACTTCCCTATGTGCTCTCCACAGTCTGGATCCCTCAGAGATGTTCATGGAGTTACACAGAGAAGAGAAGAGGGAGGAAGGAGATAGAGGAGGCCAGGAGGATAAAAGGGGGAATCAAAAGAAGAGAGGCAGATCTAGCCAGTAATCAGTTTCCTAGGTGTTCTCCACAGCCTGGAACACACAAAGAGATTCACAGAGTTGGGTAGAGAAGAGAAGGGGGAAGGAGGAGATAGATGCGACCTGGTGGAGAAAAAGGAGAGTCCAAAGGGGGAGAGAGCAGTCAAGCCAGTAATCTTGCTCCCAGGTAAAAATGGGTACTGAAAATTGGGTTCTTAAAGGTACAAAATTGATAAGAAATACCAAAAAGCAAAGATTAAAAATCTAGAGTAGAGGTTAGATTCTCGAAATACAATATTAAAGAAAAAAACACAGTCACAAAAACCATATTATATATATATACATAAAGTTTGCTTTAAAAATAGGGTCTTTTTTGCAAAGGAATAGTAGGTTATAAAAATGAAAATTAAAGGAGTAATAGAGGGCTAAAAATTTTTAAAATATTAAAAAAATGATAATAGTAAAAATATATCTGGGACTTTCTCTGGTGTTGTTCTGGACAGTGTGGGTCAGTTCATTTTCAGATAGTTCCTTGATCCGGCTTATACTTTTCAAGATCTATAGGCCCCTTCCTATGTAGCCAGTGCTAACTGCAGGGTTTTAATCTATTGCACCTGTCACTTCCAATGTGGTTCTCTCTTTTTATTTTAGCTTCTTCTGTTTGCTGGTCTCTTTAGTGTCTAATTTCCGCTCTGACACAAGGGGGCAGTGGTGGTCACTTTTTTAGGCTTACTTATTCATTCTTGCATTGGGGAGGGAGGAACACTGCAAGCAAATACCACTGGCGTCTGTGGGGAGTGCTTGCAGTGTCTTGGCCACACTGGGTTTGCCCCCGCTCACCGTGTGTCTGCTTTCCCAGTCTACACTGTTCAGGCTCTAGGTTGCTCTGCCCGGAAATGTCTGAGGCGGACCCTGGGTTGCATGCACTTCCCAGATCTAAGCCCCTCAGGTTCAGGTTCTCGGGTACTCTACAAAGGTGCAGACTTGGTTGGGCCTGCATTTTGTGTCCTTCCCAGGTCCGAGCAGTTCAGGTGCTTGGTGAACGCAGACACCCCCAGTTGGGGGCTCCGTCTTATTGCCTCCCCTGTCCCAGTGGCTTGGTTTTCTGGGTGTACAACGGGCATGCCTTCTCAGGTGTGCCATGTGTCTCCCCTGGGGAGCTGATGTCTGGCTGCGACCCTTCTGGTAGATGTTGACTGTCCAGAATCCCAAGAAGTCTAGGTTAGCAGCGAAGCCTACTTGCAGTTTGGTACAGGATGCCTCTCTGGGGATGCGATTGCCCCCTTCCGGCTCTGGTTGCCCTCGCCTGCTTGTCTCCAGCGGGGGATGGGCTGGTCCGCAGTTGGCTAGCTCTGCTCAGTCCTTTGTTCTGTGACCAGGCCTGGCGGTGTCTTAGGTTAGGGCTTTTTGTGGGATAGCTATCCCACAGTCTGGGTTGCTAATCTCAAATTAGTTCCCTCAGATTGCCCTCCTGGAATTCAGGCCTGGTCCTTACCCTAAGCAATGCAGCCCGCACCTCCCTGTCCAGCCCCTGCTTGCTAGTGGCGGATGTGAGCATCTGCACTGCTTCTCTACTGGGAGTTGTCGTTAGGCATGTAATCTGTGGATTTTAATTATTTATTTATTTTTCCTCCCAGTTATGTTGCCCTCTGAGGTTCCAAGGCTCGCCACAGACTCGCCAGTGAGAGTGTTTCCTGGTGTTTGGAAACTTCTCTCTTTTTTAAGACTCCCTTCCTGGGATGGATCTCAGTCCCTCCCTCTTTTGTCTCTCTCTTTATCTTTTGTATTTTTTCCTACCTCCTTTTGAAGACAATGGGCTCCTTTTCTGGGTGCCTGATGTCCTCTGCCAGCATTCAGAAGTTGTTTTGTCAAATTTGCTCAGTGTTCAAATGTTCTTTTGATGAATTTGTGGGGGAGAAAGTGGTCTCTCCATCCTATTCCTCTGCCATCTTAGAACCGCCCCCGCCCCGCCGCCCACCAGGCATTTACTTTAGACATGTCAATACCAGGCATCATGAACTCTGTATTTTAGTGTCTGGAAAGGGGTCCCTGCAAAGCCAAGAAAGAATCAGCTTTGTATCAGTCAGGATTTAACTATAGATTAACAGAAATCTCTCAAGCTATTAAAAGCAAAAAAATGTATCTACTGCAGGAAATTAAGTGTTTGCAGAGTCGTAGGAAGCCTCAAGAAGCAGGGCTTAGGCTCCATCTTGGAATAATTCCCAGAACGCCATCACGGAACCAAACTGTCAAGGAAACTGCTATCCTTGGTCAGTTGGAAAGATGCCAAATCAAGAAGCTGATATAGGAGGCTGCTGTTTAAACTGCGGGATCCAAGGGCACACCCCCATCATCCATGAATTAGAAGTTGCTGCTGCAAACGCGGCTTTCAGTTGTGCCTTGGCTGTGACTGGAGGATAACAAAGGTCATTATGAGCCATTCCACATCTGATGGATCTGTACAGCCTCTGTCCCACTTCAATCAATTCCTAATTAAGATCTAATCTGAAAAATCTAAATCTCATCCAAAACAAGGGAGTTTAGAAAGTATAGATTTTGGCTTTCTAGCTGCTATAGATAGAAAGGACATTAGGGTCAGTGTGGGATGAACCTGCCTCTGGTATCCTCCAGAAACCAGCAAGACTTAAGTGCAAGAAATTCCAAAGGGTAAAGGCGACTCATACCCTCGTGCATGCATGTGTTCATGCTCGGTCTCTCAGTCATGTCTGACTCTTGCAACCCCCTGGACCACCAGGTGCCCCTGGCCATGGGATTTGCCAGGCAAGAATACTGGAGTGGGTTGTTATTTCCTTCTCCAGGGAATCTTCCCAACCAAGGGACAGAACTCACATCTCATGCTTGGCAGGCAGATTCTTTACCACTGAGCCACCAGGGAAGCCATTAGACAAAATAAAGGATTAAGGTAATTTCAGATATTCCGGGGACTTGTACTATAAACAAGACACAAATAAAGGAAGAAATAAAACATAACTATTATTCCTGCTGCTGCTGCTGCTGCTAAGTCGCTTCAGTCGTGTCCGACTCTGTGCGACCCCATAGACGGCAGCCCACCAGGCTCCCCTGTCCCTGGGATTCTCCAGGCAAGAACATTGGAGTGGGTTGCCATTTCCTTCTCCAATGCATGAAAGTGAAACATGAAAGTGAAGTCGCTCAGTCATATCTGACTCCTAGCGACCCCATGGACTGCAGCCCACCAGGCTCCTCCGTCCATGGGATTTTTCAGGCAAGAGTACTGGAGTGGGGTGCCATTGCCTTCTCCGAACTATTATTCCTAGAGAGCACTAATTCCCTGGTATAGTGTGAATATTTACAGGGTATAGACTGTGAGAACATTGAAATCTACCTAAGCCTTGTGATTACAGTGCCCTCCTCCCCAATTTACCTAGGATAAGGTCACATACAAACTCTCCAAGTTCCCATTTTTTACCTAATAAGCAATTCATTGTACTATTCTGTCCCCACTGATCAACTGGAACAAAACTTTGGTTATCATTCTCCCATCCCTCCAGGTCCTTGAACTTTGGCCCCCCTGCAGTCTCGCCAGCATACAACCTTAAACACCGCTTCTGAGAAATAGGCTCTGGCTCGGCCCTGTAAATCGTTCTCTAATCTACTTGTTCTAAATCACAGCCCCACCGTCCCATTCATCCCAACCGTCCATGCACCTGGTTGTATCTAGACTTGTTTATTCTCTTCCTATAAAGATAATCTCTTCTCTGCCTGATCATTTAGACATCTGTTGATTGTCATAGTCACAGCCTTCTTCCTATTGTAATAGTCCCCTTTTGCCTTCTGACAATAATCCTTTCAAATAAAGTGTCTCCTTAATCTAAGTCCAGATTTTTTTTTTTTTAACTTAAAAATTCCCCACCTCTGGAGCAGAAGGAACTGGTATCAATTGCTCAGTTGGATTTCAGAACTTCTATGAACCATTGAATGCTTAGTACTTTCGGCTTCATATCCCATCCCCTCTTGAAGACAGTTTTCCTACTGCAATTATCACAATCCTGTCTTGCCACTGTATGCTGGGTATGTGATAGGAGGGTTACTAGTTTCTTAGTTCACAGGTCTCTGAATTTGAGGAGTTATAACAAAGGCTCTGGAGAAGGCAGTTGGCACCCCACTCCAGTACTCCTGCCTGGAAAATCCATGGACAGAGGAGCCTGGTAAGGCTGCAGTCCTGGGTCGCTGAGGGTCGGACCAACGACTGAGTGACTTCACTTTCACTTTTCACTTTCATGCATTGGGAGAAGGAAATGGGCAACCCCACTCCAGTGTTCTTTGCCTGGAGGAATCCCAGGGACAGGGGAGCCTGTGGGCTGCCCGTCTATGGGATGGCCACAGAGTCGGACACGACTGAAGCGACTTAGCAGCAGGTAGCAGCAGCACAAAGGCTCTTCATCTGCACCTGCACATTATTTACATAACAAGACTGCAGATTCAAATCTAAGCCAGTGCCTTGATGGGATAATATGGGAATATGAATCCCATATTATGAGGATATGAAATCACAAAGAGAAGATGGCAATCTGATAGATGTAAGTTGGTGGCCTCCTATCAACCACACCTTTTGGTATTCACACCCTTTTCTAAGGCCCCTTCCACACTGACTCTGGCTGGTCATGAAACTTACTTTGGCTAATAGGAGATGTACTGCTTTCCTAGGACTGCTGTAACAAAGTATACAAATTGGTTGGCTTAAAAAAGAAATTTATTCTCTCCCAGTTCTGGACTTAAAAGTCTGAAGTTATGGGTGTCAATAGGGCCATGCTCCCTTTGAAGACTCTAGGGAAGAATTATTTCCTGCCTCTTCTTAGCTCCTTGTGGCTCCCTGTAGGCCTTGAGTATGTTAAAACATACTCTGGAGATTCTTCCAGCTCTATAATTCCATGATTCAGTAAATGAGGGCTTGTAAACAAAACAAACAAACAAGCAAAATTAAATGGGCAATATCCTGTCAAGCTTGGATCTCTCTTGGAAATGAAATAAGGACTAGTATAGGGATAGGTCATGTGTAATAGCACCAAGAGCAGAATATTTGTATGGCATATTATTTCTTCAAAATGGGGTGATATTTTTCACTTATACTCACAGGTATATGAAAAGTTAGAAAAAAGTAATTCTAAAAAAAACAAAAAACAGTCTCCCCTCTCTGTTAGTTTTCCCCC
The DNA here is from genome assembly GCF_002263795.3 of Bos taurus. Lineage (NCBI taxonomy): Eukaryota > Metazoa > Chordata > Mammalia > Artiodactyla > Bovidae > Bos > Bos taurus. The sequence continues at coordinate 28,084,500 of NC_037357.1, forward strand.
TTTTCTAAAGTGACTCCAAATCAAATCCTAATATAACAAAAAGTACTATAATATCACTCTATAGCAAAGCCTGTAACGACAGCCTCCCTGATAGCTCAGTTGGTAAAGAATCTGCCTGCAATGCAGGAGACCCCAGTTCAATTTCTGAGTCGGGAAGATCCCCTGGAGAAGTGATAGGCTACTCACTCCAGTATTCTTGGGCTTCGCTTGTGGCCTAGCAGGTAAAGAATCTGCCTGCAATGCGGGAGATCTGGGTTTGATCCTTGGGTTGAGAAAGATCCCCTGGAGAAGGGAAAGGCTACCCACTCCAGTATTCTGGCCTGGAGAATTCCATGGACTGTATAGTACATGGTCGTTGCAGAGAGTCAGACATGACTGAGTGACTTTCACTTCACTGTAACAAAAAACAATGCCAAAGTTCCCCATTTGACATGACACTAATATCAATTTTTGAGTACAAGATCCCAGTACACAACAGGAGAACAGACAATGTCTTGGAGTTATTTCAACAAAATTTGACCAATAGATAGATAATTCCCCAGCATGCCACAAATCAAAGCATAAAGATAATAATTAAATTTTAGTCACTACTAGGAGGACCTAAGATTAATTGTAAAACAACTATTAATCATGTAGCTATTACCATCTAAGATTGCCTGTGATTTCAGAGAATCGTCTGTAGCCAAATTGAATTATAACACCCAATCCCTATGAATACCACCTGAAAGTTTCAGAAAAGAATACATTGAATTAGAAGAAATTCATTCTCTTCATTTAGTGTTGAGGAGTCCTGTTCTAGGCCAAAAATCCTAAATCTGACCTTTCAGAACTGACCACAGGCAATTACAAAGCTTTGCCTCACAGTTCTCCTGGGGAAAAGCTGCCCTTCCTATACCAGACTATGTGCAGACAGTGTTTTGGAACGTTCTGTAGGGAGCTGCAGTTCAAGGACTCAGGCCAACCTGGAACACCATGCTCATACACATATCTGCATCCTTCACCCAGGTACTTACATTCAGAGGCCTCCTTTTCAGAAGCCTCAAATGAGGCCTTTCCCAGGTGCATCCAGTACCCATGGTTAATTGGGGGTGCCTTGGAGTAAAGTGCTTTTTCCCACTCTGACTTAGTACTTCCGCTCCTGCCCCCTCTCTCTTACTGACCCCAGCAACCTACATCCATTAGAAAGGAAAGGGCACCCTACATCCACAGGAGGGGGTTGTCAGGAATGGGAGGGTCACCCCGTTTGCACTGAATGTCACCTAATCCTCATACAGTGTCACTCTGGGGAAAAGTGAAAACACTCCAGAGTTGGCACCTTTTAAATCCTTTATCTCTCACCTGTTCTGTTTCAATAAATGAATAAAGGCTTGATTGTTATTTTCCGTTTGGCCCATTACCCTAATTGACCACTGACGTCCTTCAGGCACTGGGAAGGCTGACAAATTGCTGCAGTGAGCATGGTTGTCATCTGAGCACAATGCTGTTCTGAAAGAGAAAAAGGCCTAAGGGTCCCACAGGATCCTTGAGGTCTGCTGGAAAATTGTTTGCAAGAGACTGAAGCACTTCACCAATAGGTCTTGAGGAGAACTAGTGTATTGTTCACAGAAACTTTTTGGTTTTGAGGGTGATCCTTCTCTTTGGCCCTTGATGTATAGGCTCACCCAGTGGGTGGGTGAACTTAGAAATCCAACAAAAAGAACTCTAAACAAGCTAGGGAAGCAGTTCCCTAGCCACAGCTCAAGTCCTCCAGAAATGGGACAAGACTGTCAGATGCCCTGGGAGCTGAAGTTGTGTGCAATAACTACTGTTAACTAGGTCTCTGAGGTGAATAAATGTAGAATTTTGTAAGTTTAAGATATACAACATGATGATTTTTATATGCTTATTTATTATAAAACAATTACAACAAAAGAGTTGGTAAATAACTAAATACCTCAAAATTATTCATTCATTTTTTTTTTTTTTTTTGTGGTGAGAACATTAAAGATCTACTCTCTTAGTAACTTTGAAGGGTACAATTTTCTTAACTATATGGTCACTATGCTGTACATTTCTGCTCCAGAGTTTATTTCTCTTATAAATGTAAGTTTGTGTCTTTTACCCAAACTCCCTATTTCCCCCAATCCCAAGCTTCTGGTGACCACCATTCTATCAATACTTTGTTTCTATGAGTTCAGCCTTTTGGATTTCATATGTAAGTGAAATGATACAGTATTTGTCTTTCTCTGCTTGACTATTTCACTTAGTATAATACTCTCAAGATTTACCCATGTTATAACAAATAGCAGGATTTTCTTCTTTCTCATGGCTGAATAATGTTTATATATATATATATATATATATATATATATACACACACACACACACACACACACACACCACGCCCATATACCACATTTTCTTTCTCCACTGACAGACATTTGGGTTGTTTTCATGTCTTGAAAGTTGTGAATGCTGCTGCAGTAAACATGGGAGTGCAGGTATCTCTTAAAGATCCCAATTCCATTCCTTTACATATGTACCCAGGATTGCTGGATCATATGGTAGTCATATTTTTAACTTTTTGAAGAACTCTACACTGTTTTCCATATTGGCTGTACCATTAGGCTCTCCAAGAGGTATAAACTTTCAGTTATAAGATACATAAGTCACAGGGATGTAATGTACAGTACAGGAAAATATAGTCAATAATATTACAATAACTTCTTATGAAGATAGATGGTTACTAGATATGGTGATCAATTGATAATGCACAGAAATATTGAATCATTGAGTTATACACCTAAAACTAAATATAACATTGCATGTCAAATATATTTCAATTTAAAACTATATTTCAATTTCAAAAAACCAGAAAGGAGAAAAAGAAAATTGGTCAAAAATGCAAGAGTGCAGGACGTGTAAGAAGATGAATCAATTTCTAGCTACAGGTACCACTTAAGAAAGATTGTTCAGGTCTAATCTAGATGGACTACTTGGCATCTACTTTATTAACCAATTTTGTTAATGGGTTAGTGGGATCTGTAAACTGAGACTATTCAAAGACACCATATTCACTGGCAAAATGTCCCTCTGTCTGAGATGCATGCTTTAGCATAAAACCATAAAGAGATACAAACAGAACAGCTAACTCTACATAACAAAAACTGATAGCTCTCCAACTGAAACAGCTTGATCAAAATCATCCTAAGACCTTCGAGCCACCCTAAAAACTTACAGGAGTTTCCCTAAAAACTCCTATAGACTAGCATTCCTATAGATGTTGTAGAGAAAATCTACACTGAACTAAAGTTGGTCCAAAAGAAAAATAATCCAACTAACTAAAGTCATAAGGGACTTCCCTTCAGGGATCTGCTCTGACCTGTTCTCAGATAACCTTAAACACACTGGGTGAAATAATATTCCTAGTCAATGGGCACCTTACCACCCTCAATACTTCACATTTCCTGCTGTAGTCCTTTAGAGTAGTCAAATACTCTTAATGGTAAAGCTAGATAATTTGCCATATGCTTTCCCTCTTTCTAAACCCCTATTATTTAAGGACATTTTTAAAAAGAATCTATTCCCCATTCTCCCTGTCAGAAGGCCTAAGGGGAGAGTATCAATTACTCCAAGGTTTCTAAGCCACAACTAAAATCGTTAAATCTAGGTTTCTTCTGTGTACTAAGTTACTTCAATCATGTCCAACTCTTTGTGACCCTATGGACTGTAGCCCTCCAGGCTCCCTGTTCATGGGATTTTTTAGGCAAGAATACTGGAGTAGGTTGCCATTTCCTCCTCCAGGGATACCCTGACTCAGGGATTGAACCCATGTTTCTTATGCCTCCTGCATTGGCAGGCAAGTTCTAAAGAACCAATGCAGGAGACATAAGAGATACGGGTTCAGTCCCTGGGTTGAGAAGATCCCCTGGAGGCAGAAATGGCAACCCACTCCAGTATTCTTGCCTGGAGAATCCCATGGCAAAGGACCCATGTGGGCTATGGTCCATGGGGTCGCAAAGAGTCAGACATGACTGAAATGACATAGCGTGAGCGCGTGCACGCGTGCACACACACACACACACACATGCATGCACAACCAACACATAGGATTCAACAGGGACATAAGGTTTCCAGAGACAAAATACAACTATTTTGTCCTCAGGTTCATTATCTAAGACTTGACATCTCCCTTGCAGGGAAAAACTGTATCTCCAGAGCACATCAAGACTTTCTTCAGTTACCTTATACCTGAAGTGAAGAGATAATTCCAGGGTTTTCTAGAATTGGTAGTTATTGCAGGATGTGGATTCCTAAATTTCTCTGCTGTAACATCACCTTTATGCAGTGTGACTAAGGAAACTGTGTCGAACCCCTAAGGATTTATCCTATTCAACAGTATCTAAATCCTTAAAAATTTCCCTTTCTTCCACCTTACCTTGGAACTCCCAAATTATTCTTGCCCTTCTTGTTATTCAGGAGTGGCTGGTTAGTGCCAGGTTGAGAGATAAGAATATTCACATCAGCAGTGTTCACAACAGCAAGAATGGAAGCAGCTGAGTGTCCACTGACAGAGGAATGGATGAAGACAACGTCGGGAGTGTCTGTGTACACACACACACACACACACACATATATATACACACACACACACATGTTTCATAATAATGCCATTGGCAGCAGTGTGGATTGACCAAAGATTATCACATTAAGCGAAGTTAGACAAATATCATAAGATACCACTTATAGATGGAATCTAAAAATTGATACAAGTGAACTAATATACAAAACAGAAACCAACTCAGAAAATAGACCTATGGTTCGCAAAGGGGAGAGGTAGGCAGGGAAGGGATAAGTTAGGAGTTTGGGGTTAACACACACACACTACTATATCTAAAACAGTCAACAAGGACCTATACTGTGTAGCACAGGGAACTCCACTAAATACTCTGTAATAACCTATATGGGAAAAGAATCTGAAAAAGAATGAATACATATACTGAATATCACTGCTGTACACCTGAAACTGACACAACATTGTCAATCAACTAAATTTTAATAAAAATTAACAACAAAAAAAGAATATTATTCTACAAAAACTTGGGGTCATGTTTTCAGTAGGTCTGGTGGTTCCCTGAGGGACTAGCTCTGATGCTTGCCTTTGTATTGACACTTGGACTGCAATGGGTTCCCATGGACATTTAGAATATGAATGTTCTAAATGCCATTAAATGTACACTTACAATATTTAAAATTATAACTCTTACATTTATTTTACCACAAAATGGCTCTTGTTTGGGGTACTTTATTACAGCCATGTAATGATGTATTTCTATTTTTATTCAACAAAAGCTCCCTTAATCTCCAGTATAATGCAAGTTTTTGTTTGTTTGTTTTTTGTTTGTTTTTTTTAAGAGGATATAGGAGATCCAACCAGTCCATTCTAAAGGAGATCGGTCCTGGGTGTTCTTTGGAAGGAATGATGCTAAAGCTGAAACTCCAGTACTTTGGCCACCTCATGCGAAGAGTTGACTCATTGGAAAAGATTCTGATGCTGGGAGGGATTGGGGGCAGGAGGGTAAGAGGATGACAGAGGATGAGATGGCTGGATGGCATCACCGACTCAATGGAGGTGAGTTTGAGTGAACTCCGGAAGTTGGTGATGGACAGGGAGGCCTGGCATGGTGCAATTCATGGGGTGGCAAAGAGTCAGACACGACTGAGCAAATGAACTGAACTGAACAGATAGAAAAACAGTATGGAGAAGGCAATGGCAAGTCACTCTAGTACTCTTGCCTAGAAAATTCCATGGAAGGAGGGGCCTGGTAGGCTGCAGTCCATGGGGTCGCTACAAGTCAGACACAACTGAGAGACTTCACTTTGACTTCTCACCTTCACACGTTGGAGAAAGAAATGGCAACCCACTCTGGTGTTCTTGCCTGGAGAATCCCAGGGACGGGGAAGCCTGGTGGGCTGCCATCTATGGGGTCTCACAGAGTCGGACACGACTGAAGTGACTTAGCAGCAGCAGCAGCAAAACAGTATGGGCAGGTTACACAATTCAGAAAAATTTGCTTTGCCTCAATTTCTCAACAGATTTAATCACAACTTTTCCTCATCTGAGCCATCCAAATTAAGCCAAATTCAGTACATAATTTCCAAATGCTCCCTAGTATATAGCTCTGATCTGTGGTACCACATAAAACAGGTAGTACACATGACACATACACATATTTTATGAGTAGTGAAACAGTGAGAACTTACGATCACTCAGACTCTATTTGCACAAGTCTAGGTTGATCTATTTGGGAATCCTTCAAAGAAACTAGCATATGTAGACAAATTCTTAATGCTAAAACATTAAACATAACATTGAACATCAAATTCATGAGAAAATTATGGCAGAACTAAGACCTTTGAAAAATATATGAGAATCAGATAGCCAGAAAGCAATCATAATTGTTGTGACTAGAGTATTTTTAAATAGCACAAAAATTGTTATTAAAATACAGATTAAATTTTTCCATTGGTTTCTGTGGAGAAGAATGTATCAATTACTGTTCAAGGTACACTCCTGGCATACAGAAATATATATTACATTAATGGTTCAGAAGAAAAGGAACTTAATTCATTTCTACTATTACAAACAAAACTTCAGATAATTCTTAAACGAAATTTAGAGTTCATAAGAATAATAGTAGGAGAAATTTACAGAAGAAAAATTGGGAATGACAAATGAGCCAATCCCTTGGTTTTCAACCTTCAAACCACCTTTAATAATGTTTGCTTCCTCCCTGGGCCCTTTGCTAAAATTATTTTTCCTACTAAACTACATTTAGTAAGTCATAATTAATTCATGCCATCTGCATTATTTTCCAGGTTCACTGTTGATTCATATTTTGATGAACAATCCATAATTATGAAGGTTTTATAATAATATTATAGAATCACATAAATCACTGTCATGCTTGTGATAGGCTATAAAGTCAAGCAAGCCTGCAGAAACTTATGTACTGCTCACTGAAAGCAATCATTTAAATGTGGCCATCAATCTATGCTCAAGTCCAAGATTAGTCACACACTGGGCATCTTTAATTTGAGTACTGTGCCTACCTCACAAGGGGCTCTGCTCTCCATGATTGGTGTGTCAACTACATACCCAGAAGTGTCCATAATATCATCAAGAGCCAATCAGGTGTTCTTCCTCTGATACCAATTTGATGCAAATCAGGCAAAAAACAGATACCTGACGTTTTGGTTGACGTGTTAAGCTTTATGATGGAACATGCACAACAATCATTAGAATTTTAAATACTGGAAATAGCTGCTTATTCTTTTCTTTCTATATACATGTAAAAATAAGTATATTGAATAAGAAAGATTTTTAGTTAAAAGGAAAGAACCAGGATTATATGGCAGTACTGGCAAAGCTAGAACACAAACAAATTGTATTAGACTTAAATTTAAGTAAAGTACATTCAAAGCAGTCACTCAGTTCACTGTGTTCTTACAACACTTAGTACTGTTATTATGAGTGCCATTATATTCCAATAATTTTCTTATCTTTGTGATCCCAATACATACTGCAGTGCCAGGTAGGCAGTAGGTGGTTAAGGCATATTTGTTGAATAGAGGGCCTTGTTTTGCCCAGCCTGAAGAGCGTCAGTCTTTAAACTTGACTTTGATCCACCAAAAAAAAAGGGGGGGGGGGGGCAAACCAAAAGTATTTGTGAAAGACATGAGAATAAGAATGTCAAAGGAACAAAAGTAAACCTCAGTTCTACATCTAATTGCTTCATGAATTGCACAATGAGCTTCTTCCTTCCTCTTGAGTTGACCCCTGCCCAATAATAGCACACTATCATGCAATTTAAGCTAGTGATTGCAAGGGAGACTGAAATCACACAGACCTGGGTCCATAGCCTGGCAGTGCTACCTACTGTGTGTTATGGGGCAAGTTACTTACTATCACTAAACTTGATTTCTCTCATCTATGAAATGGCACAAAAATACTAACCTCAAAGGTCTTAGTGAAGGTATTTATGACTAAATAAATACAGGATTTTTTTTTAATCCAAAGGTGGATTTGCATCCTTTTGACTTCTTAGTTCTTTCTTGTATCTCTCTTAAAATTACTCCCTAGCCTGTAGTCATTATAATGCATAGAGACCTGTGAACAAATATTTTGATTTGCTATATAGCTCATGGATAGCTCTTTATTATCCCGCTCATGTGTTATTTTTCCTTTCAAGAGAAGGAACTTCCAGGGAACTTCCTGGCAGTCTGGTGGTTAGGACTTGCTTTCATTGCCAGGCATGGGTTCATTCCCTTGTGGGGAATTAAGATCCTGAACCCATGCAGCAGGACCAAAATATAAAGAGGAGGAGCTTCCTTCAAAAATATAAATAGGGTCTGATAGTAAAATTGAAGCATACAATGCATCAACAGCTCTCAGTCAATAATGATGATACATAGACACACTGTAATATACACGACTTTTCCCACAATCATCACCTAATTTCATTCTCATTCTCTGTCCCCCTCCCTCCACACACACACACTAGGCATTTGAGCACCACAGGCATTACTGTTTATGTCCTCTGGATGACAAATGAGAAAGCAGAATATTGTATTAGAGAAAAGTATAGACTTCATAGTCAGACCAGATATTAAATCTAGGCTGTTTATGACCTCAAGCAGGTTACCTAAACTGTCTGAACTTCAGTTTTCTAATCTTTAAAATAGGTACTATAATTCTTCCTATCCTAAAGACCTGTTTGAGTTATAAAATGAGATGACAGAAGGCATTTAACACATGGTCACAATTATTATCATCAAATCCCAGCGAAGTAAAAGGACTTGTCTCAGTTTATCTTCTTAAAAGCAGTACTTAGCCTAGAATGTAGGAGGCCTGGCTCCTAATGTAGTAGATCTTCTAGAAATAGCTAATGCTAGGCTTTCATATTTAAAAAACTGTGTCTCTGTCTCCTATAGTAACTAAACAGCTATTGGATTTTATTCATTTGTTCAAATCCTTAGAAATACATCATATTTACATAGTACCAAACCAATCAGTATAACAGTGATATATTCAGTCAATCAATGTGTGATATTGTTCTTATGGCACCAATTTGAATTTTTTGCCATGGAGTTGCTTTTACATTCATCAAATATAATGCCAACAGAATAGCACCACCCACATGAAAGATCTGCCCACAAAGAAATTCTATGTCATTAAAGGAACTATACTAACTCTCTCTCAAGCAGCACAATTTTATAAACAAAAAGCTAAATTGAGGATTTGGGTGTATTTATAAATGACCAAGTATATTAATTGTGCGAATATTCTTTACAAAAGGGAAATAAAACTTCAGAAAATCAAATATCACTGCTTAGTACTATGTTAAGAGTAAATTGGTATACTTAACACTTGAAAAGACTAAGTAAGCATGGGAAGTACGGTACTCAAAACATTCTGGTTAAGAATGACAGGTATTGGGAGAACAAGATGGCAGAGGAGTAGGTGGACGTGCAGTACATCTCTCTCCACGGATACATGAGGAATACACCTTCAGACACAGAAATGCAGGCAGAACACCAGCTGAGAGTGGACAGGAGTACCTGACCAGTGGAAAAGAATATATAGAACCACATAAAACTCAGTAGGACAAAGGAACAAGGGATAAAACAGGAGTGTTAGTAGGACTGGACCTGCCCTCAGTGAGTGGGAGAACTGAAGCAGGGGTATGATCCCTACATTGGGGCAATTGTCTGAGTCAGAGGAGAAACATTTAAGGCTGAGAGTGAAACAGCTGATCTGTGGCAGCCTAAATGGAATGAGAATCAGGCAGTCCTTGCTGCAGCCATGCATACCCCAGAAAGGGATGCAGGTCCCCTGGAAGGGGCAGTGGTTGGGAGCTGGAGTTTAGGGATTGTGGAGCAATCCCAGGGCGAGTGCTGCTGCTGACTGTGGAGAGATGGATCAAGGGGATGTGAAGGAGGAGATTGTGGTGGGAAATGCCTGTGGAGGAAAGCTGGGCAGCCATGGAAGCAAGGTGATACTGCTGAGTCAAGCATGGGGGGTGGAACAATCACCATAGCGTCTCCCGCAACAGGCCAGCGATGGCAGCTGAACAATAGAGAAGCTGGCCCATCAAATGCCTGATGCACTTAACTACAGAGTAGGACCCCACCCAGGGTGCTCCTTTAAGTGCCTGACATGCCAATCTACAGAGTAGGGCCCCAGCCAGGGGAGGGCCCTCTATGTGCCTGAACCAGCAGAGCTATGGAGAAAGACTGGCCAAAGAGGCCTTCTGACTGCCAGCTACAGGAGGCTCGAAAAGACTCTGATAGGTCCATAACTCCTGTGGTGGAGGCAGTCCCTGTCCCTGCACACTTACCACAGCCAAGGTCCCTGGAAGCCAAGCAGCTGTGCCACCTTCACGTTGAACTCTCAATGGGTCAGAGCTTCCACAGGCCAAAAAGTGTCTTGTGTCTACGCCTGCAGGGTTGCTTCAGTCATGTCCAACTCTTTGTGACCCTGTAGATTGTGGGTTTCTATGCTTCTTTGTCAGAGAGGGCATTCTCCAGGCAAGAATACTGGAGCGTATTGGCCAATACTGGTTGTCATACCCTTCTAGAGCACTATATTTCCTGCTACCCTAGCTACAAACCCCCCTGAGTACCTGGTGCTGCTAGAACCCCTGCGACCCAAGCAGCTGCACCACCTTCACATCTGGCCCTCATAGGGGCAAACTCAAGCCATCCAGGGCAGCCTCAGAAGCTATACCCCAGTGGATGACCCAGATGTAGAGGTAGAAATAAAATCACAATTGAAACCCAGGGGCAGTGAGGCTAAGGAAGAAGACCCAAAATCTTCCCACCAGCTTCACAAGCTGCAGATTAAATCCACACAATCAACTAAGCATACTCTGTGTCGATGCAATATATAAAAGGTCATTGAGAGCTCCCACAAAAGAAAACACACTAGCTCTGATAACTGTGGACATTGGAGGCAAGGGCATGCAGGAGTAGGACCAGATTATAATCTGAGCTGCCCTCACATCATGCCCAGAGATCAGCACAGTGCTGGAGGGCATCCTAGGGAGGTAAGGTGGACTGTGACTCCCAGCTAGAGAAAGGACTCTGACAACAGCAAATCAAGAAAACATTTATTATTCTTATTTTTTGACTTGTTCTGTAGATTCTTTTGGATGTTTCTTTCTCCCCTGCCCTGTTTTTTCCCCTCTGTTGTAGTTGTTGATTTTATTGGCATTAAGAAATCCAATTAAGCTTTTGAGCTTTTTTCTTTTCCCTCAGTCAAATTTTTTATTGTTGTCATAAACCCCTGCCTTTATGTTGGGCTTTTGCAGTTCTGTGGAGTTGTCCTCTTTTTTTTTTTTTTTCTTTTCTCTTTTTTTTAATGTTTTAAACCTTTTTTTTTTCTACACTTATTCCTTTGTTTGCTTTTCCTACTGTTCTTTTCCCCTTGCAGTTAATCTTTAACATATATAAATCTTCTTTAGCTACCTCTATTTAACTTTGCGTATCTATTCTTTCCTTCTTTTCTTTCTCTCCTTTCCTCTCATATTTCTTAGTTTTATTTCATTGCTTTATTCCCCAATTGGCACCATGCTTTATATGTTTTCTAGTTTGTGCTTTAATTAGTTTTGTTCTGGTAGATATATAGTTTTTGGATTCCTTTGTTCTCCAGGTCAACCTATTGTACTTTATTTTTGTTGGACTGTTTTGATTTTGATTATGGGTGTATATGTATATGTGTATATTCAGTCACACTTTCAATTGTTGTTATAAACCTCTGCCTTTATATTGGAAATTTTCAGTTTTCCTTTTTTCTTTCTTTTTCCTTTTTTTAAAAAATTTTTTTTTTATAATTTTAATTTTTAACTTTTTAAACCTATTACATTTTTTTCTGCATTTAGTCCTTTGTCTACATGTCCTACTGTTCTTTTCCCCTTGCAGTTAATCTTTAACATATATAAATCTTCTTCATCTACCTCTATTTAACTTTGCATGTCTATTCTTTCTTTCTTTTCTTTCTTGCCTTTCCTCTCAACATATTTCTCAGTTATATTTTTATTGCTTTATTCCCCACTTGGCACATTGCTTTAATTTTGTTTTCCAGTTTGCGCTTAAGTTAGTTTTGTTCTTAACTGGTAAATATAACTTTTGATTTCCTTTGTTCACCAGGTCAATCTACTATACTATACTTTTGTTGGACTGTTTCACTTTGATCATGGGTGTATATGTATGTGTGTATATTCCATTATTTTAATTATTATTTCTCTGATGTTGTAACTGCCGTTTGTGTGGGGTTCATCTTTGGTTTTTCATTTTTGGATTTTTTTTTTTAATCTCAGTTAATGCCACAACAAAACACTTGTGGATCTTTGTTCCTGACCAGAGATCAAGCCCTGAGCCTTTGGAGAAGGAGCACTTACTCCAAGACCCTAGACTACCAGAGAACTAACCCTAGGGAGTATCACATAGTGAGAACTCACACAAAATAACCACTTGACTACAAGACCCTGCATCACCCAACCACCAGTAGCACCCTGTACAGGACACCTCATCTAAACAACAAACAAACAAAAATACAAACCAAATCATCAACAGACAGGATAACCACCTCATTCAGTCTTGCCCATCAGAGGAAAAACAAACAAACAAAAACCTTCAGCACAAATCTCACCCTATACAAATCTCACACAAACCACTGGACCAATCTTAAGGAGGGCAGAAAACCAAAAGGAAGAAAAAATTCAAACTTCTTCAAGGAAAGAATTCCCTGGGAAAGGAGACCTCAGACACAATACTTAAAAAAATAATAATAATGAAAAGGCAGAGAAATACTATGCAAATGAAGGAACAAAACTAGAAATAAAAAGTCCAAAATAAATGAAGAGGAAATAGGCAAACTACCTGAAAAAAATAATTCAGAAATAATGAAAGCAAAGATGATCAAAAGCCTTGAAAACAAAAATGGAGAAAATGCAAGAATCAATTAACAAAGACCTAGTAGAATTAAAGAATAAAACACACAGAGAAAAACAACACAAATTACTGAAATTAAACATACTCTAGAAGGAATCATTAGCAGAATATCTGAAGCAGAAGAATGATCAGTGATCTGGAAGATAAAATGGTGGAAATAACTTACGAAGAGCAGAATAAAGTGAAAATAATGAAAAGAACTGAGGATAGTCTCAGAGACCCCTGGGACAATATCAAATGCACCATTCGAATCATAGGGGCCCCAGAAAAAGAAGAGAAAAAGAAAGATTATGAGAAAATTTTTGAAAAGACTATAGTTGAAAATTTCCCCAACATGGAAAAGGAAATAGTCAAGTCCAAGAGGCACAAAGAGTCCCATACAGGATAAAACCAAGGAGAAACATGCCACAACACATACTAATCAAACTAACAAAGACTAAACACAAAGAAAGAACATTAAAAGCAACAAGGAAAAAGCAACAAATAACATACAAGGGAAACCCCATACACTTAACAGCTGATCTTTCAGCAGAAACTCTGCAAGCCAAAATGGAATGGCAGGATATATTTTAAAGTACTGAAAGGGAAAAATCTACAACCAAGATTACTGTACCCAGAAAAGATCTCATTCAAAATTGATGGAGAAATGAAAAGCTTTTCAGAAGAGAATTCAGTACCACCAAGCCAACTTTACAACAAATGTTAAAGGACTTATATAGTCAAGAAATACAGGAAAAAAAGATATATGAAATCAACCCCAAACGATTAAGAAAATGTCAATAAGAACACACACGCAAACACATATGTGTGCGTGTGTGTGTGTGTATATATATATAATTACTTTATTTTTATGAATATTTGTAATGAGTTTTTTAAATTTAAATTTATTTATTTTAATTGGAGGCTAATTACTTTACAATATTATATTGGTTTTGCCATACATCAACATGAATCTGCCACGGGTGTACACATGTTCCCCATCCTGAACCCCCCTCCACCTCCCTCCCCATACCATCCCTCTGGGTCATCCAGTGCACCAGCCCCAAGCTTCCTGTATCCTGCAAAGAACCTGGACTGGCGATTCATTTCTTATATGATATTATACATCTTTCAATGCCATTCTCCCAAATCATCCCCTGCTCCCTCTCCCACAGAGTCCAAAAGACTGTTCTATACATCTGGGTCTCTTTTTGCTGTCTCGCATACAGGGTTATCGTTATCATCTTTATAAATTCCATATATATGTGTTAGTATACTGTATTGGTGTTTTTCTTTCTGGCTTACTTCACTCAGTATAATGGGCTCTAGTTTCATCCACCTCATTAGAACTGATTCAAATGTACTCTTTTTAATGGATGAGTAATATTCCATTGTGTATATGTACCATGGCTTTCTTATCCATTCATCTGCTGATGGACATCTAGGTTGCTTTCATGTCCTGGCTATTATAAACAGTGCTGCAATGAACATTGGGGTACACGTGTCTCTTTCAGTTCTGGTTTCCTCGGTGTGTATGCCCAGCAGTGGGATTGCTGGGTCATATGGCAGTTCTATTTCCAGTTTTTTAAGGAATCTCCACACTGTTCTCCATAGTGGCTGTACTAGTTTGCATTCCAACCAACAGTGTAAGAGGGTTCCCTTTTCTCCACACCCTCTCCAGTATTTATTGCTTGTAGAATTTTTGATAGCAGCCATTCTTACCAACGTGAGATGGTACCTCATTGTGGTTTTGATTTGCATTTCTCTTATAATGAGTGATGTTGAGCATCTTTTCGTGTGTTTGTTAGCCATCTGTATGTCTTCTTTGGAGAAATGTCTAGTTCTTTGGCCCATTTTTTGATTGAGTCATTTATTTTTCTGGAATTGAGCTGCAGGAGTTGTTTGTATATTTTTGAGATTAGTTCTTTGTCAGTTGCTTCATTTGCTATTATTTTCTCCCATTCTGAAGGCTGTCTTTTCACCTTGCTTATAGTTTTCTTTGTTGTGCAGAAGCTTTTAATTTTAATTAGACCCCATTTGTTTATTTTTGCTTTTATTTCCAATATTCTGGGAGGTGGGTCATAGAGGATCCTGCTGTGATATATGTCAGAGAGTGTTTTGCCTATGTTATCCTCTAAGAGTTTTTTGTAGTTTCTGGTCTTACCTTTAGATCTTTAATCCATTTTGAGTTTATTTTTGTGTATGGTGTTAGAAAGTGTTCTAGTTTCATTCTTTATAATTACTTTAAACATAAATAGATTAAATGCTCCAACCAAAATACAAAGACTGGCCAAAAGGATAGAAAAACAAGACCCATGTATATGCTGTCTACAAGAAACCCACTTCAAAACTAAAGACACATATAGACTGAAAGTGAGAGGATGGAAAAATATATTCCATGCAAATGGTAAGCAAAAGAAAGCTGGGTAGCTATCCTCATATCAAGCAAAATAGATCTTAAAATAAAGAAGGTTACAAGAGATAATCCAAGAGGAAGACATAACAATTGTAAATATCTATGCCCCCAACATAGAAGCACCTCAATATGTAAGACAAACACTGACAGACTTAAAAGGAGAAACTGACAGTAACACAACAATAGTAGGAGACTTTGACACCCCACTCACACCAATGGACAAATAATCAAAACAGGAAATTAATAATGAAACACCAGTCCTTAAATGATACATTAGATAAGATGGATCTCATTGATATCTTCAGGCCATTCCATCCAAATGCAGAGAATACACCTTCTTCTCAAGTGCACATGGAACATTCTCCAGGATAGACCACATCTTGGGTCATAATCAAACCTCAGAAAATTTAAGAAAATTTAAATAGTATCAAGCATCTTCTCTGACCACAATACTATGAGACTAGATATCAATTACAATAAAAAAAGGTAAGAAACACAAACACATGGAACACATTTCTAAATAGCCAATGGGTTACTGAAGAGTCAGAAGGGAAAATAAAAAAAAAAATTCTAGAAAGAAATGATGTTGAAAACATGACAACTCAAAACCTATGGGAAATAGCAAAAGAAGTTATAAGAGGGAAGTTTATAGCAGTACAATCTTCCTCAAGAAACAAGAAAAACATCAAATAGAAAACCTAACTTTACACCTAAAATAATTGGAAAAAGAAGAACAAAAAAACTCCAAAATTAGTAGAAGGAAAGAAATCATAAAGAGTTGAGCAGAAATATTGAAAAAGCAATGAAAGAAACAATAGTAGAGATTAATAAAACTAAAAGCTTCTTCTTTGAGAAGATAAACAAAATTGACAGGCCCTTTAGCCAGACTCATCAAGGAAAAAAAAAGAAGAATCAAATCAACAAAATTAGAGATGAAAAAGGAGAGGTCACAACAGACAATGCAGAAATACAAAGGATTATAAGAGACTATTATGAACAACTATATGGCAATAAAATAGATAATCTGGAGGAACTGGACAGATAATTAGAAAAAGTTCAATCTTCCAAGACTGTATCAGGAAGAAATAGAAATTATGAACAACCCAATTACAAGCACTGAAATTGAAGCTGTGATAAAAAATCTCCCCCAAAACAAAAGCCCAGGACCAGATGGTTTCACAGGAGAATTCTATCAAACATTTAGAGAAGAGCTAATGCCTTTCAAAAACTCTTTCAAAAAATTGCAGAGGAAGGAACACTTCCAAATTCATTCTTTGAGGCTATCATCACCCTGATTCCAAAATCAGACAAAGACAACACAAAGAAAGAAAACTACAAGCCATTATCACCGACAAACATAGATGAAAAATCCTCAAAAAATTTTAGCAAACAGAATTCAGCAACATATCAAAAAGCTCACACACCACAATCAAGTTGGGTTTATTCCAGGGATGCAAGAATTCTTCAGTATATGCAAATCAATCAATGTGATACACCATATTAACAAACTGAAAGATAAAAATCATATGATCATCTCAGTAGATGCAGAAAAAGCCTTTGACAGAATTCAGTACCCATTTATGATTAAAACTCTTCAAAAAATGGACATAGAAGAAACCTACCTCCAGATAGTAAAGGCCATATATGATAAACCCATAACAAACATTATTCTCAACGGTGAAACACTGAAAGCCTTCCCCCTAAGATCTAGAACAAGACAAGTTTGTCCACTTTTACCACTGTTATTCAAAATAATTTTGGAAGGCCTATTTACAACAACAGGAGAAGAATAAGAAATAAAAAGAATCCAGACCAGAAAAGAAGAAGTAAAGCTCTCACCATTTGCAGATGACATGACACATAAACATAGAAAACCTTAAAGATAATATCAGAAAATTACTGGAGCTAATCAGTGAATTTAGCAAAGTTTCAGGATACAAAATCAATACACAAAAATAACTTGCATTTTTATATACTAACAATGAAAAATCAGAAAGAGCAATTAAGGAATCAATCCCATTCACCAGTGTAAAAAAAATAAATAAATAATAAATATCTAGGAATAAACCTACCTAAGGAGACAAAAGAACTGTACACAAAAAATTGTAAGACGCTAATGAAAGAAATCAAAGATGACATAAACAGATGGAGACATATTACATGTTCCTGGGTAGGAAGAATCAATATTGTGAAAATGACTATACTATGAAATGCAATCTACAGATTCAGTGCAATCCCTACCAAATTACCAATGGCATTTTTCACAGAACTAGAGCAAAAAAAAAAAAAAAAAAAGCCCACAATTCATATAGAAACACAAAAGACCCCAAATAGACAAAGTAGTCTGGAGAAAGACTTCCTGACTTCATATTATACTACAAAGCTACAGCCATCAAGACAGTATGGTACTGGCACAAAAACAAAAGCATAGACTAATGGAACAAGATAGAAAGCACAGAAGTAAACTCATGCACCTATAGATACCTTATTTTTTTACAAAGGAGGCCAAGAATATACAATGGGGCAAAGGGAGCCTCTTCAATAAAGGGTGCTGTGAAAACTGCACAGCTACATGTAAAAGAATGAAATTAGAACATTTCCTAACACCATACACAAAGATAAACTCAAAGTGGATTAAAGACCTAAATGTAAGACCAGAAACTATAAAACTCTTAGAGGAAAACATAGGCAGAACACTCTATGATATAAATCAAAGCAAGATTGCCTATGACCCACCTCCAAGAGTAATGGAAATTAAAACAAAAGTAAACAAGTGGGACCTGATTAAACTTAAAAGCTTTTGTGCAGAAAAGGAAACCATAAGCAAGGTGAAAAGAAAACCCTCAGAATGGGAGAAAATAATAGCAAATGACACAATCTTCCAGATTTTGCCTAAGACTGTCAAACACTCTTTGAAAGCCTTGATCAGATGTTCTTTTGATTGGAGCTGTTTAAAGGAGAAATCTTTAAGAATCTGTATCCTAAGAGTTTCAGAAAATCTTCAAGCTGTATTTGTTTAAGACATAGCATTGCTTTAAAAACAGCCTAGCAATGCCATTTTCCTAATTTCAGTCTTTAAATTATTGTTCTTTGTTAATTTTTTAAATATACTCAGGAAATAATATCATTTTCCATCTCTTTTTGAAAGATCAACTGTGTCAATTGTGTAGGAGTTATTAAGCCAAAACATTTCTGTACTTCTCTAATCTTGAGTTATCAAAAACTTTATGTAAGTTAGTTTTGTCACCTTTATTTTGATAAATATCAAATACAATTTTTTAAAAATTGGCCTACAATTAGTTCATTTTTCTTTGGGGGAAGAAAGCCTTTGGAATCTTTCAATGTATGTATTTTTCCTTATCATTATATTTTCAAGAAACAGTTCATATTTTACCCATGTAATAAAGACCATTATGACTGGTAAAAAAAAAAAAAAATAGCAAATGAAACAACTGACAAAGTATTAATTTCTAAAACATACAAACAAACAAACAAACAAAAAAGTACAAGCAGCTCATACAACTCAATACCAGAAAGCAAACAATAAAATCAAAAAGTTGGGGAAAAAAATAAAACCTAAACAGATATTTTTCCAAGGAAGACATACAGATGGCTAACAAACACATGAAAAGATGCTCAACATTGCTCATTGTTGGAGAAATACAGATCAAAACTATAGTGAAATATTGCCTCACACTGGTCAGAATGGTCCTCATCAGAAAGTCTACAAACAATGAATGCTGAAGAGTGTGTGGAGAAGGTGGAGTGCTTTTGCACCGTTGGTGGGAGTGTGAATTCATACAGCCACTATGGAAGATGGTATGGAGATTCCTTAAAGGACTATAAATGGAATCACCATATGGCCCAGCAATCCGACTCCTGGGCATATACCCTGAGGAAACCAAAATTGAAAGAGACACATGTATCCCATTGTTCACTTAAGCACTATTTACAATAGCTAAAACATGGAGGAAACCTGATGTCCATCGAAAGATAAATGGATAAAGAAGTTGTGGAACATATTAACAATGGAATATTACTCAGCCATAAAAAGGAATGCGTTTGAGTCCGTTATAATGAGGTGGATGAACCTAGAAACTATTATACAGAGTTGAATGAGTCACAAAGAGAAAGATAAAAACAATACTCTGGTGCAGGAGGACTGAAAGGAGCCACTCCATGTTCAAGGGCAGGAGGGGCGGTGGTGAGGAGATACCCCTCATCCAAGGTAAAGAGCTGCGGCTGTGCTTTGCTGGAGTAGCTGTGAAGAGATACCCCATATCCAAGGTAGAGAAACCCAAGTAAGATGATAAGTGTTGTGAGAGGGCATCAGAGGGCAAACACACTGAAACCATACTCACAGAAAACTAGTGAATCTAATCACATGGACTACAGCCTGGTCTAATTCAATGAAACTAAGCCATGCCGTATGGGGCCACCCAAAATGGGCGGGTCATGGTGGACAGGTCTGACAGAATGTGGTCCACTGGAGAAGGGAATGGCAAGCCACTTCAGTATTCTTGCCTTGAGAACCCCATGAACAGTATGAAAAGGCAGAATGATAGGATACTGAAAGAGGAACTCCCAGGTCGGTAGGTGCCCAATAAGCTACTGGAGATCAGGGGAGAAATAACTCCAGAAAGAATGAAGGGATGGAGCCAAAGCAAAAACAATACCCAGCTGTGGATGTGACTGGTGATAGAAGGAAGGCCCGATGCTGTAAAGATCAATATTGCATAGGAACCTGGAATGTCAGGTCCATGAATCAAGGCAAATTGGAAGTGGTCAAACAGGAGATGGCAAAAGTGAATGTCAACATTCTAGGAATCAGCGAACTAAAATGGACTGGAATGGGTGAATTTAACTTCGATGACCATTATATCTACTACTGTGGGCAGGAATCCCTTAGAAGAAATGGAGTAGCCATCATGGTCAACCAAAGAGTCCAAAATGCAGTACTTGGATGCAATCTCAAAAACGACAGAATGATCTCTGTTCGTTTCCAAGGCAAACTATTCAATATAAGAGTAATCCAAGTCTATGCCCCAACCAGTAATGCTGAATAAGCTAAAGTTGAATAGTTCTATGAAGACCTACAAGACCTTTTAGAACTAACAGTCAAAAAGATGTCCTTTTCATTATAGGGACTGGAATGCAAAAGTCGGAAGTCAAGAAACACCTGGAGTAACAGTCAAATTTGGCCTTGGAATACGAAATGAAGCAGGGCAAAAGCTAATAGAGTTTTGCCAAGACAACGCAATGGTAATAGCAAACACCCTCTTCCAAAAACACAAGAGAAGACTCTACACATTGACATCACCAGATGGTCAACACCGAAATCATATTGATTATATTCTTTGCAGCCATAAATGGAGAAGCTCTATACAGTCAGCAAAAACAAGACCAGGAGCTGACTCTGGCTCAGATCATGAACTCCTTATTGCCAAATTCAGACTTAAATTGAAGAAAGTAGGGAAAACCAGTAGACCATTCAGGTATGACCTAAATCAAATCCCTTATGATTATACAGTGGAAGTGAGAAATAGATTTAAGGTACTAGATCTGATAGATCAAGTGCCTGATGAACTATGGAATGAGCTTCGTGACATTGTACAGGAGACAGGGATCAAGACCATTCCCATGGAAAAGAAATGCAAAAAGGCAAAATGGCTGTCTGGGAGGCCTTACAAATAGCTGTGTAAAGAAGAGAAGCGAAAAGCAAAGGAGAAAAGGAAAGATATAAGCATCTGAATGCAGAGTTGCAAAGAATAGCAAGAAGAGATAAGAAAGCCTTCCTCAGCGATCAATGCAAAGAAATAGAGGAAAACAACAGAATGGGAAAGACTAGAGATCTCTTCAAGAAAATTAGAGATACCAAGGGAACATTTCATGCAAAGATGGGCTCGATAAAGGACAGAAATGGTATGGACCTAACAGAAGCAGAAGATATTAAGAAGAGGTGGCAAGAATACACAGAAGAACTCTACAAAAAAGATCTTCACAACCCAGATAATCACGATGGTATGATCACTCACCTACAGCCAGACATTCTGGAATGTGAAGTCCAGTGGGCCTTAGAAAGCATCACTACGAACAAAGCTAGAGGAGGTGATGGAATTTCAGTTGAGCTATTTCAAATCCTGAAAGATGATGCTGTGAAAGTGCTGCACTCAATATGCCAGCAAATTTGAAAACGCAGCAGTGGCCACAGGACTGGAAAAGGTCAGTTTTCATTGCAATCCCAAAGAAAGGCAATGCCAAAGAATGCTCAAAGTACCACACAATTGCACTCATCTCACATGCTAGTAAAGTAATGCTCAAAATTCTCCAAGCCAGGCTTCAGCAATACGTGAACCGTGAACATCCTGATGTTCAAGCTGGTTTTAGAAAAGGCGGAGGAACCAGAGATCAAATTGCCAACATCTGCTGGATTATGAAAAAAGCAAGAGAGTTCCAGAAAAACATCTATTTCTGCTTTATTGACTATGCCAAAGCCTTTGACTGTGTGGATCACAATAAACTGTGGGAAATTCTGAAAGAGATGGGAATACCAGACCACCTAATCTGCCTCTTGAGAAACCTGTATGCAGGTCAGGAAGCAGCAGTTAGAACTGGACATGGAACAACAGACTGGTTCCAAATAGGAAAAGGAGTAGGTCAAGGCTGTATATTGTCAATCTGCTTATTTAACTTATATGCAGAGTACATCATGAGATATTCTGGACTGGAAGAAACACAAGCTGGAATCAAGATTGCCGGGAGAAATATCGATAACCTCAGATATGCAGATGACAACACCCTTATGGCAGAAATTGAAGAAGAACTAAAAAGGCTCTTGATGAAGGTGAAAGAGGAGAGTGAAAACGTTGGCTTAAAGCTCAACATTCAGAAAACGAAGATCATGGCATCCAATCCCATCACTTCATGGAAAATAGATGGGAAAACAGTGGAAACAGTGTCAGACTTTTTTGGGGGGGGGCTTCAAAATCACTGCAGATGGTGACTGCAGCCATGAAATTAAAAGATGCTTCCTCCTTGGAAGGAAAGTTATGTCCAACCTAGATAGAACATTCAAAAGCAGAGACATTACTTTGCCAACAAAGGTCCGTCTAGTCAAGCCTATGGTTTTTCCTGCGATCATGTATGGATGTGAGAGGTGGACTGTGAAGAGTGCTGGGCCCTGAAGAATTGCTGCTTTTGAACTGTGGTGTTGGAGAAGACTCTTGAGAGTCCCTTGGACTGCAAGGAGATCCAACCAGTCCATTCTGAAGGAGATCAGCCTGGTATTACTTTGGAAGGCATGATGCTAAAGCTGAAACTCCAATACTTTGGCCACCTCATGTGAAGAGTTGACTCATTGGAAAAGACTCTGATGCTGGGAGGGATTAGGGGCAGGAGGAGAAGGGGACGACAGAGGATGAGATGGCTGGATGGCATCACTGACTCGATGAACGTGAGTCTGAGTGAACTCCGGGAGTTGGTGATGGACAGGGAGGCCTGGCATGCTGCGATTCATGGGGTTGCACAGCGTCTGACACGACTGAGTGACTGAACTGAACTGAAGGCTTAAAAACTAATTTACTTATATTCATTAAATTATCCGTGTTAGTGTCAGTCACTCAGTTGTGTCTGACTCTTTGCAACCCCATGGACCCTGCCAGGTTCCTCTGTCTATGTGATTTTCCAGGCAAAAATAATGGAATGAGTTTCCATTCCCTTCACCGGGGGATCTTCCTGATCCAGGGATAGGACCCGGGTCTCCTGCAGTGCAGGCAGATTCTTCACTGTCTGAGCAACCAGGTAAGCCCAAATTTTTCATAAATTTTACTAAATTAGTTATAAAGTTTTTTCAATAATCTTAGGTAATCAATGGTAATAATCACTGCCCACCCCAGCCTGCACCACAAAAGTCTAAGATTTATACATTTACTTGCCAAAGTAAAAATCTTTAGAAGAAAATTTAATATTTGCTGAGGTAATACAAGAGGACTTTTAGGAAGCCCTATTCATACCTTCATGATACCTAACTCTTCTATTATACTTACTGATTTAGAATCAGCTAGCATAATTTTTCTTAAAAAGCCTTCAATTAGAGCAAATTCTAAAAATCTTATATACAAATTATCCTACCACTCACCAAAAGCCTATTAAACATCCTGTTCACTTACATGTCAATCCAACTCTATGCTGAAATTTAATATCCCAGACTGAAAACATCTGGTGATGTCATAAGGGCTGGTAGTGTTTTCCAGTTGATAGAACATTCTGCCAGGTTTGGATAACACCGAAAAAGCAGATGCTCCCTGATTACAAGTGGCATCGCATGTAAATGGGGAAAGACCTACATAAAATGATGCAAATGCTATCTACTGTGGGTTACACTGAAAGAAAAAGAGGGATGGAAGAAGCTTTGACATATGTCAGGGGACCTGTGAACCAAATGCAGGTACGGAGATCAGTACCAGATACCAGGGGCAGTACAGTTACTGGGAGTGCTCTCAGAAGCAACAGCTATAGGGGGTTATGAAGCAGGGTTAAGAGGAGGAAGCTGGTCTGTGATACAGGCAGGCAAAAGCCTCAGCTCAGCTCTCAGGGAGCACCAGGTATGGAATGGCCCTTAAGAGTTCTCTCAAAGTGAGTCAGGAGTCTGGGCTTATGTATCCCTGCCTCAGCCAGTTGCTGGATACAGGCTCCCTCTCCCTGCAGCCATGCAGAGAAGACAAAACGTTAGGAAGAGTGGCTCCCTTCAGGCCAGGACAACCCTGGAGGAGTAACTCAGCTAAGAGCTGCCAGCCACCTATACTGTCAAGAGCTGGGATCAGGACTGTTTCCAATTTTGGAGGTGTTGGGAAAAAGGGGAATTGAATAGTACACCACATCATCCATTACCATCCACACTTTGTTCCATTACCATCTATGAGTTTTGTATAACTTTTGGAAGTAGATCCTTCAGGAATCTGGTAGGCTTTTCCTGAGGGAAACATCTGTGAAGAAACCATGGCCCCCTTGCTGAAGCTGGCTGGTCTCCAGGCCTCATCTGATACTCATCAGCTCCCTCCTACTTCTATCCATTCCAGGTAAACTTTGAGATTGTTGTGCTTCCTGTAGAAGCATCCCTTCTCCAGAAGAACCAGACAAATTCTGAAAGTGGGTTACTGGAAGTGATGGTGAATGAGACCACTCATTTGTATCTCTTATTTCCTGTACTCATGTATTCTTTATTACAGGGAACACCACACAATATGCTGACCACTATGGTCTGAATGTTTATAATTTCCCCCTAAATTCATATGCCAAAATCCTAACGCCCAATATGATGGTATTGGTAGGTGAGGCCTTAGGGAAGTACTTAGGCCATGAGGTCAGAGCCCCATAAATGGACTAGTGCCCTTGTAAAAGATACCCCAGAGAGATCCCTTGCCCTTTTGTCCATGTGAGAACACAGTGAGAAGATGCTGGCTTCAAATCATAAAGTGGACCCTCCTTAGAAGGCAACCATGATGGTGCCTTTATGATGGACTTCCAGTGTCCATAATGGTGAGAAATAAAACTCTGCCATTTATAAGCTACCCAGTCTGTGACATTGTGTCACAGTGGCCTGAATGGACAAAGCCACTGGTGCTTAATGTCAAGTGTATTCTGAGTCCTTTAGGATAATGCCCCACCCAGCAGAGTATCATCGCTGAGCTGCTACCTCGGCTGGGACTGTTTGTTTCATCACTCTCAGGCTGAGAGCATCTTAGTCATGTGGTATGTGATAGGACCAGTGGCTCGCATGACTGTGCACCTACTGTCATACCTCCTTTAGTGTAAACAAGTCTCTTAGTTTGATGCTCTTACCTCACAGGCCAAGGCACTAATGTGAGGGTTCTGCTAATGACCAGGTGAGTCTATACCAATTACATATTCAGTGACTCAGGAAATAACCATCTAGGGTGGGAAGGAAGATATTTCACAGAGAAGGAAAAATATGTACAAATGTATGATTTGCTGAAGCACCTGTTAGGTTTAAGGTAATTATATGCATGTCAGTAGAGCTTCAGTATAAGGGTAAAAAGGAAGACTGAAGTAAGAGGTAAGAGGGGGCATGTCATATAGACCGCTGAATGGCAGATTAAAGAAGGCAGACATTTTCAACAGCAAAATATTTTGATGAAATTTATATTTTCTACAACTTTACTCTATAAGAGTCTGGATGTCAGATTAAAAAGAGTAAGACTAGTTAGGAAGATTTGTAAAAGACAATATGTGTGATGTGAGAAAAAGAGAGTATTAAAAAAATCACGACAGGTTTTTGGCTTGAGAAAGGAGAAAGGCAGACTCGCCATTAACTTAGATGGAGAAAACTGTAGGAGGAGCTTGACTAGGGGAGAAGATCAGCAGTTCAGTTGGACATATTACATTTCTAAGTGGAGATGTCAAGGAGGCAGCTGGCTGTATTAATATGGAGTTTAAGGGAAAGCTCCAGGCTGGGGGTATAAATCTGGGAAACACAAGCAAAAATAATTTAAAATTAAGCTACTAAGAGAGATCTCCAGTGTAAAGAGTGTAAATAACAACAAAGGTCCAAGACTGAACCTTGTACTTTCCAAAACTCAGAAGTAAGGAGGGTGAGGAGGAATCAGGAGGATGACTTTGTGGAGCTGACTTCAGCTTATAATACACAATCAAGAATTTTCCAGAGGAATTACCCTTCTCGAATTGGAGCTTTCCATAAGGCATGCTATTTGATCCAGTTCTGTGACATTTCTTCTACCTTGCTCTGCTAGCTTCACTACAATATTCATGGTTTTGGCCTTGGGCTCTAGGAGTCTTTCCAGTTCTCAGGGTCCACATTAAAGAAGATCCTACACCGACTGCTTTCATCTTCAAGATAAGAGAAATAGTATCTTAAAAGCAGTGGATAAAAAAGCCTTAGAGCAGTGATTCTCAAGCTTGGCTGAATCTCTGTACTCATCTGAATCACTTTTCTAAAAATATGCACTCCAGGGTCTCTCTCTTAAGCATGGATTAAAGCAAGCCCAAGTAGGGTCCAGATATGATATTACTTAAACTCATGCAACCTTGGTGGACTCATCAGTAACAGTGGAGTTCAAACACCTTTCTATTTCCAGTACAGCACCTCAAATGCTGCAGAAATGCAAAGAACACTTAAAACATGCTATCTTATTACCCTTAGTATCCCTCTCCCCCAGGATGCCTACTCTTTTCCCTGACTTTTTATTGTGGTAAAATACACATAACATAGAATTTACCATTTTTAAGTGTTCAGTGACATTGAGAATATTCACATGATTGTGCAACTGCTCCCTATTTTTTAAACATAAGTCTTTCATTGGAACACATTTAGATCCACAGAAAGTTGCAGAGATAGTGCAGACTTTCATATACTCCTTGTCCAGTTCCCCCTATTGTTAACATCTTACAATATGATGGGATATTTGTTAAAACTATGAAACCAACATTGATTCTAGACTTAAAATTTCACCAGTTTTTGTTTTTTGTTTTTTTGTTTTTTTTTTTCATTTGAAGTTCTTTTATACTCCTGGATCAAATCCAGGATACTCCCCTTCCTATTAAAAAAAAAAAATTACATTTAAGTTTATACAAAGGTCTTTCTGAGACCATGCTTTATTTTGCTATCAACAAATTGACTGTTTCCCTTTTTTATGTATTAAGGTAGAAACAATTCATACTTTCTAGGGACCAGGAAAAAATATTCCTCCTTGTGAACAAATAGTGTATCTTCCGGATGCCACTGCAGCTGGGCTGCCAGCTGTAGACTCAGCTTTGGAAGCAACTTTCACACCTTGACTTCACTTTATAGAGAGGTAGCCAGCAATTGTATCTATGAAGCCACACTACATAAAAGACACTAAGCATCATGAGCAAGATAGTCCTACTTCTCAGCATGGAAAATCAAGCTCAGGCTCATCGAGTGATCGTGTATTCATTCAACACTCATTGTGATCTTACTGTACACTGGCATTATGGTAAGCACTTGAAATACAAAAATCAACAAGGCAAAGTCTATGCCCTCAAGGTGTTCAGTTTACTGGAAGATATAGACATATAAGAAAGATATCATAATACACTGAAATAAAGGCTAGTGAAAGTACAAGTCACTCAGTCATGCCTGACTCTTTGTGACCCCATGGACTATACAGTCCATGAAATTCTCTAGGCTAGAATACTGGAATGGGTAGCCTTTCCCTTCTCCAGGGGTTCTTCCCAAACCAGGGATCAAACCCAGATCTCCCACATTGCAGGCTGATTCTTTACTGGCTGAGCCACAAGGGAAGCCCAAGAATACTGGAATGGGTAGCCTATCCCTTCTCCAGAGGATCTTCCCAACCCAGGAATTGAACCGAGGTCTCCTGCATTGCAGGCAGATTCTTTACCAACTGAGCTGATTAAGGTAAATGTAGATTACAATAAGTGTGATGAGGTCAAGTGAGGCTTCTCCTAGAAGACACAATGGCTAGGTTTCAAGAAGAGAAAGCTCATCCGGGATGGACATACAGAATGTTACAAGTATAGTGAACATGAATAAAAGGAAAAGAGACATGAGAAAATATGGCAAATCTGGTCCTTTAAGTAGTTTGTTATGGCTAAAGTGTTACTGTGTGTGTGTATGAGAGGAGAAGGTTTCTAGTTAAAAAAAGGATGAGCCTGTTTATGTGGGAAAGCCTGAATGTGATATGAGATGTTCATGCATTCAGACTTAATTCTGAATGGGATGTAGATTCTTCAAAGAGGTGATCAACTCATATTTCTACTAATCTACACATATATTAATGCAAAACTAAACCAGTGCCAAGAAATGCCTACCGCCATGCTTCTCATTTTGTAAGAAAAATTAACTGCTGTTTGTTTAAGCTACTGTAAATACTTTCTACTAATAGTAGCCTTATGAATTCTTTACTTATAACCTACATCTTCCACTATTGTCTTATATTCCAATCTCTCGTTGAGATTATGTCTTTATGACACCTAGAGATGCTATCCATTCCCAGAGATATCCACAGTAGAACCAATGCTGCCAGGTAAAGACAAAGTAGGCACACGTGGAGAATACATTTGAGTGCTACAGAAAGCATACATCACTAAAATGCTGTAAGAAGGAAGATAAGTGAAACTAAGGGGTGCATAATAATCAGATGACATGAGTCCCACAACAGCCTCGTGTGTGAGCTATGCTCAATGACTTGCTGACAGTTCTGCCTCTGAAACAACACTAACTGGAAAAGTTAGAATCAGAGGTATACAGTTTTAGAATCAGAGTACCAACATCTCTCTGCATTGGGTAAGCTGATTGCAGATAGTATTTGGCCGGTTAGTCGGGATATAACTACAGCTGACCCTCTGAGCAAGGGTTTGAACAGCATGCGTCCATTTTTTTTTTCAATGGTCAATACCACAGTACAACACACCCTGTGATTGATTAAATCCATGATTGGTCGAATCCTCAGATGCAGAATCATGGTCGTGAAGGAACCTCGAATATGGAGAAACCCAAAGATACAGAGGGCTGACTATAAATTATACATGGATTTTTGACTGCACAGGGGGTCACTATCCCTAACTCACAGGTTGTTCAAGTGTCAAATGTATTGACTGAGATGTGAAGGTGTAAGTATATTAAGAGTATGAGCAGGAGTCTAATCTTCTGTTGGTCAGTGTGAGCACTTCACACATACTCATTTAATAATTCAGCTCTATTAACTCTATAGCATAAGAGGAAAAGGAGTTAAACTGGAAAAATTAATCTCACTGTAATTAAGTTGTGTTTTCAATTATCTGAACTGCTATATTTCACCAAAATGTTTAAAAGTGTAGTAATAAGCAGGTTGTGTGTTTTTTACTGTTCAACTAAAAGAAAAAAGAAAAAGATAATCAAGGTTATACTCAATGCCACCATTCTAGATGAAATAGTATCAATAAATTTTGAATTATTGGGTACATTTTCTTCATTCCATTAATTATACTCCTCATTGCAATCTTGGCCTATTAGAAAAGAAGTATGCTTACTAATACCAAAGAGACAAATAAAAATCTTTTGAAAGGATTATCACTATCGGTGTTAGACCACAAAAACTAATCAGTTTTATGAATGCTTGCTCAAATCATGGTATTATCAATCAGTTATTGAAGTGTTGCAAGAGTACACTTTTTAAAGATTTGTTATCTGCTTCCTTTGCATTTAACTATAAAACAACTTCTCTTGCTAACATGGTACTAATAGTACTACCCCTGAGTCTTACTTTTTCTAGCTGTTAAATGGTTAGAATTCTTGCTATGTTAGGTGTTATGAGGGTTAATAAATTTATCATTAAATGGCTAGAGCTTCTGGGAGCAATGATCTTCTCTATTCTGTCTTTAGGGAGGCATTATGGTGCGGTGAAAAATTACAGGTTTTCAAAGAAGAGAGACTTTGGCTTAAAAAACTCTTCTTCGACAAGTCATTACATCTCTCTGACTCTCAGTTTTCTCACTTTTAAAATAGAGACAAATACTCACTCTTAGATTGGCTTTTACATAAAATTAAATAAGACTATGTTGAAATCCTTTAAGTATTAGGTATCAGGTTGCAAAATAGGTGTGCACAGAATTTGCTTATTTATATTCCTATAAAAGGCAAAACCAGAAAATACTCAAAATGAGCAAGTGAGAAGCTGAGCAAGACACTCGGGAACACGCAGGACCAAGATCAGTTTAGGATTACAGCAGGCCAAGGAGTTTCAGGACAAAGAGACAAAAAATATCCTATTCCTTATCCCCAATCAAGAAGCAGTGGGAACCTCTTACAAGCTACTACCTAGAATCAGGGGAGCTGAAACAGAAGAGGCTCACATTTGGACTTAAAAATCACACACTCCACATGTAGCATCACTGTTCTACCTCAAGCAACTTTGGTAACTTGCACTTTTAACAGATTTTTAGAACTGTAAAACTGGATAGAAGTGACTTTTTCTTATTAATACAATTTCCAAAACAAAAGAAAAACACCATCAAGTTCTCTTTGGTTTCAAAAATGTTTCCATATTGCAGATGCAATATTGCCTATTGCATATTTCTCTCTTTTTAACTGAGGTGACATTTGTTTACAATATTATATAAGTTTCAACTGTAGTACAACATTGTATTTCAACTTTTGTATATACTACAGTGTGCTCACCGCCAGAGTTCATACTGCACCATCACCACACAATTGACCACCTTTATCCATTCCCACACCCTACAACAGCTTTCCCCTCTGGTAGTCACTACTCTGCTCTCTGTATCTATATTTTAATTTTGCTTTGATTTGTTCATTTATTTTACTTCATTATTTTTATATTCCACATATGAGTGAAATCAGACACTATTTGTCTCTCTCCATTTGACTTATTTCACTTAGCATAATAGCCTCAAGGACCATCCATGTTGTTTCAAGTGGCAAAATTTCATCCTTTGATAGTTAAGTGATACTTCATTATATATATATATATGTATATATGTGTGTGTGTGTGTGCATATATATATATATATACTGTACATCATATATTTTTTCATCCATTTATCCATCAATGATCACTTCATTTCAGTTCAGTTCAGTCGCCCAGTCGTGTCCAACTCTTTGCGACCCCATGAATCACAGCACGCCAGGCCTCCCTGTCCATCACCAACTCCCAGAGTTCACCCAGACTCACATCATACATGACCACAGGAAAAACCATAGCCTTGACTAGATCTGCCAGAAATGCAGGAGACCCCGTTTCAATTCCTGGTTTGGAAAGATCTGCTAGAGAAGGGATAGGCTACTCACTCCAGTATTCTTGGGCTTCCCCTGTGGCTCAGCCAGTAAAGAATCCACCTGAAATGCAGGAGACTTGGATTCAATCCCCACTTTGAGATGATCCTCTGGAGAAAGGAAAGGGACTCCAGGGTTTTGGCCTGGAGAATTCCATGGACTGTATAGTTCATGGGGTTGCAAAGAGTCTGACATAACTGAACAACTTTCATTTTCATGAGTTCTTCATATATTATGGATATTAACTCCTTATTGGACATATGATTTTCAAATATCTTCTCCTGTTTGGTAGGTTTTCTTTTCATTTTTTGATGGTCTCTTTTGCTGTGCAAAAGATACTTTTTAGTTTGATGTAATCTCACTTGTTTATTTTTGCTTTTGCTGCCCTTGCCAGAGGAGATATATCTAGAAAGATACTACTAAGACCAAGGTCAAAGTGTGTACTATATTTTCCTCTAGCCTAGTTTTATAGTTTCAGGTCTTACATTCATGTCTTTAATCCATTTTGAGTTGACTTTTGTGTATGGTGTGGTATAGTAATCCAGTTTTATTCTTTTGCAACATGGCTATCAGGTTTTCTGAACACCATTTATTGAAGAGATTATCCTTTATCCATTGTTATCCTTTATCAATTATATATTCTTGATTCCTTGTCATTAATTGTTCATATATTTGTGTGTTTATTTCTGGGCTCTCAGTTATCCCATTGACTGGTGTGTCTGTTTTTTTTTTTTTTCTTTGTTTTTTTCTTTCCCAATATCATGTGGTTTTGGTTACTATACCTGTGTAGTATAATTGAGATCAGAAAGTCTGATACTTCCAACTTTGTTCTTTTTCTCTCATGATCACTTTAGCTGTTTGGATTCTTTTTTGAAAAATTAATTTATTTATTGAAATTGTATGCTAATTACTTTACAATGCTGTAGTGGTTTTTGCATACATTAACATGAGTCAGCTGTGGGTGTACATGTGTTCCCAATCCTGAAATCCCTCCCACCTCCCTCCCCATCCCATCCCTCAGAGTCATCCCAGTGCATTGGCCCTGAGCACACTGTCTCATGCATCTAACCTGGACTGAAGATCTATTTAACATATGGTAATATTCATATTTCAATGTTATTCTCTCAAATCACCCCACCCTCGCCTTCTCCCACAGAGTCCAAAAGTCTGTTCTTTACATCTGTGTCTCTTTTGCTGTCTCACATATAGGGTCATCGTTACCATCTTTCTAAATTCCATATATATGTGTTAATATACTGTATTGGTGTTTTCCTTTCTGATTTACTTCACTTTGTATAATAGGATCCAGTTTCATCCACCTCATTAGAACTGATTCAAATGCATTCTTTTTAATGGCTGAGTAATATTTCATTGTGTATATGTACCACAAATTTATTATCCATTCGTCTGCTGATGGACATCTAGGTTGCTTCCATGTCCTAACTATTGTAAACAGAGCTGCAGTGAACATTGGGGTACATGTGTCTCTTTCAATTCTGATTTCCATGGTGTGTATGCCCAGGAGTGGGATTGCTGGGTCATATGGCAGTTCTATTTCCAGTTTTTTAAGGAATCTCCACACTGTTCTCCAGAGTGGCTGGACTAGTTTACATTCCCACCAACAGTGTAAGAGGGTTCCCTTTTCTCTGCACCCTCTCCAGCATTTATTGTTTGTAGACTTTTGGATTGCAGCCATTCTTACTGGCGTGAGATGGTACCTCATTGTGGTTTTGATTTGCATTTCTCTGATAATGAGTGTTGTTGAGCATCTTTTCATGTGTATGTTAGCCATCTGTATGTGTTCTTTGGAGAAATGTCTGTTTAGTTCTTTGGCCCATTTTTTGATTGGGTCATTTATTTTTCTGAAATTGAGGTGCATAAGCTGCTTGGTTTTTGTTTTTGTTTTTGTTTTTTTGAGATTAATTCTTTGTCTGTTGCTTCATTTGCTATTATTTTCTCCCATTCAGAAGGTTGTCTTTTCACCTTGCTTATAGTTTCCTTTGTTGTGCAAAAGCTTTTATTATTTAGTCCCATTTGTTTATTTTTGCTTTTATTTCCATTACTCTGGGAGGTGGGTCCTAGAGGATCCCACTGTGATTTATGTCAGAGAGTGTTTTGCCTATGTTCTCCTCTAGGAGTTTTATAGTTTCTGGTCTTATATTTAGTTCTTCAACCAATTTTGAGTTTATTTTTATTCATGGTGTTAGAAAGTGTTTTAGTTTCATTATTTTAGAGGTGGTTGACCAGTTTTCCTAGCACCACTTGTTAAAGAGATTGTCTTTTCTCTATTGTATATTCTTGCCTCCTTTGTCAAAGATAAGGTGTCCGTAGGTGTATTTATCTCTGGAATTTCTATTTTGTTCAAATGATTTATATTTCTTTCTTTTTTTAAAAATTTTTTAAAATTTTATTTTATTTAACTTTATAATATTGTATTGGTTTTGCCATATATCAAAATGAATCTGCCACAGGTATACATGTGTTCCCCATCCTGAACCCTCCTCCCTCCTCCTTCTTTGTGCCAGTACCATACTGTCTTGACGACTGTAGCTTTGTAGTACAGTCTGAAGTCAGGAAGGGTGATTCCTTCAGTTCCATTCTTCTGTCTCAAGATTGCTTTGGCTATTCGAGATTTTTCGTATTTCCATACGTATTGTGAAATTATTTGTTCTAGTTCTGTGAAAAATACTGTAGGTAGCTTGATAGGTGTTGCACTGAATCTATAGATTGCTTTCAGTAGTATACTCATTTTCACTATCTTGATTCTTCTGATCCATGAACATGGTATATTTCTCCGTCTATTTGTGTCCTCTTTGATTTCTTTCATCAGTGTTTTATAGTTTTCTATGTATAGGTCTTTTGTTTCTTTAGGTAGATTTATTCCTAAGTATTTTATTTTTTTCCATCACAATGGTGAATGAAATTGTTTCTTTAAATTCTCTATTTTCTCATCATTAGTGTATAGGAATGCAAAGAATTTCTGTGTGTTAATTTTGTATCCTGCAACATTACTATATTCATTGATTAGCTCTAGTAATTTTCTGGTGGTATTAGGGTTTTCTATGTAGAGCATCATGTCATCTGCAAACAGTGAGAGTTTTACTTCTTTTCCAATCTGCATTCCATTTATTTATTTTTCTTCTCTGATTGCTGTGGCCAAAACTTTCAAAACTATGTTGAATAGTAGTGGTGAGAGTGGGAATCCTTGTCTTGTTCCTGACTTTAGGGGAAAGGCTTTCAATTTTTCTCTACTGAGGATAATGTTTGCTGTGGGTTTGTATATAGCTTTTATTGTTTTGAGGTATGTTGCTTCTATTCCTTCTTTCTGGAGGGTTACTATCATAAATGAATGTTAAATTTTGTCAAAGGCTTTCTCTGCATCTATTGAAATAATCATATGGTTTTTATCTTTCAATTTGTTAATGTGGTGTATCACATTAATTGACTTGCAAATACTGAATAATCCTTGCATCCCTGGGATAAAGCCCACTTGGTCATGATGTATGATCTTTTTAATATGTTGTTGGATTCTGTTTGCTAGAATTTAGTTGAGGATTTGTGCATCTATGTTCATCAGTGATATTGGCCTGTAGTGTTCTTTTTTGGGGGCATCTTTGTCGGGTTTTGCTAATAAGGTGATGGTGGCTTCATAGAATGAGTTTGGCAGTTTACCTTCCTCTGCAGTTTTCTGGAAGAGTTTGAGTAGGATAGGTGTTAGCTCCTTAGATTTTTGGTGGAGTTCAACTGTGAAGCCATATGTTCCTGGGCTTTTGTTTGTTGGAAGATTTTTGATTATCATTTGGATTTCCATGCTCGTGATGGATTTGTTAGGATTTTCTATTTCTTCCTGGTTCAGTTTTGGAAGGTTATACTTTTCTACGAATTTGTCCCTTTCCTCCAAGTTGTCTGTTTTATTGGCATATAGTTGCTGATAGTAGTCTCTTATGATCATTTGTATTTCTGTGTTGTATGTTGTGATCTCCATTTTCATTTCTAATTTTGTTGATTTGATTTTTCTTTTTTTCTGGCTAATGGTTTGTCTATTTTATTTATTTCTCAAAGAACCAACGTTTGGTTTTGTTGATTTTTGCTATAGTCTCCTTTGTTTCTTTTTCATTTATTTCTGTCCTAATTTTTTATGATTTCTTTCCTTCTACTAAACCTGGGGTTCTTCATTTCTTCTATTTCTAGTTGCTTTAGGTTTAAAGTAAGGTTACTTATTTGATTTTTTTCTTGTTACTTGAGGTAAGCTTGTACTGCAATGACCCTTGCCCTTAGCACTACTTTTACTGAATTCCATAGGTTTTGGGTTGTTGTGTTTTTATTTTCATTCGCTTCTATGCATATTTTGATTTCTTCTGTGATTTGTTGGTTATTCAGAAGCGTGTTGTTCAGCCTCCATATGTTGGAATTTTCAATAGATTTTTTCCTGTAGTTGCAATTTTATCTTACTGCATTGTGATCAGAAAAGATGCTTGAAATGATTTCAGTTTTTTAAAAACTTACCAAGGCTAGATTTATGCCCAGGATGTGATCTATCCTGGAGAAGTTTCTGTGTGCACTTGAGAAAAAGGTTAAATATACTATTTTGGAATGAAATGTCCTATAGATATCAATTAGGTCTAACTGGTCCATTGCATCATTTAAAATTTGCCTTTCTTTGCTAATTTTCTGTTTAGTTGATCTATCCATAGGTTTGAGTGGGGTATTAAAGGCTATCATTATTACTGTGTTACTGTTAATTTCCCCTTTCATACTTGTTAGCATTTGCCTTACATATAGTAGTGCTCCTCTGTTGGGTGCATATGTATTTATAATTCTTATATCATATTCTTGATTTGATTCTTTGATCATTATGTAATGTCCTTCTTTGTCTATTTTCACAGCCTTTATTTCAAAGTATATTTTATGTGATATGAGTATTGCTACTCCTGCTTTCTTTTGGTCTTCATTTGCAAGAAATATCTGTTTCCACCCCTTCACTTTCAGTCTGTATGTGTCCCTTGTTTTGAGGTGGGTCTCTTGTAGACAACATATATAGGGGTCCTGTTCTTTTATCCATTCTGCCAGTCTTTGTCTTTTGGTTGGGGCATTCAACCCATTTACATTTAAGGTAATTATTGGTAAGTATGATCCCATTGCCATTTATATTGTTGTTTTGGGTTCGAGTTTATAAACTTTTTCTGTGGTTCCTGTCTAGCGAAGATCCTTTAGCAGTTGTTGGAGAGATGGTTTGGTGGTGCTGAATTCTCTGAGCTTTTGCTTGTCTGTAAAGCTTTTGATTTATCCTTCATATTTGAATGAAATCCTTGCTGAGTATAGTAATCTGGGTTGTAGATTTTTCTCTTTCATCACTTTAGGTATGCCCTGCCATTCCCTACTGGCCTGAAGAGTTTCTATTGAAAGATCAGCTGTTATTCTTATGGGAATCCCCTTCTGTGTTATT
Organism: Bos taurus; assembly: GCF_002263795.3. NCBI lineage: Eukaryota > Metazoa > Chordata > Mammalia > Artiodactyla > Bovidae > Bos > Bos taurus. The sequence continues at coordinate 28,121,127 of NC_037357.1, forward strand.
TGTTGCTTTTCGTTTCCTGGTTTTAATACTTGCTCTTTGTGTTTGTTCTTGGTTGATTTGATTAATATGTGTCTTGGGTTGCTTTGCCTTGGGTTTATCCTGTTTGGGGCTCTCTGGGTTTCTTGGACTTGAGTGGCTCTTTCCTTCCCCATTTTAGGGAAGTTTTAACTATTATCTCCTCAAGTATTTTCTCGTGGCTTTTTTTTTTTTTTTAAACTTCTTCTTCTGAGACTCCTATGATTCAAATGTTGGGGCATTTGTCATTGTCCCAGAGGTCTCTGAGTTTGTCCTCATTTCTTTTAATTCCTTTTTCCTCTCTGCTTCATTTATTTCCACCATTTTATCTTCCACCTCACTTATCCTATCTTCCAACTCACTTATTCTACTGTTGGTTCCCTCCAGAGTGCATTTAATCTCAGTTATTGCATTATTCATTATTGACTGACTCTTTTTATTTCTTCTAGGTCCTTGTTAAACATTTCTTGCATCTTCTCAATCCTTGTCTCCAGGCTATTTATCTGTAACTTCATTTTGTTTTCAAGATTTTGGATCATCTTCACTATCATTATTCTGAATCATTTTTCAGGTAGACTCCCTATCTTCTTCTCTTTTGTTTGGTTTGGCGGGCATTTGTCATGTTCCTTTACCTGTTTAATATTTCTCTGCCTTTTCATTTTGTTTATATTGCTATGTCTGGATTGTCTTTCTGTATGTTGGAAGTTTGTGGTTCCTCTTTATTGTGGAGGTTGCTCCCTATGGGTGGGGTTGGACGAGTGGCTTGTCAAGGTTTCCTGGTTAGGGAATCTTGTGTCAGCGTTCTGATGGGTGAAGCTGGATCTCTTCTCTCTGGGGTGCAATTAAGTGTCCAGTAATGAGTTTTGAGGTATCCACAAGTTTGGTGTGACTTTTGGCAGCCTGTATTTAATTTTCAGGGTTATGTTTCTGTGTTGCTGGAGAATTAGCATGGTATGTCTTGCTCTGGAACTTGTTGGCTCTTGAGTGGAGCTTGGTTTCAGTGTAGGTATGGAGGCTTTTGGATGATCTCTTATTGATTGATGTTTCCTGGAGTCAAGAGTTCTCTGGTGTTCTCAGGTTTTGGGCTTAAGCCTCCTGCCTCTGGTTTTCAGTCTTCTTCTTACAGTAGCCTCAAGACTTCTCCATCTATACAGAACCGATGATAAAACATCTAGATTAATGGTGAAAAGATTCTCCACAGTGAGGGACACCCAGAGAATTTCACATGGAGAATAGAAGAGGGAGAAGGGAGACAGAGATGACCAGGAGGAGAAGTGGGGGAATCAAAAGGGGAGAGATTAATCTAGCCAGTAATTAATTCCCTTTTTTCTCTCTACAGTCTGGAACACTCAGACAGGTTCATGGAATTACATAGAGAAGAGAAGAGGGAGGAGAGTGATAGAAGTGACCAGGAGGAGAAGAGGGGGAGTCAAGAGGAGAGAGACAAATCTAGCCAGTAAACAGTTCCCTAAGTGCTCTCCACAACCCAGAACACCCAGAGAGATTAACAGAGTTAAGTAGAGAAGAGAAGGGAGAGGGAGGAGACAGAAGTGACCTAGGGGAGAAAAAGGAGTGTCAAAAGGTGAGAAAGCAATCAAGTCAGTAATCACACCCCTAAGTAAAAATGGGTACTGAAGGTTAGATTCTTAAAGGTACAAAATTGATAAGAAATACCAAAAAGCAAAGACTAAAAATCTAGAGTAGTGGTTAGACTCTCAAATATACAATATTAAAAATACAAAACAAAATCAGTCTAAAAAATTTGCTTTAAAAATAGGGTTTTTTATTTTTGCAAGGTAATAGTAGGTTATAAAAATGAAAATTAAAGGAGTAATAAATAACTTTAAAATAAAAAAATTAAAATTAAAAAATGCTAATAGTAAAAATATATCTAGGAATTTCTCTGGAGCTGTTGAGGGCAGTGTGTGGTCAGTTCAGTTTCAGATAGTTCCTTGTTCCAGCTTATACTTCTTCTCAAGGTCTATAGGCCCCTTCCAATGCTTAGTCAATTCTAAGTACAGGATTTTAATCTGTTGCACCTGTCACTTCCAGAGTGGTTCCCTCTTCTTTGTTTATTTTGGCTTCCTCTGTTTGCAAGTCTTTTCAGTGTCTAATTTCAGCCCTGACATAAGGGGGCAAAGGTGGTTACTTATTTAGGCTCACTTGTTCAGTTGCTCTGTGGGGAGGGAGGAACACTGCAAACAAATATCACTGGCATGTGTGGGGAGTACTAGCAGTGCATGGACCATACTGAGTTTGCCCCAGCTCACGGCGCATGTGCTTTCCCAGTCTACACTGCTCAGGCTCCAGGTTGCTCTGCAGGGGAACTGTCCGAAGCGAGCCCTGGGTTTCATGCACTTCCCAGGTCTAAGCTGCTCAGGTTCAGGTTCTCAGGTACTCCACAAAGGCACAGACTCGGTGGGGCTTGCGTTTTGTACCCTTCCCAGGTCCAAGAAGCTCAGGCGACCAGGTGTTTGGCGAATGCACTGTCCCGGGGGGCTATGAGTCTTAATCACCTCCCTGGTCCCAGCCACTGGGTTTCCTGGGTGGGCGGGTAAAGCACCACCTAAGGTGTGCCGTGTGTCTCCTCTGGGGAGCTAATCTCTGGCTGTGACCCTCCTGGCAGGTGTCAACTGTCCAGGATCTCAGGAAGACTTCGTTAGCAGCTGGGAGCCTGCTCACAGTTTGGAGGAGGATGCTGTTTCTGGGTCTGAGATTGTCCTTTGCCTTCCAGCTCTAGCTGTTGCCTGCCTGCCTCTCTGCCTCTGGTGGGAGAAGGGGCCAGTCCAGAGTTGGCTAGCTCTCCTTTGATATTTGTTTAATCCTTTGTTCTGTGAGTAGGCCAGGCTGTGCCTTAGGTTAGAGTTTTTTTGGGAAAGTTCTCTCTCTCTCTCTCTTTTGTTTTTCTCTGACTATCCCACAGTTTGGGTTGCTGTCTTATGTTAGCTCCCTCAGATTGTCCTCAGGGCATTCAGGCCTGGTCCTTACCCTAAGCATGGAACTCATGCCTCCCTGTTCAGCCCCTGCTCGCTGATGGCAGACATGAGCATCTGGGCTACTTCTCTGCTTGGAGTTACATTTAGGCTCATATTCTGTGGTTTTTTTTTTTTTTTTCCCCTCCCAGTTATGTTGCCATCTGAGATTCCAAAACTCCCCACAGACCCGGCGGTGAGAGCGTTTCCTGGTGTTTGGAAATTTCTCCTCCTTCACAACTCCCTCCCCGTGATGGGTCTCCATACCTAACTCTTTTGTCTCTCTTTTTGTCCTTTATATTTTGTCCTACCTCCTTTTGAAGAGAACGGGCTGCCTTTCTGGGCGCCTCGTGTGCTCTGTCAGCATTCAGAAGCATTCAGAATTTGTTTTGTGGAAGTTACTCAGCATTCAAATGTTTTGGGGTTCTTTTTTTTGTTCCATATAAGTTTTAATATTTTTTATTCTATTTCTGTGAAAAATGTCACTGAAATATTGATAACGATGGCATTGAATCTATAGATTGCTTTAGGTATCATGGACATTTCAAAATGTTAATTCTTCCAACCCATGAACACAGAATATCTTTCCATTTAATTATATCTTCTTTAATTTCTTTCAAGATTATCTTATAGTTTTCAATTTACATGTCTTTCACCTCCTTTCTTAAATTTATTCCTAGCTATTTTACTCTACTTTTTGCAATTCCAAATACAATTGTTTTATTAATTTCTATTTCTGTTAGTTCATTGTTAGTGCATAGAAATGGAATAGATTTTTGTATATTGATTTTTATTCTGCATTTTTACTGTATTTGTTTATTATTTATAATACTTGTTTAGTGGAGTTTTTAGGATTTTCTATATATTAGATTATATCATCCACAAATATTGACAACTTTACTTCTTCCTTTCCAGTTTTGATGCCTTTTATCTCTTTTTCTTGCCTAACTGCTCTGGCTAAGACTTGCAATAACATGTTGAGTAAGAGTGGTGAGAATAGGCATCCTTGTCTTGTTCCTAATCTTAGAAGGATAACTTTCACTTTTTTACTGTTAAAACAGTGAAAAATGTGTTAGTTGTGAGCCTTTATTGTGTGGAGGCATGTTTATTCTACATTCATTTCATTGAGATTTTTAATCATAAATTGGTGCTAAATTTTGTCAAATGCTTTTTCCCCATCTATCAAGATGACCATATGATTTTTATCTTTGATTTTGTTAATGGCATGTATCACTTTGATTGACTTGCAGATGCTGAACCTTCCTTGCATCCCTGGAAAAAATGCTACTTGATCATGCTGTATTATTTTTATAATGCATTGTTATATTTAGTTTGCAAATACTTCGTTGAAGATTTTTGCATCTATATTCATCAAAGATATTGGCCTGTATTTACTTTTTGTGCAGTCCTTGTTTTATTTTGGTATCAGGGTAATGCTAGCCTCATAAAATGAGTTAGAAAGCATTCACACTTCTTCAATTTTTTGGAAGATTTGAGTATAGGTATTAAATCTTCTTTGAATGTTTTGTAAAATTCACCTGTGAAGCCATCTGGTTCTGGACTTCTGTTTCTTGGGAGTTTCTCTATCACTAGTGATCAGTCTATTAAGATTTTCCATTTCTTGATGATTCAATCTTGGAAGGTTGTGCAAAACTAAGAATTTATCTTTCTTCTAGATTGTTCAATTTGTTGGCATATAGCAATTAACAGTATTCTCTTTTTGTATTTGTATGGTAACCATTATAATTTCTCTTTTTTTGTTTGTTTCTGATTTATTTATCTGAGTTTTTTCACTTTCTTTATCAGTGAGTCTAGCTAATTGTTTATCATTTTTGTTTATCTTTCAAAGAACCAGCTCTTAAATTCATTGATCTTTCCTGTTGTATTTTTAGCCTCTGTGCTGTGCTTAGTTGTTCAGTCGTGTCCAACTCTTTGAGACCCCATGGACTGCAGCCCACCAGGCTCTTCTGTCCATGGGGATCCTCCAAGCAAGAATACTGGAGTAGCTTGCCATGCCCTCTTCTAGGGCATCTTCCCAACATCCCAGGGATCAAACCCAGGTCTCCCACATTGCAGGCAAATTCTTTACCATATGAGCCACTAGGGAAGCCCATGAATACTAGAGTGGGTAGCCTATCGCCTCTCCAGGGGATATACCTGACCCAGGAATTGAACCGGGGTCTCCTGCATTGTAGGTGGATTCTTTACTAACTGAGCTACCAGGGAAGCCCTCTTTCTGAGATACCCATTATTCTATGTTGCCTTTCCTAAGAGTCGGATAGTTCTTGTAGGATTTCCTCATTTTTCAAATATTTTATTACTCTTTCCTCTTCTACTTGTATTATTTCTAAATTTCTATTATTGACCTCATAATTTTCCTTCCATAAGATCGCTATTTCCAATGCCTTCCAATTGTTCATTTCATTCATTGAGTTCTCCAGGTTCAGAAATTTTTTGGTACTTTTTTAGAGTTTCAATCTCTTTGCTATTCTTTCTACTCATCAGCTTTATTCCTGAGCTCACTGAACTGCCTTTCTAAGTTTTCTTGCAACTCACTGAGTTTCATCGTGACAGCTATATTGGATTCTCTATCAGTTAGATCATAATATTATGTGACTCTAAGTCTGGTTCCTGGAGAACTGTCATTTCCTTTTTGTGATATCATGTTACCATGGTTCTTCATGATGCTTAATGAGTTATTTCTCCGCTGGCACATTTGAAGTAGTAAATATATTTTTTTCTTTAAGTATAACTCCCCACCCCCCACCTTAATTCTAAGGAGTCAACATGCTAGTAATTAGAGGCCTTTGTTTTTTCAGTAGGTAGTGCTATAGCACAAGTATTTGGTTTCTTTTATATGAACTGCTTTTGGTTGTATTAAAGAATTAGCACTATTCACTTTATCATCTCTGCTACAAGTGTCACCAAGTATCTTCATTGTCATTTCTTGTGCCTCTCGGGTTGTCACTGCTGTCACTGGCATCACTGCCTGGGACACCAGGATGACAGGCAGCTTTGTCGTGTTTAGAGTCACCTGGGTCATGGGCTCTGCTGCCATGAGGAGAGGGGGTTTGGGAGATGCTAAGGTCACAGTTGCCTTTGCCACATTTGGGGTTGTTCAGTTTACAAGCGACTCCTCCCCTGCTGCTGGCAGGATCTGTGGAGCTGCAGGCTTAGCCACCAAGACTGGGGGTCCAGAATCATGGATACTGCCTTTGCTGTTTCCCCAGTTCCACCCCACTCATTTAGATATACAGATGTGTGGAAGTAAGTCTCCAGCATCTTTGTGTGTTGGGAAGAGGAACCTCTGTTAAGTCATGGATGTTTTACTGGCTATACATTGAAGGGAAGAGACAAAGAGAATACTTCATGCTACCCCAATATTGACATCAGTCTTCTTTACTGGATACTTCTTTAGAAAATATTTTATTGGGGTATAGTTGATTTAGAATGCTGTATTAGTTTCAGATGTACAGCAAAGTATATCAGTTTTACATAGCATATATCCACTCGTTTTTTTAGATTCTTTTCCCATATAGGAAATTATAGTGTATTGAGTAGAGTTCCCTGTGCTATAAATAGGTCTGTATTAGTCATCTATTTTATATCTATTATTTTATTTATTTTATATGTGTATATGTCAATCCCAATCTCCCAATTTATCCTTCCCCCACCTTATTCCTTAGTAATTGTAATTTTGTTTTCCATATCTGTAACTGTATTTCTGTTTTGCAGATAAGTTCATTTGTAGCCTATTTTTAAGATTCCACATAAAAGCAATACATATGATGTTTATCTTTCTCTGTCTGCCTCACTTCGCTCAGTATGACAAATTCTAGCTCCATCCATGTTGCTGCAAACGGCATTATTTTGTTCTATTTTATGGCCGACTAACACTCCATTGCATATGTGTACCGCATCTTCTTTATCCATTCCTCTGTTGATGGACATTTAGATTGTTTCCATGTCTTGGCTTTTGTGAATAGTGTTGGGATGAACATTGAGGTGTATGTATCTTTTCAAATTATGGTTTTCTCCAGGTACATGCCCAGGAGTGGGATTGCTGATTAATATGGAAGTTCTATTTTTAGTTTTTTAAGGAACCTCTATACTTTTATCCATAGTGACTGTACCAAGTTTCATTCCCACCAACAGTATAGGAGAATTCCCTTTCCTCCCCACCCTCTCTTCATACTTTTTAAAAACTAAATAAAATCAGTTTCATTTTCCAATTCAAGGCGACTGAGGAGCCAGGAAGTGAGCATTTTAACTGTTCATAGTGATTTGGAAAGAAGTTGCCGATATTTTCTGAAAGGGAAAAAATTGAAAAACTGGGAATCTGATCCCTGGATCCATGTGACTTTATCTAGGCTGTAAGACTGTCCTAAAGGAAAATTATTCCTTAGTGCCCCTAGTAGCAATATTTGAGATGCTCCAAATATATATCTTGAGAAATATTAGGTCTTCAATTATGAAGCCTTCAAAATCTGTACCCTTCACCTATTTTTAGTTTACTTTATTCTTTTAACATCTTCAAACTGGATTATAAAAGATGTTCACTAATTTACATATGTCAGTATGGTACTGTTTAAAATGTTTAACTTGACACCTAAAGCACAAGGAACAAGATCAAGAATAAACAAGTAAGACTATATGAAACTAAAAAGTTTCTACATAGCAAAAGAAACCATCAATAAAGTGAAAATATAACCAAGAGAATGGAAAAATATTTGCTTACCATATATCTGATAAGGGTTTAATATCCAAATATATAAAGAAATAACGCAACTCCATAGTAAAAAAAAAAAAAAAAAAAAAGATAATACAATTTTTTTAAATGGGCAAAGGACCTGAATAGACATTTCTCCAAAGAAGATAAATGAAAGGCCAACAGGTACATTGAAAGATGCTCAACATCATTAATCATCAGAGAAATGCAAATTAAAACCACTGTGACATATAACCTCACATCTGTTAGAATGGCTATCATCAAAAAGACAAGACATAACAAGTGCTGGCCTAGATGTGGAGAGAAGGAACCCCTTCTGTGAGATTGTAGACTTGTACAGTCACTATGGACTTCCCTGGTGGCTCAGTGGTAAAGAATCTGCCTGCCAGTGCAGGAGACACAGGATTGATCCCTGGGTTAGAAGACTCCCTGGAGGAGGAAATGGCAACCCACTTCACTCTTGCCTAGAGAATCCCATGAACAGAAGAGCCTGGCAGGCTATATATAGTCCATTGGGACACAAAGAGTCAGACACAACTGAGCAACTAAAGAAAAACAACACTATGGAAAACAGTATAAAAGATTCTCAAAAATTTAAAAATAGAACCAAAGCACTGGAAAAGATCAGTTTTCATTTCAATTTCAAAGAAGGCCAATGTCAAAGAATGTTCTAACTGCTGCACAACTGCACTCATTAGACATGCTAGCAAGGTAATGCTCAAAATCCTTCCAGACAGGCTTCAAGAGGACGTAAACCAAGAATTTCCAGATGTACAAGCTGGATTTAGAAAAGTAGGATGAATCAGAGATCAAATTGCCAACATCTGTTGGATCATGAAAAAAGGCAAGAGAATTCCAGAAAAACATCTACTTCTGCTTCATTGATTATACTAAAGTCTTTGACTGTGTGGATCACAACAAACTGAGGAAAATTCTTAAAGAGATGAGAATACCAGACCACCTTACCTGTCTCCTGAAAAACCTGTATGCAGGTCAAGAAGCAACAGTTAGAACCAGACATGGAAAAATGCACTGGTTCCAAATTGGGAAAGGAGTAGGTCGTCAAGGCTGTATTTTGTCATCCTGCTTATTTAACTTATATGCAGAGTACATCATGCAAAATGTTGGGCTGGATGAGGCAAAGCTGAAATTAAGACTGCTGAGAGAATTATCAATAACCTCAGATATGCAGATAACACAACTATAATGGCAGAAACTGAAGAGAAACTAAAGTGCTTCTTAATAAAGGTGGAAGAGGGGAGTGAAAAAGCTGGCTTAAAACTTAACATTCAAAGAACTAAGATCATAGCATCCAGTCCCATCACTTCATGGAAAATAGATGGGGAAGAGTGGAAAGAGTGACACATTTTATTTTCTTGAGCTCCAAAATCACTGTGGACAGTGACTGTAGTCATGAAATTAAAAGACACTTGCTCCTTGGAAGAAAAACTATGCCAAACCTGCTGCTGCTGCTGCTAAGTCATTTCAGTCATGTCTGACTCTGTGCGACCCCATAGACAACAGCCCACCAGGCTCCTCAGTCCCTGGGATTTTCCAGGCAAGAACACTGGAGTGGGTTGCCATTGCCTTCTCTGATGACAAACCTGCTGCTGCTGCTGCTAAGTCACTTCAGTCGTGTCTGACTCTGTGTGACCCCATAGACGTCAGCCCACCAGGCTCCCCCGTCCCTGGGATTCTCCAGGCAAGAACACTGGAGTGGGTTGCCATTTCCTTCTCCAATGCATAAAAGTGAAAAAGTGAAAGTGAAGTCGCTCAGTCGTGTCCGAATCTTAACGACCCCATGGACTGCAGCCCACCAGGCTCCTACATCCATGGGATTTTCCAGGCAAGAGTACTGGAGTGGGGTGCCATTGCCTTCTCTGATGACAAACCTAGAGAGCATATTAGAAAGCAGAGACATCACATTTCTGACAAAGGTCTGGATAGTCAAAGCTATGGTTTTCCATTAGTCATGTATAGATGTGAGATTTGGACCATAAAGCAGTCTGAGTGCTGAAGAATAGATGCTTTTGAACTATGGTGCTGGAGAAGACTCTTGAGAGTCCCTTGGGTGGCAAGGAGATCAAACCATCAATCCTAAAGGAAATCAACCCTGAATATTGTTAGGAAGGACTGATACTGAAGCTAAAGCTCCAATATTTTGGTCAGCTGATGCAACGAGCTGACTCATTGGTAAAGACTCTGCTGCTGGGAAAGACTGAGGGCAGGAGAAGGGGATTACAGAGGATGAGATGGCTGGATGGCATCACCGACTCAATGGACATGAGTTTGAGCAAGCTCCAGGAGATAGTGATGGACAGGGAAGCCTGGTGTGCTGTAGTACATGGGGTCACAAAGAGTCAGACATGACTTAGGGACTGAACAACAACAAATGTAAGCAAAAACTACCTATTTCACTGTTGAGCAGAATGGAAACTTTGAGAGCCTTTACACACAATTTTCCCCTTTGCCACACCATTTTACAACATTCTAGATCATGGCTGTTTCAACATCTGGGATTTTAGAGAGAAGACAGTGTAGGAACACAGCCTCGAGCCAACCCATGGAGGGTTTGTAGTATGAATGAGGCATGGCATTTCTTCCTTTGAGTCACTAAGATTTGGGGGCCATGTGTTCCTGCAGCATACTCTAGCTCATCCTAACACGGTAGTTTCTTGAGATTCTATGATTATTTGGAGCTTTGCATTCAGAGCCTGAAATACTATAAAAATGAAATCACTACTCACAAAAGTTGTTACTAGCTAGCTGGTTAAACTATATCAGTCAATGCTTGTTAAATGAGCTATCTCTCAATCCCATCTTTCTGAGTCCATGAAAACATCTAAGTCAGTTATCAAAATACTTGTGCACCTTTCCTAACCTGACAGCATTCAGAAAAAGACTGAAAACACTTACAGTTCAACATTTTCTTTTGCAATTCTGTCTTTTGACTGAGATGATAGAAAACTTGTATTTCTTTCTTCCAACTGTCTCCAAGCTTTGAATTCAAGGGATTACAAAATATCTGGTTTAAATTGTCAGTTTGTACAAGCTCAAGTTAAGAAAAGGAAAAGTGTTCTTCAGTGTCTGAAAAAGTATATTCCACTAAATATAGAGTCAGGAGATTGTTAAACATTGTAGAAGGTGGTAGTGTGAAGGAAGAAAAAAACGTAAATCTCAAAAATCTGCTAGCACCAAAAACATATGAGGAATATGCATCTGAGGTATTATCAAGATGGAAATATCTATAATATGAAAAGGAAGAGCATGAAATTTCTATATAATAATTTCCAAACAATCTGGGGGTGTTCAATAAATGTAAGCAATGTGACAAGGTACCTTAATTATAACAAAAGATTCATCATAATATACCCACCAGAGGGAAATATCAATACATTCACAGTAAACATAACTAAAGCAGCATTTTCAAAAACTGTCCTACAGAATACACCCATATTTCCCATATCCTCCCTAGTTACCCCCTTTAATAACTTGAGGCCTTTAGAACAATTGTATGTTCTTCACTTTTTCTAGCTATTCTCACAGCAATACCACCACCACTATGAAAAAAAGAACTTTGAGAGATATTTATTTTGTCCTTTCCCTATTCCGAGATTCTGTTTTGTTAAACTAGTTTAGCAGTTATTCAAATTTCCCTTACATTATATCCTATTTCTAGAGTCGTTATTTTGCCCTTAAGGCACATATTCCAAACTTCCTAACTGCCTAACCTACTGCATTTGTTTCTTCAAAGCCTTACTCACCATGGTGTTCTCTCTCATCTGTCCTCTCTTGAGGTGTCTTTTTCAGTTCATTTAATGTTTGGTTATTAAGTTCTTTCATTTGAGCATTTTTCCCACGTGAGGTTCATGGACAATATAATCTCTACATTCTCACACATTTCTAAGTAGCTTTGTTTTATTATATCTTTGACATATCATAGGTTCTTGGGTCATGGTCAGACATACTGCTAACATTTATGGGGATAGAAACAAAGATAAAAATAAAGGTCTACATACCATACAACCATGGTATAAACCAAGCTAATAAATTATTAAATCTGATCTATATATAACCTAAATCAAATCCCTTATGATTATGCAGTGGAAGTGAGAAATAGACTTAACTGCCTAGATCTGATAGATAGAGTGCCTGATGAACTATGGAATGAGCTTCGTGACATTGTACAGGAGACAGGGATCAAGACCATCCTCATGGAAAAGAAATGCAAAAAAGCAAAATGGCTGTCTGGGGAGGCCTTACAAATAGCTGTGAAAAGAAGAGAAGTGAAAAGCAAAGGAGAAAAGGAAAGATATAAACATCTGAATGCAGAGTTCCAAAGAATAGCAAGAAGAGATAAGAAAGCCTTCTTCAGCGATCAGTGCAAAGAAATAGAGGAAAACAACAGAATGGGAAAGACTAGAGATCTCCTCAAGAAAATCAGAGATACCAAAGGAACATTTCATGCAAAGATGGGCTCGATAAAGGACAGAAATGGTATGGAACTAACAGAAGCAGAAGATATTAAGAAGAGGTGGCAAGAATACACAGAAGAACTCTACAAAAAAGATCTTCACGACCCATATAATCACGATGGTGTGATCACTGACCTAGAGCCAGACATCCTGGAATGTGAAGTCAAGTGGGCCTTAGAAAGCATCACTACAAACAAAGCTAGTGGAGGTGACAGAATTCCAGTTGAGCTATTCCAAATCCTGAAAGATGATGCTGTGAAAGTGCTGCACTCAATATGCCAGCAAATTTGGAAAACTCAGCAGTGGCCACAGGACTAGAAAAGGTCAGTTTTCATTCCAATCCCAAAGAAAGGCAATACCAAAGAATGCACAAACTACCGCACAATTTCACTCATCTCACACGCTAGTAAAGTAATGCTCAAAAGTCTCCAAGCCAGGCTTCAGCAATATGTGAACCGTGAACATCCTGATGTTCAAGCTGGTTTTAGAAAAGGCAGAGGAACAAGAGATCAAATTGCCAACATCCGCTGGATCATGGAAAAAGCAAGAGAGTTCCAGAAAAACATCTATTTCTGCTTTATTGACTATGCCAAAGCCTTTGACTGTGTGGATCACAATACACTGTGGAAAATTCTGAAAATATGGGAATACCAGACCACCTTATCTGCCTCTTGAGAAATTTGTATGCAAGTCAGGAAGCACCAGTTAGAACTGGACATGGAACAACAGACTGGTTCCCAAATAGGAAAAGGAGTATGTCAAGGCTGTATATTGTCACCCTGCTTATTTAACTTATATGCAGAGTACATCATGAGAAACACTGGACTGGAAGAAACACAAGCTGGAATCAAGATTGCTGGGAGAAATATCAATAACCTCAGATATGCAGATGACACCACCCTTATGGCAGAAAAGTGTAGAGGAACTCAAAAGCCTCTTGATGAAAGTGAAAGAAGAGAGTGAAAAAGTTGGCTTAAAGCTCAACATTCAGAAAATGAAGATCATGGCATCCGGTCCCACCACTTCATGGAAATAGATGGGGAAACAGTCGAAACAGTGTCAGATTTTATTTTTCTGGGGGCTCCAAAATCACTGCAGATGGTGACTGCAGCCATGAAATTAAAAGATGCTTACTCCTTGGAAGGAAAGTTATGACCAACCTAGATAGCATATTCAAAAGCAGAGACATTACTTTGCCAACAAAGGTCCGTCTAGTCAAGCCTATGGTTTTCCTGTGGTCATGTATGGATGTGAGAGTTGGACTGTGAAGAAGGCTGAGCGCCGAAGAATTGATGCTTTTGAACTGTGGTGTTGGAGAAGACTCCTGAGAGTCCCTTGGACTGCAAGGAGATCCAACCAGTCCATTCTGAAGGAGATCAGCCCTGGGATTTCTTTGGAAGGCATGATGCTAAAGCTGAAACTCCAGTACTTTGGCCACCTGATGTGAAGAGTTGACTCATTGGAAAAGACTCTGATGCTGGGAGGGATTGGGGGCAGGAGAAGAAGGGGACCACAGAGGATGAGATGACTGGATGGCATCACTGACTCGATGGACGTGAGTCTGAGTGAACTCTGGGAGTTGGTGATGGACAGGGAGGCCTGGCATGCTGCGATTCATGGGGTCACAAAGAGTTGAACACGACTGAGCGACTGAATCTGATCTGATCTCATATCCTACCTTAATAAGCACACCTTTCTAATAGCCTGTAGGAAACACTCCAAACAATTTACAGACTCCAGTTCTGTCCCAAAAGTAGTGGTGCAGCACAGGCACTTGATTAGCCAGAATCATTGTACTGTGAGAGGGGTCATTGCTGTAGGGTGGATAGAGTGTCTATTTCAAAGACCTAGTTTTGTGGCAAAGGACCCTTTTATTTCAGTCTAAGAATGTTACTCACCGTGATACTTTTTGATCAGTACTCTGTAGATGTTTTTCAAAAGCTTCACATTTCAGCATTGCCAATGAGAAATTCAATTCCAATCTGATTATTTTTTCCTTTCTAGGTAATTTATTCTTTCTATATTTAACGTTTCTTGGAATTTCTCTTTATTTTTGCAGAGTTGGAAAACTACAATCCTACTTTTTTCCATGAACACAGTATATTTTTCCATCTATTAGTGTCCTTTTGATTTCTTTCACCTGTGTTTCATAGTTTTCTATATATATGTCTTTAGTTTCTTTAGGCAGATATAGTCTTAAGTATTTTATTATTTTCGTTGTGATGGTGAATGGAATTGTTTCCTTAATTTCTCTTTCTATTTTCTCATTATTAGTGTACAGGAATTCAAGGGATTTCTGTGTGTTGATTTTATATCCTGCAACTTTACTATATTCATTGATTAGGTCTAGTAATTTCTGGTGGAGTCTTTAGGGTTTTCTATGTAAAGGATCATGTCATCTGCAAGCAGTGAGAGTTTTACTTCTTCTTTTCCAATTTGAATTCCTTTTATTCTTTTTCTGCTCTGATTGCTGTAGCCAAAAACTTCCAAAACTATGTTGAATAGTAGTGGAGAGAGTGGGTACCCTTGTCTTGTTCCTAACTTTAGGGGAAATGCTTTCAATTTTTCAACTATGAGGATAAATTTTGCTGTGGGTTTGTCATATATAGCTTTTATTATGTTAAGGTATGTTGCTTCTATTCCTGCTTTCTGGAGGGTTATTATTATACATGGATGCTGAATTTTGTCAAAGGCTTTCTCTGTGTCTATTGAGATAATCATATGACTTTTATTTTTCAATTTGTTAATGTGGTGTATTACATTGATTGATTTGCAGATATTGAAGAATCCTTGCATCCCTGGGATAAAGGCCACTTGGTCATGATGTATGGTCTTTTTAATGTGTTGTTGGATTCTGATTACTAGAATTTTGTTAAGGATTTTTGTTATCTATGTTCATCAGTGATATTGGCCTGTAGTTTTCTTTTTTTGGTGGCATCTTTGTCAGGTTTTGGTATTAGGGTGATGGTGGCCTCATAGAATGAGTTTGGAAGTTTACCTTCCTCTGCAATTTTCTGGAAGAGTTTGAGTATAAATTTTTGGTAAAATTCAGCTATGAAGCCATCTGGTCCTGGGCTTTTGTTTGCTGGAAGATTTCTGATTACAGTTTCCATTTCTGTGCTTGTGATAGGTTTTCTATTTCTTCCTGCTTCAGTTTTGGGAAGTTGTACTTTTCTAAAATTTTGTTCATTTCTTCCAAGTTGTCCATTTTATTGGCATATAGTTGCTGATAGTAGTCTCTTATGATACCTTTTACTTCTGTGCTGTCTGTTGTGATCTCTCCATTTTCATTTCTAATTTTACTGATTTGATTTTTGTTCCTTTGTTTCTTGATGAGACTGGCTGATGTTTTGTCAGTTTTATTTATCCTTTCAAAGAACTAGCTTTTGGCTTTGTTGATTTTTGCTATGGCCTCTATTGTTTCTTTTGCATTTATTTCTGCCCTAATTTTTAAGATTTCTTTCTTTCTACTAACCCTAAGGTTCTTTATTTCTTCCTTTTCTAGTTGCTTTAGGTATAGCGTTAGGTTACTTATTGAACTTTTTTCTTGTTTCTTGAGGTATGCCTGTATTTCTATGAACCTTCCCCTTAGCACTGTAGTGCTAAGTTTTACAGTTTCCCACAGGTTTTGTGTTGTGTTTTCATTTTCATTCATTTCTATGCATATTTTTATTTCGTTTTTGATTTCTTCTGTGATTTGTTGGTTATTCAGCAGCATGTTGTTCAGCCTCCATATGTTGGAATTTTCAATAGTTGTTCTCCTGTAATTGACATCTAATCTTACTGCATTGTGGTCAGAAAAGATGCTTGGAATGATTTCAATTTTTTTTAATTTACCAAGGCTAGGTTTATGGCCCTGGATGTGATCTATCCTGGAGAAGGTTCCATGTGCACTTGAGAAAAAGGTGAAATTCATTGTTTTTGGGTGAAATGTCCTATAGATATCAATTAGGTCTAACTGGTCTATTGTATCATTTAAAGTTTGTGTTTCCTTGTTAATTTTCTGTTTAGTTGATCTATCCATAGGTGTCAGTGGGGTATTAAAGTCTCCCAATATTATTGTGTTATTGTTAGTTTCCCCTTTATACTTGTTAGCATTTGTCTTACATATTGCGGTTCTCTTATGTTGGGTACATATATATTTATAATTGTTATATCTTCTTCTTGGATTGATCATTTGATCATTAGGTAGTGTCCTTCTTTGTCTCTTCTCACAGCCTTCGTTTTAAAACGTATTTTATCTGATATGAGTATTGCTAGTCTACTTTCTTTTGGTCTCTATTTGCGTGGAATAACTGTTTCCTGTTCTTCACTTTCAGTCTGTCTGTGTCCCTTGTTTTGAGGTGGGTCTCTTGTAGACAACATATATAGGGGTCTTGTTTTGTATCCATTCATCCAGGCTTTGTCTTTTGGTTGGGGCATTCAACCCATTTTCGTTCAAGGTAATTATTGATAAGTATGATCCCATTGCCATTTACTTTATTGTTTTGGGTTAGAGTTTATACACCCTTTTTGTGTTTCCTGTCTAGAGAAGATCCTTTAGCATTTGTTGGAGAGATGGTTTGGTGGTGCTGAATTCTCTCAGCTTGTGCTTGTCTATAAAGCTTTTGATTTCTCCTTCATATTTGAATGAGATCCTTGCTGGGTACACTAATCTGGGCTGTAGGTTATTTTCTTTCATCACTTTAAGTATGTCCTGCCACTCCCTCCTGGCCTGAAGAGTTTCTATAGAAAGATCAGCTGTTATCCTTATGGGAATTCCCTTGTGTGTTATTTGTGGTTTTCCCTTGCTGCTTTTAATATTTGTTCTTTGTGTTTGATCTTTGTTAATTTGATTAATATGTGTCTTGGTGTGTTTCACCTTGGGTTTATCCTGTTTGGGACTCTCTGGGTTTCTTGGACTTGGGTGATTATTTCCTTCCCCATTTTAGGGAAGTTTTCAACTATTATCTCCTCAAGTATTTTCTCATGGTCTTTCTTTTTGTCTTCTTCTTCTGCCACTCCTATGATTCAAATGTTGGGGTGTTTAACAGTGTCCTGGAGGTCTCTGAGATTGTCCTCATTTCTTTTAATTCATTTTTCTTTTTTCCTCTCTGATAAATTTATTTCTACCATTCTATCTTCTACCTCACTTATCTTATCTTCTGCTTCTGTTATTCTACTGTTGGATCCTTCCAGAGTGTTTTTGATCTCATTTATTGCATTATTCATTATATACTGACTCTTTTTTATTTCTTTTAGGTCCTTGTTAAACCTTTCTTGCATCTTCTCAATTCTTGTCTCCAGGCTATTTATCTGTAACTCCATTTTGTTTTCAAGATTTTGGATCATTTTCACTATCATTATTTGGAATTCTTTATCAGGTAGATTCCCTATCTCTTCCTCTTTCGTTTGGTTTGGTGGACATTTATCCTGTTCCTTTACCTGCTGCATATTTCTCTGCCTTTTCATCTTGTTTATATTGCTGTTTGGGGTGGACTTTCCGTATTCTGGCAATTTGTGGAGTTCTCTTTATTGTGGTGTTTCCTTGCTCTGGGTGGGGTCGGATGGATGGCTTGTCGAAGTTTCCTGGTTAGGGAAGCTTGTGTCAGTGTTCTGGTGGGTGGAGCTGGATTTCTTCTCTCTGGAGTGCAATGAAGTGTCTAGTAATGAGTTATGAGATATCAGTGGGTTTGGAGTGACTTTGGACAGCCTGTGTATTAAAGCTCAGGGCTATGTTCCTGTGTTGCTGGAGATTTTGCATGGTATGTCTTGCTCTGGAACTTATTGGCCCTCAGGTGTTGCTTGGTTTCAGTGTAGGTATGGAGGCGTTTGATGAGCTCCTATTGATTAATATTCCCTGGAGTCAGGAGTTCTCTGGTGTTCTCAGGATTTGGACTTAAGCCTCCTGCCTCTGGTTTTAAGTCTTATTCTTACAGTAGCCTCAAGACTTCTCCATCTATACAGCACCAATGATAAAACATCTAGGTTAAAGATGAAAAGTTTCTCCACAATGAGGGAACCCAGAAAGGTTCACAGAGTTAGAGGTAGAAAAGAAAAGGGAGGAGGGGGATAGAGGTGACCAGGAGGAGAAGAGAGGGGATCAAAGGAGGATAGAGCAAGCTAGCCACTAATTACTTCCCTATGTTCTCTCCACAATCTGGACCCCTCAGAGATGTTCATGGATTTACACAGAGAAGAGAGAAGGGAGGAAGGAGACAGAAGTGGCCAGGAGGATAAAAGGGGGAATCAAAAGGAGAGAGACAGATCTAGCCTGTAATCAGTTCCCTAAGTGTTCTCCACAGCCCAGAACACACAAAGACATTCACAGAGTTGGGTAGAGAAGAGATGGGGGAGGGTTGAGATAGAGGCGACCTGGTGGAGAAAAAGGAGAGTCCAAAGGGGGAGAGAGCAATAAATGGGTACTGAAGATTCGGTTCTTAAAGATACAAAATTGATAAGAAATACAAAAAAGCAAAGATTAAAAATCTAGAGTAGAGATTGGATTATCAAAAATACAATATTAAAGAATAAAAAAACAAAGTCATAAAAATTATAAAATATATTTATATGAAGTTTGCTTTAAAAATGGTGTCTTTTTTTTTTTTGCAAACTAATAGTAGGTTATAAAAATGAAAATTAAAGGAGTAATAGAGGACTTAAAATATATATATATATATATATATATTTAATTTAAAGAATGTTAATAGTAAATATATATCTAGGACTTTCTCTGATATTGTGGAAAGTGTGGGGTCAGTTCATTTTCAGATAGTTCCTTGATCTGGCTTATACTTCTGAAGATCTATAGGCCCCTTCCTATGTAGTCGGTTCTAACTACAGGGTTTTAATGTATTGCACCTGTCACTTCCAGGGCGGTTCCCTCTGTTTTAGCTTCTTCTGTTTGCTGGTCTCTTCAGTGTCTAATTTCTTCCCTGACACAAGGGGGCGGTGGTGGACACCTTTTTAGGCTAACTTGTTCAGTTGTGCTGTGGGTAGGGAGGAACCCTGCAAACAAATAACACTGGTGTCTGTGGGGAGTGCTCCCAGTGTCTCGGCCACACTGGATTTGCCCCCACTCACAGCGTGTGTGCTTTCCCAGTCTACACTGCTCAGGTTGTTCTAGGTTGTTCTGCCGGGAACTGTCTGAGGCGGGCCCTGGGTTGCATGCACTTCCCAGGTGTAAGCCGCTCAGGTTCAGATACTCAGGTACTCCACAAAGGCACAGACTCGGTAGGGCCTGCATTTTGTGCCCTTTCCAGATCTGAGCCACTCAGGTGACCAGTTATTTGGTGAGTGCAGTCGCTGCAACTTATCACCTCCCCTGTCCCTGCCACTCGGTTTTCTGGGTGTACAACTGGCACACCTTCTCAGGCGGATGTCGGCTGGCCAGAATCCCAAGGAGTCTTGGTTATCAATGAAGTCTGCTTGCAGTTTGGTAGATGATGCTTCTCTGGGGCTGAGATTGCCCCTTTCTGGCTCTGGGTGCCCTCGCCTGCCTGTCTCCTGGGGGATGGGCCAGTCCATAGCCAGCTAGCTCTGCTCAGTCCTTTGTTCTGTGACCAGGCCTGGCAGTGTCTCAGTTTAGGGCTTTTTACCAGGTAGCTGTCCCACGGTCTGGTTTGCTATCTCAAGTTAGTTCTGTCAGATTGCCCTTGGGGCATTCAGGCCTGGTCCTTAAGCAATGCAGCCCATGCCTCCCTGCCCAGCCCCTGCTTCCTAGGGGTGGATGCAGGCATCTGGGCTGCTTCTCTGCTGGGAGTTATCATTGGGCACGTAATCTGTAGGTTTTAATTATTTATTTGCTTTTCCTCCCGGTTATGTTGCCCTCTGAGGTTCCAAGGTTCGCCACAGACTCACCGGTGAGACTGTTTCCTGGTGTTTGGAAACTTCTCTCTTTTTTAAGACTCCCTTCCCAGGATGGATCTCCATCCTTACCTCTTTTGTCTCTCTTTTATATTTTTTCCTACTTTCTTTCAAAGACAATGGGCTGCTTTTTTGGGTGCCTGACGTCCTCAGCTGGCATTCAGAAGGTGTTTTGTGGAATTTACTCAGCTTTCAAATGTTCTTTTGTTGAATTTGTGGGGAGAAATTGGTCTCCCTGTCCTATTCCTCTGCCATCTTAGGACTGCCCCCCAGCTTTTAACTATTTTAAAGGTTTGTCAAAATTAAAGAATATGTAACCAACGTCTTTTATGAACTACAAAGCCTAGAATATTTACTCTCTGACTCTTTACAGAAAATTTTTGCTGACTCCTGGAGGAAAGGAAAGTAAAAGTGAAAGTCGCTCAGTCATGTCCGACTCTTTGTGACCCCATGAACTATACAGTCCATGGAATTCTCTAGGCCAGAATATGGGATCTTGCCAACCCAGGAATTGAACCAGGGTCTCTGCATTGCAGGCAGATTCTTTACCAGCTGAGCTACTGGGGAGGCCCTGGAGTAAAGGAAAGTTACCAGAAAATGCTAAGGTGTGTATATTTCTCACCAATCCGACCTTAAACTCCATGTCTGGTGAGAACCATTCTTCCTGGCTCATAGATGTCCATCATCTTCTTGCTACACTCTCACATGGCAGAAGGGCAATGACTCTCTTTGGGGTCTCTTTTACAAAGACACTAATCTCATTCATGAGGGGCCCACCTTCATGAAGAACCACTTCTCAAAGGTCCCACCTTCAAATATCACATTTGGAATTAGGTTTCAACATATGAACTTTTAAAGGACACAAATAGTAAGTTGATAGCACATTCTGTGGTCTGTGTAAAAATGCCTGTGAGGAAAAACTTGTAAAAAAGTTTTCAGAATATAAACTTAGTGCTAACTAATATTCCTAAGTTAACACATGAATCTAGGTCTTTTGAACTCCAGAATCAAAACTCTTATCCACCATACTATGGCATCTAAATAGACAGATGAACAAACAAACTAATGATATTTCATTTGTTTTTCAGTTATACAGAACTTAATCACAATAGTTTTATCATTATTCCTCCAGGTTCTAGAAACCTTAGGCCTTTATGCAACTCTTATACATGCTAAGCAGCTTTCCCTTACTACTCCAAATAATCTTTATACAGTGTTAGTTACTGAGGCCCAAAGCTGAGTATGAACCATTTCTAAGTGACTAGCTAGCAACTGGTGACAGATAACCTCACTTCTCTTCAGGTTATATAAGCAGTGTGAAGGGTAGAATCAGTAGTTTTATGAGTTGTATAGTGTTTCCATTTGGAAATCACTTCTTCTTCTCCCCATGGGAGAGTGACTGGTGTGCTTTCTGTCATTAACACAGGCTGAGTGAGGCCAAGGGACAGCTTCAAGAGAATCATTCAGAGAAATTAAGGTTGCCTGCAAGGATATGAGATGTTTCTCACTTCCTGGATGAGTCTGCAGTCTCATCCTGATAATGCCATGAGTCAGGAATGGTGAGAGAGTTGTTGGGCGAGCCTGATATGTTTTGGAAAGCATATAAAAACATAGAAACATATATGTTTCTGGTATAGGTATTTCTAAAGGGAAGAGCCCTGCTGGAGTTGCCTACATAAGCAGGACAAAAAGAAATTTTGGCAAGGTATGCTTTCAAAGAATATGGGAGAAACCCTCTCAGTGATGGGGGTAGAAGAACTCAGAAGAGAACTTTAGCACAAAGAGCAAAAATTTTTAGGGCTATCTAGAGAGACGTTGAGTAAATAAGATGCCTGTCTACCTGGAGAAGCTGAAGAATGACAGAAGTGGTCCTTTCTGAGGAGTCAGTAATATTCAGTCATAGAAGTAGCTGGCATGAAGGTAAACAAGAAAGCTATACACTTCATATGTGCAAAGATCACACAGCAGCAGAGGCACTGCACCCACCTAGCACTCGCTACTACCAAGACCAGTTTCCAAACAGCCAGGGTCTTGGTTCCAGTCTGCACTGGAGCAGAAGATGGGAAAGGTTTTTGAATTTTTATACTGAGCTGAACAAAATTGGAATAAAAGAAAATGGTCACAAATTAATGGAATCTACTACAGATGTTGAGAAGGCACAAAATGACAGAAAGAACATAGTTAAAAAGCAGTGCTTGAAAAACAAAAAGTTATTTTATGTTTATATTACTTAGAATTATCCCACCATTGGCAAAAGATGGTTATCTTAAAACATTTCTTGTGGCAAATAAAACATTCTGTCTTGCATTATTATTGGAGCACTTCTCTTATCCTTTATAAATGTAAGCCCTCTGCTGTCAATACCTGTATTTGACCACATTTCTATTTTTATTTTTAATATAATTAACAGACATTGTGAAAATAGATATTCTCATGTAAGGGTATGATGGAGTGAACATAAGTTGTAGAATCAGAAAGACAGGTTCAAACCCTGCGTTTGCTATTTATTAAACATATCTAACTTATGAAATATAGTTCATATATAATATCAGACTCATAGTATTATGAGGTTTAAAATAAGATATTTTGTGTAAAGTGCTTAGCATAATGCCAGTCACATAGTAGGTCCTTATACAATATTAGTTTCCTTTTGTCCACTCCCTTCCTTAGGAAGCATCACTGAGAACATAGCTAGTGCAGGTGATAGAATTCTAGCTAAGCTATTTCAAATTCTAAAAGACAATGATGTTAAACTGTTGCACTCAATATACAAGCAAATTTGGAAAACTTAGCAGGGTCAAAGGACTGGAAAAGTTCATTCCAATCCCAAAGAAAGGTAATGTCAAAGAATGTTCAAACTACTGCACAGTTGCCTTCATCTTACACTCTAGCAAGTAATGCTCAAAATTCTCCAAGAGAGGCTTCAACAGTACACGAACCAAGAATATACAGATATTCAAGCTGGATTTAGAAAAGACAGAGGAGCCAGAGATCAAATTGCCAGAATTCATTGGATCATAGAAAGAGCAAGAGAATTCCAGAAAAACATCTAATTCTGCTTCATTGACTACTTTAAAGCCTTTGACTGTGTGGATCACAGTAAACTGTGGAAAATTCTTAAAGA
The DNA here is from genome assembly GCF_002263795.3 of Bos taurus. Taxonomy (NCBI): domain Eukaryota; kingdom Metazoa; phylum Chordata; class Mammalia; order Artiodactyla; family Bovidae; genus Bos; species Bos taurus. The sequence continues at coordinate 28,144,287 of NC_037357.1, forward strand.
GACAAGAATACCAGACCACCTTATCTGCCTCTGAGAAATCTGTATTCAGGTCAAGAAGCAACAGTTAAAACCAGACATGGAACAATGCACTAGTTCCAAATTGGGAAAATAGTACATCAAGGTTATATATTGTCACCATGCTTGTTTAACTTATATGCAGAGTACATCATGTGAAATGCCAGACTGGATGAAGCACAAGCTGGAATAAAGATTGCCAGGAGAAATATCAATAACCTGATACACAGATGACATCACCCTTATAGGAGAAAACAGAAAGGAACTGAGAAGCTTCTTCATGAAAGTAAAAGAGGAGAGTGAGAAAGCTGGCTTAAAACTCAAATTTCAGAAAACTAAGATCATGGCATCTGGTCCCATCACTTCATGGCAAATAGATGGGGAGACAATGGAAACAGTGACAGACTATTTTCTTGGGCTCCAAAATCACTGTAGATCGTGACTGTAGCCATGAAATTAAAAGATGCTTACTTCTTGGAAGGAAAGTTATGACCAACCTAGATAGCATGTTAAAAAGCAGAGACATCTGTATGTCTTTTTTGGAGAAATGTCTATTTAGTTCTTTGGCCCATTTTTTGATTGGGTCGTTTATTTTTCTGGAGTTGAGCTGTAGGAGTTGCTTGTATATTTTTGAGATTAGTTGTTTGTCGGTTGCTTCATTTGCTATTATTTTCTCCCATTCTGAAGGCTGTCTTTTCACCTTGCTAATAGTTTCCTTTGATGTGCAGAAGCTTTTAAGGTTAATTAGGTCCCATTTGTTTATTTTTGCTTTTATTTCCAATATTCTGGGAGGTGGGTCATAGAGGATCCTGCTGTGATGTATGTCGGAGAGTGTTTTGCCTATGTTCTCCTCTAGGAGTTTTATAGTTTCTGGTCTTACGTTGAGATCTTTAATCCATTTTGAGTTTAATTTTGTGTATGGTGTTAGAAAGTGGTCCAGTTTCATTCTTTTACAAGTGGTTGACCAGATTTCCCAGCACCACTTGTTAAAGAGATTGTCTTTAATCCATTGTATATTCTTGCCTCCTTTGTCGAAGATAAGGTGTCCATATGTGCGTGGATTTATCTCTGGGCTTTCTATTTTATTCCATTGATCAATATTTCTGTCTTTGTGCCAGTACCATACTGTCTTGATAACTGTGGCTTTGTAGTAGAGCCTGAAGTCAGGTAGGTTGATTCCTCCAGTTCCATTCTTCTTTCTCAAGATCGCTTTGGCTATTCGAGGTTTTTTGTATTTCCATACAAATTGTGAAATTATTTGTTCTAGCTCTGTGAAGAATACTGTTGGTAGCTTGATAGGGATTGCGTTGAATCTATAAATTGCTTATCTACAAATAATAAATGCTGGAGAGGGTGTGGAGAAAAGGGAACCCTCTTACACTGTTGGTGGGAATGCAAACTAGTACAGCCACTATGGAGAACAGTGTGGAGATTCCTTAAAAAACTGGAAATAGAACTGCCTTATGATCCAGCAACCCCACTGCTGGGCATACACACTGAGGAAACCAGAAGGGAAAGAGACACATGTACCCCAATGTTCATCGCAGCACTGTTTATAATAGCCAAGACATGGAAGCAACCTAGATGTCCATCAGCAGATGAATGGATAAGAAAGCTGTGGTACATATACACAATGGAGTATTACTCAGCCATTAAAAAGAATACATTTGAATCAGTTCTAATGAGGTGGATCAAACTGGAGCCTATTATACAGAGTGAAGTAAGCCAGAAGGAAAAACATAAATACAGTATACTAACGCATATATATGGAATTTAGAAAGATGGTAACAATAACCCGGTGTACGAGACAGCAAAAGAGACACTGATGTATAGAACAGTCTTATGGACTCTGTGGGAGAGGGAGAGGGTGGGAAGATTTGGGAGAATGGCAATGAAACATGTGAAATATCATGTAGGAAACGAGTTGCCAGTCCAGGTTCGATGCATGATGCTGGATGCTTGGGGCTGGTGCACTGGGATGGCCCAGAGGGATGGTATGGGGAGGGAGGAGGGAGGAGGGTTCGGGATGGGGAACACATGTATACCTGTGGCGGATTCATTTTGATATTTGGCAAAACTAATACAATTATGTAAAGTTTAAAAATAAAATTAGAGAGAAAAAAAAAAATAAAGAGAAAAAAAAAAAAAGCAGAGACATTACTTTGCCAACAAAGGTCCATCTAGTCAAAGCTATGGTTTTTTCCAGTAGTCATGTATGGATGTGAGAGTTGGACTATAAAGAAAGCTGAGTGCCAAAGACTTGATGCTCTCAAATTGTGGTGTTGGAGAAGTATCTTGAGAGTCCATTGGACTGCAAGGATATCAAACCAGTCCATCCTAAAGGAAATCAGTCCTGAATATTCTTTGGAAGGATTGATGCTGAAGCTGAAACTCCAAAAATCTGGCGACCTGATACGAAGAACTGACTCACTGGAAAAGACCCTGGTTCTGGGAAAGATTGAAGGTGCAAGGAGAAGGGGACGACAGAGGATGAGATGGTTAGATGGCATCACCGACTCAATGGACATGAGTTTGAGCAAGCACCGGGAGTTGGTGATGGACAGGGAAGACTGGGGTGCTGCAGTCCATGGGGTCTCAAAGAGTCAAAGTCGACTGAGTGACTGAACTGAACTTCCCTGTGCAATGGAAAATAATTATGTAGCTAATTTATCTGTTATGAATTTCATAGATGGGTCACAGTAAAGTTAAAAAAGCTTCTGAACCTTCAGGACTTCACATTTAAATAGGCCCTTTAGAATATTCTTTCTTGCCCTTAATTTTGTATTTTGATGGCCTAATTCTATGAACTTTAAGCCCACAAAATCTAGATTCCCCTCTGATAGTGTGTGTGTTTATGTGTGCATGTATGTGAGTCTGAGTGCACTCAGTCGTTTCTGATTTTCTGTGACCCCATGTACTGTAGCCCTCCGGCCTTTTCTGTACATGGGATTCTCCAGGCAAGAATACTGGAGTTGGTTGCCATTTCCTTCTCCAGAGGATATTCCTGACCCAGGGATCAAACCTGTGTCTCCTGCATTGACAGGCAGATTCTTTACTGCTGAGCCACCAAGGAAGCCCTGCTATTTTTCTAACAGCTTCATTAATTACAATGTTTAGTTTTCTCATTGCTTCTAGTTTAGACTAAACATCTTCAATTAAAGTCTAGAGCTCATTCTAACCCAGTTCTTTCATCACCCACTCTGACATATCTGTTACTGTCTATGAGTACCAGTCTCAAGGCACAATTTTAAGTTTTTGCTTTTTCAAATTTTAAGAGTCAAATGTAGAGTGATTTACTACATAATGAAATTCTATTCTAATGCTTTGGAAGCCCAAATAGGAGCAAACTGCTTCATCCATGACTGAAACTAAATAACTTAAATATTCACCCTTAAACAAAAGTCTTTTTATACAACATTGTAAATCAACTATACAACAATAAAATACATTTTTAAAAGTCTTTAAAATATATCTGTTTGTGAAGAAAGGTGGATATATGGATAGATATGTGATAAAGTACAGTAAAATGTTAGTATTAAACTCTAAGTGTTGGGTATATACACGTTGATTGTATAAATGTTTCCAACTTTCCTTATATTTAATTTTTTTCATAATGAAATGGCAAATTTAAAAAAATATCTTTAACAAACAGCCATTTTTCAATAGCCTGTGTGTGTGTGTGTGTGTGTGTGTGTGTGTGTGTGTAGGCATAGAGCAACCTGTGATATTCAGGCAAAACATAAAGCAAGCAAATAACATAGGCAATTCATCTATCACATTGAAATTATTCAGTTGGTGCAAAAGTAATTGCGGTTTTGCATCAACTTGGCCGTTTGCTATTGGAATTTGTTCAGTCATGTCAGACTCTTTGCGACCCCAGGCTCTTCTGTTCATGAGGATTCTCTAGGCAAGAATACTAGAGTGGGCTGCAATAATATGTGACTGTGTTTTACATTATTTTAATGAGGATATCTCACTTTATGGATTTTTGCTAATGACATTACTCCTTATTTTATATTTATTTTAGATTAGGGAAATGATGTTAGACAAAAAGCAAATATGAGCAATTTTATTATTCAAGTTCTAAACAGGTCATAAAGCAGCAAAGACAATTTGCAGCATCAACAACGCATTTGGCCCAGAAACTGCTAATGAACATACACCACAGTGGTGGATCAAGAAGTTTTGCAAAGGAGACGAGAGCCTTGAAGATGAGGAGCACAGTGGCCAGCCATCAGAAGTTGACAACAACCAACTGAGAGCAATCATCAAAGCTGATCCTTTTACAACTACACGAGAAGTAGCTGAAGAACTTGACATCAACCATTCTACAGTCGTTTGGCCTTTTAAGCAAATTGAAAAGGTGAAAAAGCTCAATAACTGGGTGCCTCATGAGCTGACTGAAAACCAAAAAAATGTCATTTTGAAATATCGTCTTCTCTTATTCTGTGCAACAATAACAAACCATTTATCGATGGAATTGTGATGTGCAACAAAAAGTGGATTTTATATGACAACTGGTGATGATGAGCTCAGTGGTTGGAGAAACTCCAAAGCACTGTCCAAAGCCAAACTTTCACCAAAAAAAGGTCATGGTCACTGTTTGATGGTCTACTGCGCACCTGAGCCACTAGAGCTTTCTGAATCCCAGTAAAACCATTACATCTGAGAAATACGCTCAGTAAATTGATGAGATGCTGAGATGCACAGAAAACTGCAACGCCTGCAGCTGGCATTGATCAACAGAAAGTGCCCGATTCTTCTCCACAACAATGCCTAACTGCACATTGCACAAGTGTTGAATGATTTGGGCTATGAAGGTTTGCCTCACCCTCCATATTCCCCTGAACTCTCACCAATCGACTATCACTTATTCAAGCACCTCGACAATTTTTTGCAAGGAAAATGCTTCCACAGCCAGCAGGAGGAAGAAAAGGCTTTCCAAGAGTTCATTGAATCCTGAAGCATGGATTTTTATGCTACAGAAATAATCATATTTCTCATTGGCAAAAATATGTTGATTGTAATGGTTCCTATTTTGATTAATAAAGATGTTTTTTGAGCCTAGTTATAATGATTTAAAACTAATGATTCAAAACCAAAATTACTTTTGCACGATTATCAGCAAAATTTTAAGCATCTGTGGAGCATTAAAAAATCATATTACCTTTGAACAGATAAAATGAACAAACGCAGACCAAATTTGGAGAAATATTTTAACATATAGCATGAAATTTACATCAAACTGTAAGATACCTGGAATTTGGTTATATCTCTTCATAAAAACGGAAAAACTCAAATAGCTTGAAAATCATGCAAAATTAAAGTGAAAGTGTGTTAGTCATTCAGTCGTGTCTAACTTTTTGAGACCCTGTGGATTGGAGCCTGCCAGGCTCCTCTGTCCATGGAATTCTCTAGGCAAAAATACTACAGTGGGTTGCCATTTCCTTCTCCAGGGAATCTTCCCAACTCAGGAATCGAACCTAGGTCTCCCACATTTCACACAGATTCTTCATGGCCTGAGCCACCAGGGAAGCCCATGTTTCAATGCAAAATTAAATCATATAACAAATATTGTTCACTAACTTTAACCAGACACTGTTTTAGGTCAAGGGAAAGAGTGATATCCCCTTCTCATAGAGCTTAGTGGGTTTCAATAGGGCATTTTAGAAAATATACAAATAACTAAGATAATTTCAGAGATGAATGCTAGGAAGAATTTTCTTTTTTGAAGTAACAGCATAACATGATAAAGAGTAACAGGTAAGAGAAATGCAGCTTCACAAAGTGCTGGGTTTAAGATGATAACAGGGAAGAACGAAGCCTAATAAAATCTTCAGGAAAATAATTCCCAAAAGAGCATAGAGGAAGTACAAAAATCTGAGGTAGAATGTAGCTCAATAGGTTGGAGAAATGAAAGGAAGGCCAGCATGGCAAGTATGCAATGTGCTATAGACATGGGAAACCACCAGAGAGTTTTAAGCAGAAAAGTCACATTACCTGTTTTGATATTCTACCAAGATCACTTTGGCTATGAAGAGAAACAAGGCAACAAGTTAAACTCGAGATATAAATTATGGTGATTTGGAACTAGAGTGACAAACAGTAGAAATGGAGAGAACAGAACAAGTTTGAAAGATTACATACATAGATAGATCAAGACAGAGACAAAAGAGAACCTGCAGGACTTGCTATGGATTTGGATATAGGGGATGAGGGAAGGAGAGTAACCAAGGATGACACCTAATATTTTGGTTTGAGCAACTGTATAAATGGCCGTGCTTATTATTGAAATGACTAAGAATAGGACAAGAGTAGTTGTGGGGTGACAGTGAAAGGTCAGGTATCAAAACTTTATTTTTGGCAATGTTAAATCTAAGAAAGCTCTCCAAGATGAGATGACTTGTAGGCAGCTTAAAATATGAGTGGAATTTGGAAAGAATTCAAGTTAAAATTATAAATTAGCAAATGACAACAATATAAATAGAATGTAGTTATAGAACTGACATTGGAGGAAGGTACAGCAACCCACTCCAGCATTCTTGCCTGGAGAATCCTATGGACAGAGGAGACTTGCAGGCTACAGTCTATAAGATCACAAAGAATCGGACACATCTGAGGAGACTTAGCATGCATGCATAGAACTGAAGAGTGAGTGTAGCTGAGGTGGGGGGAGACCCAAGATGAAGCCTTGCACACTCCAAACTGTGAAAATTCGAAAGAGAAAGAAGAGCACAAAAGGAGACTGAGAGACAGTGGCCAGTGAGGTAAGGGCAAAAGCTGGATAGTGTGATGTCACAGAAAACAAGAGGAGATGAGTTTTACAGAGGGCTTGGCCAACTCTGTAAAATAACTGAATGGTGACCATTATATTTGGCACCATGGAAGTTGTTGAGGACTTTGAGTGGAGGGAACACGAGGGTAAATGTGTGGCAGCTGAAGAGATAATAATGAATATGGAGACAAATACAAACATGCAAATTTTGATATTAAGGAAAGACAGAAGCAAGGGATGAAGAGTTTAATTTTAAAATGGGAGATGTCAGAGCATATTTGTTTGCTGCTGAGAACAATCCAACAGAGAATGAGAAATTGATGATGCAGGAGAGAGAGGAGTTGTTTGGGGGTCAAACTATTCTTGAACATGCAGGAAGGGATAGGATATAGGGTATAAGTGGAACAGAGGATCTTTGATAGGAATGATGGTATTTTTATTATACTTGGACAGAAGATAGAGAATATGTGCATACGGACAAGTTGCCTGGGTGATTAGGTGGTAAGAAGACAGAGGAGTTCCGATCTGAATGCTTTTACTTATTGATATTAAAAATAAACAATTGTGAATGGTCAAAATCCTAACTTTATTAGGCAAACTAGAAATGAAATGGTTACAAAACTAAATTTCAGGTCTGCTATAGCCAGAGGACATGGAATTGCATTTACATTAAGTCCTACAGTGTCTATGCCTCTTTCCACTGGAAAATACTTTGTAGATCAGATCCCACTCTAGATGTCAGGCTACTCACAAAAATCAAAGGACTATAACCATCCCATCAAATGTCTCAGCAGGGAGAACTCACTAGCAGTAGAGGAAAGGGTCAGAGAAGGAGAAATCTGCAGACTCACACAAATACAGAGATAAGCCATTTCCTGGGTAATGAGAAGTTATCTTGCAGATCCAATTTAGAGTAAAACAGCCTTCTTTAGAATCAACTGAGGAAGAGTTTTTATTTAAAAATCTGAACTTTAAACAATTCCAGATGCTAAAGAGACCAAGACTCCTCTGTAATTAGTAATTAAGGTCCTACTACAAGAAAGAGATCATTCCAGGATAGCCAGTGAGATTACCTAAAAGTGTGATATCCAAAAGGATGCTAAGCAGTATCTGGATAAAGAATCTGAGAAAGAGTTAAGGAGCAAAGAAGGAAGCCATATCTTCCTCGGGGTTTCAGTACTTGTTGAATGGGAATTATAAACTAATACCTGAACTCTGCTTTATTCTTAATAATTTTTATTAGTTTTATAAATTACAAGTTAAAGAGCTCCTTCAAATTTTCCTATTACATATATGTCTAGATGAGTAATATGTAACTGGGGCTCCCCTGGTGGTGCTAGTGGTAAAGAATCCACCTGCCAATGCAGAAGACACAGGAGACACAGGTTCAAGCCCTGGGTCAGGATAATCCCCTGAAGTAGAGCCTGGCAACCCACTCTAGTATTCCTGCCTGGAAAATTCCATGGACAGAGGAGCCTGTGGGCTACAGTCCATGGGGCCCCAAAGAGTTGGACACGACTGAGTGACTGAGCACACAATATGTAACTAGTGATTCTAATTCAGGTTTGGGGGCAGGATCATCAAAGTCATGTAAAGAGTGTCTCTTATGAAATGGTGCTATAATGATGTTTACTCTTCTGCATGTGTGCTACACATTGCACACATATCAACACTTTAAAGCTTCTTTATGGATAAATTTTCACATCTGAGAAAGGAAGGAGTTAAAGTAAACTTTATGATCTACATCAGGTCTAACAATCTATCATTCTAAGCACTGAAAAGCAATTTACAATATTTGTAAACAATGGTTACCTTACATCCCCCATGATCTTCAGGGATTTGCAATCACCAGTTATTAATGTTAATTCTTAATTCAATCCATTCTACTAAAATTATCATTGTAGGTGATATTTGGTGATTTAAAGGCATAAATGAAGGTGGAGCTAAATTTGTCTGTTTATTTTTTTTTTAATAAGAACTGCAAATGTTTATCCTCTCAGATATCCCTAGCACTCCTCTGTGAAGTAGATAAGGCAGGATGAACTGATCATAGAAAAATGAAGGCCAAATATTAATTATTTAGCCAGAAATGTTCTTTACATGTCTTTCTATATGATGATTCAACTAAGTCTAGCCTGCACAACCCGAACCCATGCTGGGGAGCCAGAACTGCTTTAGGAGTTGAGCAAGGTAGCCTCTTAAAATTCATTAGTCTGCAGATGTGATTTTTGCAAGAAAGAGAAAATATTGAAGTGGTAAAATTGTTATTCTCAAAGAAAAACTGAGCATCTTTTAAATTAACTGCCGTGGCACTAAAACAGACACACAGAATGGGATCATAAAATCTGTTTTCAACTGCTACTTATTACTTCTCACACAAAATATATGTCATGTATGGTATAGGCATATAGGTTACCATAATAAAAAGTGCATGTGCATTTGAATCCTCATTAGTCATTTGCTATCTGGCAGTCATTGTGCAAACTACTGAGATTCAATTTCCTTACCTGCAAAAATGAGATTTCATTGCAAGGTTAAACGGAATTTAATATACAAAGCTCTTAGCACAGTGCCTGCCATTAACAATCAATAAATAGTTTTTGTTACCACCATTTCAGTATATCACCTGCTTAAGTATAGAGCCATAATGGTATGCTAACAGCTTCTTATCTCTCTGGCTATCTATAGTATATGTATATATGTGAGCCTGCCTGTTCATGTGTACATGTATACATACATAGGAAAGGTCCATTGATATACAGAGAATTATTTAACAAGTCATTTAGAGGAACCACGTTGTCTGAGTTAAAATAATAAAAGGACTGTAGATGAGAACACTGACACAGACAGGAAAGCAGTTATTAGCCTCCATATGAGGATTCAAATGGATACTCTGGCTGCTACACCAAAAGAGACACCTCAGAATGATATAACTTATACAGTGAAATCTTGGTTGGCTTCATAAAATCCATCATTTCCTTCTGGCTTTGATAATTACATTAAACTGCAACCAGGTAAGGCCTTATCATTTCTTATTTTACACTGCCCCCTAAAGTCAAGAATTAATATATATATATATATATATATATATATATATATATATATATATATATATTTTAGTTCTGAAATATGGGGTTTATTCAAGGGTGAGAATGCAAGTTGATAACTCTACATTTTACCCTTTGGTCAGAGAGATATATAGATCACATGCCTAACTTATATGTGTTGAGTACAATAAATATAGGACAGCTGGAACTGAAATGAGAAATAAGGAAAAATCCTGAACTCCAGTATGGTGCTAATTTAAATCTCTTTACCAAATGGTGTCTTAAATTTTGCACAAACTCTTCAACTTGTGATCACATTGGTGTAAAATAATAGTGCAGCCTTTAACTTTTAATAACAGAGAAAGAGAAGTGGATTATCTTTAACAAAATATAAAAGAGAAATTATGATGTGAAAACCACTTAAAAATAGGCAAGGTCCACTCCATATTATTGGCATTAAGCAAAGAAAGAATACAGATTATGAGCAATTAGACCTAAGGAGTAAATTGACAATCAACTGCATATAAGCCAAGCCTTCAATTTTTTTTTAGGTTAGAAAATAAAATTTACTACTATACAATAAAACGTTCACATGAAAGGTATTTCTTTGAAATATTCCCTTTAACAGCCTCTTAATTATATCCTCATTGCTAATCACTTCATTTGAAACTCTTCTGAGACTTCTAACTTTTCACTCACTTTAATATTTTTCCAGAGTAGAAGGGTTCTCAAGTAAATGGATTCTAATTATGTTTAGATAAAATGTATGTACAATTATTAATTATAATCATTGCTATTATACCAAAGGAATAATCTTGTTCCTATTAACTTTCTTTAAGTGAGTCTGTCAGAATACTCATTAGTGTAAGAACTCATTTTAGGTCTATTCTTGTTAATCAAGTAATAAGAAAGTAAGAACCTATAAACATCTTCTAAGGTTCTCTGCTTCACAGTTAACAATGTGTAATGTTAGAAGGTGAGATAACTTTTCAGATCAAATATTTTGACTCAAGTATTTTGTTTTTTCTTTAAATTTACATTCCTCTAAAACTCAATGAAAAACACACCGAGAGGTTCAGCAAATATTTTCCTAGTCACCAGGCTCACATAAATAATGCACAGACTCTGTTTCCAAGAAACTAAAAACAATCTAGGGGAAAAAAATGTTTAATTCTTCCCCTGACCTCTTCCCCTGCCACAAACGAAGAGTACAATGTATTCAGTGGTAGAATTATGCATAACATGAACAGTCTAGAGGAAAGGGGTGTCGTCTTTGTTGTTAGGGTGAGATATCGTAGAAATCAGCTGACTTTGGACTGAAGTGGAGGCCTCTGTGACTGGGTGGAGATAACTGTTGGAGGGAAAAAGTTCAGTTCAGTCACTCAGTTGTGTCCGACTCTTTGCAACCCCATGAACCGCAGCAGGCCAGGCCTCCCTATCCATCACCAGCTCCCAGAGTCAACTCAAACCCATGTCCGTTGAGTGAGTGATGCCATCCAACCATGTCATCCTCTGTTGTCCTCTTCTCCTCCTGCCCTCAATCTTTCCCAGCATCAGGGTCTTTTCTAATGAGTCAGCTCTTCACATCAGGTGGCCAAAGTATCGGAGTTTCAGCTTCAACATCAGTCCTTCCAATAAACACCCAGGACTGATATCCTTTAGGATGAACTGGTTGGATCTCCTTGGAGTCCAAGGGACTCTCAAGAGTCTTCTCCAACACCACAGTTCAAAAGCATCAATTCTTCAGCGCTCAGCTTGCTTTATAGTCCAACTCTCACATCCATACATGACCACTGGAAAAATCATAGCCTTGATTAGATGGACCTTTGTTGGCAAAGTAATATCTCTGCTTTTAAATATGCTGTCTAAGTTGGTCATAACTTTCCTTCCAAGGAGTAAGTGTCTTTTGATTTCACGGTTGCAGTCACCATCTGCAGTGATTTTGGAGCCCCCAAAACTAGTCAGCCACTGTTTCCCCATCTATTTGCCATGAAATGATGGGACCAGATGCCATTCCCCTTAAAGAGAAACCAAAGTCAAAAATACTTAAGACATATACAGATAAGACTAATCAATAACATCAACCATTTGAACATGAATTTACTCCAGATGAAATTAGCTGTAGAGCACAGTCATTCTAGTGGCCCTCATGCTACATTTACATGCCTATTGCCGTAAATAAATTTTATTGGAACACAACCATGCCCATTCATGTATGTAAGATCTCTGGCTCCTCTTGAATTACTATGGCAGGGTACAGTACTTGTAACAGAGTCTGGTCCACAAATCCTACAATATTTACTGCCTTGTCTTTTACAGAAAAAGTTTGCTGATCCTTGATTTAGAGAAGGACTTTAAAGCAAGCATTTTTATGGTGATCAAAAAGACAAAGCAACTATATCCAGTAAAAAAAGAAAAAAAAAAGAAAAAAAGAAATTACTAAGAATGGGATAAGTGAAATAAGAGTAGATGGATATGAAAAAGCAAAACTTTAAAAATCTTGTAAAATAGAAAAAATGGGCAAAGGACAGGAATAGAGGACACACACCTGGTGAAACTCAAAACTCAAATGGTCAATAAATATAAAATATATGTTAAACCTCATAAGTAATAATGAAAATATAAAGTCAAATGAGATATTGCATACCTGTCAGAACAGTAAAAAAATAAAATTTGAAAGCTACTCACTGTTCTTGAGGGGGTGGAGAAACAAACAAGAAAACAGTTTATTTGCAGAGGAAACTAGCACTGTGCCTAGTAAAGGTGAGAATGTACACATTCTGTAATCCAGCAATTCAACTTCTATATACTCAGAGAATCCTGCTCATTATTTATAGGAGAACTATTTTAGTAGTAAAATATTGTAAATATTCAAAAGTTTATCTCAGTTAGCTCTACTCATACCCAAATTAGTGGTTTAAAACAATTCTCATTGATTCCTGCTCACATATCTGTAGGTTGCCTAAGGTGGCTCTAGTGATCTCAGCTAGCCTGATCTGGTCTTGGTTTCAGGCCACACATTTGGTTTAGATTTGCTCTGTGTGCCTATCTTTTAACCAGCAGACTAGCTGGGGCTTTTTTTTTTTTTTTGATATATTGATGGCAGAAGTGCAAGAGGGCAGATCCAAACATAGAAACACATTTCGCGACTCCTCTTGTGTTATGCCTTCCTTTAGTCAAAGGAAGTCATGGCCAAACCTAACATGAACTGAGTGTGAAAATATATTCCACCTCTAATGAAAGAAACTGAAAAGTCACATTGAAAAGACTGTGGATGGAGACAGGGGTAAAGAACTTGAGGCAACAACGCAATCTACAACAGGTTCATAAACAGAAGAATAGGTACCATATATGTTCTCTGGAGTAATCTAAAAATTAACAACCTCCAACTCTATATATCAATAAGGCTACATCTAAAAAAGTCATATTAAGAGTAAAGATCAATAAAAAGTCTGTAAAATAATTCTATGCATTCTTTGTGCATATATATATGTGTGTGTATATATATATATATAAAACTTGTAGAAACATCCATAGAATTAATAAACATTGAATTCAAGATAGCAGTTACCTTTGGGCAGACAAAAGAGGAGGAAATGGGAGGAGAACTTGAGCTATATTCTGTAATTGTTTTCCATAAAAATATATCTGAAGCAAACTATAAAATATTAAAGATTTGTTAAAGATAACACATGAAAAGCAGTACAGTGTAACTAGTCAAGAGAGATACTACCTACCAGCTGTGTGATCCTGGATAAATCACATATTTATTTACATATTTATCTCTCTGAGACTTTTTTATCTACAAAATAAGAATAATAGTAACAACCTATCTCATAGCACTGTTTTATACATTAAATGAGTTGTTACATGCAAAGCACATAAATCAGTGCCTAACACAAAGTCAACACAGGAGTATTAACTATTAATATTCTCCTCTATACTTTTTTCCATCTTTGTTGTATTTCATAATTAAAAATAAATAAAAAGTATTTAAAAATAGAGGAGGGAGATAGCAGAATAAGGCTAAGAGTTTAGAGGTTTATGTCATATAGCTCAAATCTGACACTGGAGGGAGACTTTTCTATTCTATTTGATTCAATCCAAAGTGAGATTTCCCAGCAAGTAAATAAAATATATTTTAAGTGGCAATGAATTAATTTTTTTTTCAGAGTCCACAACTCTTCACCTAGATATGACCAGTAGGAGAAAAGCCAGTGAACCAGATTGGTAGCTCTGGCATGTCCACTGATGGCCAATCACCATGCTGTAAAGTGCTGGCCTAAATATCTCATACTAGACCACAATGCATACATCCCCAGACTTCTAATTAGACCTTAGAACTAAAGTCAGTTAATGCCACTAGGAACTCATGACTATTTATCTTTGGCCATCTCCTTACTGATCCTTATAATACTAATTTTTATTTATCAATTATTATGTCCTAAGCAGTAAACATACTTTACTTACTCTTTACAATAAACCTATGAGCTGCATATATTATAACTCCATTTTATAAACAAGGAACTCAAGTCAATAACTTATTTACAGTTACAGGTCTTTTAACTGGTGGAGCTAGGATTTAAGCCAGGCCATTGAGATAACAGAGTCCATATACACCCTATTACTCTTCTCTCCCTCCTCAAAAAAAAAAATCTTTCCACCAAATCCTCCATGAGTTTCATTCAGCGGTACACTCCTACATTTCTTACATACTCAAATTATTCACTGAAGTCAACGAAACCTGACTTTCCTTGGAGTCTTCCTCTGAAGACTACCATTCCTCTGAAGCTTTATTAATTGCAGCCAAATTATTATCCAGCATTCCACATATTTTTATACTCACATTTTTAAAGGCTTTTCTTCTTTGAAACTCATGCCATCTCAATGAATCATACTCTAACCCCACTCATTACTGCCATCTATAGGCTTCCTCCTGAGGCACTCACTAATATTCACCAGTCATTTTGGAATCAGGATTACAATGTGTGCAATCTAATCCATCCATCATTTTAGGGCAATTCAAGGCTTATGTGGACTTACCATTCAGCCACTGAGCTTCTCAGTTCCTTCATCTTTTAAACTTCATTGACTTTCACTGCTATACATCCACAGCCATCTGTATCTCGGACTTCACTCAGAAACACTGAAACAGACTCATCTGCTGAAAAGAATACAAAAAAAAAAAAAAATCACTAAGGTTCTTCACAGTTCTTATACATGCAACCCACTCAAGCCATCTCTCTTCTTCAGCTTCACTGAAACCATTACTGTCTCCCTTCATTTTACCATTTCCCCACACTCAGTTATCACCATACTGGCCTCTCCTGTTTCTACAATATATCTGGTACCCAAGGTTTACCACCTGGATTCCACTTTCATTTTAACTCCTATCCATCGTCATACTCTGTAACACATCTACTCTGCACTGGTGCTATATTATGCCTCAGCCACCCATGAACACAGGCAGCTGTACAAAAGTGGAGATAACCAATGATACTAATTTTCAGTGTTAACAAAGGCCTGCCTGTGAGTATCCCTCCCTTGCCAGAATTCTCTAAATATTCACAATTCTCACACTCCATACTTATTCTAAGCTGTTGATTTTTTTTCTTAGTTCATCATCAAGAAACATGAAACTATCCAACCTGTTCTCTCTTAACTTCCTGTGCACTATTCCATTACCTGCGCACATCTCCAATAATCAGAAGTGACTCTGACTGTCACCGTTCTTCCAGTCTCAGAGGATGCCATATTTTTGCTCTTTTCTCAGAATCAGTGCCTCCTCTCTGCTTTCAATATCAGGCCCTTCAGCAGGACAAGGACTAGAATAAGGCAAGAGAGGTGCCCAGGGCACAAGACTAAAGCAGCATTCACTTTCAGATGCCAGCTCTTTACTTGAATGACACCGAGAATGAGTGTGTCCTTAAACCCTTTGCCCTGGACACTTCACTTATTTCATGCCAATCCAGTCCCTGTCCACCTCCATCCTCCAGAACCTTGATTCATCATTCATCCCACTTCTATTATTTTCAACCTCTCCCTTCTACATAGTCTTTCCACTCACCCTGCACAATGTTCAAGTTTTGTTCTGTTTCTTAGCATGTGTTATAAACATCTCCAAAGGTTTCTCCTCCATGAGACCATAAGTGGTCTATAACCTTTTTTAACTAGGCAAATAAATATGACTAACTCTGATATTCAATAACAGGAAGTGAATTTGACTCAAACATATGCAACATTCTCCAGTAATAACTTTGTCATTAATAAAAGAAACTTTTGAGTTGTTCCTACTGTTTTTTTCTCCTGAACTTACTGAATACCTAGACAGTGAAAAGGGCTACTATTTATTGAGTTCTTTTCAAAGATTCCAATGACTACATTCCCTCTTAAATAGGTTATTTCTTCTGCCAGGAATCTGTCTATGGCCCAACCTAAACGAATGAACTCCTATTCATCCTTTAGATATCAGTTACTTTATGAGGGAAGTGTTCCCCCAACCTAACTTGAAACTAGAACAAATATGCCTATTAGGAGCTTTCCAAGTGCTAGGTATCTCTCCTTTTCCATCAATTACCATTTATATTTATTGGAGAGATTATTGGATTGTTTGTCTCTTGTGATAGAATATAAGTGCTTAAAGGCTGGAACAATCCATTTGCTCACCATATATCTTAAGTGCTTAGAACTATAAGGTATCAATGTACATTTGTTGAATGAATGAATGATGACATTCAGATCTTACCTTCTCCAGGAAGCTTTCCCTAACCAGCCTAGGTTGAGTGTCTTAGGCATCTGTTTTCCCACAGCAACAGTGTGACTTACTTTCATTTCCCTGAACACAATGCATTACAATTGTTTATGAGTTTATCTTCATGACTATAACCCAGCATTTTGAAAACAAGTATATTCACTTTTGAAATTTTAGCACATAGTACATTCTTTCTCAGGATAGGTGAACAATAAATTTGTATGGAATGAATAAAACTATGCAGGTTTTGTTCCAGAATGAAAGTAATAGATATCAATTAAAGTTGGTGAAAACAAGTCAGTAGGTCTGGTGCATAGCTGGGGAAAGTTAGCAAAGCTGGTCTTTGGAAAAGTCTTTTCCAAATTTGAAAGTTTATAACCATATATAGTAAATAAAGTCTAAATATTATTTATCAGAGCACTGAAAATTTACAGATGTATAGTACTTTATATAACTGTTGCATATACCTCTTATCATTTACATTAAAAATCCCTAGAGAAGAATCATTATTGTTCCAATTTAATAATTAACAAAAAGAAGGTACAGAATTTTGAAGTGACTTAAGATAACATTGGTTACTAAGTTTCAGATTCAAGATTTGTTATATTGTATCATTCAGCATCCTTAGTAGGGAGAGTAACTCAAAGCATCTTCATCTTTGTCCTGAAATTCGTAAGGCCACAGTGTAAATTCTAATAGCTAACACTTCTTAATATGATGTTTTCATTAATATGATTCAATATTTTGGATAAAAATAGTTAGAAATGGCCTTTACGTGTTTGCTGAGACTCTGGAAAAATCTGTGCTTTGATTTATAGCAGGGATTCTGTCAAAGGTTTTTTATGGCCAAATAATTTCCTTTCAGTCTTGGGTGTCTGTATCCTTGTTGTAATTTTCATTTGCACAAGAAAATCTACTCTGTAATAACACTTTCTCCTTTCAACTCCAAATATCAATTTTGCATATTTTTAAAACCTTAAAAAAATCTGATATCTGATCCTTTTCTTTTAGTGTTTCAGAAGCAATAAGCTGGGGCTTCCCTGGTAGTTCAGTATTAAAAAATTTGGCTGCAATGGAGGAGACACAAGAGATATAAGTCAAACCCTGAGTCTGGAAGATCCCCTGGAGAAGGAAACGGCAACCCACTCCGGTATTCTTGCCTGGGAAATCCCATGAACATATGAGCCTGGAGGGCCAGAGTCCATAGGGTCACAAAGAGTCTGAGCAACTGAACACACACACACACAAACACACACACACACACACACCCCTAGCCTCTACCTGCAAATTCATTTACATCTGAAGCTCTCTTTCCCTTTTTCTTTCTAAGCACAATGCTTACTCTTTATCCTCTGGTCAGAATCCTACCCTTGTGACCTCTTCACAGAGATTTCTTTGTTATTTATTCAACCTTGTAATATCATTTGACTATCTCTATTTTCACTGAGGTCTCCCTACCAACATTTAAACAGATTCAGTTAAAAATAAATGACATTATTTGATCCTGTGTTGCCCTACATCTACTACTCTTATTCCTCTCCTTCACAGAAAACGTTACTATAAGAACTGTCTGTATCTGCATTCTCCAATGTGAAAAGCTTTCTAGGTACTCAGAGTTAACAAGTGGCCTGGATTCCCCAGGATAGTCCCTACTGTCCAGTGTTATAATTAACAGTGTCCCCTTTCACTCTCAATAACGAAAAGGTTTTGAGAAGTTCCTGGCAATCCCGTGGTTAGGGCTCCATACTCTCTCTGCCAAAGGGCTGGATTCAATCCCTGGTCAGGGAACTAAGATCCTGCAAGCTATGTGGTGCAGCTAATAATAATAATAATGAAATTATTTATATGATAAATTTATATAGTCACCTTATACGTTCAAATACACATATACAGTGTCCAGGATTAAGTAACATTAACCATTTTTAAGAGTAACTAAAAAATCCTACCAAAAGACATAAAGATAACAAAACTTATATAGACCATCTAAAGATGTCAAACAAAAAGAAATATAAGTTGAGTGAAACTACAATTATAGTACAAACGGGATTTTCAGGAAATTTACAAAATGATATACATTTACATGGAAAGTGTTAAACGTGTTAGTCCCTCAGTCATGCCTGACTCTGCAACCCCATGGACTGTAGCCTGCCAGGCTCCTCTGTGCAAGATTTCTCCTGGCAAGAACACTAGAGTGGATTGTCATTCCCTTCTCGAGGGGGATCTTCCTGATCCAGGAATTGAATCTTAGTTTCCTGCACTGTAGGCACATTCTTTACCATCTGAGCTACAGGCTCAGCCTTCATTATACAGAAATGAATGTCAAACAAATGTTTGAAGAAAGAATAATCCTGAGGAGAAATTAGATATAAGGGCAATAAAAATACGTTTATTAAGCCAAAATAATAGAAATCATACTTTGTAGCATGCAAAAATTTACCAGGGTGGCGGTCCTAGGATGGCAGAGGAAATAGGACGGGGAGGCCACTTTCTCTGCCACAAATTAATCAAAAGAACATTTAAATGCAGAGTAATTTCCACAAAAAAAAAAAAAAAAAAAAAACAAACTTCTGAATGCAGGCAGAAGACATCAGGCACCCAGAAAAGCAGTCCATTGTCTTCAAAAGGAGATGTTTTATCAACAGTGCTGTAAAGTGGAGAAGTCTTGAGGCTACTGTAAAAATAAGACTGAAAACCAGAAGCAGGAGGCTTAAGTCTAAATCCTGAGAACACCAGAGAACTCCTGACACCAGGGAACATTAATCGACAGGAGGTCATCAAACACCCCATACCTACATTGAAACCAAGCACCACCCAAGGGCCAACAAGTTCCAGAGCAAGACATACCACACAAATTATCCAGCAACACAGGAACACAGCGCTGAGCTTCAATATACAGGCTGCCCAAAGTCACTCCAAACCCATTTATATCTCATAACTCATTACTGGACACTTAATTGCACTCCAGAGAGAAGAAATCCAGCTCCACCCACCAGAACACCAACACAAGCTTCCCTAACCAGGAAACCTTGACAACCACCTGTACAACCCCACCCACAGTGAGGAAACTCCACAATAAAGAGAATTCCACAAACTGCCAGAATACAGAAAGGCCACCCCAACACAGCAATATAAACAGGATGAAGAGACAGAGGAATACCCAGCAGGTAAAAAAACAAAAAACAAAAACAGGATAAATGCCCAGCAATCCCAACAAAAGAAAAAGATAGGGAATCTACCTGATAAAGAATTCCAATAATGATAGTGAAATGATCCAAAATCTTGAAATAAAAATGGAATCACAGATAAATAGCCTGGAGACAAGGATTGAGAAGATGCAAGAAAGGTTTAACAAGGACCTAGAAGAAATTAAAAAAGGGTCAGTGTATAATGAATAACACAAGAAAATGAAAATTAAAATACAATCTGGAGGGAACAATAGTAGAATAATGGAGGCAGAAGATAGGATTAGTGAAGTAGAAGATAGAATGGTAGAAACAAATGAAACAGAGAGGAAAAAAGAAAACGAATTAAAAGAAATGAGGACAATCTCAGAGACCTCCAGGACAATTTTAAACGCCCCAATATTCGAATCATAAGAGTGGCAGAAGAAGAAGACAATGAGAAAGACCATGAGAAAATACTTGAGGAGATAATAGTTGAAAACTTCCCTAAAATAGGGAAGGAATAATCACCCAAGTCCAAGAAACCCAGAGAGTCCCAAACAGGATAAACCCAAGGCGAAACACCCCAAGACACATATTAATCAAATTAACAATGATCAAACACAAGAACAAATATTAAAAGCAGCAAGGAAAAACAACAAATAAACACAAGGGATTTCCATAAGGATAACAGCTGATTTTTCAATAGAAACTCTTCAGGCCAGGAGGGAGCGGCAGGACATACTTAAGTGATGAAAGAAAATAACCTACAGCCCAGATTAGTGTACCCAGCAAGGATCTCATTCAATATGAAGGAGAAATCAAAAGCTTTACAGACAGGCACAGGCTGAGAGAATTCAGCAAACCAAACCATCTCTCCAACAAATGCTAAAGGATCTTCTCTAGACAGGAACCACAGAAAGGATGTATAAACTTGAACCCCAAACAATAAAGCAAATGGCAACGGGATCATATCTATCAATAATTACCTTAAACATAAATGGGTTGAATGCCCCAACCAAAAGACAAAGACTGGCTGAATGGATACAAAAACATGACCCTTATATACGTCGTCTACAAGAGACCTACCTCAAAACAGGGGACACATACAGAATGAAAGTGAAGGGCTGGAAAAAGATATTCCATGCAAATAGAGACCAAAAAAAAAAAGCAGGAGTAGCAATACTCATATCAGACAAATAGACGTTAAAATAAAGGCTGTTAAAGAGACAAAGAAGGACACTACCTAATGATCAAAGGATCAATCCAAGAAGATATAACAAGTATAAATATATATGCACCCAACATAGGAGCACCACAATATGTAAGACAAATGCTAACAAGTATAAAGGGGAAATTAACAATAACACAATAATAGTGGGAGACTTTAATATCCCACTGACACTATGGATAGATCAACTAAACAGAAATTAATAAAGGAAACACAAACTTTAAATGATACAATAGACTAGTTAGACCTAATTTATATCTATAGGACATTTCACCCCAAAACAATGAATTTCACCTTTTTTCAAGTGCACACGGAACCTTTTCCAGGATAGAGTACATCCTGGGCCATTAATGTACCCTTGGTAAATTAAAAAAAAAAAAAATGAAATCATTCCAAGCATCTTTTTTGTCCACAATGCAGTAAGATTAGATCTCAATTACAGGAGAAAAACTATGAAAAATGCCAACATATGGAGGCTGAACAACACGCTGCTAAATAACCAACAAATCACAGAAGAAATCAAAAAAGAAATCAAAAATGCATAGACATGAATGAAAATGAAAACACAACAACCCAAAACATGTGGGACACTGTAAAACAGTGCTAAGGGAAAGTTGATAGCAATACAGGCATACCTCAAGACACAACAAAAAGTCCAATAAACAACCTAACTCTACATCTAAAGCAACTAGAAAAGGAAGAAATGAAGAACCCCAGGGTTAGTAGAAGTAAAGAAATCTTAAAATTGGGGCAGAAAAAAATGCAAAAGAACAAAGAGACCATAGAAAAAAAATCAACAAAGCCAAAAGCTGGTTCTTTGAAAGGATAAATAAAACTGACAAACCATTATCCAGACTCATCAAGAAACAAAGTGAGAAAAATCAAATCAATAAAATTAGAAATGAAAATGGAGAGATCACAACAGACAACACAGAAACACAAAGGATCATGAGACTACTATCAGCAATTATATGCCAATAAAATGGACAACTTGGAAGAATTGGACAAATTCGTAGAAAAGTAAAACTTTCCAAAAATGAACCAGGAAGAAATGGAAAATCTTTAACAGACCATCAAAAGCACAGAAATTGAACTGTAATCAGAAATCTTCAAGCAAACAAAAGCCCAGGTCCAGATGGCTCCACAGCTGAGTTCTACCAAAAATTTAGAGAAGAGCTAACACCTATCCTACTCAAACTCTTCCAGAAAATTGCAGAGGAAGGTAAACTTCCAAAGTCATTCTATAAGGCCACCATCACCCTAATACCAAAACCTGACAAAGATGCCAACAAAAAAAGAAAACTATAGGCCAGTAACACTGGAGGAACATAGATGCAAAACTTCCTCTACAAAAGTCTAGCAAACAGAATCCAACAATATATTTAAAAGATCATACATCATGACCAAGTGGGCTTTATCCCAGGTATGCAAGGATTCTTCAATATTTGAAAATCAATCAATGTAATATATCACATTAACAAATTGAAAAACAAAAACGAAAAATTATCTCAATAGATGCAGAGAAAGCCTTTGACAAAATTCAGCATCCATTTATGATAAAAACCCTCAGAAAGCAGGAATAGAAACAACATACCTCAACATAATAAAGCTATATATGACAAACCCACAGCAAACATTATCTTCAATGGTAAAAAATTGAAAGTATTTCCCCTAAGTGAGGAACAAGACAATGATGCCCACTCTCACCACTACTATTCAATGTAATTTTTGGAAGTTTTGGCCACAGCAATCAGAGCAGAAAAGAAATAAAAGGGATCCAGATTGGAAAAGAAGAAGTAAAACGCTCACTATTTGCAGATGACATGATCCTCTACATAGAAAACCCTAAAGATTCCACCAGAAAATTACTAGAGCTAATCAATGGATATAGTAAAGGTGCAGGATATAAAATCAACACACAGAAATCCCTTGCATTTGTATACACTAACAATGAGAAAACAGAAATAGAAATTAAGGAAACAATTCCATTCACCATTGCAACGAAAAGAATTAAATACTTAGGAATGTATCTACCTAAAGAAACAAAAGACCTATACATAGAAGACTATAAAACACTGATGAAAGAACTCAGTTCAATTCAGTTCAGTCGCTCAGTCGTGTCCAACTCTTTGTGACTCCATGAATTGCATCATGCCAGGCTTCCCTGTCCATCACCAACTCCCAGAGTTCACTCAGACTCACGTCCGTCCAGTCAGTGATGCCATCCAGCCATCTCATCCTCTGTCATCCCCTTCTCCTCCTGCCCCCAATCCCTCCAGCATCAGAGTCTTTTCCAATGAGTCAACTCTTCGCATGAGGTGCCAAAGTACTGGAGTTTCAGCTTTAGCATCATGTCTTCCAAAGAAATCTCAGGGCTGATCTCCTTCAGAATGGACTGGTTGGATCTCCTTGCAGTCTAAGGGACTCTCAAGAGTCTTCTCCAACACCACAGTTCAACAGCATCTGTTCTTTGGCGCTCAGCTTTCATCACAGTCCAACTCTCACAGCCTTACATGACCACTGGAAAAACCATAGCCTTGACTAGACAGACCTTAGTTGGCAAAGTAATGTCCTCTGCTTTTCAATATGCTATCTTGGTTGGTCATAACTTTTCTTCCAAGAGTAAGCATCTTTTACTTTCATGGCTGCAGTCACCATCTGCAGTGATCTTGGAGCACCCCAAAAATAAAGTCTGACACTTTCCCACTGTTTCCCCATCTATTCCCATGAAGTGATGGGACCCAGATGCCATGATCTTCATTTTCTGAATGTTGAGCTTTAAGCCAACTTTTCACTCTCTTCTTTCACTTTCATCAAGAGGCTTTTTAGTTCCTCTTCACTTTCTGCCATAAGGGTGGTTGTCATCTGCATATCTGAGGTTATTGATATTTCTCCAATATAGTATAATAATGCATATATATGGAATTTAGAAAGATGGTAACAATAACCCTGTAATGTGAGGACAGCAAAAGAGATACAGATGTATAGAACATCCTTTTGGACTCTGTGGGAGAGGGTGAGGGTGGGATGATTTGGGAGAATGGCACTGAAACATGTATATTATCATATGTGAAATGGATCACCAGTCTGGGTTGGATGCCTGATACAGGGTGCTCAGGCTGGTGCACTGGGATCACCCAGAGGGTGGGATGGGGAGGAAGGTGGGAGTGGGGTTCAGGATGGGGAACACATGTACACCTGTGGCAGATTCATGTCAATGTATGGCAAAACCACTACAATACTGTAAAGTAATTACCCCTCAAAAATTAATTAATTAATTAATTTAAAAAAACACCAAAAAAAGAATATCATATTGCATGTAGTAGTTTAAAATGTGTTTTTTATTTATAATATTTCACTCATTTTGTATTTCTACTGAATTAATCATATACTTACTTTGTCAATAATCTAATTGATTACCTATACATATAAGCCTACCAGGCTCCTCTGTCCATGGAATTTTCCCGGCAAGAGTACTAAAATGGCTGCCATTTCCTTCTCCAGGGGATTTTCCTGACCCAAGGATCAAACCCAGGGTCTCCTGCATTACAGGAAGATGCTTTACCCTCTGAGCCACCAGGGAAGCCCCAAAATATACAGCAAAGTTGGTTTATCTTTGTTTTTTCCTTGCTATATTAACAAATGACTAGTTACCCATCATGGATTTTTTGCCTTTTATCAACAGAGCAAGTTCCTGAATGACTCAGTCACTAAAAGTATTTTCCCTTTGCATATGGTATTGCATCTGGTATTCCTTTGTCCAATCTCCTACTTTCCAAACTTTTGATTAATTTTGTTTTAGGTAGATTCTTCAGTTAGCTTACTCTATTATTTTTCTGTTAATAGGTAGGTCTCACTCATTTTCATACTGTCTTTTGTTATCTGGTTTTAAGATTGCTAATTTGCATGTTGTTGTTGTTTTTTTTTTTTTTTACATTTCCTTTCTATTCTAATTCTTTTTTGTTCTGTTTTTTTCCCCTCCTCACTCTATTCTGCAGATTCTCCCCCTCCTCAGTGCTAAATAACCAGTAATCCAAATAAAGTTCTTCATAAAATTAAAAACAACAATGATTTTTAAGACAAACTTATGACAACAAATTTGGGGCATGTATTTAAGTCTATACAAAGCCCAAGCATAAGATCTGTTTCAGAAATTGTTTTATTTTTCATAAAGTCCAAATCAATGCAATATTAGTCAAATCAAATTAAATCAAATCTGGGGAGCAAATTCCCAAATCTGTGAAAATTATTTTACTTATATAAATGGCAAAAAATATCACCTTGAATATTTCCAAATGTAAAAATCAAAGTTATTTACAAGTTCCACAGAGTTTATAATATGTAACTTAATTGTAAAAATTCTGTAAGGATCTACACCCCACTGGTCAATTGGGATGGGGAGGTCAAGAAATATGTTATCTCTCTGTATGACATTTTTATAATAATATCATATTGTACTGTGAAAAATTAAAGATTGTGAAATAAGAGTACATAAGGTTATACCTAACCTGTTTGACAGAAGCTTTATCATTTTCAGTGACTGGGTCATGGAAAAATACAACAACAATTTTTCATGAGAAAAACAGAATTCTCAAAGCATCTGGGAGTAGGGATTAATTAGGCTGGGTTCTGATCCTCTGATTTTTTCTCCAGGAAGCAGAATGATATTATTAACAGCTATGCATTAACCATCATGTGCCCAGTGAGAAGTACAGGCAGAGTGAGGTAATACTTCCAGAACCGCGATGGAAAGAAACTGGGCATCTTTCAAATGACCTCCCTACAGTCATCATAGTATTTACGGAATGATTATGTAACTGAATCCTAGGACAGTTGACTCTAACTCATTTTTTGTTTGTTTTTTTTTTTTTTTTTTTTGACTCAAGTCTTCTATATACAGAATGTGTTACTTTAGCCAAGGAAAATGTGTCCATTCTCTTCTCCATAGCATTGAATTATTATTTTTATTACTTAGATATTAAGCCACAAACACTTGAATGCAATTTTTAATGGTTATAATATATTTATATATATATATATATAAGTATATATATATAAATTCCCTCAGGTGTATACAGAAAAGGCAGTATTTATGTGGTCAATTTTTGCTTTTTTTTTTTTTTTAGTCAATAATAGAAAGCATTAATGACAAAGCAATTGAGAATTTTCCAAAGCTAGGATGGTCTCTGACAGTGACAGCAGAACAATACAAATTCTTTGAAAGATGTGTTTAAGAAGCAACCTGACAAGTCTGTGTACTACTTTCTTACTGTTATATTTTACCAAGAAGGGAAAAGTTGCTAAGACATAATTCACTGGGTTCTCCGGAAAACATTTCAAAGCACTCTACATTGACTCTATCATCATTAGCCCCATTAGCTTATGCAAACTAAGTATATATCATGTGAACCTCAGGCTTATGTGAATTGGCACTTTAACTTAGGGTTTGGCAATGCTAAAGCATGTATTTTCTTATTCTGGATCTTAGCCTTGTATTTAGGACATTTTTGATATGGAAGCTCTTGGCAGGTCTTATCATCATGTTTCCTACAAAGTAACTTGGAAAATTAGCCACCATGAAATCTAGCCAATGGAAGGAGTCCCTTCATTTTGTGGGAGGCCTCTTGTGCCTCTGGCCCTTGAAAGGTCCTGGGAGACCTCACCTGTCTCTATGCACCCAAAAGCCATCAAAGGAGGTAGATGTACATCTTGCTGAATTGGAAGCTTGTTTTTCCCTTTGCCTGAGGATATATTTTCACTTTTTCCCTGGTTGAGAAATTGTTATTGTTATTAAAAATATTTATTTAACCTTGGGGCTTCCCACGGGTTGCAGTGGTAAAGAATCTGCTTGACAGTGCAGGAGACTCCAGAGATGCGGGTTTCGATCCCTGGGTCAGGGAGATCCCCTGGAGGAGGTATGGTAAACCCACTCCAGTATTCTTGCCTGGAAAATCCCATGGACAAAGGAGCTGATGGGCTACAGTCCATGGGATTGCAGAGTTGGAAACCAGTGAGGATGAGCACAAAGCGATTTATTTAACCTTTGAGTTCCGCAAGTTTTTTCTGAAAAAGTCCACTTGGCAAATATTTTAGACCTTGTGGGGCCACACAGTCCCTGATTTGAGTCGTTGTCACCCCAGACAATAAGCGAATGGGTGTAGCTATATCCCAATAAATCTTTATTACATAAACTGACAAAGTAGAAAATAACCATCAAGGATGGAATTTAAAGCGTCTGTGATTCTTCTTTTCCTAGTCTTAATTTCAATCAGGTTGAAGATCAAGCCAAGAAAAAGACCGCAAAACAAAGAGATAAAGAAAATAGATTTTAAAAGGAATGAGAAGGGGAAATCTGGGATTTATAAACAGGCCACACTCATTGCTCTTTGCTAGAGTCCATTTACTCGTGTGACACTCTGTGATCCAAATGCTGAATACCAAGTCCTTGTCCTGATAACTCACCTTCATGAACACTGCTGAAACAATTTTGTCTGCAGCTGTCATCCTCCTTCTGGTCTGTTATTTATATTCCCATAGTAAACAGGGGAATCATTCTCTGTTAAGGAGTATGTGTCATTTTCGTCTCCACCACATGACAATTACTTACTTTTCTGGCATTTGTCCAAATGCTAAGCATTTGAACACATGACCACTGGCATATTAAAATAAGAGACAAACTAATGCTTGTGCATGTTTATTGCTTCTCTTTGCCTACATTTCCTGTCCACCACAGTACGTAAATAATAAGGTATATTTCAGAAGGTCCTTTCCCTATCATTTAATATTCCCCCTTTAATGGCCCATAAATTTGATTGCCATTTGCCTTGTTCTTTGATTTTAAAGCAGTGTTCTCATTTCAAAACATTTTGAATAATTAAAATTGTTTCAAAAGTGTAACTTTTTTCAAGTGACAATATAAAAGAAACTTTGGGTTGATTTTAAACTTTTACTAGTTATGTCTTATGCCTTGATCAGCTTCCATATTTTGAGTAGTACCATGGTAAGCCATTATATTAAGCAGTGTACCAACTAATATCTATCATCCAATTGGAACAAGTAGATAGAAATTTGAGACAAATATCAAAGGTATGTTTTTAATTTACCAACAAAATCAGTTAGACATAGGATATAGTCGACAACTACCTGCATTCCATGCTATGTTCTCTGCTTTACCTTGCAAATGCAGATTTACATTTAATATTCTCAATATCAGATATACTTGTGTATTCTGATAAAAGCATCATCCAAACTGGTTATTTGTCTAGTGAAAATATGAATACAAGCTGCTTTGGCACAGCATGAAACATTCAGAATCCAGTATATCCTTAGCCCAGGACTGTGCCTATGTGGAAAATTATTTATGTAGTTGAGATTCCAGAGACTACATAATCTTATACTCTTGACTGGTTTTAACACTATGAAATTATTAATTGCCATCTGATTGTAAAATAATTTTGAATTCATCTTATTGATAAGTGCTTGATATCTCAATGATAAATGAGATACCATTTCCCTTTTTTCAAAGTTTGGGTATGTCTGTTCTTTAAAGACAGTGTTTTAGAGTAGTTTTAAGTTCACAGAAAAGTTGAGAGGAGGGTATTCCATGTATCCCCTAGGTATACATACAAGGAAGAGATTCCATGTATACCCCAGTCTCACACAAGCATAGCCTCCCCCAGTATCAATATCCCCCACCAGAGTGGTACATTTTGATGAACCTGCATTGATGCATCCTTACCATCCCAAATCTATAGTTTACATTACAGTTCATTCTTGATGTTGTACATTCTGTGGGTTTGGGCAAGTGCATGATGACAGGAGTCATATTAGAGTATCATATACAGTATTTTCACTGCCTAAAAATTCTCTGTGCTCTACCTGGCAATCATGTGATTTTTCTATTGTCTCATAGTTTTACCTTGGCCAGAATGTCTTATAGTTGAAATCATACAATATTGTTATCTATTTTTCACTGTGTAAATTCTGAATGCATTAAAATATCAACCATATCAAGATTTTTCCTTGCTCAGCATTATTTTCTTAGCAGAGTAATATTCATAATTGCATGGAAGGAATATCATTTCGTTTAAAAAACTGACTATTTAGTACGTAGGAAGTAGAAACAATATATTGTTACTTTGATTAGAAAAATGTGACTTTATATTTAGCATTTTTACTTCCTTGATTTCTACTAATGTTGAACATTTTTTTTTCAAAATAATTAAAAATTTGATTTCATAATTTGTGAATTATTTGTTATGTCTATTGCTCGATTTTATATAAAGGATTTATAATTTTCCTTTAACCTTTATGTTGAGTTTTAAAATAAGTTGCCATCTTTACTACATTTATAAATATATTTGTTGCCTTTTAGATTTCCTAGTTATATTTTGAAATTCAAAAATTTTGTGATTCATTCCAGTCATTTATATAAACATTATTTAGTGATTTTCTTCTGCTTTGAAACTTAGGAAGGTCCCCTTCCATACTGAAAAATTACTGATCTCTGTGTTCCTCTAGATTTTATTAATTTTATATTTATTTCTTAATCCAGCTGGAATTTATTTTGCTACATGAAATAAAATGAGTATATAAAATTTATTTCTATTAGATTAAACAACAGCCCAATACCATTTATCTCTTCCCAAGTGCTTTATGATGTTCTTTATCATATATTGA
The DNA here is from genome assembly GCF_002263795.3 of Bos taurus. Lineage (NCBI taxonomy): Eukaryota > Metazoa > Chordata > Mammalia > Artiodactyla > Bovidae > Bos > Bos taurus. Next base: position 28,173,946 of record NC_037357.1, read on the forward strand.
ATCTTACATATGACAAGATATATTTTTTTAAAATTATCTAGTAGAGTTGTTGTTCAGTTGGGCTAAGGTCCATGTCTGATCCTTTGAAACCCCATGACTGGAGCACCCCAGGCTTCCTGTCCTTTCACATCTCCCAGAGCTTGCTCAAACTCATGTCCATCAAGTGGTAATACCATCCAACACCTCATCCTCTTGTTGTCCCTTCTTCCCCAGCTTCAATCTTTCCTAGCATCAGGGTCTTTCCAATGAGGCAGTTCTTTGCATCAGGTGGCCAAAGTATTGGAGTTTAAGCTTCAACATCAAGTCGTTCCAATGAATATTCAGGCTTGATTTCTTTATGATTGACTGGTTTGATCTCCTTGGAGTCCAAGGGACTCTCAGAGTATTCTTCAATACCACAGTTCAAAATCATCAATTCTTTGGCATTCAGCTTTCTTATGGTCCAACTCACATCCATAATGACTACTGGAAAACCATGGCCTTGACTAGATGGACCTTTGTTTGCAAAGTAATGTCTCTGCTTTTGAAGATGCTGTCCTAGGTTGGTCATAAGCTTTTCTTCCAAGGAGTGAGTGTCTTTTATTTCATGCTTCACCACCATCTGCAGTGATTTTGGAGCCCGAGATAATGAAATTATGGCACTGTTTCCATATTTCCCCCATCTATTCGCCTTGAAGTTATGGGACCACTTGCCATTGATCTTTGTTTTTGAATGTTGAGTTTAAGTCAGCTCTTTGGCTCTTTAGATCCTCTTCACTTTCTGCATTAAAGTGGTCTCTACATGCAGCATCATATATTTATCCCTGCTTTTCATTAGTTCACTTTATTCCATTTTGCTTTTATGAAAAACTTCATTAATATAGTTCTCACTAACTAAAAGAAATCTAAGCGGATTTTCTTTTAAGAAAAAAGGTGAAACGTGAAAATAGTGCTCAGTGTTTATTTGCAGCAAGCTGTTACAGAGGCAACAGGCACTCTAGCTTCACCAAGTTCCTTCCTGGGAACCACACTCCATCATCAAGTCACCATAGCTTTGAACTGTGTCCATGAGCATATGTGTTCCATCTCCATTCATTTTGTGCATCCTTAGCAAGATGTGACCAAGGTAGTTGCTTCTGTGCTTTATTGACATTTTCACTTTGAAAGGTTTCCTAGGAACACTCTTTTTGGACAGTGAGGGAAACACTATATTTTTCTATTACATACTTGCACTACTGTTAATCCATATGTTATCACATATATTTAATTTGTGTCTTGAAACTAAGTGAAAAATATATCTTTATATTTTTTAATCTCAACCTTGGTAATTTTTTAAAAATATAATTTATTTATTTAATTGGAGGCTAATTACTTTACAATATTGTGTGGGTTTTGCCATACACCAGCATGAATCTGCCACGGGTGTACACGTATTCCCCATCCTAAACCCCCCTCCCACCTTCCTTCCCGTACCATCCTTCTGGGTCATCCCAGTGCACCAGGCCCGAGCATCCTATATCATGCATCCAACCTGGACTGGTGATCCATTTCACGTACAATAATATACAGGTTTCAATGCCCTTCTCCCAAATCAACCCACCCTCGCCCCTCTCCCACAGAGTCCAAAAGACTGTTTCTATATATTCTGTGTCTCTTTTGCTGTCTCGATACAGGCTATCGTTTACCTCTTTCTAAATTCCATATACATGTGTTAGTATACTGTATTGGTGTTTTTCTTTCTGGCTTACTTCATCTGTGATAATAGGATCCAGTTTCATTCAACATCATTAAAACTGACTCAAATGTATTCTTTTTAAAGGCTGAGTAATATTCCATTGGGTATATGTACCACAGCTTTCTTATCCATTCATCTGCTTGATGGACATCTAGGTTGCTTCCATGTCCTGGCATTATAAACAGTGCTGCAATGAACATTGGGGTACATGTGTCTCTTTCATTCTGGTTTCCTTGGTGTGTATGCTCAGCAATGGGATTGCTGGGTCATATGGCAGTTCTACTTCCAGTTTTTTAAGCAATCTCTTACTATAGTAACTATACTAGTTTGCATTCCCACCAACAGTGAAAGAGGGTTTCTTTTCCTTTTCTCCACACCATCTCCAGTATTTATTGCTTGTGGACTCTTGGATTAGCAGCCATTCTGACTGGCATGAAATGGTACCTCATTGTGGTTTTGATTTGCATTTCTCTGATAATGAGTGATGTTGAGCATCTTTTCATGTGTTTGTTAGCCATCTGTATGTCTTCTTTGGAGAAATGTCTGGTTTGTTCTTTGGCCCATTTTTTGATTGGGTTGTTTATTTTTCTGGAATTGAGCTGCAGGAGCTCAATTTTGAGATTAATTCTTTGTCAGTTGCTTCATTTGCCATTATTTTCTCCCATTCTGAAGACTGTCTTTTCACGTTTGCTTACAGTTTCCTTTGTTATGCAGAAGCTTTTAATTTTAATTAGGTCCCATTTGTTTCTTTTTGCTTTTATTTCCGATATTCTACGAGGTGCGTCATAAAGGATCCTGCTGTGATTTATGTCGGAGAGTGTTTTGCCTCTGTCTTCCTCTAGGAGTTTTATAGTTTCTGGCCTTACGTTAGACCTTTAATCCATTTTGAGTTTATTTTGTGTAGGGTGTTAGAAAGTGTTCTAGTTTCATTGTTTTACAAGTGGTTGACCAGTTTTCCCAGCACCACTGTTAAAGAGATTGTCTTTTCTCCATTGTATATTCTTGCCTCCTTTGTCAAAGATAAGGTGACCATAGGTGCGTGGATTTATCTCTGGGCTTTCAATTTTGTTCTATCGATGTATATTTCTATCTTTGTGCCAGTACCATACTGTCTTGATGATTGCAACTTTGTAGTAGAGCTAGAAGTCAGGCAGGTTGATTCCTCCAGTTCCATTCTCTTTCTCAAAATTGCTTTGGCTATTTTGAGGTTTTCTGTATTTCCATACAAAATTGTGAAATTATTTGATCTAGTTCTGTGAAAAATACCATTGGTAGCTTGATAGGCATTGCATTGAATCAATAGATTGCTTGCGGTAGTATACTCATTTTCACTGTCTTGATTCTTCCAATCCATGAACACGGTATATTTCTCCATCTATTTGTGTCATCTTTGAGTTCTTTCATCAGTGTTCTATAGTTTTCTATATATAGGTCTTTTGTTTCTTTAGGTGGATACATTCCTAAGTATTTAATTCTTTTTGTTGCAATGGTGAATGGAATTGTTTCCTTAATTTCTCTTTCTGTTTTCTCATTGTTAGTGTATACAAATGCAAGGGATTTCTGTGTGTTGATTTTATATCCTGCAACTTTACTATATTTATTGATTAGCTCTAGTAATTTCTGGTGGAGTCTTTAGGGTTTTCTATGTAGAGGATCATGTCATCTGCAAACAGTGAGCGTTTTACTTCTTCTTTTCCAATCTGGATACCTTTTATTCCTTTTTCTGCTGTGATTGCTGTGGCCAAAACATCCAAAACTACATTGAATAGTAGTGGTGAGAGTGGGCATCATTGTCTTGTCCCTGACTTTAGGGGAAATGCTTTCAATTTTTCACCATTGAAGATAATGTTTGCTGTGGGTTTGTCATATATAGCTTTTATTAAGTTGAGGTATGTTGCTTCTATTCCTGCTTTCTGGAGGGTTTTTATCACAAATGGATGTTGAATTTTGTCAAAGGCTTTCTCTGCATCTATTGAGATAATCATTTCGTTTTTATTTTTCAATTTGTTAATGTGATATATTACATTGATTGATTTTCAGATATTGAAGAATCCTTGCATCCCTGGGACAAAGCCCACTTGGTCATGATGTATGGTCTTTTAAATATATTGTTGGATTCTGTTTGCTAGAATTTTGTTAAGGATTTTTGCATCTATGCTCCTCAGTGATATTGGCCTGTAGTGTTTTTTTAGTGGCATCTTTGTCAGGTTTTGGTATTAGGGTGATGGTGGCCTTATAGAATGACTTTGGAAGTTTACCTTCCTCTGCAATTTCTGGAAGAGTTTGAGTAGGATAGGTGTTAGCTCTTCTCTAAATTTTTGGTAGAACTCAGCTGTGAAAGCCATCGTGTCCTGGGCTTTTGTTTGCTTGAAGATTTCTGATTACAGTTTCAATTTCTGTGCTTATGATGGATCTGTTAAGATTTTCCATTTCTTCCTGGTTCATTTTTGTAAAGTTTTACTTTTCTACGAATTTTGTCCCTTTCTTCCAAGTTGTCCACTTTATTGGCATATAGTTGCTGATAGTAATCTCTATGATCCTTTGTACTTCTGTGTTGTCTGTTGTGATCTCTCCATTTTAATTTTAATTTGTTGATTGATTTTCTCCCTTTGTTTCTTGATGAGTCTGGCTTTTCAATTTTATTTAACTTCTCAAACAACCAGCTTTCGCTTTGCTGATTTTTCTATGGTCTCTTTTGTTTCTTTTGCATTTTTTTCTGCTCTGATTTTTAAGATTTATTTCCTTCCACTAACTCAGGGGTTCTTATTTCTTCCTGTTCTAGATGCTTTAAATTGTAGAATTAGGTTATTTATTTGACTTTTTTCTTGTTTCTTGAGGTATGACTGTATTGCTATGAACCTTCCGCTTAACACTGCTTTTACTGAGCCCCATAGGTTTTTGGTTGTTGTGTTTTCATTTTCATTCGTTTCTATGCATATTTTATTATTTTTTTTATTTCTTCTGTGATTTGTTGGTTATCATTAGCATGTTGTTCAGCCCTTCATAAGTTGGAATTTTTAACAATTTTTCTCCTGTAATTGAGAATCTAGTCTTACTGCACTGTGATCGGAAAAGATGCTTGGAATGATTTCAAAAATTTTTTTAATTTACCAATGCTAGATTTACGGCCCAGGATGCGATCTATACTGGAGAAGTTTCCATGTGCACTTGAGAAAAAGGTGAAATTCATTGTTTTGGGATGAGATGTCCTATAGATATCAATTAGGTCTAACTGCTCTGTTGTATCATTTAAAGTTTGTGTTTCTTTCCAGAGGTGTGAGAAGGGTATTAAAGTCTCCCACTATTATTGTGTTATTGTTAATTTCCCCTTTCATACTTGTTAGCATTTGTCTTGCATATTGTGGTGCTCCTATGTTGGGTGCATATATATTTATCATTGTTATATCATCTTCTTGCCTTGATCCTTTGATCATTAGGCAGTGTCCTTCTTTGTCTCTTTTCACAGCCTTTGTTTTAAAGTCTATTTAATCTGATATAAATAAGTATTGCTACTCCTGCTTTCTTTTGGTCTCTATTTGCATGGAATAACTTTTTCCAGCCCTTCACTTTCAGTCTGTATGCGTCCCTTGTTTTTGAGGTGGGTCTCTTGTAGACAACATATATAGGGGTCTTGTTTTTATATCCATTCAACCAGTCTTTGTCTTTTGGTTGGGGCATTCAACCCATTTACATTTAAGGTAATTATTGATAAGTATGATCCCGTTCGTCTAGTCAAGGCTATGGTTTTTCCTGTGGTCATGTATGGATGTGAGAGTTGGACTGTGAAGAAGGCTGAGCACCGAAGAATTGATGCTTTTGAACTGAGGTGTTGGAGAAGACTCTTGAGAGTCCCTTGGACTGCAAGGAGATCCAACCAGTCCATTCTGAAGGAGATCAGCCCTGGATTTCTTTGGAAGGAATGATGCTAAAGCTGAAACCCCAGTACTTTGGCCACACCATGCGAAGAGCCGACTCATTGGAAAATACTCTGATGCTGGAAGGTATTGGGGGCAGGAGGAGAAAGGGATGACAGAGGATGAGATGGCTGGATGGCATCACTGACTCGATTGACGTGAGTCTGTGTGAACTCCGGGAGTTGGTGATGGACAGGGAGGCCTGGCATGCTGCGATTCATGGGGTCGCAAAGAGTCAGACACGACTGAGTGACTGAACTGAACTGATCTGAACTGATGATCCCGTTGCCATTTACTTTATTGTTTTAGGTTCACGTTTATACACCCTTTCTGTGTTTCCTGTCTAGAGAAGATCCTTTAGCATTTATTGGAGAGCTGGTTTGGCAGTGCTGAATTCTCTCATCTTTTGCTTGTCTGTAAAGCTTTTGATTCCTCCTTCATATTTGAATGATATCCTTGCTGGGTACAGTAATCTGGGTTATTTTCTTTCATCACTTTAAGTATGTCTTGCAATTCCCTTCTGGCCTGAAGTGTTTCTATTGAAAGATCAGCTGTTATCCTTAAGGGAATCCCCTTGTGTGTTATTTGTTGTTTTTCCCATCAGCCCTTGTTGCTTTTAATATTTGTTCTTTGTGTTTGATCTTTGTTAGTTTGATTAATATGTGTCTTGGAGTGTTTTGCCTTGTATTTATCTTGTTTGGGACTCTCTGGGTTTCTTGCACTTGGGTGACTCTTTTCTTCCCCATTTTAGGGAAGTTTTCAACTATTATCTCCTCAAGTATTTTCTCAGGTTCTTTCTTTTTGTCTTCTTCTGGGACTCCTATGATTCGAATGTTGGGACGTTTAACATTGTTCCAGAGGTCTCTGAGGTTGTCCTCATTTCTTTTAATTCTTTTTTCTTTTTTTCTGTTCTGTTTCATTTATTTCCACCATTCTATCTTCCACCTCACTTATCCCATCTTCTGCCTCAGTTATTCTACTGTTGGTTCCCTCCAGAGTGTTTTTTATCTCATTTTTTGCATTATTCATTATTGATTGACTCTTTTTTTTTCTTCTAGGTCCTTGTTAAACATTTATTGCATCTTCTCAATTCTTGTCTCCAAACTATTTATCTGTAGCTCCAATTTGTTTTCAACATTTTAGATCATTTTCACTATCATTATTTGGAATTTTTATCACATAGATTCCCTATCTCTTACTCTTTTGTTTGGTTTGATGGGCATTTATCCTGTTCCTTTACCTGCTGGGTATTTCTCTGCCTTTTCATCTTGTTCATATTGCTGTGTTTGGGGTGGCCTTTCTGTATTCTGGCAGTTTGTGTTTACTCTTTATTGTGGAGGTTCCTCACTGTGGATGAGGTTGAACATGTGGCTTGTCAAGTTTTTCTGGATAGGGAAGCCTGTGTGGTTGTTCTGGTGAGTGGAGCTGGATTTCTTCTCTCTAGAGTCCAATGAAGTGTCCAGTAATGAGTTTTGAGATGCCAATGGGTTTGGTGTGACCTGGGGCAGCCTCTATATTGAAGCTCAGGGCTATGTTCCTGTGTTGCTGGAGAATTTGTGTGGTATGTCTTGCTCTGGAACTTGTTGGCCCTTGGTTGGTGCTTGGTTTCAGTGCAGATATGGAGGCATTTGATGAGCTCCTATCAATTAATGTTCCCTGGAGTCAGGAGTTCTCTGGGGTTCTCAGGATTTGGACTTAAGCCTCCTGCCTCTGGTTTTCAGTCGTATTCTTACAGTAGCCTCAAGACTTCTCCATCTGTACAGCACTGATGATAAAACATCTAGGTTAATGATGTAAAGTTTCTCCACACTGAGGGACACCAGGAAAGGTACACAGAGTTACGTGCAGAGGAGAAGAAGGACGAGGGAGATAGAGGTGACCAGAAGGAGAAGAGGGGAAATCAAAAGAGGAGAGAGCAAGCTAGCCAGTAATCACTTCCCTATGTGCTCTCCACAGTCTGGACCCCTCAGAGATGTTCACAGAATTACACAGAGAAGAGAAGAGGGAGGAAGGAGAGAGAGGTGGCCAGGAGGATAAAAGAGGGAATCAAAATGAGAGAGACAGATCCAGCCTATATCAATTCTATAATTGTTCTCCACAGCCCAGAACATGCAAAGAGATTCACAGAGTTGGGTAGAGAAGAGAAGGGGGAGGGAGGAGATAGAGGCAACCTGGTGAAGAAAAAGGAGAGTCCAAAGGGGGAAAGAGCAATCCAGGCACTATTCTCACACCCAAGTAAAAATGGGTACTTAAGATTAGGTTCTTAAAGGTACAAAATTAATAACAAATACCAAAAAGCAAAGATTAAAAATATAGAGTAGAAGTTAGATTCTCAAAAATACAATACTAAAGAAAGAAACAAAGTCAAAAACATTATTATATATATACATATATATATATAAGTTTGCTTTAAAAATAGGGTGTTTTTGCAAAGTAGTAGTAGGTTATAAAAATGAAAATTAAAGGAGTAATAGAGGACTAAAATATTTTTAAAAATTTAAAAAATGATGATAATAAAAATATATTTAGGACTTTCTGTGGTGGTGTTGTGGATAGTGTGGGGTCAGTTCATTTTCAGATAGTTCCTTGATCTGTCTTACCCTTGTCAAGATCTATAGGCCCATTCCTATGTAGTCAGTGCTAACTTCAGGGTTTTGATCAATTGCAACTGTCACTTCCAAAGGAGTTCCCTCTGTTTATTTTAGCTTCTGTTTGCTGGCCTCTTCAGTGTCTAATTTCAACCCTGACACAAAGGGGTGGTGGTGGTCACTTTTTTAAGGCTCACTTGTTCAGTCGTCCTGTGGGGAGGGAGGAACACTGCAAATAAATATCACTGGTGTCTGTTGGGAGTGTTCCCAGTGTCTCGGCCACACTGGGTTTGCTTCCACTCATGGCATGTGTGCTTTCCCAGTCTACACTGCTCAGGCTCTAGGCGCTCTGCTGGGAATTGTCTGAGGCCGGCCATGTGTTGAATGCACTTCCCAGGTCTAAGCGGCTCAGGTTCAGGTTCTCGGGTACTCCACAAAGGCACAAACTTGATTGGGCCTGCGTTTTGTGCCCTTCCCTGGTCCAAGCAGCTCAGGTGAACAGGTGCTTGGCAAGCTGTGACTTATCGCCTCCCCTGTCCCAGATGTTAGGTTTTCTGGGTGTACAACAGGCACGCCTTCTCAGGTGTGCCGTGTGTCTCCTCTGTGGAGCTGATCTCTGGCTGCAACCCTCCCAGCGGATGTCGACCACCCAGAATCCCAAGGAGTCTTGGTTAACAACGAAGCCTGCTTGCACTTTGGTAGATGATGCTTCTCTGGGGCCGTGGTTGCCCTTTTCTGGCTCTGGCTGCCCTCGCCTGCCTGTCTCCAGCAGGGGATGGGCTGGTACGCAGCTGGCTAGCTCTGCTCAGTCCTTTGTTATGTGAGTGGACCTGGCAGTGTTTTAGGTTAGGGCTTTTTGTGGGATAGCTATCCCACAGTCTGGGTTGGTATTTCTAGTTGGTTCCCTCAGATTGCCCTCGGGGCATTCAGGCCCGGTCCTTATCCTAAATAATGCAGCCTGCACCTACCTGTCCAGTCCCCACTTGCTAGTGGCGGATACAAGCGTCTGTGCTGCTTCTCTCCTGGGAGTTGCCTTAGGCACATAATCTGTCGGTTTTAATTATTTACTTATTTTTCCTCCCGGTTATGTTGTCCTCTGAAGTTCCAAGGTTCACCACAGATTCCCTGGTGAGAGTGTTTCCTGGTGTTTGGAAACTTCTCTCTTTTTTAAGACTCCCTTCCCGGGATGGATCTCTGTCCCTCCCTCTTTTGTCTCTCTTTTTATCTTTTATATTTTATCCTACCTCCTTTTGATGACAATGGGCTGCCTTTCTGAGTGTCTGATGTCCTCTGCCAGCATTCAGAAGTTGTTTTGTGGAATTTGCTCAGTGTTCAAATGTTCTTTTGATGAATTTGTGGGGGAGAAAGTGGTTTCCCCATCCTATTCCTCTGCCATCTTAGGACCGCCCCTAATATGATACTCTTAAAATCCATGTTTATATATTTCTCAGAAGTGGGGTTATAGATGATTTTAACATTCTTTTGTGCTTTTGTATGTTTTTAAAATTATTTTACTAAAAGGAAAAGATTGCTTTGAAAACAGTAAAATATTTGGCATACATGTAAAAAAAAAAGTTCTTTGACTCTTTTCTTGTTTTTACTCCCCTTATGTGTTCATTCATACCTCCCTGCCTTTGCTCTCACTATTCCCCCTTTAAAAAAGTACTGTCCTCTCTTCTTTTTATCTATTCACATTCCACCTTCAAGACCTTTATTGAAAACTTTCTCTCCCCTATAGCAAATTGAATGTGCTCACAGATGTTTACCCCCGGAAATAGAGTACAGATGGTAAAGGCTTAAAACTTAAAGGTAGCATCACAGATTCCTTGCTTGAACACTGGCTTTGGCTTTTATCAATGGTGTGAACTTGCACATGTTAATTAACAATTTTATGCATCATTCTCCCCAGTTGTTAAATGGATGATAATAGTAACTATTTCATACAGTTCCTATGTGTGCTGCATGCTCAGTCGTGTCTTTACTCTTTGTGACCCCCCATGGTCTGTAGCCCACCATACTCCTCTGTCCACGGTATTCTCCAGGTAATACTACTGAAGTAGACCGCCATTTCCTCCTCCAGGGTATCTTCCTAACCCAAGGATCAAATCTGAGTCTCCTGCATTGACAGGAAGATTCTTTACCACTGAGCCATAGTTGCTATAAGAGGATTAAAAGCTGACATAAATATACCACAGAACCTGGCACATAATAAGCACTCAGTGTTGCTGCATTCTGCTTGAGCAAATTTTATAATCCTCTTTTATCTCAGCTATGCCCAGCAAAATACAGCTAAGGCAAATTTTCCTTTTTGATTAATTTATCTATTAGAATCCATATTTCAGTCTAATTAAAACAAGATTCAATGTGGAGAAATCTGTGAAATAATGGGCCTCACACCTCAACTAAAAACCATTGAATTCCACATAAACAGGCAATCTATCATGTTTCCCTGCATTTATAGAGTTATCAACCAAGTTGTTCATTTTGAAATTTCTCAAAAAATTTCCTTTAAGAGCAATATTTTATTTGCAATTCCTTATCTACTTTCTCACACACTTTAAAAGAACTGGAGATGAAGAAATAGTCTTATATGTTTTTTGAGGCTCATTTGGTTTCTTAGTAACCAAAATTGAATGGATGCAGGTTCCAAGTTCTTTTTGTACTTTCATATTTTGTGCCAGTTTAGGAAGAGTCTAGATAATACTAGCTGTGTTCAAGAAATGCTAATCTGGTTGTAAAACTTTCAAATGATTAGCCTATGCACCTTTATGTTTTCTAAGAAAAATACACATTTTTAATAACCTGATTTTTCAAATATGCTGTGGTAATACTTAACCCTAAAGAAACTAGGTTTTCCCTGAAACATGTTAAATTTAAATGAATCTTTACTGTATATCTAAGGAATGCTTCATGTGAAGTTTCTAGTATGGCTTATATTATGTAAGAGTGACCTTTTCTAAAAATCAAGCCATAAAAAATACAAGCAATTATCAAATTGCTGATGGTGATACGTTTAAAGCTTCAAAGCAATGGAAGAAATTACAAATGAAACTATGGATGTTTGTTTATACAAAAAATTAAAACTTTAGTATAATAAAAACAAAACTAAAATGTCAATCATATCATCTTTCTCGCTACATATGTATTATATACACTGTATGCATGTCATATGCATTTATATGTATGTATATATAAGCACATATATGGGTGACTGAAGAGATGGAAATTTAAATGAAATACATTTCCGTCTTTCAATTTAGTAAAAATATAAGCAATAATATTCAGTTTTGGTGAGGGTTCAGTGAGATGTATATCTTTACATCCTACTAGTAAGGATATAAAATAGTACAGACTATCTGGAAGCTATTTTTTGAAGATTTATCATGTACCATAAGAACATAATGAGACATGTTTAACTACACACTAATTTGAATAAACATTTTTAAAGATTGAAATTATATTTACAAAAGGCTTTTAATGCAAAGAGGAAATGCTTATATATATTCAGCAACTGTTTACTAACTGCGTACTTTGTACAACAATGGCAAATAATGGTAAAAAAATAACTTGTAATAAAAGAACTGAAAGAGTCATAGTGGTTTGTTGAAAATATTGGTGATTTTTCTTTGCATCTCTCTATGTTTAATTTCAGAGTAAGAACACACTTTTTTTCTCAAAAACATGATAATAATTAATTTCTCAACTACTGATTTATAGTTATACACAGTCTAAATAAGCACTGGCAGGGTTGGGGACTATAAATATTTTAGATTTTATAGCAATCTTTCACACTGTATCTCTCCCGGAAAAAAAAAAAAAAAAAAAAAATTAGAAATCCCTGAAGAATCCTCAGTCGGAAGTTGTACAGAAGAAACATTTGCTTTAAACAGAGTAATAAAATTAAAAGTTATAACAAAATATTCTACAATATAGAATGAGTTTTGGTCTCTTATAGAGAAAACCTTAACCTCTTCAAGGCTGAGGGTAGCTGTTTTGCAAGGGAACATTGCTGTAGTACATGAATGTTTCCACAAGGGGGCAGAAGAACAATACAGTTCGATATATTTTTTTTAAATTCCATGCTAGAATTCTTGCTCTGCAGCTTAATTTTACCAGCTACAAAATTATTACTATCAATACTCTTAAGCTGTAACATCTCAATGTGTTCATTCAACTACTTCAGATTTCATTCTAAAATATCTTGTATTATTGGTAAAACTGAAAAAACGTGACAACAGTAGAAATATACACATACATTGTTGTTCTTCAGTCATTAAGTTGTGTCTGACACTTTGCGACCTCATGGATTGCAGCACGCCAGGCTGGTCTGTCCTGCACTATCTCCTGGAGTCTGTTCAAACTCATGTCCATTGAATCAGTGATGCAACCATTTCATCCTCTCTCTCCCCCTTCTCCTCCTGCCTTCAATCTTTCCCAGCATCAGGGTCTTTTCCAGTGAGTTGGCTCTTCACATCAGGTGGCCAAAGTATTGGAGCTTCAGCTTCAGTATCAGTCTTTCCAATGAGTATTCAGGACTGATTTCCTTTAGGATTAACTGGTTGGATCTCCTTGCAGTCCAGGGGACTCTCAAGCGTCTTCTGCAGTGTACCACAGTTCGAAAGCATCATTTTTTCAGCGCTCAGCCTTCTTTATGGCACTCTCACATCCATACGTGACTACTGGAAAAACCATAGCTTGACTATACACACCTTTGTCGGCAAACTGATGCATCTGCTTTTTAACAGTTGTCTAGGTTTGTCATTGGAGAAGGCAATCGCACCTCACTCCAGTACTCTTGTCTGGAAAATCCCATGGACCGAGGAGCCTGATAGGCTGCAGTTCATGGGGTCGCTAAGAGTCGGACACGACTGAGCGACTTCACTTTCACTTTTCACTTTCATGCATTGGAGAAGGAAATGGCAACCCACTCCAGTATTCTTGCCTGGAGAATCCCAGGGACGGGGGAGCCTGGTGGGCTGCCGTCCATGGGGTCGCATAGAGTCAGATACGACTGAAGCGACTTAGCAGCAGCAGGTTTGTCATAGCTTTCCTTCCAAGAAGCAAGCGTCTTTTAATTTTGTGGCATCATCTGCAGTGATTTTGGAGCCCAAGAAAACAAAATATGTCACAGTTTCCATTGTTTCTCCATCTATTTGCCATGAAGTGACAGGACTGGATACCATGATCTTAGTTTTTTGAATGTTGAGGTTCAAGTCAGCTCTTCACTCTCCTCTTTTACCTTCATCAAGAGACTCTAGTTCCTCTTCACTTTCTGCCATTAGAGTGGCATCATCTTCATAGCTGAAGTTGTTGTTATTTCTCCCAGCAAGCTTGATTTCAGTTTGCGATTCATCCAGCCTGGCATTTCTCATGATGTACTCTGCATGTAAGGAGACTTGTCATGCTCCTTTCCCCATTTTGAACCAGTCAGTCATTCCATATCAAGTTCTAACCAACAAACACATCCATCACTGAGCGTCATTTCTGCTTTGGCTCAGCGTCTTCATTCTTTTCTCCACTCTTCCCCAGTAGTATACTGGACACCTTCTGACCTGGGGTGGGGGGAAGGTGGCTCATCTGTTGTCATCTATTTTTGCCTTTTCGTACCATTCATTTGGTTCTCAGGGCAAGAATACTGCAGTGGTTTGCCATCCCCTCTTCCAGTGGACCACAGTTTGTTAGAACCCTTCACTGTGACCCATCCATCTTGGCCCTACACGGTATGACTCATAGCTTCATTGAGTTACACAAGCCCCCTCACCACAAAAAGGCTGTGATCCATGAAGGGGACACATCTGTATTATTTTCTTTTTCTTCGACTTTTGAAAGCCACAGCTTTGATATACCCATATGTTTGCTTTTGTTTTCTTTATTGATTCAATAGTCTTTAAGAATGTGTCCTTCACCAATATATCTCAGAAAGGTACCATTAGAGTAGAAGAAATCAGATGGAATCAAAGAAACTTAACATGTCTGATCTCTGAGAAGGCTTTAGTTATCACCTGGTTCAAATCTCTCATGTTATCAGTGGAGAAACTGGCATCCTGAAAATAACATGCCCAAATGCACATGGTATGTTGAAGTCAGAGGCAAGACTAGAAGGCATATCTCCTGAAAACCAGATCAGTGTGGTAACAATCAGAAAATGCGTAGTGGATTCATGTTGATGTTGGCAAAACTAATGCAATTATGTAAAATTTAAAAATAAAATAAAATTTAAAAAAATAAATAAACTTTTATTTGGATAAGAAAAAATATATTGTAAAGTAATTAGCCTCTAATTAAAATAAATAAATTTAAACTAAAAATAATAAAAAATAATAAAAAATTAAAAAATAAAAAAAAAAGAAGAAAATGCTTAAGGTTTGATGGTGTGAAGATATCATCTAGAAGGGTTAATAATTCTGACCTCTCTCTCTGGGCCATATCTCAAAGGCCCAACTCTGTCATTGCAGTGTCAAATGTCATGTACAGCATGGTCTAGGATAGGGTTTACATCTTAACTCCCACATACCTGTCTTTTTGTCATTTCAGAGCCCAGATTCTCCAGATGGCCTTAGCAAAATCAATCGTGATCTTTCTCAACTTGATCTCAGAGGAGCATCTCTCCTATGTCAAGACTAGGGTAAAAGTCATCATTTCCTACTAAGTGCTGTTCAACAGAGAGATACAGAGGCTCATAATGATAAAGGACCTTAGAAATATTCTAGACAGAGATTTCACTAAACCAGCCATTAAATGGTGAACAGGCTGTTACCCAGTTTCTTTTCATTGGCTTTGAGGCAGAAAGCTTAGCATGAATGCTAGCAGTCAGTAACAATATCCATATAGTCAAAGTTCTTTTCCTCTTTAGCTAAAAATAAAAATGTGCTGAGAAAATTGGTTGTGCACATATAACACGATTTACAGTGCCTTTTCAATCATTAAAGCATTTTTATGAAAAAGCTGTAAAAGATACTTATTATTCAACTTTTTAAAAAAGATACTTAACGTTGAACTTTTGTCATCAGTTCCCAATTCTCACCTCAATATAGCCTTTTCTAACACATAAATACACTTCACTGACTTTTTCTTGAAGGACAGATTATATGCTGAAAACCAACTTATAATGAAAATACTGTTTTTGTGGGTCTTTGAACTTTCTTAGCATCAGCCTGCAGAGCCCCATCCTTCCCATAATTTTCCTTCCCGCTGCCAGTCACTCATCCACACATCCAACCCTGGATGTTCTCAAATACACAGGCCACCAATTCCCTGTGCCCTCTGAGGAGTACAAGAGAAAAATCATCCTATTCTGGCATCCCCTAGTGGTGATGTCAATACTCCTCTTTGAATACTATATTTTTTTTTCTTTCTTATTTTTCCAAATGAAGTAGTAGATGCATTTATCAGCCCCTTACTTTTCTTTCTATAGTTTTATTTTATGCATTTGTATCCCTAAACATTATCTTGTTTAATTTTGCAGGCTCTCTTTTCTCCACCTCCTCACCCCTCAGGGAGAACCCGCAGTTGCGATATCCCTCCCACGTGCAGGTCATTGCACCAAAGGTGTTTTGGCTAGACCACATTTCTGCCCCTCCTACCTGTCTTGATGTGGAATTTTCTTTATACCCTTAGTTGTAGAAAATCTGTTTCGTGAATGTTCATGTCATTCTTAGACATGGTTGTTCTATACATAGCTGTAGTTTTGTTGTGTCTATGGGAGGAAGTGAGCTCAGGATCTTCCTACTCTTCTATCTTGATCTGGGCCCTACTTGGGAATTATTTTGCCTGGTTTTCTTCTGGATTGTCTGCGAATTTTTAAAATATAGCCCTCATATATTATAGACACTAATCCATTGTCAGTTATATGTGTTGAAAATTTCCCTTCTAGTTTATGCTTTGTCTTTTAGTTTTACACATGGGTCTTGAAAGAACAATGTGCTTAACCTTAATATGCTTGATTTTAAAACATTTTATTTGTAGTGTTTTCTTTCTATATATTAAGATAGTTTTATACCCCCAAGGACTTAATGTTATTACCTTTCCTCCTAAACAGCTTAATAGTTTTCCTAGTCACATGAAATCTAGATATATCAGGAATTGATTTGTATTTCATCTCTGGTCTCTCTTTCCTGTACTGCTTGTCTATTTCTTTGAAAATGTCCCAAGTGTTTTAATTGCCATAGCTTCATAAAATCTCTTGAAATCTAGTGAGGCAACACCTTCCCACATCTTGGACTATTTTAGGTATCATGATTTTCAAAATAGCTTTTTACACATTAGCTTCTCAAGTTCCCCAAAAAGGAAAGGTATGGATGTTGACTTTAATTTTATTGTCTTTATTAATTAAATTGGGAACAACTTATATCTTTACAGTACAACTTATATCTTTATAATACCTTTACAAACTTTTAGAGCTTTCTAATCCATAAACATGGTGGTTGTCACCATTTATTTAGATTTATTTAATGCCTTTCAGTAAAATTAATACAACTTTCTTTTCAAAAATCTTGCATATTTTGGGGCAAGACAGTCCTGGGTAATTTATAATTGTTGATGCTTTTATAATTGCGACCATTTTTATTTTTTAACTCTGCATAGCTGGAGGATAGAAATACTTTTTATGTGTATTGACCATCCATCCCAACAGTTTGAAAAATCATATTAATTCCAATAAGTTATCTGCATATGTTCTGGATTTTGTATATAAATCATCCTATTGCAAATAATGAATAGCATTTTTTCTAATCCTGAATTTTTTACTGCCTTACTGTACTGACTCAGACATTGAAGTGAAAGTGAAAGTGCTAGTCTTTGAGTCATGTCTGACTGTAGCCCACCAGGCTCCTCTATCCATGGAATTCTCCAGGCAAGAATACTGGAGTACATAGCCATTCCCTGCTCCAGGGGATCTTCTCAACCCAGGTACCTAACCCGTGTCTCCTGCCTTACAAGCAGACACTTTACCATCTGAGCCACCAGGGAAATCATACTCAGATATTTGTTGTTGTTCAGTTGACTAGTTGTGTCTTACTCTTTGCAACCTCATGGACTGCAGGATGCCAGGCTTCCCTGTCCTTCACCATCTCCCAGAGCTTGCTCAAATTCATGTCCATTGAGTCTGTGATACCATTCAACCATCTTACCCTCTGTTGTCCCCTTCTCTTCCTGCCTTCAATCTTTATCTGCATCAGGGTCTTTTCTAATGTGTCAGCTCTTCACATCAGGTGGCCAAAGTACTGGAATTTGAGCTTCAGCATCAGTCCTTCCAATAAATATTCAGGCTTGATTTCCTTTAGGATTGACTGGTTTGATCTCCTTGCAGTCCAAGGGACTCTCAAGAGTCTTCTCCAACACCACAGTTCAGAAGCATCAATTATTTGGTGTTCAGCCTTCTTTATGGTCCAGCTATCAAATCCATGCATGACTACTGGAAAAAACCATAGCTTTGACTAGACAGACCTTTGTCAGCAAAGTAATGTCTCTGCTTTTAAATATTCTGTCTAGGTTGGTCAGAGCATTTCTTTCAAGGAGCAAGCATCTTTTAATTTCATGGCTGCAGTCACAATCTGCAATGACTTTGCAGCCCAAGAAAAGAAAGTCTCTCACTGTTTCCATTATTTCCCCATCTGTTTGCCATGAAGTAATGGGACCAGATGCCACAATCTTTTTTATTTTTTTAAATGTTGAATTTTAAGCCAGCTTTTCAAGCTCCTTTTTCACTTTCATCAAGGGGCACTTCACTTCCTCTCCCATAAGGGTGATGTCATCTGCTTATCTGTGGCTTTGGTATTTTTCCCAGCAATCTTGATTCCAGCTTGTGCTTCCACCAGCCCAGCATTTCTCATGATGTGCTCTGCATATAAGTAAATAAGCAGAGTGACAATATACAGCCTTGAAGTACTCCTTTTCCTATTTGGAACCAGTCTGTTGTTCCATGTCTGGTTCTAACTGTTGCTTCTTGACCTGAGTTCAGATTTCTCAGGAGTCAGGTCAGGTGGTCTGGTATCCTCATCTATTTAAGAATTTTCCACAGTTTGTTGTGATCCACACAGTCTGTGGGCAGGAATCCCTTAGAAAAAATGGAGGAACCATCATGGTCAACAAGAGAGTCATAAATGCAGTACTTGAATGCAATCTCAAAAATGACAGAATGATCTCTGTTCGTTTCCAAGGCAAACCATTCAATATCATTGCAATCCAAGCCTATGCCCCAACCAGTAACGCTGAAGAAACTGAAGTTGAGTGGTTCTATGAAGACCTACAAGACCTGCAAGAACTAATGCCCAAAATAGATGGCTTTTTCATTATAGGGAACTGGAATGTAAAAGTAGGAAGTCAAGAAACACCTGGAGTAACAGGCAAATTTGGCCTTGGAGTACAGAATGAAGCAGGGCAAAGGCTACAGAGTTCTGCCAAGAGAATGCACTGGTCATAGTAGACACCCTCTTCCAACAACACAAGAGAAGACTTTACACATGGACATCACCAGATGGTGAACACCAAAATCAGATTGATTATATCCTTTGCAGCCAAAGATGGAGAAGCTCTACACAGTCAGCAAAAACAAAACTGGGAGTGGACTGTGGCTCAGATCATGAACTTCTTATTGCCAAATTTAGACTTAAATTTAAGAAAGTGGGGCAAACCACTAGACCATTCAGGTATGACCTAAATCAAATCACTTATGACTATACAGTGGAAGACAGAAATATATTTAATGGACTAGATCTGATAAACAGAGTACCTGATGAACTATGGACGGAGGTTCTTGACATTGTACAGGAAACAGGGAGCAAGAGCATCCCCAATAAAAGGAAATACAAAAAAGCAAAATGGCTGTCTGAGGATGCCTCACAAATAGCTGTGAAAAGATGAGAAGTGAAAAGCAAAGGAGAAAAGGAAAGATATACCCATTTGAATGCAGAGTTCCAAAGACTAGCAAGGAGGGATAAGAAAGCCTTCCTCAGCAATCAGTGCAAAAGAATAGAGGAAAACAATAGAATGAGAAAGAGTAGAGATCTCTTCAAGAAAACTGGAGATACCAAGGAAATATTTCATGCAAAGATGGGCTCAATAAAGGACAGAAATGGTATTGACCTAACTGAAGCAGAATACATTAAGAAGAGGTGGCAAGAATACACAGAAGAACTGTACAAAAAAGATCTTCAGTTCAGTTCAGTTGCTCAGTCATGTCCAAATTTTTGCGACTCCATGAATAGCAGCACGTCAGGCCTTCCTGTCCATCACCAACTCCCAGAGTTCACTCAACCTCACGTCCATTGAGTCAGTGATGCCATCCAGCCATTTCATCCTCTGTTGTCCCAGTCTCCTCATGCCCCCAATCCTTCCCATCATCAGACTCCTTTCCAATGAGTCAACTCTTCACATGAGGTGGCCAAAGTACTGGAGTTTCACCTTCAGCATCATTCCTTCCAAAGAAATCCCAGGGCTGATCTCTTTCAGAATGGACTGGTTGGATCTCCTTGCAGTCCAAGGGACTCTCAAGAGTCTTCTCCAACACCACAGTACAAAAGCATCAATTCTTCAGCTCTCAGCTTTCTTCACAGTCCAACTCTCACATCCATACATGATCACTGGAAAAAATATAGCCTTGACTAGACAGACCTTTGTTGACAAAGTAATGTCTCTGCTTTTCAATATGCTGTCTAGGTTGGTCATAACTTTTCTTCCAAGAAGTAAGCATCTTTTAATTTCATGGCTGCGTCACCATATGTAGCGATTTTGGAGCCCCCAAAATAAAGTCTGACACGGTTTTCACTGTTTCCCCATCTATTTCCCATGAAGTGATGGGGCCAGATGCCATGATCTTCACCTTCTGAATGTTGAGCTTTAAGCCAACTTTATCACTCTGCACTTTCACTTTCATCAAGAGGTTTTTTAGTTCCTCTTCACTTTCTGCCATAAGGGTGGTGTCATCTGCATATCTGAGGTTATTGATATTTCTCCCGGCAATCTTGATTCCAGCTTGTGCTTCTTCCAGCCCAGCATTTCTCATGATGTACTCAGCATATAAGTTAAATAAGCAGGGTGACAATACACAGCCTTGAGTACTCCTTTTCCAATTTGGAACCAGTCTGCTGTTCCATGTCCAGTTCTAACTGTTGCCTCCTGACCTGCATATAGGTTTCTCAAGAGGCAGGTCAGGTGGTCTGGTATTCCCATCTCTTTCAGAATTTTCCACAGTTTATTGTGATCCACACAGTCAAAGGCTTTGGCATACTCAATAAAGCAGAAATCGATGTTTTTCTGGAACTCTCTTGCTTTTTCCATGATCCAGAGGATGTTGGCAATTTGATTTCTGCTTCCTCTGCCTTTTCTAAAACCAGCTTGAACATCTGCAAGTTCATGGTTCACGTATTGCTGAAGCCTGGCTTGGAGAATTTTGAGCATTACTTTACTAGCATGTGAGATGAGTGCAATTCTGTGGTAGTTTGACCATTTTTGGCATTGCCTTTCTTTGGGATTAGAATTAAAACTGACCTTTCCCAGTCTTGTGGCCACTGCTGACTTTTCCAAATTTGCTGGCATATTGAGTGCAGCACTTTCACAGCATCATCTTTCAGGATTTGAAATAGCTCAACTGAAATTCCATTACCTCCACTAGCTTTGTTCGTAGTGATGTTTTCTAAAGCCCCACTTGACTTCACATTCCAGGATGTCTGTCTCTAGGTGAGTGATCACACCATCATGATTATCTTGGCCGTGAAGATCTTTTTTGTAGAGTTCTTCTGTGTATTCTTGCCACCTCTTAATATCTTCTGCTTTTGTTAGGTCCATACTATTTCTGTTCTTTATCGAGCTCACCTTTCCATGAAATGTTCCCTTGGTATCTCTAATTTTCTTCAAGAGATCTCTAGTCTTTCCCATTCTGTTGTTTTCCTCTATTTCTTTGCATTGATCACTGAGGAAAGCTTTCTTATCTCTTCTTGCTATTCTTTGGAACTCTGCATTCAGATGCCTATATCTATCCTTTCTCCTTTGCTTTTCACTTCTCTTCTTTTCATAGCTATTTGTAAGGCCTCCCTAGACAGCCATTTTGCTTTTTTGCATTTGTTTTCCATGGGGATGGTCTTGATCCCTGTCCCCTGTACAATGTCATGAACCTCCATCCATAGTTCATCAGGCACTCTATCAGATCTAGTCCCTTAAATCTATTTCATACTTCCACTGTATAATCATAAGGAATTTGTTTTAGTTCATAATGAATGGTCTAGTGGTTTTCTCTACTTTCTTCAATTTAAGTCTGAATTTGGCAATAAGGAGTTCATGATCTGAGCCACAGTCAGCTCCCGGTCTTGTTTTTGCTGACTGTATAGAGCTTCTCCATCTTTGGCTGCAAAGGATATAATCAACCTGATTTCAGTGTTGACCATCTAGTGATGTCCATGTGTAGAGTCTTCTCTTGTGTTGTTGGAAGAGGGCATTTACTATGACCACTGCATTTTCTTGGCAAAACTCTATTAGTCTTTTCCTTGCTTCATTTCATATCCCAAGGCCAAATTTGCCTGTTACTCTAGGTGTTTCTTGACTTCCTACTTTTGCATTCCAGTCCCCTATAATGAAAAGGACATCTTTTTTGGGTGTTAGTTCTAAAAGGTCCTGTAGGTCTTCATAGAACCATTCAACTTCAGCTTCTTCAGCGTTACTGGTTGGGGCATAGACTTGGATTACTGTGATATTGAATGGTTTGCCTTGGAAACGAACAGAGATCATTCTGTCATTTTTGAGACTGCATCCAAGTACTGCATTTCTGACTCTTTTGTTGACCCTGATGGCTACTCCATTTCTTCTAAGGGATTCCTGCCCACAGTAGTAGATATAATGGTCTTCACGACCAAGATAATCATGAAGGTGTGATCACCCACACTCACCTAGAGCTGGGTATCCTGGAATGTGAAGTCAGGTGGGCCTTAGGAAGCATCACTACAAACAAAGCTGGTGGAGGTGAAGGAATTCCAGTTGAGCTATTTGAAATTATAAAAGATGATGCTGTGAAAGTGTGGCTCTCAATATGCCAGCAAATTTGGAAAACACAGCAGAGGCCACAGGACTGGGAAAGGTCAATTTTCATTCCAATCCCAAAGAAAGGCAATGCCAAAGAACGGTCAAACTACTGCACCATTGCACTTATCTCACACACTAGCAAAGTAATACTCAAAATTCTCCAAGCCAGGCTTCATCAATATGCGAACTGTGAACCTCCAAATGTTCAAGCTGTTTTAGAAAAGGTAGTGGAGCCCAAGATAAAATTGTCAACATGTGCTGGATCATCGAAAAAGCAATAAAGTTCCAGAAAAACATCTATTTATGTTTTATTGACTATGCCAACACTTTTGACTGTGTGGATCACAATAAACTGTGGAAAATTCTGAGAGATGGGAATACCAGACCACCTGACCAGCCTCTTGAGAAATATATATGCAGGTCAGGAGGCAACAGTTAGAACTGGACATGGAACAGCAGACTGGTTCCAAATAGGAAAAGGAGTATGTCAAGGCTGTATATTGTTGCCCTGTTTATTTAACTTATATGGAGAGTACATCATGAGAAACACTTGATTGGAGGAAGCACAAACTGGAATCAAGATTGCTGGGAAAAATATCAATAACCTCAGATATGCAGATGACACCACCCTTATGACAGAAAGTGAAGAAGAACTAAAGAGCCTCTTGATGAAAGTGAAAGAGGAGAGTGAAAAAGTTGGCTTAAAGCTCAACATTCAGAAAACTAAGATCATGGCATCCGGTCCTATCAATTCATGGCAAATAGATGGGAAAACAGTGGAAACAGTGGCTGACATTATTTTTCTGGTCTCCAAAATCACTGTGCATGGTGATTGCAGCCATGAAATTAAAGACGCTTGCTCCTTGGAAGGAAAGTTATGAACAACCTAGAAAGTGAAAATGAACGTGTATTCGCTCAGTCGTGTCCGACTCTTCACAACCCCATGGACTGCAGCCTACCAGGCTCCTCCGTCCATGGGATTTGCCAGGCAAGAGTACTGGAGTGGGGTGCCATCAGACAGCATATTAAAAAGCAGAGACATTATTTTGCCAACAAAGGTCCGTCTAGTTAAGGCTATGGTTTTTCCAGTGGTGATGTATGGATGTGAGAGTTGGACTATAAAGAAAGGTGAATGCCAAAGAATTGATGCTTTTGAACTGTGGTGTTGGAGAAGACTCTTGAGAGTCCCTTGGACTGCAAGGAGATCCAACCAGTCCATCCTAAAGGAGATCAGTCCTGGGTATTCATTGGAGGGACTGATGCTGAAGCTGAAACTCCAATACTTTGGCCACCTGATGTGGAGAGCTGACTCATTTGAAAAGACCCTGATACTGGGAAACATTGAGGGCAGGAGGAGAAGGGGATGACAGAGGATGAGATTTTTGGATCCATCACTGACACAATGGACATGGGTTTGTGTTGACTCCGGGAGTTGATGGACAGGGAGGCCTGGCGTACTGTGGTTCATGGGGTCGCAAAGAGTCGGACACGACTGAGCGACTGAACTGAACTGAACACAGTCAAAAGTTTTGTCATAATCAGTAAAGCAGAATTAGATGTTTCTCTGGATCTCTCCTGCTGTTTTTATGATCCAACGGATGTTGGAAATTATATCTCTAGTTCCTTTGCCTTTTCTAAATCCAGTTCGAACATCAGAAGTTCTCAGTTCACATACTGTTGAAGCCTAACTTGGAGAATGGTAAGCATTACTTTGCTAGCATGTGAGATCAGTGCAATTGTGTTTGAGTTTGAGCATTCTTTGGCATTGCCTTTCTTTGGGACCGAAATGAAAACTGACCTTTTCCAGTCCTGTGGTCACCGCTGAGTTTTCCAAATTTACTTGCATGTTGAGTGCAGCACTTTCATAGCATCGTCATTTAGTATTTGAAATAGCTCAGCTGAAATTTCATCACCTCCTCTAGCTTTATTCATAGTGATGCTCTCTAAGGCCCACTTGACTTTGCATTCCAGGATGTCTGACTCTAGGTGAGTGATCCACACCATCGTGGTTTTCTGGGTCATTAAGATATCTTTTGTATAGTTCAGATGTTAGTTACAGTGTTAAATAGAAGCAGTAATAGTGGGGAACCTTTTGACATTCTGGATTTTAAATGGAAGTTTTTCATGACTTCATTCTTAAGTATGATACTTTCTGTGATTCTTTCATAGGTGCCCTTTTTCAAGCTAATAAAGATCTCTTCTATTCTTGCTTTGCTAAGGTTTTCTTTTTAATAATGCATAGATATTGTAGTTTATCAAACTTTTTGTCTGTAGTATGGAGATTGTCATGTTATTTTCATCTTTAATAAGTAAACATGGTAAGTTAATTGATTTCTGAGTGTAAGGTCATCATTACATTCCTGGAGTAAACCTAGTTTTTGTCATTTAAGAAATACAGCTGGATTCATTTTGCTACCATTTTGTTAATGATCACTGCATCTATATTCATGAGAATGTTGTCCTGTAATTGTCCTTATTACACATCCTTGCTTACTTTTGGTTTTAAAGTTTTCTTGATTTGATTACATGAATTGAGAATTCTTTTTCTATAATTGAGGGGTTCATGTGAAATTGGAACTTATTCCTTGTTTCTTTCAAAGAAGAGTTGATAAAACTAACACTGGTACACATGTCAAAGAGTTTCTCTATGATATTTTCCTAGAGAAGCCATTGAGGTTTAATTGTAACAATCATATATTTCTTTTTCTGTCTCACATACAGGGTTATCATTACCATCTTTCTAAATTCCATATATATGTGTTAGTATACTATATTGGTGTTTTTCTTTCTGGCTTACTTCACTGTATGGTATTTTATTTTGTATTTTATTGTCTGAAGTTCTTAGAAATACAATCCTGCTATTTCTCATGTCAGTTGACTTCATATTAGATTGCTTCTTTGTGGTTTTAGAACTCAGAAACAAAAGAAAAGCAGCCAAGAAGTAATGATACAGGTATAAAGCAGAGTTCTAGTTCCTTCTGAAGAGAAATTAAAAAAAAAAAAACTGGGACATATATCTTTGAGTTGTTCTACAGGAACTAAGGCTGCCATCCAAGTGGAGGATGGTAACTTCAGACTGAGCACGAGCATTAGGCTGCACATTGGTTGTAATCATAAAGGTTGATAATTGACATTCCTGGAAAACTACCCTGTTAACCCACCATCAACCAGAAGGTCACACACTCTGCAGCCCTCATCCCAAATTTGCTTTTCAAAACTCTTCCCTGAAAACCACTGGGTAATTTGGGTCTTTTGAGCATGAGACACCTGTTCTTCCTGCTTGGCCCTTACACTAAACCTTTTTCTGCTCCAAACTCTGATGTTTTGGTTTGTTTGGCCTCACTGCGCATTGGTCATGTGAACTTGTGTTTGACAACAATGTGAGATTATTAAAACCCAAGCTTCTTGTTTAAGGATATTAGCCATCATCTTTTTCCCTTTGGCCTCTAGGATATTCCTTACTTTTTTCCAAGCTCAGCCATACCTTTAAAAGGATGTTTTCTTTGTTCCTGTTGGCTTTTCTGCTGGAGCATTATCTGGTTATACCAATGAATATCTGTAGGAGACATTCAGTGAGTCTTTCCTTAAAGTTATTCCTCAGGAATGACAAATACATTGAGATAAATTCGTGCTACATACAGGAAAAACAAACATTAAAAGGACACTCCTAACTGCATTTTATCTTATAACCTCCTTCCCCCCACGGTGATAAAGAGTCTATTATCACTGCTAAGAATTCAGGAATGTGAGTCTGCACAATGTCTGAAATTTCCAAAAGTTAACTGTGACATATAGATACAGAATCAAAAAAAAAAAAAAAATCAGAGCAATTGGACCTTATTTTTATCCCTTTTGAGAAAAGTTCATACCTTCCCAAAAATCTTCTGTTTCAACCATTTATCTCGTACATTAATATATATCAACTGGGGGGTGGCTGTGGCAAATCATAATACGAGACAGGGAAGAGGATAATCTAAGGTGGACACATTTCCAAAAAAAAGATTTAAACTTCTATAACCAAAAGTACATCAAATATTTCTAAGAAATCCTCTGTGTTGCTTTTAAAAGATCTGTACAGACTACTATTGTTTTATACTGTTCCTTAATTACTTATAGTTATCTACTCAATAGAGATGCACCATGCCTTTATTATTCTGAAAGCAATCTGTTTTTGCCATAAGCCATACACAGTATTTTTCAGATACCTAGTAAATATGTCAGGTGCTGCAAATTAATGCTACTAGAATCCATTCTGGGGAATATTTCATAAAATATGGTGGTTGGAGGTGGGAAGCAATTGTATTTTACTTCTCATTGGCATATATTTGAAATGTAAAATACTGTTTCATAAATGATGCCCTTCTGCTGTTTGTTTTATTGCTTTTTAGCAAAATTTAGTCCCCCATAATTGTCACTGCCTCATTTAATACTGTATATTTTGAAAATTCAGTCAGTTCCGTTCAGTTCAGTTACTCAGTCGTGTCCAAATCTTTGCGACCCCACGAACCACAGCACACCAGGCCTCCCTTTCCATCACTAACTCCCGGAGTTCACTCAGACTCATGTCCATAGAGTCAATGATGCCATCCAGCCATCTCATCCTCTGTTGTCCCCTTCTTCTCCTGCCCCCAATCCCTCCCAGCATCAGATTTTTTTTTTCCAATGAGTCAACTCTTCACATGAGGTGGCCAAAGTACTGGAGTTTCACCTTCAGCATCATTCCTTCCAAAGAAATCCCAGGGCTGATCTCCTTCAGAATGGACTGGTTGGATCTCCTTGCAGTCCAAGGGACTCTCAAGAGTCTTCTCCAACACCACAGTTCAAAAGCATCAATTCTTCGGCGCTCAGCCTTCTTCACAGTCCACCTCTCACATCCATACATGACCACTGGAAAAGCCATAGCCTTGACTAGACAGACCTTTGTTGGCAAAGTAATGTCTCTGCTTTTCAATATGCTATCTAGGTTGGTCATAACTTTTCTTCCAAGGAGTAAGTGTCTTTTAATTTCATGGCTGCAGTCACCATCTGTAGCGATTTTGGACCCCAGAAAAATAAAGTCAGACACTGTTTTCACTGTTTCCCCACCTATTTGCCATGAAGTGATGGAACTAGATGCCATGACCTTCATCTTCTGAATGTTGAGCTTTAAGCCAACTTTTTTCACTCTCCACTTTCACTTTCATCAAGAGGCTTTTAGTTCCTCTTCACTTTGTGCCATAAGGGTGGTACCATCTGCATATCTGAGGTTATTGATATTTCTCCCGGCAATCTTGATTCCAGCTTGTGTTTCTTCCAGCCCAGCGTTTTTCATAATGTACTCTGCATATAAGCTAAATAAGCAGGGTGACAATATACAGCCTTGACGTACTCCTTTACCTATTTGGAACCAGTCTGTTGTTCCATGTCCAGTTCTAACTGTTGCTTCCTGACCTGCATATAGGTTCTCAAGAGGCAGGTCAGGTGGTCTGGTATTCCCATCTCTTTCAGAATTTTCCACAGTTTATTGTGATCCACACAGTCAAAGGCTTTGGCATACTCAATAAAGCAGAAATCGATGTTTTTCTGGAACTCTCTTGCTTTTTCCATGATCCAGAGGATGTTGGCAATTTGATTTCTGCTTCCTCTGCCTTTTTTAAAAACCAGCTTGAACATCTGCAAGTTCATGGTTCACGTATTGCTGAGGCCTGGCTTGAAGAATTTTGAGCATTACTAGCCTGTGAGATGAGTGCAATTCTGTGGTAGTTTGAGCATTATTTGGCATTGCTTTCTTTGGAATTGGAATTAAAACTGACCTTTTCCCAGTCTGTGGCCACTGTTGAGTTTTCCATATTTGCTGGCATATTGAGTGCAGCACTTTCACAGCATCATCTTTTCAGGATTTGAAATAGCTCAATTGGAATTTCATCACCTCCACTAGCTTTCTTCATAGTGATGCTTTCTAAGGCCCCACTTGACTTCACATTCCAGGATGTCTGGCTCTAGGTGGAGTGATCACACCATTGTGATTATCTTGGTCTTGAAGATCTTTTTTGTATAGTTCTTCTGTGTATTTCTGCCACCTCTTCTTAATATCTTCTGCTTCTCTTAGGTCCATACCATTTCTGTCCTTTATTGAGCCATCTTTCCATGAAATGTTCCCTTGGTATCTCTAATTTTCTTGAAGAGATCCCTAGTCTTTCCCATTCTGTTGTTTTCCTCTATTTCTTCACATCGATCATTGAAGAGGGCTTTGTTATCTCTTCTTGCTATTCTTTGGAACTCTGCATTCAGATCCTTATATCTTTCCTTTTCTCCTTTGCTTTTCACTTCTCTTCTTTTCACAGCTATTTGTAAGGCCTCCTCAGACAGCCATTTTGCTTTTTTGCATTTATTTTCCATGGGGATGGTCTTGATCCCTGTCTCCTGTACAATGTCATGAACCTCCATCCATAGTTCATCAGGCAAACCACTTCAGTATTCTTGGCCCTGAGAACCCATGAACAGCATAAAAGGCAAAAATGATAGGGATACTGAAAGAGGAACTCCCCAATTCAGTAGGTGCCCAATATGTACTGGAGATCAGTGGAGAAATAACTCCAGAAAGAATTGAAGGGATGGAGCCAAAGTAAAAACAATACCTAATTGTGGATGTGACTGGTTATAAGAGGCAAGGTCCAATGCTATACAGAGGAAATATTGCATAGGAACCTGGAATGTCAGGTCCATGAATCAAGGCCAATTTGGAAGTGGTCAAAACAGGAAATGGCAAGAGTGATGTCGACATTCTAGGAATCGGTGAACTAAAATGGACTGGAATGGGTGAATTTAACTCCAACGACCATTATATCTACTACTGCGGGCAGGAATCCCTTAAAAGAACTGGAGTAGCCATCAGGGTCAACAAAAGAGTCAGAAATGCAGTACTTGGATTTCTGTTCATACAGAGAACATACATCATTCTGTTCATACAGGAGAACAAACAGAATGATCTCTGTTCGTTTCCAAGGCAAAACCATTCAATATCACAGTAATCCAAGTGTATGCCCCAACCAGTAATGCGAAGAAGCTGAATTTGAATGGTTCTATGAAGACTTACAGGACCTTTTAGAACTAACACCCAAAAATATGTCCTTTTCATTATAGGGGACTGGAATGCAAAAGTAGGAAGTCAAGAAACACCTGGAGTAACATGCAAATTTGGCCTTGGAATACGGAATGAAGCAGGGCAAAGACTAATAGAGTTTTGCCAAGAAAATGCAGTGGGTCATAGTAAACACCCTCTTCCAACAACACAGAAAGCAGACTCTACACATGGAAATCACCAGATGGTCAACACTGAAACCAGGTTGATTATATCCTTTGCAGCCAAAGATGGAAGGAAGCTCTATACAGTCAACAAAAACAAGACCAGGAGCTGACTTTGGCTCAGATCATGAACTCCTTATTGCCAAATTCAGACTTAAATTGATGAAAGTAGGGAAAACCACTAGACCATTTTGAAAATTAGGTGTTCATTATTTCACTGTGAAAAGTGGGTGTGGGTAAAGGAAGACAGAAGAGGAAATGAGAAGCATACTGAGAATAAGGGGGGAGATTTACAAACTGTAAACAAGGTCAGGAATTGTGCTTTATACTTTCACATATGTTTATCCTTATTTCCACAGCAATCTTGTGATTCAAAAATTATTCTTGTTTTACAGATGATGAAAACAAGTACAAAATAACATAAGTGGTATACCTCAGTTCATATTTTTAATAGGTAGCATGTTCTTCTGTCTTTGAGAATACAGTCAGTTTTTTTTTTTCATGACACCATAGTTGCCCCCCATTCTACCAAACACTGGACTCAGTGTAGATTCACAGTACTTGTACCAAGTATATACAGTTCAGCAACAAACTCTATTAAGTGGGAATGGATTGGGGATGACTGCTAATACTTACAGCACAGGCTGTACACTGGAAGCCAGAGGTGAAGCCTGGCCTTCAGATAATTCAACAAGATCCATTAAGTATCCCATGATATTATTTAACAACTGAACAATGTATATTTGTTGAAAATAAATAAATGTATGATACCAGTTTCCTAGGGTGGTTGCACCAAATTATCACAACTGGGTAGTTTACAACAGCAAAAAATTATTGTCTCACAAATCTGGAGGCTAGAGATGTGAAATTAAGATGTAGGCAGGGCCATGTTCCCTCTGAAGGCTCTAGGGGATAATTCTCCCTTGCTTTTTGCTAGCTTTCGGTGGCATCCAGCAATGTTTGGCACTCCTTGGCCTAGCGCTCTGTTACTCTGGATTCTGCCTCCATTTTTATGTTTTTTTCTTCCGTGTGTCTCTATGTCCAAATCTCCCTCTGTTACAATACCTTTAGGATTTAGGGTTATATTCTGAGGTTCTGGGCAAATATGAATTTTGAGGAGACATTATTTAACCCCTATACCAATCAACAGAAGTATTTTATTATTAACCACAAGTTCAACATACTGTTCTGTTCAGTTCAGTCACTCAGTCGTGTCCGACTCTGCGACCCCATGGACTGCAGCACACCAGGCCTCCCTGTCCATTGCCAACTCCTGGAGTTTACTCAAACTCATGTCCATTGAGTCAGTGATGTCATCCAACCATCTTATCCTCTGTCGTCCCCTTCTGTTCCCGCCTTCAATCTTTCTCAGCATCAGGGTCTTTTCCAGTGAGTCAGTTCTTTGCATCAGGTGGCCAAAGTATTGGAGTTTCAGCTTCAGCATCAGTCCTTTCAATGACTATTCAGGACTGATTTCCTTTAGGAGGGACTGGTTGGATCTCCTTGCAGTCCAAAGACTCTCAAGAGTCTTCTCCAACACCACAGTTCAAAAGGATCAATTCTTCAGCATTCACCTTTCTTTATAGTCCAACTCTCACATCCATACATGACTACTGGAAAAACCATAGCTTTAACTAAATGGACCTTTGTTGGCAAAGTAATGTCTCTGCTAAATATTGTTACTGTCTACTATTCTTACTGGCTGATTATGTTGCCTTTCATTTGTTTTACACAGAAAAGTACATATGCACATCATTTCACCTAATTCTCATAATCACTTTATCAATAGGCAGGGTAAGTAATATTATTACACATTGTGTAGATAAAAATCATGAAATGTGGAGAAGTAAATAAACTTGCTAAAGATTAAATATGTTGTAATTCAGGGAAAGACACTTTAATCCAAGCAGGATAGGAGAGAAGAGTAAATATGAGCAGATATGTAATGAATATGATTGAGCTGTGAGACTTCAGTGGAAAGCCATGTTAAAACCACCAGCAAGGTAGGACCAGAAGTATCACACACTTCAGCTAGGCCCAGGGCCTGTATCTATCAAGTCAGACAGCAATTTAAAGATTGTCTGAGGGCACCTTACCTTTCTCTGGGCTAAATATTTGGGTAGCTGGATATCTACATAGGCACTAACAAATATATTTCTTTCTCATTCATTCTTGTGGTACTACTCAATTGACATTTAGCACGCAAATCAGGGCTTCCTTGGTGGCTCAGATGGTAAAGGATCTGCCTTCAATGTGGAAGACACAGGTTTGATCCTTGGGTTGGGAAGATCCCCTGGAGAAGGAATGGGCATCCCACTCTAGTATTCTTTCCTGGAGAATCCCATGGACAGAGGAGCCTGGTAGGCTATAATTCATGGGGTCATAAAGAGCCAGACATGACTGAACGACTAACATGCATGCAAAGTGAAGGGGAAGGTATTACATCCCATTTCAGAATTATTTTCTCCAGATTTTTTCTATATCTTATCTCCCCTCTTAGGTTGTAAACTGATTGAGGGCATAGGCATAATCTTAAAATGACATCCTCTATAATATTTAACCTACTAGTCATTTATTCATTCAGATATACTTATAGTGCTTAATCATTATTAAACTAACTTATTACACTTACCTAATTCTGTAAGCATTTGCAAACCTCACTTGTGTATATTATAGTGTATAATTTGCATTATTCATTTATTAATTTATTCAACTCATTAATTTAAATTGGTGAGGAAGAATGGGATTTAATACCTTTCCCTTCTCTTTTCAATATTTTGCCTCACTTGATGGTCATTAAAATGGTTTCCTATAGGTACTGCCTTTGAAAATAAAAAATAATCCTATAGATGATTGATGGAAGTCAGAAAGTAGAACTAAAATGATAATATGGATATGCAAACTAAAACATCTCTTAGCCTGCAGTTGATTTTGACTGCTTATTTATGAAACCCTGAAACGTGGGGTCTATAATGAAACTGCTGCTAGACCCTGAGCTGTAACATCTGTCACGGAGGGTGATGGTACGAGACTAAATGATAAATTGTTAAGGTCAAGCTACAATCAATATGCAAACACTCAATATAGAAATGTGTGACTTATGCACACCAACAGCAATAGATTAAAATATTATGGATTCAATCATTTTTTCCTCCCAACGGAGGCCATCTTTAAGATAAATGGTGCAAATAACTTTATCATAAGGTCATATCTGATTTTATTTATTTAAACTCAAAGGTAGGGCAAGCAACTCACTTTTTTAAAAAAGGAAAAACCTCTGACTGTTTTTGTCTCAGTCATTATGCATAACTCAATTTAGCAATTGAGAATTCTGATAACTCATAATTATACATATTTAAATTATAAAGTATGCTTTTCATATACTTTTCATCATGTTTCTCCTCTGAATTCTTTGCCTTCCAACTGCACCCATTTAGACTGTCATCAGTTTTTTTAACAGTAACATTCTAGATTGCCGTCTCTATTTTTAATCCCTTCTGATCCCTGTTGCACCCCTACAAACACATATTGCATGTATCATCCCTTCAGGTCCAATGTGAGAACTGACCAGTCTGATGGCAGAGCTTGGCTGATCTGTGTTCCCAAGTATTAGCTAGATTAGTCAGGGTTCTTCAGGGAAATCAGTGCAAATGTAGATTCATTATAGAAATTGGCTTACAGTTATAGAGGCCAAGAATTCTCACTGTCAGCCATTTGCAAGCTGGAGAACCAGGAGGCCAGTGGTATAATTCACTCTGAGTCCAAAGGCCTGAGAACCAGGGGAGACAATAATAAAACTCCCAGTCCAAGGCCAAAGGTCTGACAATGGTGTAAGTCCTAGAGTTTGAAGATCTGAGAACCAGGAGCTCTAGTGTCTGATGGTAAAAGAAGATAGATGTTCCAGCTGAAGAAGAGAGGACAATTTCATTCTTCATCTACCTTGTTTTTTCTATTCAGGCCCTTAATAGATTGAATGGTGCTGGCTCACATTGGCAAAGTAGACTTTCTTTACTCAATCAACTTATTTAAATACTGATCTCTTCTGAAAACACTCTCACAGATGCACCCAGAAAAAATATCTTATCAGCTTTTTGGGCATAATTCAGCTCAGTCAAGTTGACACACAAAATTAACCATCATGACATTCAAATACTTAAACTGGAGTTCTATAGACAAAGCATTCTCATTTGTCTTATAAGCAGCTAGAATTTGTGGGAATTTCAGTAAAGGTAGAAGTGGTGCCCCTGGTAATAGAAACTACTGAGATGGAATTTAGGGAAAGACTATAGGCATGTAGGTATCTAGTTTACGAAATCATTCTTTAGTCTAGAGGTATCCAACATGATCTTTAGCCTCAGACACATCTGGCTGATTTCACAGCTTTTCCATTTAATATCTGAGTGACTAAGAATATTTCTTAATCTCTCTGAGTCTCACTTCCATCGTATATACAATGGAGCTAAAAATCTCAACCTAATGGAGTTGTAAAGTTTATAACAGATCATTGGCTTACAAGCTTCTTGACCCTGGACAAGTGCCTTTTTCTCTCTGAGCATCAGTGGGCTGATATGGAAAATGCTGATAGCAATATCCTGATTAATATACTGTTATAATGATTAGGTTTTTGTTCTTTCAGGTGGCTTAAATATGGTTCTTATACAATTCAACAAATATTTGCTAAGCACGCCCTATAGGTTCATACAAAGCATTTAGCAGGAACTGTGCCATGGGCAATGCTCAGTGAATGTTAGCTATGTGACCGTGGTTATCCTTAGGACATGCTGCAGCCCTGCTCCCTCCCACATGGGCAAGTGGTTAAAGTACCAGAGAGCCACCTTATCCTAGCAGGCCTCTCTGAGCTCACCTATGTTAACAACTTCCTGGAGGGATTACTGTGCTTCTGAGAAATGATTTGCAAAATAAAAGGACTTATTTTTAGAAGCATTTCCTGGTAAGGTAGCCAATACAGCATTGAGGAAATGTTATTTTCCTTTTCTTCAAACTATGATGGATTTACATAAGTTGCTGAGACTCCAGAAATGTGTTGTTTGCACTAAATCCACACCACAGGGAAAAGTTGATATTTTCCTAGTGACTTGAATATTAATACATGATGTATGTCCAGTGCCAGCGTCTCTTACATTTCCAAGATTTGTTGCAATTTTTAATAAACCATATGTTTAAAAGACATGCAATTTTTAAAATAAGTCTTCTCCATATGATTACCTGTTTTAAAGCTACAAGCAAATTTACAGAGAAAGGCAGATACAATATCATTTTCTTTTATATGTTTAAAACACCAAAACTGCACACAGGACATTGGAGCCTTTATCAAGTCCTGGCTGTCAGAATATCTATTTGTTTCATGTCAGGGAAATAGTGTTTTGCTCCAGGTCTGGTGTGCTGTTTTGTCATTACTTCCATTGTAAAGAAAAGTGTTTTAATATTTTCATTTTTAGAATTTCAGCAATGCAATTCCCACTGCTATTCATTATGATCTGTGAGTATTTACTTTCATTGAGCACCCATGCTTTTTTCTTGTGCTAGATGATGCAAATAAACATAAACATGAGCTGAAGAAAACCAAATTAGATAAAGGAAATCATTTAGCCAAAACAAATCCTTCAATGATTCATAAATAAGAAATTTCTAAAAGAACTGACTTTTCAATTATGCACAGTACAAATTTTCAAGACACTCTACCTGCACACGTGTGTTTGTGCATGTGTGTATGTCTATCTACCATCTACTTGTCTATTCATTCTAATGTAATGAGTAAACAAAACATAAGCAGAAGAGAGGACAAGGCTGCTGAACCTCAAGCAAAATTTAATTATTAGGATGTAACTTTCCTTGGGCAACTTTAATTTTTAAACTACCTCTTTAAGGTGACCAATAAGACTTTGTGAAGTTTACATAGTCTCTGAGATAAGAAAAAAATTAAGTGAAACTATTTAGAAGGAAATGATTTTGGAGACAAGGATCCCCCAAGGAAATTTGATCTCTATGGATTTATAACCCTTTGTCTCCTCTCATTTTTCCATTTTCATTATTTTTTGGATGTCAATCTTTTTGCATAAACAAATAATGAACTTTTATCCCAGACCAATTCTATGCAATAAAATAGAGTAAACACCTACTATATGCCAGCCATTGGTAATTTGAAAGTGAAAAAGACAGTTTCTCGTTCTCATGATCTAGGTGTACAGATTACAAACACATAACATCTTTTAAGAAAAAGAGTAATATCCCTGGTGGTTCAACAGTAAAGAATTCACCTACAAGCAGGAGACACAGGTTTGATCCCTGGATCAGGAAGATCCCCTGGAGAAGGAAATGGTAATCCACTCCAATATTCTTGCCTGGGAAATCCCATGGACAGAGGAGCCTCACTGGCTACAGTCCATGGGGTCGCAAAGAGTTGGACACGACTTAATGACTAAACAACAACAAAAAACATGGTCATAGGTTTAGAAAAATTGCTAGAATGACACTATGTGCTGTGCTGTGCTTAGTCACTCAGTCTTGTCTGACTCTTTGTAACCTCATGGACTGTAGCCTGCCAGGCTCCTCTGTCCATGGGCTTCTCCAGGCAAGAATACTGGAGTGGTTTGCCATGCCCTCCTCCAGGGGATCTTCCCAACCCGGGGTTCAAACCCAGGTATCACACATTGCAGGCAGGAATTCTTTATCATCTGAGCCACCAGGGAAACCAGAATGACAATATGCAGAGGGATCTGAAGGGGGGAAATATTGCAAGCAGGTTTTCTATTACGCTTCTGTACTTACTGTCTTAGAACAACACTTCCAGATCTATTCTGTCCTATGATCACTTTCATAACATATAGAGACTCAGAGCAAATCATTTAGTCCATCTCCCACACATATTAAAAAACTTGAACAAACATTTACATAGTATCTAGCAGCCTAAGGCCACATCCCTAGCATGACACCAGCCCTCTTAACAGTGTCTGCCTGATAAAAGTCAAGGCTGCCAAAAGAATGAACCATTTGTTCCAGCCAACACCTGAAGATAGACCCTCTGTCTCCCAGCCCCTGTGGGAGGAGAGAAGCCTAGCTTTTATAAGCACCACTTAGCAAAAATGACATATGTTCCCCAGGGACCAACCCTTGCTTCCACCTTTTTGTAAATTCCCACTTCCTTGACTCTCCAAAAGCCCCTACCATCCCTCTTCTCTCTTCACTTCTCCCTTTAAAACACCCTGTCATCTCTGCACAAATGGAAGTTGAATTCTGTTCACGTTGGGCCTTCCCACTTTCAATAGTATATTACTGCTTAAGTATCTGTCCTTACTGCTTTCACTAGCGTCCAGCTTTGCTCTATCCTTGAAACTAATTTGAAATACGTTTCCATAAAAGCCATCCTTGCTGGCACTGATGTCATTCTTTTATGTTTTATCCTCTTTAGGCTACCTTTACCGACTCCCATAAATTAAAAGTTAATGTACCAACAGAATAGTGGGGCGGGAGCCTGTGGTAGAAGATGGCATGTAAGAATGGGGCAACAATATCAGTAAAGTTCATGTTTATAATGGAAATTTTTAACATATATTCTTTAATCTTATAACAAAAGAGACAGATACATGTAACCAAATTCCCACCTTGCCAATTCAAATTTACATTGCTAATAGAAGCCCTCCTTATACAGAATTAATATATACCACACAGGTAAACAATGCAGCATGTACCTATGAAAGTCAGCATGGGAATCCCAGCAATAAGAACACAACTCCTTGTTGCTCAGTAATGCTGGGACAGTGGGGTACCGTGCTGTACGTGACATCAAGCCAAACCCTTGAAGTAAGATTTCAATTCCTCACCTACAGAAACTTATTATGTATATATTCTCCCCCCCCCATTTCTGCTTTAGTTTTTGTCAACACTTTGAAGTGTAGCATTTTTATTATCATTCCCATTTAAGTATTTTACTATTTCTCTTGTTTATACTTATAAATTCAAATGTTACTTATTAATATATATTTCCAGAGAATGGTTACATGCCATGAGATGACTGTTACATAAATCATTAAAACAGCTTCCTTCCCTATTTCATATCACATGTTTTCCCTAAGTATGGACTTACAGGAGAGTTCAGTTTGGAATTCAAAAAGATTTGGGACTTTTAAAATGTGTGATCTCTGGCTGGTTTCCTCACATCTCTGAACCTCAATTTCCTAATTTATGAAATGGAACCCTTAACAAAAGTTTATGGTTTAATAACTGCAATAAAATGTTCAAATATTAATAATTATTTCAACACCCAACACGTATTGAGTGTTGAATTTTTTCCAGACACCATTCTTAGCATTTAACCTAGATTCATTCACTTCATCAAACATGTTCAGTCACTAAGTCATATCCGACTCTTCATGACCCCATGGACTGCAGCCTGCCAGGCCTCCACGTCCTTCACCATTTCCCAGAGTTTGCTCAAACTCATGTCTGTTGAGTCGGTGAAGAAATACAACCATCTCATCCTCTGTCATCCCCTTCTCCTCCTGCCCTTAATCTTTCCCAGCATCAGGGTCTCTTCCAATGAGCTGGCTCTTCACATCAGGGGGCCAAAGTATTGGAGCTTCAGCTTCAGCATCAGTCCTTCCAATGAATACTCAGGGTTGATGTCCTTTAGGATCGACTGGTGTGATCTCCTTGGCCAGAGATATTTGGCTGTTGGTTAAAACATGTCAGATTGCACTTCTGCTTAAAACTTTGAAATAGCTACCTAATTTTTTCTGAACAGCAAAAGAGACACAGATGTATAGAACAGTCTTTTGGACTCGGGGGAGGAGGGATAATTTGGGAGAATGGCATTGAAACATGTATAATATCATATAAGAAATGAATCGCCAGTCCAGGTTCGATGCAGGATACAGGATGCTTGGGGCTGGTGCACTGGGATGACCCAGAGGGATGGTATGGGGAAGGAGGTGGGAGGAGGGTTCAGGATTGGGAACATGTGTACACTCGTGGTGGATTCATGTTGATGTATGGCAAAACCAATACAATATTGTAAAGTAACTAGCCTCTAATTAAAATAAATAAATTAAAAAAAGAAAAAAAATTTAAAATCATACTCCTAATACACAAGCTTTTCCATGATCAGCCTTCTTGCTACTTCTCTGAACTTACATTCTACCACTCATTCATATACTGACTGTATTCGTGATGAAATAGTTCCCTGGTTGGTATCCCTAACCCTAACCCAATCCTAACTGAATCCAAACCTGTCATACATGGTATTCTGGTGTACTTGGGGTTTTCCCTAACTAAAGCATTTTGTTCTGTCTCCAAATATCTGCATGGCTTCTACCCTCACTTCCTTCAGGTCTTGGCTCAAATATCACCATATAAGAAAAAGATCACCACATACAAAATAGCAACCACTCTTCTCCTACTAAAGTGCTTATCATATAACTCCTTGATTAATTAAGCACATTGGAAAAAATCTTCTAAGCCATTCCATTTAATAGGTGATCTAATAATGTAATCCTTGACATTTTGGGTGTTTTCCAATAGCTAGGCATAATGCTAAGCACTTTATATACATATCAGCCATTGTGAAAGCAGACTAGATAAACAAACAGTTACAACTTACATATGTGCATATGTGCACCCACACTTAACTCTCTGGCCTGTGCTGATCCATTGTTCCACCTCAACCCACCTAGATGCCTCTGTCTATACCAGTGCACAGGTAATATTTAAGAATTGTTTCCTTTTAGAAACAGGGATCATGTTATGCTTTTAAACTTTTCTAATTTGTTCTCACTTAAAATATGCCACCAAAGTCCTTTCAGATCAATAGCTGTATCTTGTACTAATATTACATTTTATAATTCAACGTTCTAACTCATGTAAAATGTATTGAGTGTAAATTGGAAAGTGCTGATTTAACACTTTATGTTTTCCACGAATATCTAATTTTCCCACAGCATTTAATTTTAGTACTTTTTTCCATTGTCAATTCTTTTTATTTCTTTGGCTGTATTGGGTCTTAGTTGTGGCACATGGGATCTTTTTTAGTTATGCCATGTGGAATCTACTTCCCAGACCAGGGATCAAACCCGGGCTTCCTGCATTGGGATCATGGAGTCCCAGCCATTGGACCACCAGGGAAGTCTTAATTCTGTCAATTCTTGATCCAAAACCATATGCTTTTAACTTTAGGTGGCTTCAAAATTGCACTTTAGTATCTAGTATGAGAAGTATCTCTCATTACACTTTAATTTCATTTTATGAATGAATTCCCTGAAGGTAACACAGGTGACTATATAAGTTTGAATTTATTTTAAGCTAAGTATAATGTGCTTCAAAGCCACCTGTGGCTAATGGTGGCCATCTTGGGCAGCACAGAGGTAGAACATTTCTAATGCAAATGAAATAAAAATCAACATCTTAAATGCATCATCTTGTCTACAGAAATGGGGATATATGAGTTGATTCAAAGCTTTGCTAAATCCCTCAGCAGCACTGTATAGCTTTATTTCATAGCTTCTTAAGGTATTTTGTTGTTGATACTTATAGACCAGGTGTTATCTGACTTTTAGAGGTGAGAGAATTAAAAATCTAGAGAAATTGAGGGGCTTAGTAGGAATACACAAGTGCATTCATATTTACCTTGCTTCATATTTTCCTTGATATTTTACTTACATAAGTATCACTTGCTCATCCTAAGGGATGAGATGCTGGCAAGATGCAGGATCAGACATGTGGTGGTCTCTGAGGCCAGCCATCCCTCCCACCCAGTGTGATCTCCTGCTGTCCCGACCTGGCTTTTCCTGCTGGGAAGCTCTGTGTCTGGGCTGGGCTGGGCTGAACTTGACTGGGCTGGCTGGGATCAGGTTCTCTGGCTTTAAGTGTGGATGGGCGGTTGGGTGAGTGTCTCTGCTCTAAGACTTGTTTTGATGACTGAGGAGAACCGTGTGCATGAAGCTTTTACACTTTTTGTTGTAAAGTCCAATGCCTGATCCTGTGAAGAATATTTTCAGATTTCTCAAAACACTTTCTGCCATTTTTTGAAAATTTTGGTGAAATGTGGGGATCAACTTGTTTCCCCCCCAACACACACACACACAAACACTCTATATAATTCCATAAGCTCAGTGTCTCCTGAGCTCAATTCCGATCCATTGCTGCGCCAACATCCATGTCTCCACAATACCTTCACTATGGACAATTTGCCATGGCGAGTGCCCCTCATTTCTTGCTTCTGTGGCCAGTTTCATGAATTTTCTCACCATTGTATTGTTGCAGAGGGGTTCATACTGTTTGGTACATAAATCATTTGGCCTGTCCTGCCTCCAGAGCAGAACTCCAGTTGAGAGCTGTAGACTCTGGGCCATCTGGACCCATACCCTGGAGGGCCAAGCATGTTTGTTCTCTCCTTTCAAGCCCTCGTGTGTGTTCACAAGGTCTTCATTCTTGTCCTGGACACATGTGACCTGGTTCCTTGCTGGGGCTGCACATCCTTTCTTCCGGTTCTTAAGGGCTGCTCTCCACTCTCAGTGCTGAGTCTTCTCCTGTTGGCCCCGCTTGGCGGGACCATCTTTCGAGTTCTCAGGGAGCTTCACTTGATGTTCTTGAGTTTTCAGGGAGGTAATCTTATCTTTTCCATGGGAGGCATTTGGAGACCTCGACCTGGAGAAGAGCCATCTCTCTATGAACAGGAGGGGCTGGACGTGGCCACCCAGCAAGTCAGACAGCAACCCTGTTGGGGGAGTTCCCAGACCCCTGCACTGCCTCCTCTCTGTGGCCCTGGGTTTGTAGATGCTTAGCTGACCAGATAGCGATCTTCTCCCATGAGACTGGCACTGGGTGTGGGGGTAGTGGCCCCTGGTCCCCCAGGTCCTCACGGCAGCAACGTGAGACTGCAACAGTTTGTGACCTGTTGGTGAAAAGAATTAAACCTGAGGGCGGAAAGGAGCCTGTCAGGGCTCCTCTCTGGTGCTCACAGCCTGGCAGGCTTTCAGTGAGAAAATGGGGATGTAAAGTGATGAGTTAGACCCAGAAACAATGCGATAATTTATATCCCTCTCTTTTTTATGCCAGTTCCCAATTTATAGAACTATTTTCACCTGTGTTGGTTCCCTTTGTCTTCACGATGAAAATCAAGCTAGGGGTAATGATGGAAGGCACGTGTCCATCACAGGATAGCACAGGTATACGTGCACAGTGAGCAGCACAGAGACCATCCTGGTAAGAGTGCTTAATGCAAAGTCTGGTACTTCAGCAAACCTGGGACAAACGCCTCAGCTTATGGTGATTTCTCAGCTTCTCCTCCAGTCCCTTGGCCTCCTCTCTTGACTCCTCCTCCTCTCTCTCTCTCCCGTGTCCCCTGCCCCCTCTCTCCCCTGCTCTCTGGTAAATGTACTTTGTGAGGATTTTGGACCCAACCAATCAAGAAATGTTCTAGTAGCCAGACGAAACCCAATCACATTAGAAACAATTCCGTATAAAGCATCGCTGTCCAACAGAAATATGCAGAGCCATATACAGAATTTTACATTTTTGATCAGCCATAATAAAAATGTGCAAAAGGAACAGATTGAAATAGTTTTAGTAATCTATTTTTGTTTACCTAGATACATCCAAAATACAATTTCAATGGGTAATCAATATAAAAAGCATATCAATGAAATATTTTCCTTTCTTTTTTCACACAAAATGCTTAAAATCTAGTTTGTATTTTACACTTACAGCATATCTCCACTTGGACTGGCCACAATTTAAGTGCTAGTAGACACATGGGGCTAGTGGCTACCGAACTGGACAACATAGTGCCACCACAGTGGTGATTAAGCTTAGCTAAAGGGTTGGATTGTTCAGAGTGCTCACAAACTAAGAGCAAGATGTATTAGTGCTCAAGGCCTAAGTAAATTATTATTAATATATGTATTCTGTTATATGTGTTACTGCATATTAAAATTATGTAATTACTTCCATTTCTAGGTTGGGTTCAGCTTATAGCAGTATTTTCATGTGTGTTGGCTCTCATTTAATCCTCTTGACAGATCACTGAGGCAGAAGTAATAATATTATCTGTCAAGGCTTTTATTATGCAGATTAGATGAGCAGAACCTCATAAAACTCTTGGCACAGTGCCTGAAATGTCACTGAGAACTTGGTAAATGTTAACAATTGTCATTATCATAATTTTCATTATCAAGCATAAGCCCAGAACTTATCCCTTTTTACAGATTGGAAAGCTTGAGACTTGAAGACTTTAATTTGTTTAATGTGGTAGGAACTAAATTTACTTTTTAAAAAATGCATTAAATTTTAATTATAAGACACTACTTGCTTATTCTAATATTTGAAAAAAGGCACAATTTTATAAAGGAAAAAGTTAGTAATCAATTCCTATACCCAGCCTCAACCACTGCCAAAATCCCTGTACTTACCTATTCACAGTTTTCCTTGCTCACACGACCATCTACTAACTCATATGTACACATGTAAAGCTTATTTTCCCACCTCATTTTAGCTTGAGCCCAGTCTATAAGAACATTTTTCTGCAACTTGCTTGCCTTCCTTAACAAGAGATGGTGTATGTCCTTTTTGGGATCAATGGGATTTTATGGCTCATATTTTATACTCTATCTCTTTAATTTTAATGAATTCATTTGGGTAAATATTGTGAATGTGAGTTTGTTTTTTTTTAAGTTTACCTGTGTATGTGTGTGTGTGCACACGTGTGCTAATAAGAAATGGGGCTTTGTAATATTTGAGCTTTTAATGCCATTTTATTGATCCTTCAGTATTTTTTCCCAGTTTCATTGAGGTTATATCAATAATTGACATACAGCACTGTATAAATTTAAGGTGTATAGCATACTGATTTGGCTTACATATATGATGAAATGACTACTGCAACAAGTTTGATGAACACCCATCAAGTCATATACTTCCAAAATTAGAGACATAGAAAAAATTTTTTTTTCTCCGTGATGAGAACTCTTAAGATTTACTCTTGGAACAACTTTTACATATAACATACAGGGTGAGTGGGTGCTAAGTCACTTTAGTCATGCCTGAATCTGTGACCCCATGAACTGTAGCCCACCAGGCTCCTCTGTCCATGGAATTCTCCAGGCAAGAACTCTGGAGTAGATTGCTTTTCCCTTCTCCAGGGGATGTTCCAGACCCAGGGACTGAACCCGCATCTCCTGCATTGCAGGCGGATTCTTTACCACTGAGCCACCAGGGAAGCCCATAAAACTCATTGAATTACTACATAATACCAGTGAATTTTATGATACGTAAATTATACTTCTAATCTTTTTTTTTTTACATACCACAAGGAAAGAGGGCTCCCATGTTCAGCCACACTAGCTGCAGTGCTCTACTAAGGAAGGTGGCCGTGTATCGACGACAACGTAAACTGCATCTTTCACTCGAGAAATGCTCAAGAAAG
Organism: Bos taurus; assembly: GCF_002263795.3. Taxonomy (NCBI): domain Eukaryota; kingdom Metazoa; phylum Chordata; class Mammalia; order Artiodactyla; family Bovidae; genus Bos; species Bos taurus. The sequence continues at coordinate 28,217,890 of NC_037357.1, forward strand.
CAACAATGAGGGGGTGGGGGGGCTTGGGAACAGGGTCGGGGTAAAGCACAGAGCTGCTCTCCCACGAGTCCCAGGTGGAGAAATTTATTAATAATACAAATGAGTGAAAGAACGAATTGGGGTGAAGCCTTTTTTCCTTTTCCTCAGACTACGCTATGGCTTCATGGTAGGCTGGCTGGCCCTGACCTTTTGACGTTAATTTCCTGTCTCTACGTGGTTCCCTCTGAAACTGTATCAGGATTTCTCCCCAGAAACAATTCTGAACCCATAAAAAATTATATGAGAGATTGTAAATTCGACCCTTAAAATCCCTCAGTGAATGGATAATACAGCAAATTAATTCTTAGTAAAACATTAAGCAACAAAGTAAAGATTAAGGCACAAGGGAATATTCTAGAACATGAAAAATGCTATACTCACTATGTAGAAAAATGTCTGTGATAAAATGGGACAAAACCTGACTCTCAGCCATTGCGGTGGTAACAGGAAGTTTCTTCCTGCCTGTAGGTGGGACAACAAGTTGTCCTGAAGGTGCCACGGCACCTCCTTGGGCCTAAGGAAATAGTTCTTCTCACCCTCACTGTGGACTAAGTGCCCACGTTGCGGTCAGACCACGCCTGCGTTCTCACCACGCCTGCGAGATGATGCATGCTTTTTCACCACTCATGCGCTCCACGCAAGCCAGAAATAGCACATTCCTGAGCTCCCTGCTGACCTTGTGGGCACAGCACAGGATGCTCAAACCAAGTTGTTCCTTGGTGCTGGTGTCCCTTCTCCGTGGTCCTGGTGAATCACTCAAATTCAGTATTTAGATGCTTCGGTGGCATGATTGTGGAAGTTCAAGAAGGCATGAAGCCCATTGTTCTGTGCCCAGATGGGAATTTGTATAGATAACATGAAGCCAAGTTCAAACTGAATAAACAAAATTCAGTTGATTTTTCTGTATACCAGTAATAAACTGAATATGAAAAAACAATGCCACTTACAATACACCAAAAAAGAAAAACAATCCTCATGGGTAAACCCCATAAATTATTTACAAATCTCTGTGGGAAAAAATATGAAACACTTGAAAACAATGAAAAAATATTGAGTTATATCTCTTGTTAATGATCAAAAGATACAGTGTTTTTAGTATGTCAATTCTTTTTAAATTGATTTAAAGATCCAGTAAAATCACAGTAAAAATTTCAGCAAGCTACTGTGTAGATACTGACAAACTCATTTTAAACCTTGAGTAGTCTAGACAATACTGATAAAGAACACACTTCTGAATTTTAAGATTTATTTCAAAGCTACATAAGCAAGAAAGCATAATAATTAAAACCTACAATAAATAGGAAAGCGTGACATTGAAAACGAAGACACATAGATAAATGGAACTAAATAAAAACCCAGAAAATATTCCTATGTGAACACAGATAACTTGACTTTGCTAAACCCAGAGAAGATAGTCTTTAATCTTTTAGTCTTTAGTCACTGTCAACAAATGTTGGTGCAGTTTTATTTTTAATTTAAATTTATTTATTTTAGTGCAGTTTTATAAATGGAATTAGGGGTATGCTGAGAGTCTCTGAATAACTACAACAAGGGTGGAAATTGGATGGTAGAGTTGGTAAAGTCTTAAAGGCAATGGATTAATAACTGGGGTAATAAAGCATGAGAGGGCGAGAATAGGAGACAATGGGAAAATGATTCATGAGATGCAGGAGTAAGGAAGAGCAAACGCTTGAGAAGGATTTAAGGGAAGCACCATCCTCAGCAGAGAAACAGGTTTTAATTAGAGTAAGAAAATAAATACCAGAGAATAGCATAAGGATACTCACTTTGATTGTGAGTCTGTTTTTTTCTTTTAAAATTCACTGATTTTCATACGTTTGTTGAATTTCTACAGTGTGGTTATATTTTAAGAAGAAATTATCCTTGGTTGCTGTAGAGAAATGGATCATATGAGCCTTTGAGTTTGCTTTTGTAGCATTGTGTTATGTATATTGCAAAAATCACTGTGCATATTTGAAACTAATAAAACTTGAAAATATAGACAAATTCATCAACAGAAATTCTTTTTTACTGATAGAAGCATAATTAAATGTGAATTACCTACTAGCCATAATACACTTTTAATAAAGCAGTAATCATTATAATCACAGAGTACAGCAGAAAACTACAGAGTAGGAAAACCTGACGCTACAGTATATATTTTTATTCATTTTGGCAGAAATCATACTTTTCATGATTCCTTTGTATATGGAACAAAGCAGGACTTTTTACTTTGATCATTTTGTTTCCAATGTTAACTAGCTTTAAAAAAATATTCATAGCTTTTGGGAGGATATAACAGATATATAATAAACTGCACATATTTTAAATGTGTACTATGATAATTTTTGATATTTATACACACATGATAACATATCCATCAACTCCAAAAGTTTCCTCATGCAACTTTGTAAACTCATCTTTCCCGTTAATACTTGCTGCTTTTCTCCAAGGCAAATACTGATATGCTTTCTGTGACAATAGATCAGTTTAAATCTTCTGGGAATTTATGTAGATGGAATCAAACGAAATTATTTCCTGTCTTCTTTCTTTCACTCAGTATAATTATTTTGTGATTAATCCATGTTGCTGTGTGTATCTATAATTTATTCATTTCTATAGTTGAATTGTATTCCATTGTGTGGATATACCAAATTTTGTTTATTCATCCCTTTGTTGGTGTACATTTTGGTTGTTTCTTTTTTTTTCCATTATAAGTAAAGCTGTTATGAAAATTTTTGTATAGTTCTTTGCATCACATATGTTTTCATGTCTCTTGAAATAATACAAAGGTTTAAAATGGATCAATTATGACTTAGCAGCAGCAGCATGTGGTAGGTAAATGTTTAGCTTTTTACCAATCTGCTAAACTGTTTCTCAAAATGATTGTGCTATTTACATTCTGATTAGCAGCACTGTAGCATGTCAGTGATCCATATCCTGAAGGACACAGTACCACCAGTTATTTTCAATTTTAAACCTTCTAATAAATACATAATAGTGTCTCATTGTGGTATAGGATTTCCTTAGTGATAGATGACTAACAATTTTTGCATGTGTTTATTTGCCATCCCTATATATTCTTTGAAGAAGTGTTTGTTTAAATATTTTGCTTCTTTTTTATTGGGTTGTTTGATTCCTTATTATTGAGTTTTGAGAATTCTTTATATGTACTCGACACAACTCTTCTATCAGATATGTGACTGGCAAACATTTTCTCACAAGCTGTGATTTGTCTTTTCATTCTCTTTACAGTGTTTTGCAATTATTGGAATTTGAATGAAGTCCAATTTACCTTTTTTCCATATTAATGAAGACCATATTAATGGTTTTTTGGACCTGAAAAATGGTTTCAGAGTGGCAAATACTTTCTCTTGGCTTTTCATATGGAAGCATATAGAAGCATTATTGAGGTTCATGATCCATTTCTAGTTAATTTTATATGGTGTGATGTAGAGATAAAAATTAATTTGTTTTGCATGTGGCTATGCAATTGCTCCAGACTCAAATTTTGAAAAGACTATTATCTCTCTTCCAATCTTTCTTTGAATCTCTGTTGATAATCAATTTGTCTATATGTGCATATTTTCCCATTTTGTAGATGGATTGTTTTTCTTTTTACTGTTAAGTTTTGAGAGTTCTTTTAATACCTAGGAATGAGTGCTCTGTCACATATGTGGTTGTTAGATATATCCTCTAAGTCTGTAGCTCATTATTTAATCCTCTTAAAAAGGTTTTACAACAAAAATTTTTAGTTTTGACAAGGTCCAATTTGTTGCCTTTCCTTTTATGGATCATGCTTTTGGTGTTACAGTTAACATTTGACCCATCTCTAGGTCTTGAATTTTTTCTCCATCTTCTTTTTTTTTCAATAGATGGGAATTACCCAGACACCTGGCCTGCCTCTTGAGAAATCTGTATGCAGGTCAGGAAGTAACAGTTAGAACTGGACATGGAACAACAGGACTGTTCCAAAATAGGAAAAGGAGTACGTCAAGGCTGTATATTGTCACCCTGCTTATTTAACTGTATATGCACAGTACATCATGAGAAACGCTGGACTGGAAGAAACACAAGCTGGAATCAAGATTGCCAGGAGAAATATTAATAACCTCAGATATGCAGATGGTTACCACCCTTATGGCAGAAAGTGAAGAGGAACTAAAAAGCCTCTTGATGAAAGTGAAAAAGGAGAGTGAAAAAGTTGGCTTTAAAGCTCAACATTCAGAAAACGAAGATCATGGCACCTGGTCCCATCACTTCATGGGAAATAGATGGGGGAAACAGTGTCAGACTTATATTTTTTAGGCTCTAAATCACTGCAGATGAGTGATTGCAGCCATGAAATTAAAAGACACTTACTCCTTGGAAGAAAAGTTATGACCAACTAGATAGCATTATTCAAAAAGCAGAGAAATTACTTGCCAACAAAGGTCCGTCTAGTCAAGGCTATGGTTTTTTCTTGTGGTCATGTATGGATGTGAGAGTTGGACTGTGAAGAAGGCTGAGCACTGAAGAACTGATGCTTTTGAAGTGTGGTTTTGGAGAAGACTCTTGCAGAGTCCCTTGGACTGCAAGGAGATCCAACCAGTCCATTCTGAAGGAGATCAGCCCTGAGATTTCTTTGGAGGGAATGATGCTAAAGCTGAAACTCCAGTACTTGGCCACCTCATGCCAAGAGCTGACTCATTGGAAAAGACTCTGATGCTGGAAGGGATTGGGGGCAGGAGAAGGGATGACAGAGGATGAGATGGTTGGATGGCATCACTGACTTGATGGACATGAGTCTGAGTAAACTCCAGGAGTTGGTGATGGAGAGGAAGCCTGGCGTGCTGTGATTCATGGGGTCGCAAAGAGTCCGCCACGACTGATTGACTGTACTGAACTGATACTTTCATAATTTTTGCTTTCCAAATTTATGATCCATTTTGAGTAATTTTTTGGTGTTATAAAGGACACTTTTTATTTGAGCATAATTTAGGTTTATGGAAGAGTTATACACACAGCACAGTTTGACCAATTTTCTACAAATGCGAAACATCTTACATTGCCATGCGTACGTTATTTTTGAAAACTAAGAAATTAACAAAGATACATTACTATGATTCATGCCATGTAGGGCCACCCAAGATGAACAGGTCCATGGTGGGGAATTTGGACTAAATGTGGTCCAATGGAGAAGGGAATGGAAAACCACTTCACTATTGTTGCCGTGAGAACCCCATGAACAGTATGGAAAAGGCAAAAAAGATAGGACACCAGAAAGATGAACTCCCCCAGGTCGGTAGATGTTCAATATGCTACTGGAGATCAGTGGAGAAATAATTCCAGAAAGAATGAAGAGAAAGAGCCAAAGCAAAAATAACACACAGCTGTGGATGTGACTGGTGATGGAAGTAAAATCTGATGGCTGTAATAAGCAAGATTGCATAGGAATCTGGAATGTTAGGTCCATGAGTCAAGGCAAATCAGAAGTGGTCAAACAGGAAATGGCAAGAGTGAACATCGACATTTTAGGAATCAATGAACTAAAATGGACTGGAATTTCTGAATTAACTCAGATGACAATTATATCTACGACGTGTGGACCAGAATCCCTTAGAAGAATTGGACTAGTCATCATAGTCAACAAAGAGTCTGAAATGCAGTACTTGGATGCAATCTCATAAACAATAAAATGATCTCTGTTCATTTCCAAGGGCAAACCATTCAATATCACAGTAATCCAGGTCTATGCCCCAACCAATATTGCTGAAGAAGTTGAAGTTGTACGGTTCATATGATGGCCTACAAGATCTAGAACTAACACCCAAAAAAAGATGCCCTTTTTCATTATAGGGGACTGGAATGCAAAAAATAGGAAGTCAAGAGATACATGGAGTAACAGGCAAATTTGGCCTTGGAGTACAAAACGAAGCAAGTCAAAGGAGCTAACAAAAGTTTTTTTTTTTTTTTTTTTTCCCCCAGAGAATGCAAAGATCATAGGCAAACACCTTCTTTCAACAGCACAAGAGAAGACTTCTACACATGCACATCATCATATGGTCAATACCAAATCAGGTTGATTATATATTGTCACTTCAAATCATAGGAGAAGCTCTGTACAGTCAAGCAAAAACAAGGACTGGGACTGGACCTACGGCCTAAGATCAATGAATTTCCTTATTGGCCATTTATTATTTTACATGACTTGAAATTGAAGAAATATAGGGAAAATCACTAGAGGGCATATCAGGTATAAACCTAAATCAAATCCCTTATGATTATACAGTGGAATTGAGAAATAAGATTTAAGGGACTCAGATTTGACTATGAAAGAGTGACTGAAGAACTATCTGACAGAGGTTTATGACAACTGGTAGAAGCGAGGCAAGGCAATACAAGGACTGATCCCGAAGAAAAAAGAAATCGAAAAAAATAGGCAAAAAATAGTTGTTTGAAGAGGCCTATATATAGTTGAGAAAGGAAGAGAGCAAAAGGCAAAGGAGAAAAGGAAAGATATACCCATTTGAATGCAGAGTTCCAAAGAATACAAGGAGAGATAGGAAAGCCTTCGTCAGTGATCAATGCAAAGAAATAGAGGAAAACAATAGAAATGGGGAAAGACTAGAGATCTCTTGAAGAAAACTAGAGATACCAAGGGAACATTTCCTGCAAAAAGGGGCACAATAAAGGACAGAAATGGTAGGGACCTAACAGACATATAATATTAAAAGATGTGGCAAGAATACACAGAAGAACTGTACAAAAAAGATCTTCATGACCAGATAACCACAATGCTTTGATCACTCACCTAGAGCTAGACATCTTGGAATGCAAAAAGTCAAGTGGGCCTTAGGAGCATCACAATGAATAAAGCTAGTGGAGGTGATGGAATTCCAGATGAGCTATGTAAACCCTAAAAGATGATTGTGTGAAAGTGTTGCACTCAATATGCCATCAAATTTTGGAAAACTCATCAGTGGTCACAGGACTGAAAAAGTTCAGTTTTCATTCCAATTCCCAAAGAAAGGCAATACCAAAGAATGTTCAAACTACCACACAATTTGCATGCATCTAACCACACTAGCAAAGTTAATGCTCAAAATTCTCCAAGCCAGGCTTCAACAATATGTGAACTGTGAACTTCCAGATGTTCAAAACTGGATTTAGAAAAAAGCAGAGAAACCAGAAGATCAAACTGCCAATATCCATTAGATCATAGAAAAAGCAAGAGAGTTCCAGAAAAAACATCTACTTCTGCTTTACTGACTATGCCAATGCCTTTGACTGTAAATCACAACAAACTGTGGAAAATTCTGGAAGAGATGGAATACCAGACTACTGACCTGCCTTCCCTGAGAAACCTGTATGCAGTTCAGGAAGCAACAGTAGAACTGAACATGGAACAACAAGACTGGTTCCAAATAGGAAAAGGAGTATGTCAAATCTGTATATTGTCACTCTGCTTGAAGGAACATACCTCAACATAATAAAAGCTATATATGACAAACCCCAAAGCAAACATTATCCTCAGTGGTGAAAAAATTGAAAGCATTTCCCCTAAACTCAAGAACAAAACAAATGTGCCCACTCTCACCAGCTGACTATTCAACATAGTTTTGGAAGTTTTGGCCACAGCAATCAGAGCAGAAAAAGAATAAATAATCCAGTTTTGAAAATAAGAAGTTAAACTCTCAGTGTTTGCAGATAACATGATCCTCTAAATAGAATACCTAAAGATTCTACTAGAATATCACTAGAGCTAATAAATGGAATATAGTATAGTTTCAGGGTTATAAAATTAACACACAGAATCCCTTGCATTCCTACACACTAACAATGGGAAAACAGAAAGAGAATTTAAGGAACAAATTCACTCATGCACTGAAAAGAATGAAAATACTTAGGAATATACTACCTAAAGAGCAAAAGACTTATATATAGAAAACTATAAAACACTGATGAAAGAAATCAAAGAGAACCAAATAGATGGAGAAATATACCATGTTCATGGATTGGAAGAAATCAATATAGTGAAAATGAGTATAATACCCAATACGATCTATAGATTCAATGCAATCCCTATCAAGCTACCAATGGTAATTTTCATAGAACTAAGAACAAATAATTTTACAATCTGTATGGAAATACAAAAATCTCGAATAGCCAAAGCAATCTTGAGAAAGAAGAATGGAATGGAGCAATCAACATGCCTCACTTCAGGCTATACATAAAAGCTACAGTTATCAAGACCAGTATGGTATGGCACAAAGACAGGAAATATAGATCAAAAAGGAACAAAGTAGAAAACCCAGAGATAATCCATGCACATATGGACACCTTATCTTTGACAAGGAGACAAGAATATACAATGGAGAAAAGACATATGTCTTTAATGAGTGGTACTGGGAAAACTTGGTCAACCTCGTTGTAAAAACGAATGAAACTAGAACACTTTCTAGCCACCATACACAAAAATAAATTCAAAATGGATTAAAGATCTAAACCTAAGACGCAGAAACTATAAAACTCCTAGGGAAATCATAGAAAACACTCTCCAACATAAATCACAGCAGGATCCTTATGAACCTCCTCCCAGATAATGGAAATAAAAGCAAAATAAACAAATGGACCTAATTATACTTAAAAAGCTTTTGCACAACGAAGAAACTATAAGCGAAGTGAAAAAACAGCTTTGGAATAGGGAAGAAAATAATAGCAAATGAAGCAACTGACAACAATCAATCTTCAAAAATATGCAAGCAGCTCCTGTAGCTGAGATTCCAGAAAAATAACTGACCCAATCAAAAAATATGGGCCAAATAACTAAACAGACATTTCTCCCAAAGAAGACATACAGATGGCTAACAAACACATGAAAGATGCTTAACATCACCCATTATCAGAGAAATGCAAATCAAAACCACAATGAAGGTACCATTTCACGCCAGTCAGGAGGCTTGCTATCCAAAAGTCTACAAGCAATAAATGCTGGAGAGGATGTGGAGAAAAGGGAACCCTCCTACACTGTTGGTGGGAATGCAAATTTAGTACAGCCACTATGGAGAACAGTGTGGAGATTCCTTAAAAAACTGGAAATAGACCTGCCATATGACCCGCAATCCCACTGCTGGGCATACACAGTGACAAACCAGAATTGAAAGAGACACGTGTACCCCAGTGTTCATTATAGCACTGTTTATAATAGCCAGGACATGGAAGCAACCTAGATGTCCTTTAGCAGAAAGAATGGATAAGAAAGCGTGGTAACATATACACAATGGAATATTACTCAGCCATTAAAAAAGAATACATTTGAATCAGTTCTAATGAGATGGATGAAACTGGAGCCTATTATACAGAGTGAAGTAAGTCAGAAAGAAAAACAGCAATACAGTATACTAACACATATATATGAAATTAAAAAGATGGTAATGATAACCCTGTATGTGAGACAGCAAAAGAGACACAGATGTATAAAACAGTCTTTTTGGACTCTGTGGGAGAAGGCTAGGGTGGGATGATCTGAGAGAATAGCATTGAAACCTGTATATTATCATATGTGAAACAGATCACCAGTGCAGGTTCGATGCATGAGACAGGGTCCTTAGGGCTGGTGGCACTGGGATGATCCAGAGGGATGCGATGGGACAGGGGAGGTGGGAGGGGGGTTCAGGATGGGGAATACATGTAAATCCATGGCTGATTCATGTCAATGTATGCCAAAAACACGTACAATATTGTAAAGTAATTAGCCTCCAATTAAAATTAATTGAACACACACACACAGAGCACTAATTCTCCAATAACTTAAATGGAAATAAAGATGATGCACTCTGGGAAAAAAAAAAAAAAAGAAGTCCTCATTTTGTATAATGAAAGCTATAAAATTTTGCTAAAACATCTAAATAAATGGAGAGCATCTTACCAATTGGAAGAATCAAAAATGTTAAGATAGAAATACTCTCTAATTGAGCTATAGATTCAATTAAACCCTATTAACAGTCCAAATGTCTTTTGTCCACAGACACTGACAAGATCATTCTAAATTCCTATGGCAACATAAATGATCTTTACAACCAAAACAATACTTAAAAGAAAAATAGCATTGGAAAACTTACACTGACCAATTTAAAACTTTCTACAAGGGTGCAGGACTTTCCAGATGGTGCCCGTGGTGAAGAGTCTGACTGCCAATGCAAGAGACATGGTTCGATTTCTAGATCTGGAAGATCTCCTGGAATAGGAAAGTGCAACCCATTCCAGTATTCTTACCTGGAAAATCCTATGGACAGAGGAGCCTGACAGGCTACAGTCTACAAGATTGCAAGAAGTCAGACATGACTGAACAACTTAACATGCAAGCACAAGGCTACAAGACCATGTTGTACTGGAAAATTGTAGACATATAGATCAAGGGAATAGAACTGCAAGTCCAGAAGTAAACATCTATGGTTACTTGACTTTTGACAGGGGTAACAAGACCATTCAACTGGGAAAGAATAATCTTTTCAGTAAGTTATTCTGAGATGTTTGAATATCCACATATAAGAGGATTAATATGGACTCTTACATAAGACAAATCCAAAAAATTAATGAAAATGATCATTTATGTAAATTAAGTGCTTATAACTATAAACTAATAGAAATACTAACAGTAAAATGTTAAACCTTGAGTTAGACAAAGTTTTCTTAGCTATGACACCAAAAGCACGAGATTTAAAAAAAAAAAAACTGTAAATTGCTTCGTCAAGATAAAAACACATTTGTGCTTCAAATGACTTCATTAATAAAATGAAAACACAATTCACACAAGGGGAGAGAGTGTTTTTAAATGATGTATTCAATAAAGAACTTGTATCCGGAATACATTAGAAGACATCTATCTCATTAAAAACAGGCAAAAAAATGTAAATAAAAATTTTAACAAACAGGGCATAGGAACGGCCTAAAATACTTGAAGTGGTGCTCAAAATTATTAGTAATTCAGTTCAGTTCAGTTCAGTTGCTCAGTCGTATCCAACTGTTTGTGACCCCATGAATCACAGCACACCAGGCCTCCCTGTCCATCACCAACTCCCGGAGTTCAGTCAAACTCATGTCCATTCAGTCGGTGATGCCATCCAGTCATCTATCCTCTGTCATCCCATTCTTCTCCTGCCCCAAATCCCTCCCAGCATCAGGGTCTTTTCCAATGAGTCCAACTCTTTGCATCAGATGGCCAAGGTATTGGAGTTTCAGCTTCAGCATTCAGTCTGTCCAATGAACACCCAGGACTGATCTCCTTCAGGATGGACTGGTTGGATCTCCTTGCAGTCCAAGGGACTCTCAAGAGTCTTCTCCAACACCACAGTTCAAAAGCATCAATTTTGATATTTGGCAAAACTAATACAATTATGTAAAGTTTAAAAATAAAATAAAATTAAAATTACAAAAAAAAACACAAACAAACCAAAAATCAACTATTTCTACAAATTAGCAATTAAAAAAAAAAAAGCATCAATTCTTCAGCCCTCAGCTTTCTTCACACTCCAACTCTCACATCCATACATGACCACTAGGGAAATGCAAATTAAAACCACAATGACATATAATTTTAGAACTAGCAAAATATATATATAGAACTAGCAATATATACAAGTCAGATGATAACAAGTATTGCCAAGGATGTAAAGAAACTGAAATGCTCACATATTGCTTGACAGAAGGAAAAATGATGCAGCCAATTTGAAAATGGTATAGCAATTTCTTAAAATGTTAAACGTTCATTTAGTATTAACCTGGCATATAATTTCACTCCTAGGTATTTACCTCAAAAAATGCTGCTGGAGAGGGTGTGGAGAAAAGGGAACCCTCTTACACTGTTGGTGGGAATGCAAACTAGTACAGCCACTAATGGAGAACAGTGTGGAGATTCCTTAAAAAACTGGAAATAGAACTGCCTTATGATCCAGCAACCCCACTGCTGGGCATACACACTGAGAAAACCAGAAGGGAAAGAGACACGTGTACCCCAGTGTTCATCGCAGCACTGTTTATAATAGCCAAGACATGGAAGCAACCTAGATGTCCATCAGCAGATGAATGGATAAGAAAGCTGTGGTACATATACACAATGGAGTATTACTCAGCCATTAAAAAGAATACATTTGAATCAGTTCTAATGAGGTGGATGAAACTGGAGCCTATTATACAGAGTGAAGTAAGCCAGAAGGAAAAACATAAATACAGTATACTAACACATATATATGGAATTTAGAAAGATGGTAACAATAACCCTGTATATGAGACAGCAAAAGAGACACTGATGTATAGAACAGTCTTATGGACTCTGTGGGAGAGGGAGAGGGTGGGAAGATTTGGGAGAATGGCAATGAAACATGTAAAATATCATGTAGGAAACGAGTTGCCAGTCCAGGTTCGATGCATGATGCTGGATGCTTGGGGCTGGTGCACTGGGACGGCCCAGAGGGATGGTATGGGGAGGGAGGAGGGAGGAGGGTTCGGGATGGGGAACACATGTATACCTGTGGCGGATTCATTTTGATATTTGGCAAAACTAATACAATTATGTAAAGTTTAAAAATAAAATAAAATTAGAGAGAGAAAAAAAATAAATTTAAAAAAAAAAAAAAAAAAGATAAGTCCTTAAGTCAAAGAAGCAAAAAAAAAAAAAAAAAATGCAAATGTGTCCAGGCAATGTGGTGAATGAATGAAGAAAATGTGATATAGCCATACACTATAATATTATTTGGTAATAAACAGGAATGAAGTATCAATATATGCTGCCCCTGGATTAAACTCAAAGACATTATGTCAAATGAAAGCCAGACAGAAAGAAGGCCACATGTTGTGTCATTGCATTTATATGAAATGTACAGAAATGCCAAATCTATAAAGGGAAAAAAGTAGATTAGTAGCTGCATTGGGCTGGGGATGGGAGCAGAAAATCTTGGCAATCAGACATGAGGCATCTTTTGAGGGTGATAGATATGTTCAAAAATTAGACTGCAGTGATAGTTGCCCAGCTTTGTAAATGTATTAAGAATCTTTAAATTATACAGCATTAACATGGTGAATTTTATGGTATTTAAATTATATCTTAATAAAAGTGTTTCTTCTACCAAATTATTTTACCAAAGGTCATCATTCTTTGCTGCATTTTCTTGCATTTACTAACTAAGTGCATTGCTGTAATCATCAAATTCCATGTACAATAGTACAGAGCAACTCAGACTATTATACAACTCATGCTTTAGAGACTGGTTCTTCCTAACCACTCCTTACCCCATGTTATTTAGACCTGGGATGTTCATCTCTATTCTAAAATTCTGATCTTCTCATGGTCAGTTCAGCGTCACATGGCAACTAATACACAGCATTTACCTGTTCCTTGAGTTGAGTTTCAAGTTTCTTGAACTTCAGTTTCATCTGAGACCTTGAGGCATAAAATGACAATTAATGGAATAGGGGTGATTAAGCATAGCTAACATGAAGGATTAGCCTGGATAATCACATCCTGATATATAGATAATTGGCTTTAAAAAGGATGTCAAGAGAACATAATTAAATGTGTATTTTGACTTTGAAGCACATGTGATAATTTAATAGCTTGTTTTTATCTCTTTTCACTTTCCAAGAGGAACTGAATCATCAGAATTAATAGTATCTGTATCCTAGAACTTTTACAAGGTTCAAGTGAGATTATCTATAAATACCCACCAAGCAGTCAGCCTGTCACGTAAGTAGTTTTTAAATTTTAAGAATCATCATTGCTGCTGCTACCTTTGTCCGAATTTAATATTAAATATGGTTAATATCTTTGGTTTACAGAAGAGAAAACTTATAGCTTCTAGAAGGTGAGTGACTTTTTAAATTTCCATATTAAATGATTTGCCTGTAGAATCTCTTTTTATTTCTTTACCTCTATTGACTGTTTTTTTCTATTGACTGTTTTAAATAACAAAATAGCTCCCATTCTCTATCTCAAATGGAGCTAGCTAAAGATATGTAATGAAAATTAGCAGTTGCCTTCCCACCCACACCAACCTTCTGTGCCTCACATTTCTTAAAGTAAGAAATATTAACAATGTGGTATATTTCCTGATTGTTCTCTTAAAATATATATATGCATGTATGTATTTAAATATACCCAGAAAAGAAAGATTTTTTTTATTGTCTTTTTTTTTTTTTTTGTAAATTCAGGATGACTATATGTTACTTTCCCAAATTGGAAGCTGATTATGTGATTAACTTTAGTAAAATTCATAAATAAATTCTAAATAGCATTTATTTAGAATTTAACTATTTTGTTTTTAGAGATGGAACCTGAACATTCTAAGCTCCTTCAGTGATCATTTTTTTCTCATATTTGATTTTTTTACTCACTCTGACAAATCTGTAATGTAGAATTAACAACTATACTACATTTTTATGTGTCTGTGAAGATTAAGCAAGGTAATCTACTTAAAAGCACAAAGTGTACTGCTTGTCAGTTATAGAAGAATTAAGCTGTTCCCTTTCATTTTTAACCACTTGCATTTTCTTTCTACAATGTCTTATTTAAAGGCAGCTATTTGGTCATTTTGAAATAGTAAATAATGTAAGACATAAAGTGTAATAATATCCTATCACACCTTATATATTTCTCTAGTGCTTTTATAAGCAATACAAATTGTTTAGTGTATATCCCCTGTACTTATCTGTATGCTCGAAAGAAATCCTAATATATATATACACACCCACATATATATGCAAACACTGAAGTATTTGATAAATTTTTTAACAATGGGAAATATTGTATAAATTGATTTTTTCATGTTTCATCACACTATAAAATCTAAGTATATCACAGATGTCTATCTAAGTCAGACTGCTTTATGAATTAATATTATAAATGTTTGAAAATTATAAAATTTAAATGTTGACCCATGTGAACTGAATTTGGGTATATGTTTTAAATGAAGGATTTATGTGTGGTTTTCTGATGGATATCGACTGTACTGCAGCTACCTCTCAGATAAATTGCAATGACTAATGGCTGAGCCAGCAGCAAATTGTCTAAATTATTATGGCTTTGTAGTAGAGTAGCTATTATTCAATTTCTTTTCCTATTTGACTTATTTATTGCTTCTGTGTCATGTATTATCAATTTATTTTTGGAGATTACCATTACCTCACTTCATTAAATTTACAAAAATTAAGTTAGGCTATGTTAGGACTTTTAATTCTAAAATAACTGTAAGTTAATTCAGGAAATATTAACAATTTAACAATATTGAGCCTTTTCTTTTCATATGTGTTTATCATTTTTGAAACTTCTTTTTAAAATCTTTCTGTGAAAGAAATTTTATTCATCTTGTGTCCTTGAAAATACCTGATGTTTATCCCTTTGAATTTTAGATTGTCTTCCATTTTGTTTTTGTTTTTCCATTACCGGTGGGTTAATTTTGCTAATTGGTAAAGCTATTGGTTATTATATAATTCCTGTCTACGTACCTCCTTCCAGAGCAAACTATAAGTTCTCAACATGAATTTCTAGGTCTTCCTAAGTGAGTGATAATAGCTCTCTTCATGAATCACAATTAAAATAATCCTCCACACACATCACCCCCAAAATATGGGCCTTAGGTTCATTCTCAAACATTTCAGGTAGTACTTATTTGGAGATTATGCCTAATATGGGCCTCTTAAACATTTGATACTCTTCTGTATTTTGGGATCCAGGCTCTCACAAAACAAATTTACAGTGACTTTGGTGCAAAATCACCCAGGGTTGTTGACAGCCACCTGAAAGCCAAAGAACATCGAGATGTCAATTTAATAGTGGGACTTAATATTAACTACTAAATAGATTCATTCCAGTTCCTTATATGTTGGTAAATTTTATTAACAATTACACAGCTTTAAGTACAAAATTAAGTTTTTAGCGACAAAACTATGTATTAACAAACGTTCAAATATATTGCTATTTTTTTTTTGTTGCTTTGCTGTTAAAAATACAGGATTAAACATGTCCTCAATTATTTTTTCTATCTTAATAACCCTTAATTACAATAATTGTTCTATTTCAATGTGCCACCTGGTGGGTCAAGAGACCAATTAACTTGGTTGCTGATAGCTTTTCTAAATAGAAAATTTTAAATGTATCACATGTGGTATGGGTAATTAGTGTTTCATACAACTTAAAATAAATAACTGGAATTTGGAAATGATGTATAACATGTAATTTTAGGTAAGTAAAGTGCTAAAGTGTTGGAATTAACTTCTCTGTTGTTATATTATTTATTTTCACATTAAACATTTGATAAATAATCAATGGATTGAGTTGCAGTGGAGAATATATCCTGATACTTTTGTTTAGTTATCCAACTTAGTGGAAGCCTAACCTCAACAATTCAGGCTTTCCAGATGGCTCAGTGGTAAAAGAATCTTCCTGTCAATATAGGAGACGTAGGAAACATTGGTTCGATCCCTGTGTTGGGAAGATTTCTGGGGAAGGATGAGGCAACCCACTTGAGTGTTCTTACCTGGGAAATCCTGACGGGCTACAGCTCATGAGATCTTAAGAGTCGAACATAGCAACTAAACAACAACAGCAAACCTTAGCAATTACTAACAGCATGTGAGAATTTCCTGTTATCATTTTCCTCATATATATATATATATATGTATACTCACCCATAATATATAAACATGAAGACATTTTTTACACTTTTTTATTTCACAAAAAGGGAGTTATGATTATACTTGTTTATAAAGCTGCTACTTGTTTTCCTCATTAACAAATGATTAAGGATGTACTTGTTAGTGTATTTTTATTTGGCTTATATTTACAAGTACAGCCTTTAAAAATGTGGGTAATGTATCCATTTAATGGTGAGAAGTGAGTTGCAAGTGTTGAATTTTCCCGTATCCATTTGAGCTATTGCTCCAGTGATTCTTTTAATGATTGTGGCTTTATAGTACAGTTTAATGGGTTAAATATTATTCATTGGCATTCTTCATTTGGTTTCTTATATGTATTCACAATTTTTTTTGTATATAGGCTGAAACAATACTATGTCCAATGTCTCAAAAAAAAATTACTTTCAAATTATAATTTGATTAGCTATATTTCAATACATTTTTTCCCATCCAGAATCTATTCCATTTGTGAACATACACACAAAAGGACAGTATTTACTTACAATCAAGATTTTTTTTAATGTTTAAATTTATTCATTGACAACTTTTCTTTTTTTTTTCTGCTGTGGATAGAGTCTTTTACATATTATTTTTAAAAGATTTATTGCTAATAAGTAGGGAAGCCACTGTATTTACTTCCTTAAATGCTTCTCTAACCAAATCATATTACTGACCAAAATTTTTCAGTGGATTTTCTTAGTGTTTTCAGGTGATTAATATTTGTTTCGGACATTGGGATATTAAGACCAAACTACACACTACATCATTGTAATCAGAATGTTTCATTTATAGTGAAACAAGCCAAGCAGAGCTTTGATTTTAGGGCTTATGACAACAACCTAGTTCAACTTCATATCCCATAGATAACAAAGTCAATTTTTAACAGCAAATAAAATGTGCTTTTTAAAAAAATATTTTGGCTCTGCTCTGTGGCTTGTGGGATGTTAGTTCCACATCTGTCATGATAGCACAGAGTCCTAACTACTGGACCACCAGGGAACTCCGTCAAATGTGATTATTAAATGTGTACTTTTAATGAAATTTAATTTTGTGATAATAAAACCATTTATGTTTGTTATTGCTTTTCAGATTCCAAAAAGCTCTTTGCATATGTTACCTCACTGAATTCTCATGAAAATTCTGTGATACACAATTCACAATGTTTTTATAGCATAAGATTGTTGTGAAGATCAAGGTTGATAATCTACATATAAGCACTAAGCTCTCTGCCAGAAATGTAAGTAAGCATCAAGTGTTAATGATTATCATTATCATCATTTTTCTCATTTGCAAAAACATATTGGATAACTGATCTATGGTATCATTTTTATTGTTTCCCACAATAATTTTCTTTTTTTTTTTTTTGCTATTGTCCATCCAACCTGTATTTCCAAAATGGAGAATCAGAATCCTGATTCAGTGATGAAAATTTTCTTTGCTTCAAATCCATATTACACTTGATTTTTTAAATGTATTTTTTAATCAGGGGAAAAGTGCTTTACAATGTTGTGTTGGTTTCTGCCCTACAACAATACAAATCAGCCATAATTATACATATATCACCTCCTTCTTGAGCCTCCCCATCCTCCCCCATCCCACCCCTCTAGGTCATCACAGAGTGCCAAGCTGGGATCCCTGTGTTATACAGCAACTTCTCACCAGCTGTATATTTTACAGATGGTAGTATATATTTGTCAATTCTACTTTCTCTATTTTTCCTACTGTCTCCTTCCTTCACTGTGTTCACAAGTCCATTCTCTATATCAGCATCTACATTTCTTCCCTGCAAGTAGGTTCATTAAAACCATTTTTATAGATTCCATACACATGCATTAATATGCTGTATTTGTTTTTCTCTTTCTGACTGACTTCATTCTGTATAACAAGCACTAGGTTCATCCACCTATCTAGAACTGACTCAAATTCAGTATTTTTTATTCCACAATAATTTTCTTAATAACATTGCAAATGATTTTTCACCATTACTAGTGATACCAGGCAATGGAATATAATAATAAAAACAGAAGTAATACCTTCTCCATTACCCTTCATTTCATACTTTTTTAATCAATATTAATTACCTAGTTCATTTTATTCAACAGTTGCCACATTTAGAAATATATATATTATATTCCCAAATTGCATGTATGCAGGCAAGTCATGTACAGAATCAAATAGTGTAATGATACCAACATTTATGTTTCTCTGTCTTGTCAAAGCCCGTGCATAAAGTTTGGCCTTGGTAGCTTCTGAAAACACAAGATCATGTGTGCTTTACTCACTGACGTCAACTCTTGTCCATTAGCTGGAGTAATTTTCCAAGAGAGTGTTTGACCATGGCTACATCCTGATCCTGTGACTCGCTGGAGACCTTGAAACAAAATAGCATTTTACCAAGAAGAATTAATCTTACATAATCCATCTTTTTCATTAAATAACTCACCATGAACTTCCACCTAAGTGAAAGTAATTAACACCTTTTTTAATTTCTAAATTTTTCCAACTCTGAATTTTAATGCCCACAGACTTAGTCTATGTTATAAATTAAAAATATTTCTGTGGATATCTACTTCTGTTAAATACCTATTTTATGCAAGAGCAATTCAACTCTTAATTCAATTTATTGATCTTTGTCAATAATTGAGCCCATAGTGCAAGGTTTTCATTTACTGTGGTGTTACAATACCTTTGAGGACCTAGTGTTTCAAATCCCTGCAATACCCTCTTTGTTTAAGGATTTCATGAAATATTCCACACATCAATTTTAGATACTAATCTTAACATTGGCTTTCCATATTTATAAAAGTGTCACTTTGGGCTTTTGTTGAGAGTTTAGTTAAGTTATTCCACGATATTACTGATTTAGCATCCATTTTGTTCAACCAAATGGCCTGAGGGGGCCTTACATAGACCCTAGTCCCTCATGCAAGTACATGCCCTACATAGTAGTTAGTAAAGTCGTAAGTAAATATAAGTTCCTGATCCAACTTCCCTAAGAGTCCTTGTGATCAGCAGTCTCCCCTCTTATGTGCCGATTAGACAAGACACTTGGGGCTTATCGAAACTCTACTCTTCTGACTTGAACTGATCAATCTAGCCATAACTTGGAAACCGCAAAGCATTCCACCCATGGACCCTAATAAAGGCATGTGCCCCAGGTCCTGTCTCTCCCTCTGCCTTGACCTCCACATGTGACCCCTCGAGGAGTGCCAGGTAATTCATCCAGGACCTGTGAGTAAGAAACTGATCAATTTCAATTTCTGTTGTGATATGACAGTTTGTACTCCACCTAACAAGTATTTAATTTGACAAATTCATGACAGCCTTTTATTCTGGGATGACTTAAAGGAAATCCAAGATCTTTCTGAGACACAGTTTTCTCCTTTCTAATATGCGAAATTGGACATTTTAATTTGTAAATATGTATATCTAAGTGTGTGTGTGTTGTGTACTTTTAAAGGGGATGTGTACACAAATTTGAGGTATGCTGTGATAATCTGATGGCTTATGTTTCTAAGTTGCTTTTAATCTTCCAAAAGAACTTCCTCATTGACACCTCATGGCAATCCTGTGATGTAGAATTAATAATATTTTCTAAATCATAGGATTGCTGTGAGGATCATGTGAGATTATCCATCGATTAATACTAACACAAATGATCATTATTCTAATTATTTTTATTTTTATTTACTTTTATTTAACTTTATATATTGAAGTAATTTTATATTCAAAAGGGATTATGAAAATAGTAAAAAGAATTCCTGTGTGCCCTTCATTCAGGTTCCCTTTATGGTAACATCCTATATAACCATAATACATATTATCAAAATTTAGAAATTAACATTAATAGAATACTATTAATTAGACTATAGACTGTATTCAGATGTCATTAGTTACTGCATGCACTCATTTCTCTCTCTCTGTGCAAGTTCTTTGAAATGATGTTACATATATGGATTGTTATAACAACCACTGCGATAAAGATACTGTTTCATCACCACAAAGGAACTCTATCACACACATCACTTTTTAACCCTAACCCACAACCATCCCTAGACTCTGGGAATCTGTTTTCCATCTCTACATTTTTTTCATTTAGATAATATTATATAAATGAAATCATAATGTGTAACATTTTGAGGTTCTATTTTTTTACCTATGTAATAATTTAAACTCCATCTAACTTGTGTACCATAGTTGATTCATTTGTATTGCTGAGTAGCACTCCAACATTTATATGTGCCACTGTTTGTTTAACCATTCACTAATTGAAGGACATTTGTGTTATTTCCACTTTTTGATTATTATAAGTAGAACAGCTATGAACATTAATGTACAACTCTTTTTGTAGACAAATTTTTATTTTTGTGGGATAAATACTGAAGAAGATGATTGAAGAATTATGTGTATATTTAGTTTTTAAATTATCTACTAAACTATTTTCCAGAGCAGGAGTACCATTTTGCATTCCCCTCAGCAATATATCAGAGATCCAGTTTCTCTGCAGCCTTGCCAACATTTGATATCATCACTGTTTTTTAGTTGAGCTATTCTAATAGTATGTAATATCTTATTGCAGTCTTAATTTGCATTTCCCTCCTGGCTGACAATGTTGAATATCTTTCTGTGTTTTTCATTTGGCCAGCAAAGTGGCATGCAGGATCTCAGTTTCTGGCCAGGGATCCAACCCAGGCCCCCTGCAGTGGAAGCCCAGAGTCTTAACCATAGGATCACCGCCAGAGAATTACTAATACACAATATTTCAGTTGTGCAGGATGAATAAATTCTGAAGATCTAATGTACAGCATGGTGACTATTTAATACTATATTGTAAATTTGAAATTTGCTGAGAGTAAATCTTAATTGTTCTCACAGAAAAAAATGGTAATTATGTGAGGCAACATGTTAATTAACTTGATTGTGGTAGTCATTTCATAGTATATACATATAGCATCACTTTGTACACATTAAATATATATAATTTTTATTTATAATTAAATCTCAATGATGCTAGAAAAAAGTAATATTCCTAAGGTATTTATCAAACATGTCTTTTTCTCTTATTTACTTTCAAAATATCTAGTTATTATTGCTAGAGACACAGAAGAAATCTAGGTTCAGAGAAACTGATGTTCCTTATTACCTCTTCTGATTGCAATTTGCACCCCAGTGTTCTTGTCTTGTGGCAATCATCCTTATACTATACCCTCCCACAACCTACTCAATCCTAAAAAAAAAAAAAAAAAAAAGGTGTTGCTGAGACCATCTGGACAGGATATATGACTGAACCCTGTTAAGGCTTCTATATAAACTTTTTAAGATTCAGGCAAGCAGGGACACATACAACAGAGACAAGCCTTGTAGGTAAGTTCCCTCACTTAGTAAACTTGCCACCGACATTCTGATCCATGGGTCGGGAAGATCCCCTGGAGGAGGGCATGGCAACCCACTCCAGTATTCTTGCCTGGAGAATCCCATGGAAAGAGAAGTCTGGCAGGCTACAGTCCATGGAGTTGTGAAGAGTCAGGTAAGACTGAGCATGCACATGCACACGCTGGCTAATAAAGATAACTTTCTTTCTTGTCCACTGGATTCATATGTTGACATTGCTAAATTGACTACTTAGGTAAATAGTTAAGCCTAGTAATTCTGAAAACTCCTTGAAGAGCCCTGTGGTACTTTGAATGATTTTGGAGTTGTATGAGAGAGAAATAATCACTGACTATGTTCTTTGGGCCACATATCATGTGTGGAGTAGCTGCCACTTTGAAATGATTTGAATTTTTAAGTGATTTTATTTGAGATTTTAAAGGTAATTTAACCATGAGTTCCTTATTCAAAACCAATCTTAATGCATAGTGTTGTCAAAATTATATTCTTGCCTTTTGTTCATATATGTATGCAGTTCTACTTGGTTGAAATTATCTTGGTATAATAATAAAATTTTCTGAATCCATTTAATAACTATGTATAAGAAATAACTGTATTTCTCCTGTCAGCAAAATGTTAGTCTTATTTTTTTTTTCTTCCCAGTGACCTAGATACACCCAAAGCCTGTGAGAGTTACTCTGAATTTATTTTGTGAAAATCAATATCAGTTTTCCCTTGCCTATTTCTATAGGGAATTTTTTCTCTTTGCCTTCCATCTATCCACAGTAGAAACTTCAGTTAGAGGTAAATAATATGACAAGCTTTCCAGATTCATCTCCTAGAAAAGAAAGGAATTTTTCATATTGGTTCATTAAGTTGAGATATTCTATCCTGAGCAAAATCCCAAGCTATCAGTCGGTAGCTGATGTTCAAAATATGTAAAAATAGATTTAAATCATATAGTATGATATTTGTATAAAACACCTTTTTCTCAGTAACTAATCACTGAATCATAATTTGGGTTCGCTAACATACCTAATGATACTTAGTTCCAAAAGATGAGCATAATAATTCCTTGCATTTGTTTAGCACTTTGTAAATTCTAAAGATTCTCAAATCTGACAGCACAACTGGTCCTCATAACCACCCTTTGGGGTACTACAGTGAGTGTACCTGACATTGTATTGGGACATGCAATGTTCATTCCTTAACCCTTTCTCTTTTATATTCTTCTGCAGGGGTTGGCAAAATGAATTATTGGTTTTCCAGTCTCCCCTGCAACCAAGGCTGACTTTGTGCCATGTGTGTGTGTGCTTGCTCAGTTGCTAGGTTGTATCTGACTTTTTTGCAACCCCATGGACAGTAGCCCATCAGTCCGTGGGATTGCCCAGGCAAGAATACTGGAGTGGGTAGCCATCCCCTTCTCCAGGGGATCTTCCTGACTCAGGGATCCAACCTGCATGTCCTGCATTGTAGGCAGATTCTTTACCACAGAGCTACAAGGTCGGGAAGCTCTGACTTTGTGGCATAGTTCATGATAAAAAGATGAAAGAAAGAAAAACTTAAGTAGTACTCTGAGAAATAATTTTGATTACTAATGAAAGAAGGACAGATGTCATGGGTGTAGCCTCCTTCCTTTACCCTCCCTGCTCATATCACACACATGTGATGCCTGTGTGTACATGGTGATGTTGGGGAGGAGGAAATTTTCCTCTACCCTTCTGGGTTCTTCTGGCTGATCTAAGATTAACAGGAGAAAATCAAACAAATTTTAGTAACATGTATATATAGGAGGGTGCTTCCAGGTGGCGCTAGTGGTAAAGAACCTGCCTGCCAATGCAGGAGACAGAAGAGAAGGGAGTTCAATTCCTGGGTTGGGAAGATCCCCTAGAGGAGGGCATGGAAACCCACTCCAGTATCCTTGCCTGGAGAATCCCATGGACAGAGGAGCCTGGTAGGCCACAGTCCATGGGGTCACAAAGAGTCGGACATGACTGAAGTGACCTAGCAGGCATGAAGGCATACATGGGAGACCCAGGAACACTGAGTAACTCACCAAAATGGCTGAAATGTGAACGTGAAGTCGCTCAGTTGTGTCTGACTCTTTTTGACCCCATGGACTGTAGCCTGCCAGGTTCCTCCATCCATGGGATTTTCCGTCACCTAAATACCATCTTCAGCTAAAGACTAAAGAGAATGTTGTGATTTGGCACTTCAGAGGGGAGAAAGGTAATTGACATGGAGATGGAAAAGAAGTGTTTGATAAATAAATGTTTGCTGGGCCAGGCATGTAACCAGGAAGGGTTAATTTTGAATTTACATCCTGACCCCGCCCACCTGTGAAAGACTGTGACATTCTTGAATCCTTTGTGTGGAAAATGGCGCAGTTCCTGGTGCATCTCTTCTGCTGCTTACCTGCGCAGCCCAGAAATTCACATTTCGGAGGCTGGAATCACAGAGAGAGATGACATTTTTGTTGACTTGACAGGAGATATTCCATTTCACACCACCCATGAAATGACTAAAAGGAAGTGAAACTAACACATCCCCTTATCTGCAGTTTGTCATTCTGGGAGATATTTGCAGGAATTAAGTGGTCTTTTTTCTTTGTTTCCTCACTCCAACCATCTCTGATATGTAAAAGAATCTGACATACAGGCCCTGACAAGATGGTTACTTTGGCATGCTAGCCTGCCATCTTCTCGGTCAGCTGGCTCCCCAATTAAAGTCCCTTGCTTGCCTCAACACCTCATCTCTTGGATTCATTGGCCTGTCGTGTGGTGAGCAGAGCCAGTGAAACACAAAAAGGGATTTTAACAAACGGACATAACTAGGTCTGTCCCTGTCTACACACCTAGGCAGTTAGGTGTAAAGTTCTTCTTGAGTCTTAATTTAGGACTTGATTGTTTTCAGCTGGAAATAAAGCACAGGCCAAGAGACATTTGGGTGATGCAAGTTTCACTCCCCTATAGTAATGATAGTGAAACACAAAAAAAGAGTAATTCATTTTGAGCACCTGAAAAAATGACTGCAACTGCTGATTTTTGGATTTTTCTTATTGTGAGAGAGAGGATAACTCTTATTTGAACATTGTTATTCAAGTGTTCCATTATTTGCTAATACATTTATAGCTAATGGACTTGACTCATCACCAATTAATAGATGAGGACAATAAAATTTAAATCGGTTAAATGACATGTCCATTAACATAACAACAGCAGGGGAATGCTTCTTTAGCTTTCTGTGGATTTTAATATGCTAATACACTTAAAATATTTAAAATGGAATCTTAAGCTAACAAAATGAAAACTGTTATGCTTTTAAAAATAGAGAAAATCTGGAAAAAAGATCTGTTACTCCTAGACTAGAGCACATTACCTTTCTCTGGAGCTTGCTCTGAGCACTCATATTTTCTATCCTCATTAAAAAAACATGGGGATGATAATCATTTCAGAAAATATGGGTATACCTCCCCATATTTAGAGTTCTTATTCTCATTATGAGAAGAAACACCACAGATTATTCCTACCTTCACCAATAATGTACCTATGGATTGTTTCCTGTTCGGGCTATTAAGAACAGTGCTATTATGGGAATTCTTTTCAGTGCCTTCGGGTGTGTGTATACATGCACTTTTGTATGGTATTCACTCAAGAATGGAATTGCTGGACTACAGAGTATATATGTTTTCAGTTTTATTAAATGAGTCTTATTTTCCAAAGTGCTTATGTTAATTGTGCACTTCCACCCATAGAGTATTAGAATTATATCTTTTTCACCATGGGATATTATCAGGTTGTAAAAATTTACCACTTTATAGAAGGAATGGCGCTAAAGTCCATAGGGTCACAAAGAGTTGGACACAATGGAGCGACTGAACTGTATTGAAAAATTTACCAGTCTGGAATATGGGTAATGATCTCATACTGTGGGTGTTTTGTTGTTGTTTCTGTTGTTTAGTTTTTAATTCCATAATCATAAATTTAACATTGCAATCCAGTTAACTTGGAGGGAGATAAGGAAAATATGGAACCCAAAGAACTGCAGTGAGACCACAAAGATTATAGGATATTTCAAGCAGATGGGGGTGAAGGGGTGCTCTCCTGAGCTACAAAAGGAATGGTTTGGTGGCTAAGTAGAATGCAAGTCAAATTTATTAGATTTGTCCACAGTGAGCCGTGGTAATCTTGCTGATCTTGCCATTCCTGGTCCCAAAGCGCTCCATGGCTTCTACAATATTCATGCTGTCTTTCACCTTGCCAACGACCACATGCTTGCCATCCAACCACTCAGTCTTGGCAGTGTAGATGAAAAACTGGGAACTATTTTGTGTTGGGACCAGCATTTGCCATGGACAAGATGCTAGGACTCATATACTTCAGGATGAAATTCTCATCATCAAATTTCTCCCCATAGATGGACTTGCCACCAGTGCCATTGTGGCATGTGAAGCCACTACCCTGGCACATACATCCTGGAATTATTCTGTGAAAGCAGGAACCTTTATAACCATAACCTTTCTCCCCAGTGCTCAGAGTATGAAAGTTTTCTACTCTTTTTGGAACTTGGTCTGCAAACAGTTTAAAGGGGATGCAGCCTAAGGGCTTTCTGTGGATGGTGATGTCCAAAAACATGGTGGATGTGAACTAGGCTGGGCAGTGCAGGAAGCTCAGGGTGGTGGTGTCTGCAAGGTCTCTGTACTGCAGTTTTAATTTATGTTTTCCTAATTACTAATAATGTTGAGCACCATTTCAAATGATCTTTGGACTGTGGAATTCCTGTTTTTTTTTTAGGGAATTGTTCAAATCTTTTGTTAATTTTTTTATAATGGTCTTTGTTGTCCATCTTTTTCTTATTGATTTGTAAGATTATATAATATGTGTATATATATACATTTGATTCTAATTATTCTCAATAGTTATGTTTTATAAAGTCACCATAAACACTGAATTAGCAAATTATGAACTATGCTCTTAGGAAAAATATAGGATTAGGTTCCTGTAAGTCTCTGATGACATTTTCACCATCTGAAATGCCATTTCTGTTGTATATGATCTTTATCAATGTCCTTTTAAAACAAGCCAGTCTCATCAGCATTGTAAATCTTCTCTTTCCATTATTCTTTTCCTGTACAAGACTTAGTGGATACCTTAAAAATTCTTCCACAACCTTCTGACCTACAGATCTGCCTCATCTACAAGTTCAATGTTTTTCACACATATGGCCTTTTGAAATGTGCAAGCCAATCAGCCAGCCTTTGTCAAGACGGGTTTAACATTTTCCTAACCCTGGGTAATGTGACTGTAAATGTTTTTGGCTTCCAGCCTCACAAGAATGCTGCCCACTCTGCTTTTATTAATTTGTTATCATCTTATAAACACACAGACTTAGTCACTTTTCCATAGCATCATCACACACTAGAGCTGTTCCTTTAGCACTTTCCTGAGCTGCCTCATGTAAAGATGGGTAAATTTCCTCTTCCTTTTTCTGGATATACCAAATTACTGACTCATTAACTTTGAACCTATGAAATAAAATGGAGTTGTTTACGTCAAGGGGTCTTAGAGCTGGGAGGCCATTACCAAAGTGGATTTTATACATGTCCCAACCATGTGGAACCATGAACTTTTGAACTGGGCCAACCACAAACCTAGGGACACCTGTACTTGTCACAGTGAGGAATTTTACAGCCCTCTGTGGTAATGAACCCACCTGCAACGCAGAAGACATAAGAGACCTGGGTTCGATCCATGGGTTGGGAAGATTCCCTGGAGTAGGGCATGAAATCCACTCCAGTATTCTTGCCTGGAGAATCCCATTGACAGAGGAGACTGGCCGGCTACAGTCCACAGAGTTGGAAAGAGTTGGATATGACTGAAGCGACTTAGCATGCATCCAAAAGTCTTAGCACTTAATCATGTTAAGCCAATGCTACTGCCTGCCTCTAATTCCAATTAAAATTCCTTATAATACAAACCTCTCTTCTTTGCCTTTAAAAGATCTTTTATTTCCAAGGGAGACACTGGGTTGCAACCAGAATCTGTGTGCACCAATTGCAATTCTTAGATCTCAGATAAATGCTTTCTACTTGATTACTGCCTCATAATGTAGGTTTATTTAGGTTGAGAAACTCATGGCCAACAGCCCAAGCACTGTAATTCATGCCTGAAGAAGCTTATTAATACTCATATTTTCTCTATAAGCCAAATTATAGCTTTCTTAGGAACTCTGGACAGTACTCCAGTGCTGTGCTTAGAGGCCATTTTAAACAGTAAAAACACCAAAAACAAGCAAAAATAGGAAAAAACATGTGGTAGTAATAGACCTTGAAAGAACAATTGTTTACAGTATGAGAGCTAAAACAAAGTTGCCTTATTCGACTTCACCTGACAGTGTCTTCATTGAAAGACTCACATTCACCACTCAGTGCAGGATCACAATGACCACAAAAGACTGTATAAGTATTGATTTGGGGATCACAAATAAATTTTAGCGAGCAAAGAAATTCACAAGTACCAAATCAAATGATGAGGAGGGACTGTGTATACTGATGTATGTGTGTGTGGTAAAGTCAGGGTTAAGTTTAATTTTTTAATACTTTTTCCCTGTGTATACTCAATTGTCTCCACACCATTTAAGAAAAAAAAAAAAAAAAAAAGGACTTTTCCCTTACTCCTCTGCAGTGCTACTTTTGTCAAAAATCAAATATCTATTTATGCAAGGTTCTATGCATCAACTACAAATTAGCCACTTTCCATGGGCACTTGCCATCTACCTCTACAAGGATTAAGTCTTTTGCCACTGCAGCTGCTGCCCTTCATTCAGGGTGGAGAACAGAAATGAGATGAGGTCCTCTCTGCTGAGTGGGGGTGGGGGGGATTTGGTGTGTGTGTGTGTGTGTGTGTGTGTGTGGACTGGCAGGACAGGCCTTCAGATAGATATTTTCAGGAGCCAATTTTATTCATTCTAAGTTGCTTCAGTCGTGTCTGACACTTTGAAACTCCGTGGACTATAGCCCTCCAGGCTCCTCTGTCCATGGTATTCTCCAGGCAAGAATACTTTCTCCAGGGGGCCTTCCCAACCCAGGGATCAGACCTGTGTCTCTTATGTCTCCTGTATTGGCAGGCAGATTCTTCACAATTAATACCACTTGGAAAGCCCCCAGATTCTATGAGCCCAATTCTTGTATTTCCTCATATCTAGAAAAGTACTAAAATCCTTCATGGTGATGAAGGATTGTTTACAGTATGAGAGTCACATGTTCCATGTGACTAGCGAAGGCTTCAAGAGACTAGTAGAAACCTCGCGGAGAAATATGTGCTTGACTGCATGTATTCCCTTCACTAAAAATAGCATATATACTGTCCTTCTCCTATACCTCTTCAGAGAAGATTCTCAGAGCTACTTGAGGTGCTATATCTGTGCTGCAGTCCTCATTTTGCCCCAAATAAAATATTACTTTGTCAACAAAGGTCCATCTAGTCAAGGCTATGGTTTTTCCAGTGGTCATGTATGGATGTTAGAGTTGGACTATAAAGAAAGCTGAGCACTGAAGAATTGATTCTTTTGAACTGTGGTGTTGGAGAAGACTCTTGAGAGTCTTTGGACTGCAAGGAGATCCAACCAGTCCACCCTAAAGGAGATCAGTCCTGGGTGTTCATTGGAAGGACTGATGTTGAAGCTGAAACTCCAAAACTTTGGCCACCTGAGGCAAAGAGCTGACTCATTGGAAAACACCCTGATACTGGGAAAGATTGAGAGCAGGAGGAGAAGGGGACTACAGAGGATGAGATGGTTGGATGGCATCATCGACTCAGTGGACATGGGTTTAGGTGGACTCCGGGAGTTGGTGATGGACAGGGAGGCCTGGCGTGTTGCAATTCATGGGGTCGCAAAGAGTCAGACACGACTGAGCGACTGAATTAATTGACTGAAAACTTAACTTGCAACTGTCATGTTGTGCATTTTTTTTTTAAGTTGACATATGTGACACAGTATTTATAATGAAAAATATATGTTTGGTCTTTGTTCTGTTTCTGGCACAGAGCTCCTAAAACACTTGGAATTTTCTATGTGAGGAGAGCCACAGTGGGGTCTTGTTATGTTAATGACTTTTGGAAAGCACTTCGGAATGGCTCAGCTGGTAAAGAAACCACTTGCAATGCAGGAGACCTGGGTTCGATCCCTGGATTGGGAAGATCCCCTGGAGAAGGGGAAGGCTACCCACTCCAGTATTCTGGCCTAGAGAATTCCATGGACTGTATAGTCCATGAGGTTGCAAAGAGTTGGACACAACTGAGTGACTTTCACTTCACTTTCATGGAGAGCTTGCTAAATGTACTTCTCAATTCCAGTCATTTTTCTCTATATTATTTTGTATTTTTATGTGCAGAATTATATATGATGTGCATTAATGTAGGCCCTTGGTAGTGAAAGTGTGAAGTCCTAACCACTGGACCACCAGGGAGTTCCCTTAAAGGAAGTTTACCTGTAGAAATTTAGCTGAGTCTTTTTATTGTGAACATGTGATTAATTTTATGAAGTAATTTCACTCCATCTGTTTTGACAATCATATGATTTTCCCCTTTTAATATGGTAATATAGTACATTGCATTAATTAAAATTTTAAAGTAAAACAGAACCAGCATTTCTGCAATAACCCTACAATCTAATGCTATATTAATCCTTTTTTCCATTGCTGGTATTTTATAAGGATTTTTGCATGCATATTTTTGAATGAGATTCACATGTAATTTTCCTTTCTTAGACGACTCTTGATAGAGTTTGTTAACAAGCTGATGTTAGACTCATGAGTTGCAAATTGTACCTTCTTATTCTATTATTGGGAATAATAGTTTGTGTAATGCTGGAATTATTGCTTTTTTAAATGTTTGGTAGAATTGCTAGTGAAGCTCTTTGCACCTGTAGCTTTCAATGTAGGAAGATTTTCATTACTAATGCAAATCCTTTTATCACTGGAACTATTCAATTTTAAATTGCTTCTGAGTTATTTCTGGTAAATTATTTTTTGTAGAAATTTATACATTGTATCAAAATTTTAAGTGTATTGGCATAAAGTTGTTCATGATATTCTCTTTTTAATATCTGAAAGGTCTGTGACAATCTTCTGTTGTTCATTCTTAATATGTTTTGGCAGACATTTATGAAATTTTTAGAATAAATTTTACTTTTAATTAATTGTGTGAATACTTTTATTAGAATTGGTTTCTGGAGATTTGCCTTGTTCTTTTGATTTGACTGATTCAGGATATGTTTGTCTGATTCTTCATTTTCCTTGACTGTGTGTTGGTCTCTATGCATTAGACATAGCAGGCACTTCTAGTCTTCATGGACAAGGCTCCCACCAATCAGTCCTGCCAGAAGCTCTACCAGAACCTCTAATAACTCTTTTCCCCTCTCAGGGGAAAATAGGACCTTGGGTTTTTCATGTCCTCACTCTACGCTTAGCAGAAGAATGCATCTACTAGCCCTGTCTGTGTGGTTTCGGCCTCTCCCAGTGCTGTTAGATGGTGCTGGACCTGTTTGAACTCCAGGACTGCTGAGATCAGTTCAGTTCAGTTCAGTTCAGTCGCTCAGTCGTGTCTGACACTTTGCGACTCTATGAACTGCAGCACACCAGGCCTTCCTGTCCATCACAAACTCCTGGTGCTTGTTCAAACTCATGTCCTTTGAGTCAGTGATGGCATCCAACCATCTCATCCTCTGTTTTCCCCTTCTCCTCCCACTTTCAATCTTTCCAAGCATCAGAGTCTTTTCCAATGAATCAGTTCTTCATATCAGGTGAATTGTTTTGCCTTTTTTGTAAGCAAAGCAATTCTTCTCCCTACTTTTGAAACTGAGGAGGCAGTCCAGATGACCCTGAATCATTTTCAGAGTCACTCTCTCTCTTTTTTTTTTTTTAAGAATAATGCACATTCTCAGCCATGTGTGGTCCTATCCTGGAAAAGGTAAGAAATTCAACAGTCGTCCTTCATTCTTTCTCATATCCTTCCCTTTCAGTGCAAAAATGTCAGACTTCCTCCTGGAGTAGCTGATGAAGTACACAGTTCATGCTGAAAGTAATTTCCCTATCAAGTGGTCACTTTGCCACACTCTTAGTGTTCTAATTTTTTGTTGCAACATGAATAGTCTGCCAAGTCAAGTGATGCCAAGTGAAAGTTGCTCAGTTGTGTCTGACTCTTTGCATAGACTATACAGTCATGGAATTCTCCAGGCCAGAATACTGGAGTGGGTAGCGTTTCCATTCCCCAGGGGATCTTCCCAACCCAGGGAACCAACCAGGGTCTCCTGCTTTACAGACAGATTCTTTACCAGCTCAGCCACAAAGGAAGCCCAACAATACTGCAGTGGGTATGAATAGTCTGAGAATTTTCCAAATCTTTACATTTTGCTTCCTTTATTAAAAATCAAAGTATAGTTTATTTAAAATGTTGGGTTAGCTTCAGGTGTACGGCAAAATGACTCAATTATTTTTTTTTCTAACTGTATTCCATTATAGTTTATTACAAGATCAGTTCAGTCGCTCAGTCGTGTCCAACACTTTGCGACCCCATGGACTGTAGCACGCCAGGCTTCTTTGTCCATCACCAACTCCTGGAGCCTACTCAAACTCATGTCCATTGTGTCGGTGATGCCATCCAACCATCTCATCCTCTGTTGTCCCCTTCTCCTCCTGCCTTTAATCTTTCCCAGCATCAGGGTCTTTTCCAATGAGTCAGTTCTTCAAATCAGGTAGCCAAATTATTGGAGTTTCAGCTTCAGCATCAGTCTTTCCAATGAATATTCAGGACTGATATCCTTTAGGATGGACAGGTTGCATCTCCTTGCAGTGCAAGGGACTCTCAAGAGTCTTCTCCAACACCACAGTTCAAAAGAATCAATTCTTCCGTGCTCAGCTTTCTTTATAATCCAACTCTCACATCCGTACGTGACCACTGGAAAAACCATAGCCTTGACTAGGTGGACCTTTGTTGGTAAAGTAATGTCTCTGCTTTGCAACACACTGTCCAGGCTGGTCATAGCCTTTCCTCCAATGAGCAAGTGTCTTTTAATTTCATGGCTGCAGTCACCATCTGCAGTGATTTTGAAGCCCCCTCCCCCCGACCAAAGAAAGTCTCTCACTGTTTCCATTGTTTCCCCATATATTTGCCATGAAGTGATGGGACTGGATGTCATGATCTTAGTTTTCTGAATGTTGAGTTTCTAGCCAACTTTTTCACTCTCCTCTTTCACTTTCATCAAGAGGTTCTTTAGTTTTTCTTCACTGTCTGCCATAAAGGTGATGTCATCTGCATATCTTTATTCCAGCTTGTGCTTCTTCCAGTCCAGCATTTCTCATGATGTACTCTGCATATAAGTTAAATAAGCAGGGTGACAATATACAGCCTTGATGTATTCCTTTCCTGATTTGGAACAAGTCTGTTGTTCCATGTCCAGTTCTAACTGTTGCTCTTTTACCTGCATACAGATTTCTCAGGAGGCCGGTCAGGTGGTCTGGTATTCCCATCTCTTTAAGAATTTTCCACAGTTTGTTGTGATCCACACAGTCAAAGGCTTTGGTAAATCTATTTTGTGTATAGTAATCTGTTTCTCCCCACTTCCTCTCCTATTTGGTGAACATATGTATGTGCGTCTATTTTGTTTTCCATATAGTTTCATTTGTATTATTTTTAGATTCTCTGTATAAGTGATGCCATACAGTATTTGTCTTTTTCTGACTTACATCACTAAGTATAATATTCTCTAGGTCTATCCATGTTGCTGCAAATGGCAATATTTCATTTCTTATTGCTGAGTAATATTCCATTGTGTGTATATGTGTATGTGTGTGTGTGTGTGTGTGTACACCACATCTTCTTAAGCCTATTGATGGGCACTTGGACTGTTTGCATGTCTTGGCTATTGTAAATAGTGCTGTTGCTTTGAACATTAGGATGCATGAATCTTTTTGAATAAGAGTTTTCATTTTTTCCAGGTATATACCTAGAAGTGGGATTGTTGAATCATTTGGTAACTCGATTTTCAGTTTTTTAAAGGAGCTTCCATACTATTCTCCATAGTGCCTTCACCAATTTACATTCCTACCAAGTATAGGAGGGTTCATTTTTCTCTGCCTCCTCTCCAATATTTATTATTTGTAGGTTTTTTGATGGTAGCCATTCTGACTGGTGTGATTCTTCCTCCTTTTTGCTTAACAATTCTATGTTTAAGTCATTTCCTTCTTCTCAGTTTTTGATATAAGCAGTCAGGAAGAACCATAGCAAATGATTATATTTCAATAATAACAATCTTCCCTTGATGTTTTCAAGACAATGTTTTACAAGTTTACTTTTACTTAATTAGGGTTTTTTGGCAATTAATAAAAACTATTTTTATGATAGCAAATGTTATATATTGTGTCTTGCAAACTCTTAAAAGCCACATGAACCAATCTTGCAAACTATTACATTTGAGATAATTTGTCAAACATGTTAACTGAAGCATGCATACTTGCTGTAGGCATAATCTGTAAAAGGTTTAATTTGTATGCAATATTCAGCATAGTTTAAAGGAGAATCAACCATTTGTAGTTTCCAATGGATTAACATCACAAATATTAATGTTTTCTCTTTTATCATTGAAATAGTCTCATTTGCTTTCATTAGCATGATTTCTATTTTCTCCTTCACTGACAGTTGTGCAAATTAAAACATTAATTAAAAGAGAATGTAACAGAAGTTTTGAATTTATTAGAGTTTTTAGGGCATTAGGTCTTTCCCTGTAAACAAAATATACACCTGAAATTCTAGAACAATTTGCTCCTATTTCATGGTTGTAGTTCTAGAATTCAATGCTTTAGAAAATTTGTCAATCTCCACAATATTTGGATTTGCTTTAATAATATATTTTTCATAAATGTTTTTTATGAAAAAACAGTTACATATACGGTTACTATATATAACAGTTAATGTACTTTCATGAAAATCTATGAGAAAGTAATCCTGGGGAGAAACATTCTTAAGAAACAGTCTGTCATTAGTTATACTTTGATAAGGAAAGCCCTTCATCCGTGGGTGGAGGCCATCTGGAGCAAGCTGTGACTTCAGAACAAGTAGTTCAGGGTGCCAAATACACAGGCGTCAGTGACTCCATGTCTGAATTGTCCTGAGTCTCATCAGCTCAGGCCGCTGGGGTCCACGATGTCATCTACCACATGGTCCTTGTTGAGCACTGCAGAGGGTTCTCAATGGCTGCTGTGGATTTTGGGGTCCTCCACAGTGCCTCCAGGTCCCAAGGCTAGGGACCAGGGCAGGCTGTGGTAGTGGCCAGAGTGGGTGGGGAGCGTACACTCGGGGCGGGTCAGGGGTTTGGATATAGGCTGACCACGTGCATGCATACAGCTGCAGAGGTTGGACCTGGCTGCCTGTGTGGAGCTCAGGCTTTACAGAAAGGGGAGGGAAGGGAGCGGGAGGGATCCAGGCAGCTGGTGTCTGCAAATGCCAAACCTCTTGGGACCTTGAAAAACTTAGTGGCTAATCTGCAGGAGTTCTGCTGCTGCAGCTCTGCTGGCCCTTGATTTCTGCAGGGTGGTGGGGGGAGGCTGCTGGGGAGGTCTGCAGAGCGGTCAGCTGGTGTCTGTGATGAGGTCCTCAGTGATGAAGGCTGACAGGGTCTGCAGCATCCACAGGCAGCCAGGTCGTCTGCAGAGCAGGCAGTGGAAAACCCCCTCCCTCTGCCAGGCTGATGCTGGTTGTGCATGCCCTTCTTCCCTGTTCCTAAATGTCTCAGCTTTGCTGGGCTCTGGGTAAAGGGACAATGGAGTGAGTCCTTTGACCTGTGCCATGAAAGCCTAGGGAAGTGGGTCACTCGCCTGCTGTCCTTTTCCTGGCAGGGGTAACGGTTGAACCTAGGAGCTCGTTCTTGAGTCTGGGAGCTCGTTCTTTGCACTGAGCACTGCTGACTTGGGAAATAGGAAGAGGTGGGCAAAATGAAGCTGTTCTGCTTACCCTTATTGTGCAGTTCCACTCGTGTTTTTTTGGTTCCATGTTCTGGCTGAAGCTCCTGAAGTTCACTGCTGACCTCTCCCACCTGTGTTATCTTTCATGGATAGCTATCTATTAGTAATGTTGATCTTTGAGGGTGGATGGAGGCTAACGTCTCCTATGCCACTATTTTGGTGACACCACTCATTGGTTCCTAGAGATCTTGATGACCTTTCTTCTCTAGACAGTATCATACTGGACCATTGCATTGATGACAATATGCTGATTGCACCTAGTGAGCAAGAAATTGCAACTACACACTAAACTTATTGTTAGAAAGTGAAAGTGTTAGTCACTCCGTCGTATCCAAATCTTTGCAGCCCCATGGTCTGTATCCCAACAAGCCTCTCTATCCATGGAATTCTCCAGGCAATAATACTGGAGTGGGTTGCCATTTCCTTCTCCAGGAATCTTCCCAACCCAAGGATTGAACCTGGGTCTCCTGCATTGTACGCTGATTCTTTACCATCTAAGACACTAGGGAAGCCCTAGTTGTTAAGCTCTACTGTCAAGATAGTTGCGTGTCAGAGAATGGAAGGCAAATCTGACTGAAATTCAGGGCTCTTCTACTTCAGTGAAATGTCTAAGGGTTTGGTGATGTAGACTGTGTGGAGAAATCCCTCTTAAGTTGAAGGATAAGTTATTGCATCTGACCCCTTGGGCAGCCAAATAGAGGCACAACGTCTAATGAGCTGAAACCCATGATCCAGAAGATGAAGTGGTGCCTGAAGTGTCAGTGCAGAGAAGGGTGCTGTTTGAAACCTTCAACAGGCCTTTATAGGTGAATCATGGGGATGAGTTTTAGAATTTTGGCAAAAGGCCCTAGCATCATCAGATAACTATTTTCTTTTTGAGAAACAGCTCTTAGTTTGTCGTTGGGCCTAAGTAGAAACTGAATTCTTTATGACGGGACACCAATTTACCAGACAGTTTGAGCTACACGTCATAAACTATGTGTTCTCGGACCCACCAAGCTGTAGATTTGGGTGGACACAGCAGCACTCTATTGTCAAATGAAAGTGGAATTCATGTAATTGTGTTTGAGCAGGCCATGAGGTACAAGTAAGTGACATGAAGAAAAGTGAACTCAAAGCTCATGGTCCCTACTCTTAAGTGTACTACCATCTCTCTTCCAGGTTGTGCCTATTACCTATTCAAAGAAAACTAAACAAAATCATGGATGCCAGTTCAGAGAATCAATAACTTGTATCAGAAATATGTGCTACCTCAAAGCTTCTCACATCATCCATGTATGGATGTGAGAGTTAGACTATAAAGAAAACTGAGCACTGAAGAATTGATGCTTTTGAACTGTGGTGTTGGAGAAGATTCTTGAGAGTCCCTTTGACAGCAAGGAAATCCAACCAGTCTATCCCAAAGGAGATCAGTTCTGAATATTCATTGGAAGGACTGATGCTGAAGCTGAAACTTCAATTCTTTTTTTTAAAATTTTTTTAATTTTTAGTTTTTATTTTTTAAAGCACAGCATGACTTCATGTATTTAAAAAACATTTCCCCAGCAATTTCTTGGCGGTCCAGTGGTTAGGACTCAGCGCAGGTTCCGTCCTTGGTCCGGGAAATAAGTACACTGCGCGTTCCTGCGTCCGCTCGCCTGCGGCCATGCAGAGAACCTAGGAGTGCGCGGCCCGAGGACTTGAAGAGAAGGCTCTTGTCCTGGGGGGGTGGGGCGGTTGGGGGGCGCCCAGGCTCGCCGCGGGGCTCCCCTCGGTGCACCAGGCGCTCCAGGTCGGGCCCAGGACCGGCTCTGAGTCACGGCTCGCCCGGCGCATCAGAGCCTCCGCCGCCTGCGGCGCCCCTGAAACTCCAATTCTTTGGCAACCTGATATGAAGAGCTGACTCATTGGAAAAGACCCTGATGCTGGGAAAGATTGAAGGCAGGAGGAGAAGGGGATGACAGAGGATGAGATGGTTGGAGGTCATCACTGACTCAATGAACGTAAGTTTGAGCAAGCTCCAGGATTTGGTGATGCACAGGGAAACCTGGCCTGCTGCAGTCCATGGGGTTGCAAAGAGACAGACAAGACTGACAGACTGAACTGAACTGAACTTAAGCTTTTCTGAACCATCGATAGGGTCAAGTTATGTAGGGCAAGACCCATCAATACAGTATATTAATGCCTATATATGGAATTTAGAAATATGGCAATGATGACCCTATATATGAGATAGCAAAAGAGACATAGATGTAAAGAACAGTCTTTTGGACTCTGTAGGAGAAGGTGAGGGTGAGATGATTTGAGAGAATAACATTGAAACATGTATATTATCATATGTGAAACAGATCACCAACCCAGGTTCGATGCATGAGACAGGGTGCTCAGGGCTGCTGCTCTGGGATGACCCTGAGGGATAGGATTGGGAGGGAGGTGGGAGGGGGGTTCAGGATGGGGAACACATAAACACCCATGGCTAATTCATGTCAATGTATGGGAAAAAAAACGCTACAATATTGTAAAGTAATTACCCTCCAATTAAAATAGATAAATTATTTTTTTAAAGAAAATATTTTTTTCATATTTTTGTCTTTATATCTTAAGCAGTGGAAACTTGGAAATTTCCCTCCAACCAGGAAGAATTATTATGCCAAGTGTGAGTATTTACTTGGATTCTCCAGCCCTAGTTCTGAACTATTTTCAGACCCAGAGCTCCTTAGCCAAGAATATTTGTCAATTCTTCTATGGGAGGGAATATTTAGGTCTTTTCCCCAAGGTCCTACACAGGGAATCAAGAAACACACAAAGAAGTTGATGCCTTTGCAAAGACCACTTGCTAATATCTCAGGAAGTTGCTAAAGATGCTTAAAATCAGCACTAATGATGTTTCCATTAAGTTTTCTTAAAGATTATGATTTTATAAAAATAGTTTTGTCTCAACCAGTCTAACACAACTGGCCACTGACACAGATAATTAGGAATTATTAATTATTCCTTAAATTGATCTAAAGTTACTTCTTTGACTTTAGAGCTTCTCATTTCCTCAATGAGATATAGACAAAACACTGGTATGCTTTAAGGTAAGGGGACTTCTTTCTAACTCATGCTTTATATGCCAAGGGAGAAAATTAAATGTCTTTTCAGAACCTAGTTTAAAAACTCTGGGAACAGAATATACATAGAGGCAAAGCAACTCATATATATAAGACAACTATCAATTTTTCAATAGATTTAGTGGCTCTTATTTACCATGTTAATATCACAGCTCTACCTAGTGGTCAAGAGAAGAACTTTTAGTTTCTGTAATAAATCAATCTTCAGTTCAGTTCAGTCACTCAGTCGTGTCTGACTCTTTGCGACCCCATGAATTGCAGCAAGCCAGGCCTCCCTGTCCATCACCAACTCCCGGAGTTCACTCAGACTCATGTCCATTGAGTCGGTGATGCCATCCAGCCATCTCATCCTCTGTCGTCCACTTCTCCTCTGCCCCTAATCCCTCCAAGCATCGGAATATTTTCCAATGAGTCAACTCTTCGCATGAGGTGGCCAAAGTACTGGAGTTTCAGCATTAGCATCATTCCTTCCAAAGAACACCCAGGACTGATCTCCCTTAGAATGGAGTGGTTGGATCTCCTTGTAGTCCAAGGGACTCTCAAGAGTCTTCTCCAACACCACAGTTCAAAAGCATCAATTCTTCGGCCCTCAGCTTTCTTCACAGTCCAACTCTTACATCCATACATGACCACTGGAAAAACCATAGCCTTGACTAGACAGACCTTTGTTGGCAAAGTAATTTCTCTGCTTTTGAATATGCTATCTAAGTTGGTCATAACTTTCCTTCCAAGGAGTAAGTGTCTTTTAATTTCATGGCTATAATCACCATCTGCAGTGATTTTGGAGCCCCCCAAAATAAAGTCTGACACTGTTTCCACTGTTTCCCCATCTAATTCCCATGAAGTGATAGGACCAGATGCCATGATCTTTGTTTTCTGAATGATGAGCTTTACACCAACTTTTTCACTCTCCATTTTCACTTTCATCAAGAGGCTTTTTAGTTCCTCTTCACTTTCTGCCATAAGGGTGGTGTCATCTGCATATCTGAGGTTATTGATATTTCTCCTGGCAATCTTGATTCTAGCTTGTGCTTCTTCCAGCCCAGTGTTTCTCATGATGTACTCAGCATATAAGTTAAATAAGCAGGGTGACAATATACAGCCTTGAGTACTCCTTTTCCTATTTGGAACCAGTCTGTTGTTCCATGCCCAGTTTTAACTTTTGCTTCCTGACCTGCATACAGGTTTCTCAAGATGCAGGTCAAATCAATCATAATAAGCCACTAAAAAACAATCCTGTTTTAAATATATGAATATTAATGATAATTCTGTGTTTCAATCATGGAGTTTATTTATTATTATTTTTTGATGCTTAGTGATCTTTTTTATTATTATTATTATTTTTAATTTTATTTTATTTTTAAACTTTACAATATTGTATTGGTTTTGCCAAATATCGAAATGAATCCTTTACTTTGCATATATATATATGCATATATATATGCATATATATAAAGCAGCAGTATAGTTTATGAAACTTGATTGTGTTTGAATTTATTATTACAAATGTAATATTAAAGTAAGTGATTAATTGCATTTTAATGATACATTCATTTTCCATTTTGTGGATATACAAAAATACAGATTCATTTTGAGATAACCAACTTTATTTTGCAAGATAGTTTTTAAAACTACTTGGTATTTGACAGTAGAAATGTTAACATTGCTTGGTGGTTTTTCAGTGTATTGATACTTGAAGAAAATAGCAGGAAGAAGTTATAATTCTTGAATGAAAGAAAATAGTTTGAACTCAAGTCCAGAACTCAAGAACAGTAATTTGGGACAGTGAAAAGTCAATATTAAAATTACTGGTTAAGACAAAAATCAATTACTATTAACTAGTAAGAACTCTAAATAGGAATAACACATGATGAGGAGCAGCTACCACCATTAGACCTGGGGAGAGTACCAAAGGAAGAATCAGACTTTGAAGACTCTGCTATCCGAGGGTTAAAATTTAAACATCATTGGAGAGTGTGTGGCTTCAGACTACTGGATGGTGGAAGAGTTTTGTTCTGGTGTCACAGACTAGAATGGGTTCATAAGCCATTTGATGGCATTCCAGTGAAGTTCTCCAGAGGTGCCATGGGCTGGTGCTGAGATGCAGGAAGTTACCTGCTGGGATGCTTGCAGGCTGAAGCTGGTCACAAGAATCTTCCCATTGGGGTGCCAATAAAAACCCTCAAGGGTGAGTAACATGGCGTCTTGGAACTTGCTGCTGATACCACAACCATAGATCACCAATTGATTTATAAAGGATATAACTCAGGGACAGCCAGATGGAAGACATGCTTAGGACTGGGGTATGTGGGAAAGGGTGTGGAACTTCCATGCTCTCTCCAGCTGTGCCATCCACCAACACCTCTACAAAGTTTATCACCAGCTCCACCAGCTGTATTTCAATGTTATTTTCACTTACTACGTTTTAGCAATACGCTGGGGGTGGGTGAAGGAAGTAAACGCTTGAAGTCAGATTAAACTTTAGTTTTAGGCATTGCGTTAGAGAAGTTCAGACTTTATGTGTGTGACCTTCACACATTCCTCTGCCTGTCCACAGAAACAAAATGCTGGTTCTAACAAGCTATTCAAGTCTTTCCTCCCAGAAATCATGTTTTTTCCCTTCCCTCAAGCTGCCAGTGCAATACTATATTATTCTCTTTTTTTAATTTTTTTTTAGTTGAAAGATAATTGCTTTATAGACTTTTGTTGTTTTCTGTCAAACCTCAGCATGAATCAACCATAGGTATACATATATCCCTTCATTATTCTTAGTGATGATAATACTTTCTCAGAATAGAACCATATACACATTTTCACTCTCCACCCTCTATGTGTGTGTGTGCTCAGTGGCTTTGTGATCCCGTGGGTTATAGCCCACTGGGTTCTTCTTTCCATGGTATTTCCCAGGCAAGAATACTGGAGGGGTTGGCCATTTCCTTCTCCAGGGGATCTTCCTCACCCAGGGATCGAACCAGTATCTCCTGCATTGGCAGCCGGATTCTTTACCACTG
The DNA here is from genome assembly GCF_002263795.3 of Bos taurus. Classification (NCBI taxonomy): domain Eukaryota; kingdom Metazoa; phylum Chordata; class Mammalia; order Artiodactyla; family Bovidae; genus Bos; species Bos taurus. The sequence continues at coordinate 28,260,087 of NC_037357.1, forward strand.
AGCCACCTGGGGATACTGTAATTCTAAAATAAGGCAGAAAGCTAAGCATGGGTGATAGTTATTGCAGTATGTTAAGAGAGGTAGTTGATATTATTAAAACCAGCCTGAAATTTGGGGTCACACAGACGTTCATTCAAACCACATTCTGCCTTTTACTAGCTTTGGGAACCTTGCCAAGTGACAAAGATTCTAGCTTCTGTGTCACTAACATGGCTAGCTAATCTCTCCCCTCTGTATTCTTAGTGTTAAGGGCAGCAGAGAGCTAGACCCATGGATTGTAAATTGTCAGAATTTATGTACTTTCAAAACAAGAGTTGGTTTCCCATGACTAAAGGTGTTAAAATCAATGACACCATGTGTTGTTAGCCGCCCAGTTGTGTCAAACTCTTTGCGATCTCATGGACTGCAGCCCCACCAGGCATCCCTGTCCTGAAATTTTCCAGGAAAGAATAACTGGAGTGGGTTGCCACGCCCTCCTCCAGGGAATCTTCCCGACCCAGGGATCAAATCTGGGTCTCCCACATTGCAGGTAGATTTCTTACTGTTTGAGCCACAATTTACTTTTCTTTTCTTTTTTTGCTGCTGTAATACATTACCACAAACTTGGTGGCTTTAAACAATAAACATTTATTGGATTGTTCAAAGAGCTTATTCATATTTTTTATAAGATGTTTCCCAATATTATCTTATAGTTCTGGATGTCAGAAGTCCAAAGTGTGTCTTACTGGGTTAAAATAAAAGTGCCAGCAAGATGTGTTCTTCTGGATACTCTAGGAAGAAATCTGTTTCCTTGGTTTTTCCAGGTTCTAGAAGTTACCTCGGAGAAGGCAATGGCACCCCACTCCAGTACTCTTGCTTGGAAAATCCCATGGACGGAGGAGCCTGTTAGGCTGCAATCCATGGGGTCGCTAAGAGTCGGACACGACTGAGCGATTTCACTTTGACTTTTCACTTTCATGCATTGGAGAAGGAAATGGCAGCCCACTCCAGTGTTCTTGCCTGGAGAATCCCAGGGACGGGGGAGCCTGGTGGGCTGCCGTCTATGGGGTCGCACAGAGTCGGACACGATTGAAGTGACTTAGCATAGCATAGCATAGCATAGAAGTTACCTACAATCCTTGGTTCATGGCTTCCCCTCCATCATCAAAGAGCAGTGTGGTATCTTTAAATCTCTCTCTGAGTGACTCTCTTGCTTCTACTTATAAGGAACTTATAACTACCTCAGGCCCAAATAAGACAAGATAATCTTCTCATATCAAAATCCTTAACTTATATCTGCAAAGTCTTTTTTGCTATGTAAATTATTATATACTCTCTATGTAAATATAATAACATATTCACAGGTTTGGGGGATTAAAATGTACACATCATTGATGGGGGTGGGGGCATTATTGTGTTGGAAAAGTGAAAGTATTAGTCCCTAAGTCATGTCTGACTCTTTGTGACCCCATGGACTGTAGCCTGACATGCTCCTCTGTCCATGGGATTTCCCAAGCAAGAATACTGGAGTGGGTTGCCATTTCCTTCTCCAGGAGATCTTCCTTCTACAGGAGATCTGCCTGACCCAAGGATCAAACCCAGGTCTCCTGCATTGCAGGCAGATTCTTTACTGTCCGAGCCACAAGAGAAGCCCCATTATTGTATCTATCACACTACATATTCTGGAGAAGGAAATGACAACCCAGTCCAGTATTCTTGCCTGGAAAATCCCATGGATGGAGGAGTCTGGCAGGCTATAGTCCATGGGGTCACAAAGAGTCAGACATGACTGAGCGCCTTCACTTCACTTCACAATACATATAAAACTGGTGGTGGGGGGGGGTAGTGTAAATATGTCCTAGACTATGAAGCAGAGGTGGTTTCATTATGCAATGGTTCCAAAATCTAGCTTTGCTTCACAGACAAGGAAAGATTCCCTCCTTCAAGCCAAATACAGGATTCTGAATTTATCCCAGGTTTCTAGATGTAGCATCCAGGAAAATGCATTTCCAAGAAGCCTTCTTCTCACATCTCTTTTCTCAAATGTATTTCTAACAACAAATCTGGAAGCCAGCATTTGAGGTCTTTTTAAACCCTCTTCAAATTTTAATGACTTATCATGTCACAACACTGATTCCCAAAACCTGTTTGTTAAGTAATTTCCCCATATTGACATGCTACAGAAAAAAATGCTTGTAGTCAAAAATTTCTGAAGCTTTCTTCATAGTTTATTTTGCTCTTGGATTTTAATGATGGATGTTAATACACAAGGGCTCTGAAGATCCTGTGGTACTGAAGTCTGGTTAACTTTATATAACCTAGTTCCCTCAAAATTTGTCTGCAAAATACTTTTCTATTCTTAACAGTAATCGACATCCCAGATTGTGTGTGTTTCTGTGTGGTCAGTCATTCGGTTGTGCCCGACTCTTTGTGACTCCATGGACAATAGCCTGCCAGGCTCCACTGTCCACGGGATTTTCCAGGCAAGAATACTGGAGTGTGTTGCCATGCCCTTCTCCAGGGGATCTTCCCTACCTCTCCTGCAATGTAGGTGGATTCTTTTACCACTGAGCCACCAGGGAAGCCCTGTCCCACTGAACATACTTTGGTTAATGTTTCCCTCTGTGCGTGCTAAGTCGCTTCAGTCGTGTCCAACTCTTTGTGACCCTATGGACTATAGCCTGTCAGGCTCCTCTGTCCGTGGGATTCTCCAGGCAAGAATACTGGAGTAGGTTGCCATTCCCTTTTCCAAGGAATCTTCCTAATCCAGGGATCGAACCTGCATCTCTTACATAGCCTGCATTGGCAGGTGGGTTCTTTACCACTAGTGCCACCTGGGGGCTTCCCCAGATAGCTCAAACGGTAAAGAATCTGCAATGTGGGAGGTCTCAGTTGGATCCCTGGGTCGGGAAGATCCTGGAGAAAGAAATGGCAACCCACTCCAGTATTCTTGCCTGGAGAATCCCATGGACAGAGGAGAATGATGGGCTACAGTCCATGTGCTCACAAAGAGTCGGACACGACTGAGTGACTAACGCTTTCACTTTCAGTGCCATCTAGAAAGCTAGGATCCAGTGAAAGAGAGATCAAGATTTGTGATTCCAAAAAGGAAGAGAATATAAAGTATGATCATGCTTTGGGAAATGGGCTATGAACATTTCTCAGGAAGCTAGCAATATCAAGTTATATCTGTCTATGCTCTATCTAAAATATAACTTATTTGTTCAAGTAAATAAAATGTTCAACTCCTAACTTGCAGATAAAAACTCTTTGTTGCTAATCTTTTACCTCGTTTATTTTGATGCTCAGCTTCTTGACTGTTTAATATTAATTTGAGTTGTGGCAAACAAGCGACAAGCCTGCTTTTTGATGATAAGAGACAGTATCTTTCCAGGTGGTTTTTACAGAAGAGATTGCTTCAATCTTAAAATATGTCTTGGCACTGGACACATACAATGTTTTATGTTTGTCTCCATAAGATTCTTGATAAAAATTGAAATTGAGATGAGCTGAATATTGAGACTTGTGTCAATAAAAGTGTCAGCAGTATTTTTGATGAGGCTTTCCAGATTGCTGACCAAAGAAACATATTCTTAAAATACAAGCTAGTGAACTTTGACCAGAAAAATATTGGGACCAACTGGAAAGTGATATTCTGAATTAGATTGATATCAGGGTACAAAATATTTCAAGTGTAGTTCCTACTAAATTATGAGAATAAAGACAATTAATGTGCAGTGCATAAAAGTTGCAAATACTGAAGCTAGCCTGACCAGGTGAAAATACCCAAGTTCTTTTATTACCAGTTGTATGGCCTTAGGCAAATGGCAGTCTTTGTTCTAGTCTGATCTTACGTAAAATGGGGTAACAGTAGTCTCCACATGTAGAATGTTTTTGAAGATTCAATTCGTTGATATATGTACAACAGTGGAGTCCCTGGTTTGTATTAAACCCTAACCTCTGCTATTGTTACTATTAACAGTACTAACCTCTGCTATTGTTCCTATTAACAGTAACACGTTGAAAAGCATATACCAAATAACAGTGTACCCCATGAAGTAATGTAAACATTTTATCTTGGTCTTTGCTTCAGAGAATTATAAATTCCAAATATGTAAATCTTGATCTGATGGGGCTTTGTTAAAACTGGTTATTAACTACATCTTAGAAAATCAATAGCATTTTCTTCCTTCAATCAATGTATTTAAAAATTTATAAAGTCTAAAGGGGCCTGGAGAATCCCAGGAATGGGGGAGCCTGGTGGGCTGCCGTCTATGGGGTCGCACAGAGTTGGACACGACTGAAGCGACTTAGCAGCAGCAGCAGCAAAGAGTTTTAGTTTATAAAACTTTATAAAGTTTATAAAGAGTTGGACATGACTGAGTGACTGAACAACAATAACAAAGGGTTGATTAACAATGTGATAGTTTCAGGTGAACAGTGAAAAGACTCAGCCATACATATACATGTATCCATCCTCCCCCAAACTCCCCTCCCATTAAGGCTGTCACATAACATTGAGCAGAGTTCTATGTGCTTTACAGTAGGTCCTTGTTGGTTATCCATTTTAAATATAGCAGTGTGTACATGCCCATCCCAAATTCCCTAAATCTATCCCTTCCCTTCATCCTTTCTTTGTGACAACCATAAGTTCAGTTCTCTAAGTCTGTGAGTCTCTTTCTGTTTTGTAAGTAAGCTCATTTGTATCCTTCCTTTTTAGATGGATTCCACACTCTTAAATACACACTGAGGAAACCAGAAGGGAAAGAGACACATGTACCCCAATGTTCATCGCAGCACTGTTTATAATAGCCAGGACATGGAAGCAACCTAGATGTCCATCAGCAGATGAATGGATAAGAAAGCTGTGGTACATATACACAATGGAGTATTACTCAGCCATTAAAAAGAAAACATTTGAATCAGTTCTAATGAGATGGATGAAACTGGAGCCTATTATACAGAGTGAAGTAAGCCAGAAGGAAAAACACCAATACAGTATAATAATGCATATATATGGAATTTAGAAAGATGGTAACAATAACCCTGTGTACGAGACAGCAAAAGAGACACTGATGTATAGAACAGTCTTATGGACTCTATGGGAGACGGAGAGGGTGGGAAGATTTGGGAGAATGGCACTGAAACATGTAAAATATCATGTATGAAATGAGATGCCAGTCCAGGTTCGATGCACCATACTGGATGCTTGGGGCTAGTGCACTGGGACGACCCAGAAGGATGGTATGGGGAGGGAGGAGGGAGGAGGGTTCAGGATGGGGAACACATGTATACCTGTGGCAGATTCATTTTGATATTTGGCAAAACTAATACAAATATGTAAAGTTTAAAAATAAAATTAAATTAAATATTAAAAAAAATAAAAATAAAATGTTGCCTCTTGGTTTAGCTAATAGTAATGATCAAATAGCTTTTAAATGTCTCACTTCCTGTTTGTAACACTGTATGTTCAGTTCAGTTCTGTTCAGTCTCTCAGCTATGTCCAACTCTCTGTCACCCTGTGGACTGCAGCACTCCAGGCTTCCCTGTCCATCACCAATTCAATTCCCGGAGCTTGCTCAGACTCATGTCCATTGAGTCGGTGATGCCACGCAACCATCTCATCCTCTGTTGTCCCCTTATCTTCCTGTCTTTAATCTTTCCCAGCATCAGGGTCTTTTCCAATGAGTCAGTTCTTTGCATCAAGTGGCCAAAGTATTGGAGCTTCAGCTTCAGCATCAGTCCTTCCAATGAAAATTCAGGACTGATTTCCTTTACGATTGACTGTGTTGTATGTATTGTGTTGATTGTATTGCATGTTCAGCTATCACCAAGTCTTCTTTATAAACAATCAGGCAACTTCTCAGGTGTGTGCTTTTGGATATTTGTTTATAGCCCTTATATGCATTCCTACATTATAATTTTAAGTTTTGTGGAAATGTTCCTTGATCCTCTATGATATGGATTTCATCACCTCATCAGCTATTGTGTGCTCAGTTGTATCCATCTCTTTCTGACCCCATGACTGTAGCCCACCAGGCTCCTCTGCCCATGGAATTTTCAGCTGTAACTCAACTCCATCAATTCTCTGCTGAAGAAAAAAAAAAAGTTTTATGGGAAGTGTTCCCTTTTGTGATTGGTCAGGTCATTCTGCTTTAATTCACATAGTCCCATGATATTTTTCTCTCTTTATCACAATGACCATTATTGTAGGGGGTCCTTTAATGCCTCACTAATCCTCTGTATTGAAAGCCCACCAAGAGCACAAATTGTGTCTGTTTTCTGTGACTTTTCTTCCTTTTTTTTTTTTTATAGGATCCCCTTGTATGGGTTGATTTCACTCCTATTTCCCTTTGTTATTAACTGATCACTCTTGATACTACTTTGTGGTCTTTTATTTCTTTTCATTCTAATGCATACTCTATCAATTTCATTTGACTCAAAAAAAAAAAAAAAAGAATAGAGCAGAAAGATATCCTGTTTGGAAAGAGAAGAGTCAGTTATCAATTAGGAGAAGTCATTATTTATTGTCAAATTTCATTAATGCCAAAGCTAAAACTGAAGGGGAAATTCTGGGGAAAATTTGAATCGAGTTTTAAAATAGCATTTTAAAATGAAATAGCTATTTTTAGCAGACTTTTACTAATAGACATTTAAGTTGTCTGTAATGTAACAATGTTTCTATTTTCATCTTTATTCCTATGTCTTTATCTATATGTACAAGCATGTCCCCAAAAGGAATTACTGGTAACAGTTTCACTGGGTCACAAAGGACATACATTATAGGTTTTGAAACATATTTCCAAATTACATTTGATGAGTGTACATAAATTGTTACTCACATAATTAAGGCATAAGTATTAATATATGGTGGTTCAGCAGTAAAGAATTCGCCTGCAATTCAGGAGACCCAGGTTCAATCCCTGGGTCAGGAAGATCCCCTGAAGAAGGAAATGGCAACCCACTCTAGTATTCTTGCCTAGGAAATCATATGGATAGAGGAACTTGGCAGGCTATAGTCTATAGAGTTTCAAGAGTCGAACACAATTTACCGACTAAATCACCACCACATATATACATATTATGAAGTTTCTATGATATCCTCTGTATTACATGATTAAATACATTCACATAGGAAAAAAAGTTTCATTTAATTCAGCAAGTACTTAGTCTATATAATGCTTGTCCTCAGGAAACTTTAAGTGTTAGAAAAGACAGGTTCAAAAATGTCAAGAGTAAGAGGTATCCTGTGATAAATGCTGAGATGTATCTTTTATCTGAGTTGGAGAGTTTAGGAAATGGACTAACATTGGACCTCCATGGTTACACTGCAATGTGTTTAGTTCATCCTCCAAATGCCCTCAATTTTCTCTAAAAACATCAGGAGGAAGAAAGTAAAAGTAGACGTTGCAGCCTATTTTAACCTATGATTGCAGTCTCTAAAATAGTTTCTAAACTAGACTCCTCCTCCTCCCAGCCCCCTACTCCCCACCTCCCGACTTCAGGAAGTTGAAATGCGGCACAAAGCATCTGTCTCCTTTTTAGTTTTTCTTCAGTTACTGAAGTGCGGGTTTCAACCTGGGCAGGATGGAGCAGGTTGTTTGTGAAAACAACAGAAGAATAAGTGCTTTCTCAAATATAACTTCAGTCTAAAAATAGATAATAGCTATTTTATTTGCCATTTACACCCACCAGCGTTTCTTCTTGTTTGTTTAGCTCCATTCTGCCTTTGTGATGCAGGAGGGAAAAGAGCCAGGTCAATGAAGGACAAGACCTCCACGTAGTCAACCCAGCTGCTAGTGCAGAGCACATACAGCCTCTAGCCAATCTCGAGAGGGATCAGTCCATGGATCCCCACAAGGGACAGACCATTTCTCAGCAGGTGGTGGCCACAAGACCCCATTTGACTTTCTGTCCTCCCAGAGAAGTCCTAGATATAGGATGCCGAAGGTGATGAAGCTGCCTCTAAATTAGTTCTCTACCTCGGTGAATAACGAATTATCCTGTGGGGAAATTCTCTATTTCCTTTGCTGCTTCTAAAGAACAGACTGTTCATTATCCTCCTATGAAATACAAATTAACCTGTTAAGGAGCATGTCTTCAGGCAGTGTGCTCTTTCAGCCTCAGAAAAGGACTGAGGGAGGCCTGGCAAGGTTCTCCACTGCTTGTTACACAAAAGGAAACACCTTTTCAGCCAATGAAATTCTCAGCCATGTTCAAGGGAGACAGAGTCCCACTGACTGTCAACTTCCTTCTTTCCCAACTCAAAATGTACCCAATCTTTCTTTTCTACTTCAGAAAAATGAGTTCATTTTTCTGTTCTGAGAGAGACCCCTACACTTGTGCTTGGTCTTTTTTTTTTTTTTTTTCGGCTGTCTCACCAAAGAGATAGGGAGAAGACCTCTGACCAAGTCTATATCTTCTGTTTTGTAGACTGTCCAATTCTATTATTTTCTTTTGCACAATTCTATTATTTTCTTTTGCTCTTTTGATTTATTCCTGAAAAAAGTTATTTCTTATAATTTTCCTGGCAAAGGCTCTTCTGTAGGCTGCTATCAATGTCAAGTTTGGTTCAGTTCATCACACTACTGGATCCAAGTGGCAGGACAAGGCTTTAGTGTGCCTTCCATAAAACCTTGCCTAGGGGATGGAGTGGGGGTGTGTCATCAAGAAAGTAACGCTGTCTTTACCAGGCTCTTGATTCAGTTTGTTATTCATTCCTTTCATAAGTGTGTTATAGAGAAAACGTGTGTGTTTTGACCTGCTATGTTTAAATCAAATATTCTAGGCTTTGTGGAAGCATGTGCTTGTGCCTTGCAGACCAGAGTACGGTATTCTGTATGTGATTCTCTTTATGTTTGCCTCAGAATCAAATAATGTCTGTAATTGTATCCAGGAAAGAAGGAGCCTTCCATATGCTCAGGCTATGCAGTAGTTACCAAAGGAAAATTATATTGTTTTTCTTTCTCCTTTCTCCTCTACACATGTAAAAGTTAGGCTCTTGGATTCAGGGTAAGGAAGTAGATCCATTTTTTGCTGTTTTCTGGTAGCTGGTTCAATAGTCAGAGAAAGAGCTTTGAAGGATGGAATAAGGAAAATAATTCCTTCTGGGTATGTGCTAAGGTTCAGGTAAACAACTACCACTTCCCCTGTCTTTAAAAATCCAATATATCAAATAAGAAGATGATAATTAAATATACACACTAACTTCTACTATGGCTGCTTGATTTCCTCCTGGTTCCTGGGTTCCTGTCCCCCATCTTCAAGGAGATGGAGACAGACATAAAATGGTTAGATACTAATAAGTTCTATGGATAAAAAAAAGGGGGAAAGAAAAGGGTGTGCAAAGGATTTGCAAGTTGCAGATTTCAATAGAGTAGTAGCCAAGGCCTTACCAAGAAGGTGTTATTTGATCACAGTCATGAAAAGATGAGGAAAATGTGCAATCTCTTGTTTATCTGTGTACCCTTGAGCAGCTTACCAACCTCTCTGAGCCTTAGTTTCCTCATTTGTGATTTGAATATAAGAGCTACCTAGCAGAGTTATTTTTAGAATTAAAAGAGAGGATGTAGTTAAGTACCTGCCACACAGTAGATGATTCAGAGATGGTAGCTTTATTACAAATGAATTGCTTTCAAGTAAGTCTTGTCAGGTTGAATGTTTCCTAAGATGAATTAAGGGGACTTATTGTTTTCTTTATATTCCTTTTGATATTAGTTAAATTTTGTTAAACTTTCTCTCTTGGCTTCTGAATTTGAAAAGGTGGCAAGTTGTTTAGAAGCTTTGAAAATGTGATTTCCAATAACCAGTTATATTGTTTGCTGAGTTAATGGGGACTTAATGAGTGAATTATAATTGTCAGCCAGCTCCCTCAAGTTTGTTTAATTCCAATGGAACAGCGGTGAAAGAAGAAGTTAATAGAAAGCTTCCCAAAGTTTCTATGAGATAGAAAGAAGCCAGAAAACATGAAAATGGCTTCCAGGAGAATTGAAACATGACCCAGCTATAAATATACATTTGCAAAATCAATCTAGGATAATAGCTCTTTGTTCTAAATGCCAGAGTTATTTTGCACAGTTCCAGCAAGAAAAAGAAATTGAAATGTTACAAGAAACAAAATAGTCCAAACATAATTATGACTGGGAAATGAATCAAATAGAAATATTTCCCAGTCTGAATATTGATATATTAAACAGTAATAATGCATTCCTGTCCAAGGAGACAATTCATCAAGTTAAAGAGCCAGATTTTCCTGGAAGAATTTGCCAGTGATTTAAATGTGGAGTTTTTTCCTGAAGTTCTTCAAAAATTTAACTGTTACTAAATACCTGGCATTTGTCTTAGTAACTTGACAAGAAAATGTGATTTACTGTTATTCAAGAAACTCCAGGATAGGAATAAAAGGTGGAGGTGAGGGTGGGGGTAGAAAATGGAGGGGGAATGGTTACAGGACAGTGAAATGTCAGGGTTCCAATCACATTGATCCCAGTTTTCACTCACTCCCTTTTTGGGCAAGTCATGACTATAAACTTAATGTACTACAGAAATTTCCTACAGGATAACTTCAATGAAAGAATGCAGTTTTGCAGCAGGGCAAGATTGTGTGTTCTGGAAGAATTAACCTCTAGAACTGGTTACTTTCATGCAATTTGCCCATTCTCACTTTCTTGAAACAGTTTTAGCTTGCCTAAAACAGTCCCTCTGATATTTCCTCCACCCACAATAAGGATTCTTTCTTACCCTCATCTGTTTCCTCTGTGTCCTCATCCAAACATCTTAATGATGAGGAAAATCAAGAAAGTCCTTGAACCTATGTTCTCCTCTATCTGCACTTAATCTTAGGTAATTTATTCAGCCTCATAATTGAATTTACATCTATAAACTTAGTACCTCTCACCCAACTTCTCTCCTGGATCCAGGCATTCACATGCAACTGTCTGCATCTCCCCGTATATGTCTAACTGGCATCTCAAACTTAGTGTATCCAAAACTAAGCTCTCAATTCCTTCTCTAATCCTTCTCCATCTCAGTTCAGTTCAGTTCAGTTCAGTCGCTCAGTCATGTCCGACTCTGAGACCCCACGAATCGCAGCACACCAGGCCTCCCTGTCCATTAAATGCCAATTCCATATTTCCAGGTGCATAGGGCAAAAAAAGAGTGTTATTCTTGGCTTCTCTCATTCTCTTATACCTTTATAATAAATCCAATAAATTCCACCACCTATACTTTTCAAAGGATACTTTCCTTGGAGAAAGAAATGGCAACCCACTCCAGTAATCTTGCCTGGAAAATTCCGTGGACTGAGGAGCTTGGTAGGCTACAGTCCATGGGGTTGCAAAGAGTCGGACATGACTGAGTGACTTCACTTCACTTCTTCATGTCTTTTATCAGGGTTTATCTGATCAGAGAGACTGTATCCACCTCATTAAAAATAGTAACCCCTGGAGACGCTCCCCATCCTTGTTATCTTGCTTTATTTTTCTTCAGAGCACTTACACTCTCTGACATATTAGAGCCTGCATTCACTTACTTTTAAATCACATACCCATCATTTAATTATATGTATTAATGTATGTGTATACACACACAAACACCATTAGAAACTATGGGAGAGGCATGAAACAGATTCTTCTTCACAGTACTCAGAACAAAACAACTCTGCTGATGCCTTGATCTTGGACTTCTGATCTCTAGAACTATGAAGTACTTTTTTTAAAAAATTATTTTTGGCTGTCCTGGGTCTTCATTGCTGCACGGGTTGGGGCAGCACTAGTTGCTGTGAGTGAGGGCTATGCTCTAGTTGTGGGGTGTGGGCTTCTCATTGTGGTGGCTTCTCTTGTGGAGCATGGCTCTTGGGTGTATGGGCTTCGGTAGTTGTGATTCCTGGGCTCTAAAGCATGGGCTCAGTAGCTGTGGTGCACAGGTTTAGTTGATCTGCAGCATGTGGGATATTCCCAGATCTGGGATTGAACTTATGTCTCCTGTATTGGCAGGAGGATTCTTTACCTCTGAACCACCAGGGAAGCCCGAAACAATCCTTTGTGAAGGCAGACTTAGTAAACTAATACACTGCCTTTTGTCATAATGAGAAAGTCCCTTTCTATTCCTGTTTCCTGGTCTTTCTTTATCATGAAAGGGTGATAAGCTTTGTCAAATGCCTTTCTACATCAAATGAGATAATCGTGTACATTTTCCCCCTTTGCTCTATTAATACGGTATATTACATCGATCGATTTTTCTTTTGTTGACCCATCCTTGCATCCCTGGGATCAATTCCACTTGTTCATGGTGTATAATCCTTTTAATATGCTGTTAGATTTGGTTTGTTAGTATTTTATTGAGGATTTGGCATCTTTATTCCTAAGGGATATTTGGTCGGTGATTTTCTTTTCTTGTGATATCTTTATCTGCCTTTAGTATCAGAGTAATGCTGGCCTCATGGGCTTCCCAGGTGGTGCTATTGATAAAGAACCCGTCTGCCAATGCAGGAGATGTAAGAGACATGGGTTTGAGCCCTGGCTTGGGAAGATCCTCTGGAGAAGGAAATGGCAACCCACTCCAGTATTCTTGCCTGGGAAATCCCACGGATAGAGAAGCCTGGTGGGCTATAGTCCATGGGGGTTGCAAAGAGTTGGACAAAACTGAAATGATTTACCATGCACACGTTCGATGCTGGCCTCATAGAATGAGTCAGGAAGTATTCCTTCCTCTTCTATTTCTTGCAGGCATTTGAAAAAGATTGTTGTTAATTTTGCTTTGTTTGGTAGAATTCAACAGTGAAGCTATCTGGTCCTTACTTTGTTGGAGAGTTTTGATTACTGATTCAATCTCTTGTTGTAGGTCTGTTGAGGTCTTCCATTTCTTCTTGAATCAGTTTAGATAATTTGTATATTTTAGGAATTTGTCTGTTTCAATCAGGTTATCTAATTTTTTGATGTAAGATTATGCATAGTCTTCTCTTATAATCCTTCATATATATGACTGTTAGTTATGTCCCTAATGCATTTCTGAATTTAGTAATTTTCATCTCCTCTCTCTCTCTTTTTCTTTGTCAGCCTGATTAAAAGTTGGTCAATTTTGGTGATCTTTCTAAAGATTCAACTTTTGGTTTTGTTCATTATCCCTATTGTTTTACTATTCTCTATTTTACTTATCTCCACCCTAATGTTTCTCATTTTTTTTCCTCCTGCTAGCTCTAGATTTACTTTGCTCTTCTTTTTCTAGTTCCTCCATATGTAAAATTAGTTTATAGATTGGCATTTACAGCTGTAAAATCTCCATTGACCACTGCATTTACTGCATTCCATACACTTTGGCATGTTTGTTTTCATTCTCATTAATCTCTAAGTATTTCAATTTTCCCTTGTGATTTCTATCTTGACCAACTGGTTATTTAGGAGTGTATTGTTCTTACTATCCTAACTAGACTGTAACTCTTTGTGTCTTATAACTTCTCAGTAGCCAGTACAGTTCTCAGTGCAATAAATAGTCAATATTCATTTTTTAAAAAAGAAGGTGGTGTTCAAATTCCACATACTGTGGATTTTCAAAGTTGGTTTCCCACCCAGTGAACTTTAGTTTCATTCCATTGAGATTAGAGAAGATATTTTGTATGATTTCAAGCTTTTAAAATGTACTGAGATTTGTTTTGTGGAGTAATATATAGCCTATCCTAGAGAATATTCCACGTGCACATCCAAGAAATGCATATTCTCCTGTTAGGTAATTTTGCTTCATCTTCTAAAGTTCTCTTACAGGTCTTCAAATGGTTTATTCATAAAAAGTAGCAAGTTAAAAGTTTTTTAGTGTGAATTTTTCTTTCATTTGCCTTCTCCAGTGAAGAACCATACACAGGATCTAGAATGTTTTTGTCTTTAGAGTTCTTCAGATGTTGCTCTATCATCATTTAGTTTGGGGATTTGTATAGAATTTTGATTTAATTCATTCACCACATTTATTTTAACCACATTCATTGCAGGTTTTAGTATTTTCACTTTTGATGGTCAAGAATAGAGCCCCCTCAGGGATAGTAACAGTTGCTTTGTTGCTCATTTCACAGTTATATTATGTATGGTTAGGAAGCATACCATTTCCCATAGCTATGTTTTCCCTTACTTTTAAAGTAGCTTTTATTTTTTAGAACAGTTTTGTGGGGAGCGAGCTCCGCCCGTGGCAAAGGTCATGAGGAAGGAGGCTTGACATACGCAAAGGCGGGATCAAGCCTCAGGAGTCTCCCTGGAAATTCTCGAGCAATCTACCCCCAAAACCAGAGTCTGCCTACTTTCTGCTTTGTGCTTTCACCTACACCTCTGACTTTATGGGGGGCTGTCCCCCACTACCTCTCTGAAAAAAGAGTTAGCTTACAGCTCCAGTTAATAATTCCTGGGTGTGACAGTGTTTAACCAACAAACTCCTTTGGAAATCCTCTAGCCTGCCTGAATAGGTTTTTCCGGCCACATGTGATTGTTCAGAGCCTCCCAACTGTGAGAGGCAGGAGATGTTCTAAACTGTCTAAACACAGATTCCTTTGAGTAGTTAAAAGATTGATTAGAAATTGTATTGGTGAAGGGTTTTTCACTTGTTGGGCCAATGTTTGCTGCTAAGTCTCCATATCCCTTACCTACTGTGTCCTTGGCGGTGTATTGATTGATATAATGGGTGTATAGAAATGTAAGCAGTTGCCTCAATGTTTGTAATCTTGGACCCTTGAGTTAATTCTTTTCTTGATTGAGCCCACCTCACCTTTGCCCTATAGGAATGCAACTTTCTCCAATGCTTTTTGGAGGCTGGCGCCTGACTTTAGAATAATCACCTTTAGAGAAAAATAAGTTTCTTAAAATGTTAACAGGCTTCCTGGCCAGAAGATGATGTAAATCACCTAAACTTTTGCATATGATAAGTTTGAAAGCCTGACTTCGATAAGGATCAGGAACTGCTGTCTTTGCATGCCTCTACCCCTTCCCCCATTATCCTCTATGCACAACTTAAGGTATAAAACTGCTTTGGAAAATAAAGTATCTCCTTTTGTTCACCGGAATTTGGTGTCCCCATGTCGTTCTTTCTTTCACCTTCTGGCTGAATTTTTCCTCTGAGGCAGGGAAGCTCGTCAAGCCTACTAATTTTGCCTGGGCTTCTAAGATCCGACCGGGGAGGCCTTAGTGTCTCCTCTCCTTCGGGAGAACGGGAGGACGCCTGCGGCCTTCGTAGGTGACATTAATTCCCTGCTTTGGGATTTTATTCAGTCTCTTTTCTTCACTGAATTTTCCTACTGAGCTATCCTTATTTCAACCGCTTTTCTCCACTAAATTTCCTCACTGAGCTATCCTCATTCTATTACTCTTTATATCCTTAATTAATATTTAATTAAGCAATTGTCTCCTGATCTTCGCCTACGCCGTCTCTCCTTCGAATACCCTGGATCAGCCGGGGCTGGTCCCCGGCAAGTTTTAGTTTCACAGCAAAATTGAACAGAAGTTACAGAGATTGCATATACACCTTCTGCTCCCTCACATGCAGAGCCTCTCCCACTATCAACATCTCTCACCAGAGTGGTATACTTTGTTAGTTAGTGTTAGTGAGTTAGTTGCTCAGTCATGCCTGACTCTTTGGGACCCCATGGACTGTAGCCTGCCAGGCTCCTCTGTCCATGGGGTTCTCCAGGCAAGAATACTGGAGTGGGTTGCCATTCCCGTCTCAAAGGGATTTTCCTGACCCAAGGATGAACGCTGGTTTCCTGCATTTCAGGCAGATTCTTTACCATCTGAGCCACCAGGGAAGCTAAGTTGAACCTTCTTTGATGCATCACCGTCAACTAGAGTCCACAGTTTACAGTTGGGCTCATTTGTAGTATTGTACATTGTGTACATTTAGACAAATTTATAATGACATGACTAACATGACATTCATCAGTAGAATATCATACAGTGTAGTTTCGCTGCCCTAAAAATTCTTAGTTCTCCATCTATACATAGCTTCCTTCCCCCCCCCCCCCCAGCACTGGGAAACCACTGATACTTTTTGATTTTACTTTTACCAGAATGTCATATAGTAGAAATCTTATAGTATGTAAATTTTCGTAAGGGTTTCTTTCACATAGTAATGTATATTGAAGATTACCCCTTGTCTTTTCATGGCTTTATAGCTTATTTCCTTTTAGTGTTGAATAATATTTTATCATCTGGATGAACCACAGTTTGCTTATCCATTTACCTACTGAGGAACATTTTGCCATGCAAGTGACAAATAGGATTTTATATAACAGAACACTTATAACTTAGACCAAAAATATAGAATAAGGATGTGTGTATGCTCAGTTGCTTCAGTCATGTCCAACTCTTTGTGACCCCATGGACTGTAGCCTGCCAGGATCTTCTGTCCATGGAATTTTCCAGGCAAGAATACTGGTGTGGGTTGACATTCTTTACCACTGAGCCACTAAGGAAGCCCTGAGGGACATCTTCGTTGCTTCCAAGTGTTGGTAATTATGAACAAAGCTGCTGGAAATATCTGAGTGCAGGGTGTTGTGTGGACTTGTTTTCAACTCCTTTGGCTAAATAACAAGAGGCATGATTACTGGATCATGTGTTCAGTATGTTTGGCCAAGAAATGGCCAAACTGTCTTCTAAAGTAGCCATATCATTTTCCATTCCCACCAGCCATGAAAGAGAATTCTTGTTGTTGCACATCCTCGTTAGTATTTGCCATTATCAGTGTTCCAGATTTTAGTCATTTTAATAGGTATGTAGTGGTATCTTGGGCTTTCCCATTGGGTCAGCAGTAAAGAATCTGCCTGCCAAGGCAGGAGACATGGGTTCATTTCCTGGGTTGGGAAGATCCCTGGAGAAGAACATGGCAACCCACTCCAGTGTTCTTGCCTGGAAAATCCCATGGACAGAGAAGCCTGGCAGGCTACAGCCCATGGGGTCACAAAAGTGTCAGACACAACTGAGTGACTAAGCAACAGCAAGTGATGTCTTATTGTTTTAATTTGCATTTCCTTGGTGATACAGGTTGTGAAGTAGCTTTTCATGTGCTTATTTGACATCTCTGTATCTTCTTCAGTGAAGTGCCTGTTAAGGTCTTTGGCTCCCTTTTAAACTGGGTTGTTGGAGGGCGGTCCTAAGATGGTGGAGGGATAGGAAGGGGAGACCACTTTCTCCTCCACAAATTCATAAAAAGGTCATTTGAACGCTGAGCAAATACCACAAAACAACTTCTGAACACTGATGGAGAACACTAGGTACCCAGAAAGGCAGCCCACTGTCTTCAAAAGGAGGTAGGACAAAATATAAAAGATAAAAAGAGAGATAAAAGAGTTAGGGATGGAGATCCATCCAGGGGAGGGAGTCTTAAAAGAGAAGTTTTCAAACACCAGGAAAGCCTCTCATCTCACTGGTGGGTCTGTGGAGAGTTTTGGAATCTGAGAGGGCAACATAACCAGGAGGAAATAAATAAATAAAACCCACAGATTATGTGCCTAGCTGCAACTCCCAGCAGAAAAGTAGCCCAGATGCTCGTGTCCACCAACAGCAAGCGGGGGCTGAACAGGGAGGTTCGGGCTGCATTGCTTAGGGTAAGGACTGGGCCTGAATGCCCTGAGGGCAATCTGAGGGAGCTAACATGAGATAGCAACCCAAACCATGGGACAGCCAGAGAGGAAAAAAAAAAAAGAGGAAAGAAAGAGAGAAAACTTTCCCATGAAAAGATGAAACTTAAGGCACTGCTGGGCCTGCTCATAGAACAAAGGACTAAGCAAATACTAGTGGAGAGTTAGCTAGCTGTGGACCAGCCCATCACCAGCTGGAAGCAGGGAGGCAGGCAGGCCACAGACAAGGCCAGAGGAAACGGGCAAACTTGGCCCCAGAGACGGCATCCCCTACCAAACTGTGAGCAGGCTCCCAGTTGCTAACTAAGTCTTCCTGGTATCCTGGATAGTTGACATCCATCAGGAGGGTCACAGCCACAGATCAGCACCCCAGAAGAGACACACGGCACACCTGAGATGGCACTCCCGCTATGCACCCAGGAAACCGAGCAGGTGGGACCGGGGAGGTGATAAGACGCAGCGTCCAGCTGGGAAAAGTGCGCTCACCAAGGATCTGGTCAACTGAGCTGTTCGGACCTGGGAAGGGCACAAAATGCAGGCCCAGCTGAGTCTATGCCTTTGTGGAGTGCCCAAGAACCTGAACCTGAGTGGCACAGATCTGGGAAGTGCACGAAAGCCAAGGCTCAACTTAGACAGTTCCCCGGCAGAACAACCTGAAGCCTGGCCAGTGTAGACCAGGAAAGCACACACGCCATGAGCAGAGGCAAACCCAGTATGGCTCAGACACTGTGAGCACTCCCCACACATGCCAGTGGTATTTGTTTGCAGTGTTCCTCCCTCCCTGAAGCACAACTGAACAAGTGAGCCTAAATAAATGACCACCTTCGCCCCCTTGTGTCAGGGAGAAAGTTGGATACTGAAGAAACTTGCCAACAGAGGAAACCAAAATAAACAAAGAAGAGGGAATGGCTTTGGAAGTGACAGGTGCGACAGATTAAAATCCTGTAGTTAGCCCTGGCTACATTGGAAGGGACCTATAGACCTTGAGAAGAAGTATAAGGTGGAACAAGGAACTATCTGAACCTGAACTGACCACACACTGCCCTCAACAGCTTCAGAGAAATTCCTAGATATATTTTACTATTATATATATATATATATTTAAAAATTTTAAGTTTTTTTATTGCTCCTTTTTCATTTTTAAAATCTACTACTACCTTGAAAAAAAGACCCTATTTTTAAAGCAAATTTCATATTTTTTTATATATAAATTTTGGATTTTTTTTCCTTAATGTTGCATTTTTGAGAGTCTAACCTCGACTCTACATTTTGAATCTTTGCTTTTCTGTATTTGTTATCAAGTCTGTACCTTTCAGAATCCAATCTTCAGTACCCATGTTTACGTAGGAGTGTGATTACTGGCTTGATTGCTCTCTCCTTTTTTGACTCTCCTTTTTCTCCCCCGGTCCCCTCAATTTCCTCCACCCCCCTTCTCTTCGCTACTTAACCCTGTGAATCTCTTTTGGTGTTCCAGGCTGTGGAGAAAACATAGGGAACTGATCACAGGCTAGTCAGGTGTCTCTCCTTTTGATTCCCCCTCCTCTCCTCCTGGTCACCTCTATCTCCTTCCTCCCTCTTCTCTTCTCTATGGAACTCAATGAACCTCTCTGAGCATTCTAGACTGTGGAGAGAAAATAGGGAATTGATTACTGACTAGACTGTTTTCTCCCCTTTTGATTCCCCCTATTCTCCTCCTGGTCACTTCTATCTCCCTCTCCCCTCTTCTCTTTTTCATATAACCCTGTGAACCTCTCTGGGTGTCCCTCACTGTGGAGAATCTTTTCACCATTAACCTAGTTGTTTTATCATCAGTGCTGTATGGATGGGGAAGTCTTGAGGCTACTATAAGAATAAGACTGAAAGCCAGTGGCAGGAGGCCTAAATCCAAAACTTGAGAACACCAGAAAACTCCTGACTCCAGGGACCATTAATCGACAAAAGCTCATCCAAAAGCCTCCATATCTACACTGAAACCAAGTTCCATCCAAGAGCCAACAAGTTTCAGAGCAAAACATCCCAAGCTAATTCTCCATCAGAGCAGGAACATAACCCTGAGCACAAAAATACAGGTGGCCAAAATCACACCAAACCCATAGACACCTCATAACTCACTACTGGACACTTCATTGCACTCCAGAGAGAAGAGATCCAGCTCCACCCACCAGAACCCTGATGCAAGCTTCCTTAACCAGAAAACCTTGACAAGCCACTCGTCCAACCCCACCCACAGGGAAGAAACTCCACAATAAAGAGCAACCACAAAATTCCAGCATACATAAAGGCCACCCAAAACACAGCAACCTAAACAAGATGAAAAGGCACAGAAATATTCAGCAGGTAAAGCAACATGATAAAAGCCTACCAATCCAAACAAAAGAGGAGGAAATAGGGAGTTTAACTGAAAAAGAATTCAGAATAATGATAGTAAAAATGATCCAATATTGTAAAGTTAAATAATAAAATTTAAAAATATATATAAAAATAAAAATGATTCTAAATTTTGAAAACAAAATGGAGTTATGGATAAATACTTCTCAAGTACTGAGAAGATGCAAGAAATATTTAATAAGAACCTAGAAGAAAAAAAAAAGAGTCAATCAATAATGAATAATGCAATAACTGAGATAAAAAGCACTCTGGAGGGAACCAAAAGTACAATTAATGAGGCAGAAGATAGGATAAGTGAGGTGGAAGGTACAATGGTGGAAATAAATGAATCAGAGAGGAAAAAAGAAATAAAGAATTATAAGAATCGAGGACAACATCAGAGACCTCTGGGACAATATTAAACACCCCAACATTTGAATCATAGGAGTCCCAGAAGAAGAAAAAAAGAAAGGCCATGAGAAAATACTTGAGATAATAGTTGCAAACTTCTGTAAAATGGGAAAGGAAATAGCCACCCAAGTCCAAGAAACCCAGAGAGTCCCAAACAGGATAAACCCAAGGTGAAACACCCCAAGACACATATTAATCAAATTAATGAAGATCAAACACAAAGAACAAATATTAAAAGCAGCGAGGGAAAAACAACAAATAGCACACAAGGGGATTTCCATACGGATAACAGTTGATCTTTCAATAGAAACTCTTCAAACCAGAAGGGAATGGCAGGACATACTTAAAGTGATGAAAGAGAAAAACCTACAACCCAGATTACTGTACTCAGCAAGGATCTCATTCAATATGAAGGAGAAATCAAAAGCTTTACAGACAAGCAAAAGCTCAGAGAATTCAGCACCACCAAAGCAGCTCTTCAACAAATGCTAAAGGATCTTCTCTAGACAGGAAACACAGAAAAGGTGTATAAACTCGAATCCCAAAACAACAAAGTAAATGGCAACGGGAACATAATTATCAATAATTACCTTAAATGTAAATGAGTTGAATGCCCCAACCAAAAGACAAAGACTGGCTGAATGGATACAAAAACAAGACCCCTATATATGCTGTCTACCAGAGACACACCTCAAACCTAGGGACACATACAGAGTGAAAGTGAAGGGCTGGAAAAGATGTTTCACAAGAATTGAGACCAAAAGAAAGCAGCAGTGGCAAAACTCATATCAGATAAAATAGACTTTGAAATAAAGGCTGTGAAAAGAGACAAAAAGGACACTACATAATGATCAAAGGATCAATACAAGAAGATATAACAATTATAAATATATATGCACCCAACATAGGAGCACCACAATATGTAAGGCAAATACTAACAAGTATGAAAGGGGAAATTAACAATAACACAATAATAGTTGGAGACTTTAATACCCCACTCACACCTATGGATAAATCATCTAAACAGAAACTTAACAAGGAAACATAACCTTTAAATGATACAATGGATCAGTTAGACCTAATTGATAAATATATATATATATATATATATATATATATATATCAATGACATTTTACCCCAAAACAATGAATTTCACCTTTTTCTCAAGTGCACATGGAACCTTCTCCAGGATAGATCACATCTTGGGCCATAAATCTAGCCTTGGTAAATTAAAAAAAAAAACTGAAATCATCACAAGCATCTTTTCTGATCACAGTGTTCTAAGATTAGATGTCAACTACAGGAAAAAAAATTTTTAAAAATACAAACATATGGAGGCTAAACAACATACTTCTGAATAACCAACAAATCACAGAAGAAATCAAAAAAGAAATCAAAATCTGCATAGAAACAAATGAAAATGAAAACACAAGAACCCAAAACCTATGGGACTCAGTAAAAACAGTGTTAAGCCTGGAGAATCCCAGGGACGGGGGAGCCTGATGGGCGGACATCTATTGGGTCACAAAGAGTCAGACATGACTGAAGCGACTTAGCAGGAGCGGCAGCAGCAAGGGGAAGGTTCATAGCAATACAAGCCTACCTCAAGAAACAGGAGAGAAATCAAATACATAACCTAACTCTACACCTAAAGCAATTAGAAAAGGAAGAAATGAAGAACCCCAGGGTTAGTAGAAGGAAAGAAATCACAAAAATTAGGGCAGAAATAAATGCAAAAGAAACAAAAGAGACCAAAGCAAAAATCAGCAAAGCTAAAAGCTGGTTTTTTGATAAGATAAATAAAATAGACAAGCCATTAGTCAGACTCAACAAGAAACAAAGGGAGAAGAATCAGATCAACAAAATTAGAAATGAAAATGGAGAAATTACAACAGACAACACAGAAATGCAAAGGATCATAAGAGACTACAATCAGCAAATATATGCCAATAAAATGGACAACTTGGAAGAAATGGAAAAATTCTTAGAAAAGTAAAACTTTCCAAAACTGAACCAGGAAGAAATAGAAAATCTTAACAGACCCATTGCAAGCACAGAAATCGAAACTGTAATCAGAAATCTTCCAACAAACAAAAGCCCAGGACACGATGGCTTCACAGCTGAATTCTACCAAAAATTTAGAGAAGAGCCTATATAGGATAGCTAACAACCAAAAATTTAGAGAAGAGCCTATATAGGATAGCTAACACTTATCCTACTCAAACTCTTCCAGAAAATTGCAGAGGAAGGTAAACTTCGAAACTCATTCTATGAGGCCATCATCACCCTAATACCAAAGCCAGAAAAAGATGCCACATACACACAAAAAAGAAAACTATAGGCCAATATCACTGATGAACATAGATGCAAAAATCCTTAACAAGTTCTAGTAAACAGAATCCAACAACATATTAAAAAGATCATACCTCATGACCAAGTGGGTTCTATCCCAGAGATGCAGGGATTCTTCAATATTCACAAATCAATCAATGTGATATGCCACATTAACAAATTACAAGATAAAAACCATATGATTATCTCAATAGAGGCAGAGAAAGCATTTGACAAAATTCAACATCCCTTTATGATAAAAAAAAAAAAACCCTCCAGAAGGCAGACATAGAAGGAACATACCTCAACATAATAAAAGCCATATATGATAAACCCACAGCAAACATTATCCTCAACGGTGAAAAATTGAAATCATTTCCCCTAGAGTTAGGAACAAGACAAGGATGCCCATGCTCACCACTACTGTTCAACATAGTTTTGGAAGTTTTGACCACAGCAATCAGAGTAGAAAAAGAAATAAAAGGAATCCAGATTGGAAAAGAAGAAGTAAAACTCTCACTGTTTGCAGATGACATGATCCTCTACATAGAAAACCCTAAAGACTCCACCAGAAAATTACTAGAACTAATCAATGAGTATAGTAAAGTTGCAAGATATAAAATCAACACACAGAAGTCCTTTGCATTCCTATACACCAACAATGAGGAAACGGAAAGAGAAATTAAGGAAACAATTCCATTCACCATTGCAATGAAAAGAATAAAATACTTAGGAATAAATATACCTAAAGAAACAAAAGACCGATATACAGAAAACTATACAACACTGATGAAAGAAATCAAAGATGACACAAATAGATGGAGAAATATACCCTGTTCATGGATCGGAAGAATCAACATAGTGAAAATGAGTATACTACCGAAAGCAATCTATAGATTCAATGCAATCCCTATCTAGCTACTAATGGTATTTTTTACAGAACTAGATCAAATAATTCAAGAATTTGTATGAAAAAAAAAAAAAAAAAAACAACTCAAATAGCCAAAGCAATCTTGAGAAAGAAGAATGGAACTAGAGGAATCAACCTGCCTGACTTCAGGCTCTACTACAAAGCCACAGTCATTAAGACAGTATGATACTAGCACAAAGACAGAAATATAGATCAATGGAACAAATTGAAAGCCCAAAGATAAATCCACACACCTATGGACACCTTATATTTGACAAAGGAGGCAAGAATATACACTGGAGAAAAGACAATCTCTTTAACAAGTGGTGCTGGGAAAACTGGTCAACCACTTGTAAAAGAATGAAACTAGAACACTTTCTAACCCCATACACAAAAATAAACTCAAAATGGATTAAAGATCTAAACGTTAAGACCAGAAACTGTAAAACTCCTAGAGGAGAATATAGGCAAAACACTCTCCGACATAAATCACAGCAGGATCCTCTATTACCTACCTCCCAGAATATTGGAAATAAAAGCAAAAATAAACAAATGGGACCTAATTAAACTTAAAAGCTTTCGCACAATGAAGGAAACTATAGGCAAGGTGAAAAGACAGCCTTCAGAATGGGAGAAAATAATAGCAAATGAAGCAACTGACAAATAATTAATCTCAAAAATATACAAGCAACTCCTGCAGCTCAATTCCAGAAAAATAAACGACCCAATAAAAAAAAATAGGCCAAAGAACTAAACAGACATTTCTCCAAAGAAGACATACAGATGGCTAACAAACACATGAAAAGATGCTCAACATCACTCATTATCAGAGAAATGCAAATCAAAACCACAATGAGGTACCATCTCATGCCGGTCAGAATGGCTGCTATCCAAACGTCTACAAACAATAAATGCTGGAAAGGAACAGTGTGGAGATGCCTTAAAATACTCGAAATAGAACTGCCATAAGACCCAGAAATCCCACTGCTGGGCATACCCACCAAGGAAACCAGAATTGAAAGAGACACATGTACCCCCAATGTTCATCACAGCATTGTTTATAATAGCCAGGACATGGAAGCAACTTAGATGTCCATCGGCAGATGAATGGATAAAAAAGCTGTGGTACATATGCACAATGGAATATTACTCAGCTATTAAAATGCTTTTGCATCAGTTCTTATGAGATGGATGAAACTGGAGCCTATTATAGAGTGAAGTAAGTCAGAAAGAAAAACACCAATACAATGTATTAACGCATATATATGGAATTTAGAAAGATGGTAACGATGACCCTATATGTGAGACAGCTAAAGAGACACAGATGTAAAAACAGACTGTTGAACTCTGTGAAAGAAGGTGAGGGTGGGATGATTTAAGCAAATAGGAACATGTGTATTATCATATGTGAAACAGATCACCAGTCCAGGTTTGATGCATGAGTCAGGGTGCTCAGGGCTGGTGCACTGGGCTGACCCTGAGCGATGGGATGGGGAGGGAGGTGGGAGGGAGAGTCAGGATGGGGAACACATGAACACCCATGGCTGATTCATGTGAATGTATGGCAATAACCACCACAGTATTGTAAAGTAATTAGCTTCCAATTAAAATTTTAAAAATAAATAAAAAAAAAACAACTGGGTTGTCTGTTTTTTCATTATTGAGTTTTAAGAGTTTTGTGTGTTTTGGATAACAAGCTTTATCAAGTAAATATTTCCTTTGAAAATATTTTGTCCCAGTCTGTGATTTATCTTTTTGTTTTGTTGACAGTGTCTTTCATGGAGCAAGACTTAAAAACTTTAATGATGTCTAGCTTATCAAACCTTTTCTTCATGGGTCGTACCCTTGTTGTTGTATCTAAAAATCATTGCCATATCCAAGGTTATTTAAGCTTATCCTATGTCATCTTCTAGAACTTTTATAGTTTTGTGTTTTACATTTAAGTCTTGATCCATTTTGAGTTAAGTTTTTTGAAGGGAGTAAGGTCCATGTCTAGATTTATTTTTTTGCTTGAGGTTGTCTTGTTGTTCTAACACCATTTGGTGAAGAGACAATATTAGCTGCATCATACTACCTTTGCTCCTTCATCAAAGATCAGTTGATTGTATTTCTGTGGCTCTATTTCTAGGCTCTCTGCTTTGTTCCATTGATCTAGCTGTCTCTTCCTTTACTGGTACTGCACTGTCTCAATACCTACTGTGGTAGATATATATGTCTTCTCCTGTTGCCTTTGCAATCTGATGGAATCATAATTTTTCTGGGTTAGAGCCAGGTCATGAGGCTGTTCTTGGGTCCATGGGGTGGGGATGGGAGGCTCTGTAGTTTGCAGGCCTATTACCAGGAACCTAGGTGTTGATCTTATCAGGTCTTTGGGGGGATGGGACTGCCTCTAGGACCTTATTCAGTAGGATGGCAGTGGGACAAGGGTCAACTCCAGTATTCACAGTTAGGTCCTAAGACTGTGGGCCTATTACAAATTGTTAAAGTTGGGGGTGGTCCTGCTGGGTCACTAAGTGTCTTCCTAGGCAGGCAGGACTTCTTGCAGACTGTGGCTTGGAGGGGCTTCGGGCTACTTCTAGGGCCCTTTGAGGATCTTCAGGGGTGCACAGGAGTGTCTACTGCCAGGACCCTGGGCAGGCAGGACTGCTTCATTGACTGTAGCTGGGAGGGCCCAGAACCCAGTTATAGGGCTGTTTTAAAATCTCCAATCAGATCAAGTTTAGCAGGCCTACTCCTAGGGACTCCCAGACTATTCATAAAGGGAGCTGGAGATGGGTCATAGGCCATTTCAGTGTCCACAGCTAGGACCAAGGTCTGTGGGCCTTTTCCCTGAGACACAAATGGACATGACTCCTCACAGGTCCCTTGTTTCAGGGTGCTGGTGGCAGAACCAAGGACAAATGGGGCTAAGTCAGAGTCCACAGAGGCTGTGAAGCTGTTTCTGGGTCTGTAGCCAGGGTCATGGTTGGCAAGTCTGCTGCCTGGGAGTGTCTGACTTCTAATAACCACACTGCTTGGTTGGACCCCATGAGGGATTTGCTACTTTCTACCTGGATCCCAAAGTTCCAACAAAGGCACCTTTGTCCATGAATGACTGTCAAGTTATTGTTGCTGAGGGAGGATATGTGTGGGACCTCCTATTCCACCATCTCACTGATATCACTCCTATTGTTTTTATTTTTTTTTTAAACTTTTGGCCATGCCACAAGGCATGTGGGATCTTAGTTCCCCTGACCAGGTATCCAACCTGTGCCCCATGCATTGGCAGTGCAGAGTCTTAACCACTTGACCACCAGGGAAGCCAAGCTCCTATTAAACAATAGCTTTATTTCACATAACCTAAATCTCTTGAGAAGTCTGTATGCAGGTCAGGAAGCAACGGTTAGAACTGGACGTGGACAACAGACTGGTTCCAAAAAGGAAAAGGAGTACGTCAAGGCTGTATATTGTCACCCTGCTTATTTAACTTATATGCACAGTACATCATGAGAAACGCTGGACTGGAAGAAACACAAGCTGCAATCAAGATTGCCGGGAGAAATATCAATAACCTCAGATATGCAGATGACACCACCATTATGGCAGAAAGTGAAAAGGAACTAAAAAGCCTTTTGATGAAAGTGAAAATGGAGAGTGAAAAAGTTGGCTTAAAGCTCATCATTCAGAAAACAAAGATCATGGCATCTGGTCCCATCACTTCATGGGAAATAGATGGGAAACAATGGAAACACTGTCAGACTTTATGTTTTTGGGCTCCAAAATCACTGCAGATGGTGACTGCAGCCAAGAAATTAAAAGACACTTACTCCTTGGAAGGAAAGTTATGACCAACCTAGATAGCATATTCAAAAGCAGAGACATTATTTTGCCAACAAAGGTCCGTCTAGTCAAGGCTATGGTTTTTCCTGTGGTCATGTATGGATGTAAGAGTTGGACTGTGAGGAAGGCTGAGCACTGAAGAATTGATGCTTTTGAAGTGTGGTGTTGGAGAAGACTCTTGAGAGTCCCTTGGACTGCAAGGAGATCCAAGCAGTCCATTCTGAAGGAGATCAGCCCTGGGATTTCTTTGGAAGGAATGATGCTAAAGCTGAAACTCCAGTACTTTGGCCACCTCATGTGAATAGTTGACTCATTGGAAAAGACTCTGATGCTGGGAGGGATTGGGGGCAGGAGGAGAAGGGGACAACAGAGGATGAAATGGCTGGATGGGATCACTGATTCAATGGACGTGAGGTTGAGTGAACTCTGGGAGTTGGTGATGGACAGGGAGGCCTGGCGTGCTGTGATTCATGGGGTCGCAAAGAGTCAGACAGGAGTGAGCAACTGAACTGAGCTGAACTAAAAGCTTATGACTCAGTGTATTTAAAAATATTTTACAGGGTTATGAAACCATTACCACAATTTAATTCTAGATTATTACTGTGTGCATGTTAAGTTGCTTCAGTCATGTCCATTACCATCCCCCAAAGAAACCCATACCTATTAGCAATTATCTCCTATTTCCCCCTTCATCTAGCAGTTCCTTTTGATTGCCTTATTTCACTTATAAATTTTTCAAAATTGATCTATGTTGCAATACCAATCAGTACCTCATGTTATTTTTATTGTAGAATTATATTACATTGTAGGGCTATACGGAGAAGGCAATGGCACCCCACTCCAGTACTTTGCCTGGAAAATCCCATGGATGGAGGAGCCTGGTAGGCTGCAGTCCATGGGGTCGCTAGGAGTCTGACACAACTGAGCGACTTCTCTTTCACTTTTCACTTTCATGCATTGGAGAAGGAAATGGCAACCCACTCCAGTGTTCTTGCCTGGAGAATCCCAGGGACGGGGGAGCCTTGTGGGCTGCTGTCTATGGGGTCGCACAGAGTCGGACACGACTGAAGTGACTTAGCAGCAGCAGTAGGGCTATATGACATTTTATTTGTCCATTCACCCACTGATGGACATTTGAGTTATTTCCACTTTGGGTTTATTATATATAATGCTTCTATGAGTATTTGTTACATTTCTGTGTGAATGTATGGTTTTAATTCTCTTGGGTATATACTTAGGAAGGGAATTGCTGAATCATACAGTAGATGTGTGTTTAATGAGTGTTAAGTCGCTTTAATCATGTCCAGCTCTTTGCGACTCTATGGACTGTAGCCTGCCAGGCTCCTCTGTTCATGGGATTCTCCAGGAAGAATACTGGAGTGGGTTGCCATGCCCTTCTCCAGGGGATCTTCCTGACCCAGGGATTGAACCCATGTCTCTTATGTCTCCTGCACTGGCAAGCAGGTCAGTTGAAGAAAATGACCAAGTATTTTTGGAGCCATGAATATTAGAGGCTAAATATTTTTGAAAAAATATCATGGATCTTTATAAATTAATATTTACTTGTAAAGTTGATACTGTATCTGGCAGGTCATTTTGTAGTGCTTGCTTTGTGTTTGCTTGCTCCTTTAGAATTGATAGTCTAGTCATTTGTAGATACTGTCTCCTGTATACTCCATATTTGGCTCAGTCTTTTTAGTAATGGTGGGAAGATACAAGTGTTATAAAATCCCTATGACTTTTTGTTAGTGTAATGTCCATGCTTTCTATTACTTACCTGTTGAAATAAGTTTTATTTTAATCTATAGCATTTCAAATTTTATATTACTCTCTAAAATTTCAGTCTATCCATATCTATATGGCACCATTGCATATCAATTCACTCAAATCTTTTAAATTTATTAGAAAACTAGAAACTGGATTTTATTTTTGGATGGCATCCTTATACATTAAACAAAAATTATTTGGCTAGATGCTTGTCTTTAACCTCTTGTACTGGTATGTTTAAGTATATTGACAGAGAATGTTAAGAATTAATTCTAGAGTAGATTTTAGATGTTTTTTTTGTTGTTGTTGTTCTGTACATAATTTTGTAAAGTGAGAACATAATGTATGTAAATTTATGGCATTTTGATCAACAATGAATAACAATGACATATAACAAGATATTCAGTATTCATAAACATGTTAGGTATTTAAATATAATATTTTTGGATAATTATTACTAGAAACATGCATTATTTATATATAATAACAAATAGAATGGGATATACTAATTAAACTTTGAAAAAGGAAAAAAAAATCTACTTGTTATCTCTTGATTAATTCAATTAAAGGCTTTTGTAAATTAATGTTTGTTGTTTCACACTTTGTTTCCTATTTGTCTGACCTCCTTCACTGAAAACAAATTTATATTACAGTTTCCTCTTATTAAAACTTTTCACCAAAGATAAAAGTAGGAATAGATTTATGGCAGCAGTAAGTGGGCCAATATTTGAGAAAATAGTAATGACACTGAATCACATGATTCATCTGATGTATACTGTAAGATATACTTTTTCTACATAGAGCTAAATATTTCTTTTAAAAAGCCCTCTCTAAGTAATATTACTTTTTCTCAGGATTTATTCACTTATATCATCTTTAATATATTCTGGAACCTCAGTGAAACATTATATCTCTCATGTCTTGTTTGGTTTCAATTTTACTTCTTAGCCATTTTTCAATGTGTTTTTCTATTATCAGTCTCAAATAAAATATGATAATTGCTCATTATGTCTTGGAGTACAAGCTCATCTACAAGCAAACCCTTTTTATTATCATTGCTTGAGAATGTATATGTGTATTGGTATATGTAAAAGGTAACACTGAATGAAAGAGTTGAGTGTCTAATTGTTGTTGCTCAGTGACTAATTGTGTCCAACTCTTTGCAACCCCATGGACTGCAGCACACCAGGCTCCTCTCTCCTTCATTATCTCCCAGAATTTGCTCAAATTCATATCCATTGAATTGGTGATGCTATCTATCTCATCCTCTGCTGGCCCCGTTGCCTTTTGCATTCAATCTTTCCCAGCATTAACTTGTTTCAAAAAAATAATCAAAGCTTTTGAAAATATTATTAATAACTTCAGAAACTATATAAAAGCTAATACAAATTATAACATTAGCTACTAGAAAATTTGATATATGAAATATTCTGAAATGTTATTTTAAATATTGATATGGTCCACAGATTTGCTATTTTGTGGGAACAATCTTACCCTAGACACAAATAAAAGAAACATTAAGTCTTATGAGTCTCCATGAGTCACATATCCCAGAAAAAAAAGTGTGGACTTTATATTAATATTGCATTTAGAATCATTGGGCCATTGCTTTTGATGAATTGCATTAAGTTCATTGTTACCAGGGCCCTCAATCTGCGTTATCTGAATTTCAGAACTAAATTAAATTAAATTTCAGAATTTCTCCCACGTATCTATGCATCCATTCATACAGTCTTCCAACAGGTATTTATTAAATTTTTGTAAGTTCCAGGCACTATTATAGATGCTGAGCATAAAATGAAGAGCAAGAAGATTGTGTACACTGTATATACAAGGAGATTGCATTCTTTTGAGAGAAGGGAACAGAAAATAGAGTAAACCCTAAGTAAATGCATTGAAAATTATTTTGGATGGTAGTGAATGGTAAGAAGAAAATAAATAAGATGTCACAAACACATTTACTCAAGTTCTTCTCAATACACATAGTAAAATAATGCCCAACAGCTGTTTTAAATTTAAACAGTTTTATGCTTTTCCAAAATTCAATAAAATTAACATTAGAGAAAATTTGTTTTCCTTTTATAAAGCTTATGCATCAACACTTATTGTACATAATCCTCATTAGAGTAGTAGAAATATGATTAGAACTCTCCAGTGAACGGAATGAATTGAGCAGAATAACTCCTATGTAATCCTTAAATTATGTAGTTTAATACTGTAAGAAATATTTTTAATTGTTCACAAAAGATAAATGTAAATATAGCCTCCATTAAAATTCTCACTAATTGTAAATTGTATAGATGAGATGTAGCATGGTTCTATTGTGTATCCATTTAAATTTTTCAAAAGGTCCTTATTGCAAAAGAAAACCATCCCTATACATAATCTATGTGTGGAAACTTTACTGGTATTTCATTGTTCTCCTCAAAATAATATCTAATAGGGATATAACAACTTCGATTTTCAGACACTCTTCTAACTACTTTACATATATAAAGTTCTATAATATTCAGAATGACATTACAAAGTAGGCCCTACTATTATCCATGTTTTAAAGGTGTAGAAACTGAAGCCTTGAGATATTAGGTAACTTGCTCCAAGTCATAATTAAGAAATGTTGGACCTGGGATGCTACATCCTGCTTGGGAGATTTCCTAATTCTGTCATTCAAAATTAATCTCTATTTTTTAAAAATTTTTATTGGAATAGAACTGCTTTACAATATTGCATTAGTTTGTGCTGTACAATGAAGTGAATCAGCTCAATGTATACATATATCCCCTCCCTCTTGAGCCTTCCATTTCCCCATCCAACCCTTTTAGGTCATCACAGAGCACCAAGCTGAGGTTCCTGTGCTATACAAGAGCTTCCCACTAGCTATCTATTTTACACATGGTAGTGTGTATGTCAAACCTCTTACAAGCCATTTGTGCTTGTATCACTGTTGGGCAAGGGAGAAGCATGGAGACTTTTTAAAAGAGGTTATTATAGCAATATAGGCTACAGAAGAAGTCCAGGCTAGAGATAATGGGGTATTGAACCAGGGTGATATGAGTGTGGGTAGTTATTAGAAATAATCAGATATAAACAAAAAAATAGAGCCAACAAGACCTCTGTCAACATGGGAGGCAGGGAATGAGAGAAAAAGAGGATGAAAGATTATGTCAAAATGTTTGTCCTTGAGCATCATATGCACAGAGTTGCCATTAATTAAGGTGAGAATGACTGTTGAAGGAGCAGGTTTGAGGGAGAAGAAAAGAAGGTCAGATTCGCATATTAGTAGACATCCAAGTGTGGAGAAGGCAATGGCACCCCACTCCAGTACTTTTGCCTGGAAAATCCCACGGACAGAGGAGCCTGGTAGGCTGCAGTCCATGGGGTTGCTGGGAGTCGGACACGACTGAGCAACTTCACTTTCACTTTTCACTTTCATGCATTGGAGAAGGAAATGGCAACCCACTCCAGTGTTCTTGCCTGGAGAATCCCAGGGATGTGGTAGTCTGGTGGGCTGCACTCTATGGGGTCGCACAGAGTCGGACATGACTGAAGTGACTTAGCAGCAGCAGCAGACATCCAAGTCGGAGAAGGCAATGGCACCCCACTCCAGTACTCTTGCCTGGAAAATCCCATGGGCGGAGGAGCCTGGTGGGCTGCAGTCCATGGGGTCGGGAAGAGTCGGACACGACACGACCGAGCGACTTGACTTTCACTTTTCACTTTCAGGCATTGGAGAAGGAAATGGCAACCCACTCCAGTGTTCTTGCCTGGAGAATCCCAGGGACGGAGGAGCCTGGTTGGCTGCCGTCTATGGAGTCACACAGAGTCGGACACGACTAAAGTGACTTAGCAGCAGCAGCAGCAGCAGCAGCAGCAGACATCCAAGTAGGGGTGTTGAGTAGGCCGTTAGATTTATGAGACGAGAGTTCAGTTGAGGGGTATATGCTCAGGATACATGGTGTTAAAAACTATAACACTTGCTGTGATTATTAATGGAATGAGTATAACTAGAAAAGAGAAAAGATCCAAGTTCTGAAGTTGAGAGATCAGGAAGATAAGGGAAAAGTAGTACAAATTAATGAGAAAGGTTTTACTGTAAACTAAAAGAGTTTTTTGGAAGCCTACTAGAGAAAGCATTTCAAGGATAAGATAATGATCAATTGTGTTAAATGCTAGTAATATGTAAAGTAAGATAGACATCACATTGGGCTTAGCAATTTGGGGGTCATTGCTTTATAAAAGCGGAGAAGGCAATGGCACCCAACTCCAGTACTCTTGCCTGGAAAATCCCATGGATGGAGGAGACTGGTAGGCTGCAGTCCATGGAGTTGCTAGGAGTTGGACACGACTGAGAGACTTCACTTTCATACATTGGAGAAGGAAATGGCAACCCACTCCAGTGTTCTTGCCTGGAGAATCCCAGGGACAGGGGAGCCTGGTGGGCTGCCATCTCTGGGGTTGCACAGAGTTGGAGACTGAAGTCGTGCTAAGTCTCACGACTGAAGCGACTTAGCAGCAGCAGCAACAGCTTTATAAAAGCAGTTTTGGTCAAGGGAATGGAGATGAGAGTGGATTCAAGGGGAATGAGAAGAGATGAAGACAATGACTATAGACCACATATTTGAGCTGTTTACTGTAAAAAGAGACACTGACTAACAGCTACATAGAGAACTGTGTGTCAAGAGCTTTTAAGTGAATTTGGGAAAGAGATAGATGAAAGAGGGGGACGAGGATAGAGAAGTGAGAATTGCTAAATATAATCAAGAAGTGATAATCCAGTGCCCAGTTGTAGTGACTGGCCTTAGCAAGGCACACCGTTATTTCAGGTACTACTGTAACAGGAGAGACAATATATACAGGTTCAGATGTGAGTAGCAAATTGTGATGGTGGGAACTTTTGGAATTTCTCTTCTGATTTCTTTACTTTCCTTAGCTAATAGGAAGTGAGGGAAGGAAATAAGCATTATAAGCAGATGATGAGGATGGGGAATGGTGTTGGGGATTTTAAGAGAAAAGAAGATAAAAATAATTTTCTGAACAGTGACTGTGAATATGTTAATATTACTGCTAAGTTTCATTATACGCCCACTTGAGATAGTGATTCTCACCTTAAAGTGAGACCACTCACCAAAATTCTGTGTCCACCAGAATAAGCTTCATGGGGAAAGGGGAGGGCAGACAGAGTTCAATTTAATCAGGATATGAGTTTTGCCCAACATGTAAGAAAAAGAAAGAAGATGAAACAGGTGAAGTCTAGGAGAGTTGAGAGCATAGGTACCCAAATGATTGTATTGATGGACCATGAATTTTAAATGGATTAAGGATTAAAATGAGGACATGATGATGAGGGACAGTGAAAACTCTAGTCATTTCAGTGAAGTGTATGTCCTCATGGGAGTAAAAAGATTATTGGACTTTGAGTATTAATTAGATTAAGCTGCAACTATGTAGATGGTGATTGGAAAATGCGATGCTCTAAAATGAGGTGATGGAGGGACTCCAGAAGTTGGGAATTCTAAGGCCTAGGGTATGCCTAGGCCAGGGAAATAGGTGGCCTCACCTATATATAGGTAGGCTTTTGTTGTTTAATTCCTTTATAGCTCAGTTGGTAAAGAATCTGCCTGCAACACAGGAGACCCTGGTTCAATTCCTGGGTCAGGAAGATCTGCTGAAGAAGGGATAGGCTGCCCACTTCAGTATTCTTGGGCTTCACTTGTGGCTCAGCTGGTAAAGAATTTTCCTGCAATGTGGGAGATCTGGGTTCAGTCCCTGGGTTGGGAAGATCCTCTGGAGAAGGGAAAAAAAAATACCCACTCCAGTATTCTGGCCTGGAGAATTCCATGGACTTTATAGTCCACGGGGTCACAAAGAGTCGGACATGACTGAGTGTTCATTTTCTCTCACTTTCTCTAAGTCATGTCTGATTCCTTTATGACCCCACAGACTATAGCCCACCAGGCTCCTCTATCTATATGATTTCTCAGTCAAGAATAGTGGAGTGGGTTACCATTCCCTTCTCCAGGGGGTTTTCCTGACCCAGGCATTGACCCCAGGTCTCCTGCATTGCAGGAGGATTCTTTACCACTGTGTCGCCTGGGAAGCCCTATATGGGTAGATAGGGAGGAATAAAGGGCATCCAGGAGAAGTTAAATGGTTTAAAAGTTTGAAGGATCATTTGGGTAGATGATGAAATAATCATTGTTCATTACAAGACTAGTGTTAGAGTATGTGTCAGTGAGACTGCAGTTAAAGCCTCAAGAGATGAAGAGGAGTGCCCAGGGATATGGAGACTGTTCCAACGAGGAGGAAGAGTAGGTGGCTTTGTCTAAAAATGTGTGATTCTAAACTGAGTATTTTAGGGAAGTGGGAGGAAGAATAATCTGGGAGCAGTAAAGATCAAGAAGGACCCCTAAAACATCTTCAGGCCTAATAGTAGTAGGGCTGTGGGAACAACATGCATAGGGTTAAGTGATGTCCTAGAGAGAAACCCAAGATTCCATAAAAGATTTAAAACCATTAAAGAAATTGAATCAGCAGTTAAAATTTGCTTTTAACTACCTTGCTATTCCCCTTTGCCATACAAATATATGGAAATAGACCGGTGGCTTTATAGCAGATTTCAATTAAATATTCAAGAAATAGTTCTGTCAGTTCAGTTCAGTTGCTCAGTCATGTCTGACTGTTTGTGACCCCATGGACTGCAGCACTCCAGGCTTCCCTGTTCATCACCATCTCCCAGAGCTTGCTCAAACTCATGTCCATAGAGTCAGTGATGCCATCCAACCATCTCATCCTCTGTCATCCCCTTCTCTTCCTGCTTTCAATCTTTCCCAGCATCAGGGTCTTTTCAAATGAGTCAGTTCTTTGCATCAGGTGGCCAAAGTATTGGGGTTTCAGCTTCAGCATCAGTTCTTCCAATGAATATTCAGGACTGATCTTCTTTAGGATGGACTGGTTGGATTTCCTTGCTCTCCGAGGGACTCTCAAGAGTCTTCTCCAACACCACAATTCAAAAGCATCAATTCTTCAGCCTTCAGCCTTCTTTATAATCCAACTCTCACATCCATATGTGACTACTAGAAAAATGATAGCTTTGATGAGATGGACCTTTATTGGCAAAGTAACATCTCTGCTTTTTAATATGCTGTCTAGGTTTGTCATAGCTTTTCTTTCAAGTAGCAAGCATCTTTTAATTTAATAGTTAATATCAGTCTTATATGAACTGTTATGGAATTTTTACTATTTTGCTTACTTTATACAAGGTGAAGATATTTCTTGGACAATAATAAACACATAAATTAGGATAGGGCTTCCCTCATGGCTCAAATGGTAAAGAATTCTCCTGCAATGCCAGAGACCTGGGTTTGATCCCTGGATTGGGAAGATCCCCTGGAGGAGGGCATGGCAACCCACTCCAGTATTCTTGCCTGGAGATTGCCCATGGACAGAGGAGCCTGGTGGGCCACAGTTCATGGGATCACAAAGAGTCGGACATGACTGAATGACTAAGCACAGCACAAGTTAGGATATACAGGATGGGAGGTGGAGGGACATGGGATCAGGTTGGTACACACAGCATACTTTAACCATTGTGATATTTTTATCTTAGTCTAGTTGGTGAGTATATGGGTATGTTTTACTATTTTTA
Organism: Bos taurus; assembly: GCF_002263795.3. Lineage (NCBI taxonomy): Eukaryota > Metazoa > Chordata > Mammalia > Artiodactyla > Bovidae > Bos > Bos taurus. Next base: position 28,296,922 of record NC_037357.1, read on the forward strand.
TTCACATAATATATTTAAAATATATATATTTCAATATATTTCATAAATTATATAAAAATACCTTGTTGCTGAGGAAACTGATATGTCATTTGCAGAATATTCTTTTGAAGACCTTAACTGTGAATCAAAGACAAGAGAGGAGAGCAGTAATTTAAAGGGCTATATAGTCCAAAAAGATGTACAATGTGTTATATTGTTTTACAGTAGGAGGTTCTTGAACACGACTAGTTTTTATAAGGAAAAGCTAAATAAAGGAAGAATTTGAAAATACATAGGGAAAGTCTTCCAACATGCTGGATGAGATGGAACAATACTGAACAACGAGGGATGTTTCTCAAAACAAGGGAATGGGAACCTCATACTCTGAAGTATGAGGTAATTAACAGGTGGTTGGATACGAAGTTAAAGAAATTTATGTCTAATATTTTCAGATTTCTCTATAAAGTGGAAGGCATCCACACTATAAGACAGTTCTTATGTGCATCCATGTGTGCATGTTCAGTCACTAAGTCGTATCTGACTCTTTGTGACCCTATGGGCTGTAGCACCCCAGGCTCCTTTGTCCCTGGAATTTCTCAGGCTAGAATACTGGAGTGGATCACCATTTCCTTCTCCAGGGGATCTTCCTGACCAGGTTTCAAACCTGTGTCTCTTGCTTGGCAGGTGGATTCGTTACCACTGAGCCACCTGGGAAGCCCCGTAAAAATTGTTAACCTTTGCTCAAATCACCTGCAGTCATTAAATGATACTACTTCCTGAGTGGCCTAATCAGTGTTTAGATACTTCTGGGTCCTGAACCTGTTTGTATTTTTGCTCTAAGCTGTAGCATCTGATAGCAGTTCTATATCTGTTCTTTGAAACATCACATAGGAACAGGCCATCACTTTCTGCAAACTAGTATCTTACTTGTCACATCTTAAAATATTCATATTTTCTTTCTCCAATAACTCTCTGTAGTGAACAAAGAAATGAATATTTCCTCTCATTAATTTTAATCACCTTAAACTTGAAAGAATCCTTAGCCTTTTTTACATCCCTGGAAGTTATGTTGAATTTTATAATTTGGTATGAATTGCATATTCTAAGTATTTTATTTCAGTTGCATCTATACTAAAATTATCAATTGGTTTTGAAATTCCTTGAGCTATAATGGTTAAGTTTGGAATGCTTTTATGGATTTCAGTTAACAGAACTAAAATTTTTGAATTTGTTGAAATAATTTTTAAGTGATTTCAAAGCTATTGCATTCAATAACAATGACTTCACATGAAAAATACATTTTTATTTTTATTTATTTTTATTTTTTTTAATTTAATTTTATTTTTAAACTTTACATAATTGTATTAGTTTTGCCAAATATCAAAATGAATCCGCCACAAGTATACATGTGTTCCCCATCCTGAACCCTCCTCCCTCCTCCCTCCCCATACCATCCCTCTGGGTCGTCCCAGTGCACTAGCCCCAAGCATCCAGTATTGTGCATCGAACCTGGACTGGCATCTCGTTTCTTACATGATATTTTACATGTTTCAATGTCATTCTCCCAAATCTTTCCACCCTCTCCCTCTCCCACAGAGTCCATAAGACTGTTCTATACATCAGTGTCTCTTTTGCTGTCTCGTACACCGGGTTATTGTTACCATCTTTCTAAATTCCATATATATGCATTAGTATACTGTATTTATGTTTTTCCTTCTGGCTTACTTCACTCTGTATAATAGGCTCCAGTTTCATCCACCTCATTAGAACTGATTCAAATGTATTCTTTTTAATGGCTGAGTAATACTCCATTGTGTATATGTACCACAGCTTTCTTATCCATGCATCTGCTGATGGACATCTAGGTTGCTTCCGTGTCCTGGCTATTATAAACAGTGCTGTGATGAACATTGGGGTACATGTGTCTCTTTCCCTTCTGGTTTCCTCAGTGTGTATGCCCAGCAGTGGGATTGCTGGATCATAAGGCAGTTCTATTTCCAGTTTTTTAAGGAATCTCTACACTGTTCTCCATAGTGGCTGTACTAGTTTGCATTCCCACCAACAGTGTAAGAGGGTTCCCTTTTCTCCACACCCTCTCCAGCATTTATTATTTGTAGACTTTTGGATTGCAGCCATTCTGACTGGTGTGAAGTACCAAGTGCGAGTACTGCATTATGTATATATATATCGATTGTCACCACATTTCTGTATAGTTTTGCTGTTACCTTAAAGATTTAGAAACAACTACATTTCCAGTCTGTAGTACCATCTGAACCACCAGGGAAGTCCATTTATTATTTTACTTTCTACTTTTTGTGGGGTTGATATTCTGAGATCTCTACCGTTATTCTCTTTCAATAGTGTTTTAATGTTTTGCTTAGAAAACTAATTTAGAGTCATGAAAAACCATTTGACTCCTATGGAATCTAAATAAAATTTATGGGAGGCAATAAAATAATAGATTAACAGAAGAAAAGTACAAGACCATTTTTGCTCAAATATCACTGTGTTTATTTGAATATACATTTATTTCCCTAAAATTAACCTTTAAATTCACTTCCTTCCACATCATTATCTCGCTCTGCCTTTTCTCCCTCCATATTTGTTCTTTTGCTGTACGGTTGCTTACATCTATTTCCTCATTGCCATCATCACTGTCACTGCTCTATTTCAGAATAATAGTACTTGATATCCTACAACATCTATTTCCTCATTGCCATCATCACTGTCACTGCTCTATTTCAGAATAATAGTACTTGATATCCTACAGGATCTCTGTCTTTAATCACTTCCTCCCTCCTCAATATATTTATTTTTTTACAATACCATGGATGCTTTCTTTAAAAACAGGTAGATTGATAACATTCCACTGCTCTAAAACCTTTAAGAAAATGTCCTCAATCTTTCAATCAAGGTTCTTTACTATTTTGCACAAGCTTGCCTTGCCAGCTTTACCACCTGTTACATCGTCCAATGCAGTATACTTTCTCTGTAACCCAGTATATTAGTTTTTCTCCCAAATCAACTGTAACACTCTGGCTTCTGTGACTTTTCTCAAGCTTTATTCCTCTTGTTTCTCACAGATTCCTGTTAAGTCAAAGATATTTTTTAAGGCATGGCTTTGATTCTGTTTCTCCTAGAAAGAACATAAAGTATAAATATTAGTGTAGCTACTAGTGTCACACTGGGAGAAGGTGATGGCACCCCACTCCAGTACTGTTGCCTGGAAAATCCCATGGATGGAGGAGCCTGGTAGGCTGCAGTCCATGGGGTCGCTAGGAGTCAGACAGGACTGAGCGACTTCACTTTCACTTTTCGCTTTCATGCACTGGAGAAGGAAATGGCAACCCACTCCAGTGTTCTTGCCTGGAGAATCCCAGGGATGGCGGAGCCTGGTGGGCTGCCATCTATGGGGTTGCACAGAGTCGGACACGACTGAAGCGACTTAGCAGCAGCAGCAGCAGCAGCTACATTTTCTACTTGTATACTTTTAAATAAACCACTTACTTATTGCCTATGATGGTTAGTGAGACTCATTTAAATTGCTCTTGCTCAAAGACAACTTGGGAAAAGGCAAAACAAAATTTTTTTCTCTCTTTTTTTTTAATTGGAGGAAAATTTCTTTACAATATCATGTTAGTTTCTGCTGTACAGCAACACGAATCAGTCCTAATTATATTTATATATCCCCATCTGGCTTTGAGCTTCCCTGGTAGCTCAGCTGGTAAAGAATCCACCTGAAATGCAGGGGACCCTGGTTCAATTCCTGGGTCAGGAAGATCTGCTGGAGAAGGGATAGGCTACCCACTCCAGTATTCTTAGGCTTCCCTGGTGTCTCAGCTAGTAAAGAATCTGCCTGCAATGTGGGAGATCTGGGTTTGATCCCTGGGTTGGGAAGATCCCCTGGAGAAGGGAATGGCTACCCACTCCATGGGGTCACAGTCAGACAGGACTGAACAACTTTCACTTCACTTCACAGTAAAATTCATGGTAAAAACCATATCTAGTCAAAAATTACAAGTCATAACAACAACAACAACAACAAAACAATTAAAACAAACTCAGAAATGACAGTTTTGTTTGGGGAGGTCTGTCATGTGTTTTTGTGGGGTCACAAATTGACACCCTTGTTTTAAAGTTCATATGGAAATCTAAAGGGCCTAGAATAACCAAAACAAGTTTGCTAAAGTAGAACAAAGTTGGAATACATACACCACTTGATTTCAAGATTCAGAAAAATACAGTGTGATAGTGGTATAAATGTGTAGACTGGTGGAACATAATAGAAAACCCAGGAAAAAACCCTACACATATGGTTAACTGATTTTCTACAAATGTTCCAAGGCAATAGAAGGAATAAAATTATTTTCAGGAAGTCATGTCATAATGAGTGTCTTCAGTTCAGTTCAGTCCAACTCTTTGCAACCCCATGGACTGCAGCACAACAGGACTCCCTGTCCATGAGTGTCTATCCCCATGCAAAAAATGAACCACAGCCCCATATAAAAATTGAGTCAAAATGAGTCAAGACATAAACATATAACCTATAATTGTAAAACTTTTAGGAGAAATTTTGTGTGACTTTCATTAAGGGAAAGATTATTTATACACCAAAAGCATACCATAAAAGCTCAACTCACATGAGCTATTGGGAACACACCACAAAAAGTTAACACACCTATTAACAATTGATCTGTGGCCTTATTTTAAATGGATGGTAAAGAGCATGTCTTTGTTTGGTTTTATTTGTTTTGCTTTAACTCTGGGAGCAACTGGCAGGTAGTCATTTACCATTTTAACTAAACAATATGATAGATGAAAATGCTACCCTGAGATCAGAATGTAGAGATTTTTATGATTGGCTAATAAATGTGAACATTATAAGTACCTTGAGTTATTTTGGGAAAAAATACAACTTTATTGTATCAACGGGCCCTAAGTCTAAAATAACTGATTCCCTAAGACTCCAATAGATCTCTGAGCTTTACACTAAGTAGACTTTACACACCTTAAGTCTACTTGGGAAGAAAATGTGGCCTATTTAATATTAGCTCATACCTATTGGTTGTTTGCAAACCAGAAGCTGTAGATGGGTGATGAACACAGGCACTGAGCTAATAACATGGCCCTAGTTCACTGGTGGGCTTCCCAGGTGATGCTACTGGTAAAGAAACTGCCTGCCAATGCAAGAGACACAGATTTGATCCCTGGGTCAGGATCAATTGGTTCAACCATCTTTTTGAGTATAATATGCCAGCCACTGAGTTGAGGGTTCTTGGTGTGCATCAAGGGTGAATTAAAAAGTTTCTTTCTTTTCTTTGAGTTTGCAATAAAGCAGATGATACAAGTATGTAAACAACTAGGAAAAATAGAGCAGAATCAAAGAACACACTAAGCAATACAAGCAATTTTCTGTGGGAATATAGAAGTAATAATTCTCATAAGATCATAGTATTTCATGAAGCCCAAGAAAATATATGTCTCATTAAATGTGGCTATTATTTTATTTCACTAGTCATGAAACAAAGACAGCTGTCAGGTGAATGAAATGGCATTTTTTTTTTTTTTTTTTTACTTTCTGTATTATTGCCACTGGAATAATATTCATGAACTCTGTCTCTGTCTAGGTTCTTTATTTTTAGTAGGGAAAATAATATCAGTGCTTTTCAAAGAGCTTTTTGATATGACTTTTTATCACACAAATGACCACTGAATGCCAGAGCACAAAGGACAGTAGCTAGGGAGAGTTAAACATCTATAACCATGGGAAAATGACTTTCAAATGTCTTCTGTCCTCATACCTGAAATTAGTCCTAAATCACATAAGAAGCAAAGAATAGAATGATTGTTGCCAGGTATTAGAAGAGAGGGTGAAATAGGGAGTTTCCAGTCAATATGTATATAATTTTATATATGCAAGAAAAATGAATTCTAGAGATCTGATGTATAACCCCATGCCTCTAGATAACAATACTGTATTTTATCCTTAAAAATCCATTAAGAGGGTAGATTTCACATTAAATGTTTTTACCATAGTAAAAATTTAAGAAAATTCTGTAATTAGATGCATAGAAGTTAATGTCTGTGATTGCATCCTGATGTGTTATACCATTTATTTTGAAAGATATAATTGCTTATCCTTTCTGTGTTTTTTAACCTTGAATCCTATTTTGTTGAGGATGTATAATAGCCCTTTGCTTTGATTCTTTTAGCATTTCATTGATAAATCTTTTTCCATTCTTTATTATTAAACTATCATTAAGCTTTAAGAGTGTTCTTTGTAAACAGCTTACGGATGTTTTATTTTCATATGTTTTGCTTTTTCTTCTATTTTGAAATCTCTGAATTTAATAGGGGAATTTAATGCATTCACATTCATTATAACTTCTGGAATCTTTGGTTTTAATGCTTATTTAAACAATTTATTTATTTTTAATTAAAGCATAATTGCTTTACAATATTGTGTTGTGTTCTGCCATATATCAACATGAATCTGCCATAGGTGTACATATGTCTCCTCCATCTTGAACCTCGCTTTCACCTCCCACCCCTTCTCATTCCTTTAGGTTGTCACAGAGCCCCGGAATGAGGTCCCTGAGTCATACATTAACGCTGCTATCTTATGTTACGTACTTATAATGTTCATGTTTTTGTGTCTTAACAAATTCTTGCTGAATTAATGGACTTTGTTTTGTTTTTCTTCTAATGGTTTAGAATTTATGCATCTTACATTGTTTGATAAAGTACCACTTAAAAATGACATACATATTTAACTCATACTTTTTGTCAGCATCTAGAATTAATTCTTGTATCTTATTCCCAAAGACAAGACATCACGAGATCATTTTCCTCTGCTATATTTCCTTGGTGATAAATCCATGTATATGGATAGGTTAATATAAAAGTGATTGTATATAAAATGCTTATATCTTTAAATATCAGTGAAGGCCAAATTAAACTTTTGCATCTGTAAGTATTAACAAAGATCTGATTAAAACACAAGTAGCCATGTAAGGAGCAAGTTGAAAACTACTCTGAATTCACTATTGTTAATAACATTATTTTGGAATTTATTTTCTCAGCAATTGTATGACTATACTATTAATTATTAATTTATATAGAAATATAATTTTATTACTGGCTTTGGAATACTATTCTCAATGGTAAGACTGACATACTCAGAGTTATGGAATAGCTTCTTTATCCTCAGTGAGCTTCTATAAGACTATTTAATATTCATGTATGTTCCAAAGACAATGTCCAATGATTTCTGCTACCTTACAAATGGCTGAATTCATGCATATGTTGAATATAAATATGAGATTTGTCACATCTCTAATCAAGAGGAGCAAATGTTCACTTTAAGACATAAATCTGATGTACCAAAATATGCTAAAAATATGTATAGCATGAAGGCTATAAATATGCATTTTCATTTTCTCACTTGTAACAATGATTTGTGCTAAAGGACCAGTAAGAAATTTTAAATAGATCTAAAATAAAGTGAATGAATGGCCATATGTATAATTTGATGGACTAATTGAAATTTATCTAAATCTGCTATTTGTAGAATGTTATAAATGGGATCAAAGCTTTTCCTATATTTTAAAGCATGCTTGCTTATAGTTTCCTTTGTTGTGCAGAAGATTTTAATTTTAATTAGGTCCCATTTGTTTATTTTTGATTTTATTTCTAATATTCTGGGAGGTGGGCCATAGAGGATCCTGCTGTGATTTATGTCAGAGAGTGTTTTGCCTATGTTCTCCTCTAGGAGTTTTATAGTTTCTGGTCTTATGTTTAGGTCTTTAATCCATTTTGAGTTTATTTTTGTGTATGGTGTTAGAAAGTGTTCTAGTTTTATTCTTTTACAAGTGGTTGACCAGTTTTCCCAGCACCACTTGTTAAAGAGATTGTCTTTTCTCCATTGTATATTCTTGCCTCCTTTGTCAAAGATAAGGTGTCCATAGGTGTGTGGATTTATCTCTGGGCTTTTATTTTGTTCCATTGATCTACATTTCTGTCTTTGTGCCAGTACTATACTGTCTTGATGACTGTGGCTTTGTAGTAGAGCCTGAAGTCAGGCAGGTTGATTCCTCTAGTTCCATTCTTCTTTCTCAAGATTGCTTTGGCTATTCAAGGTTTTTTGTATTTCCATACAAATTGTGAAATTATTTGTTCTAGCTCGAGATTTCTTTGGGTAGTATACTCATTTTCACTATATTGATTCTTCCAATCCATGAACAGGGTATATTTCTCCATCTATTAGTGTCCTCTTTGATTCCTTTCACCAGTGTTGTATAGTTTTCTATATATAGATCTTTTGTTTCTTTAGGTAGATATATTCCTAAGTATTTTATTTTATTTTTTTGTTGCAATGGTGAATGGAATTGTTTCTGTACAGCCTTCAGAATGGGAGAAAATAATAGCAAATGAAGCAACTGACAAAGAATTAATCTCAAAAATATACAAGCAACTCCTGCAGCTCAATTCCAGAAAAGTAAAAGACCCAATCAAAAAATGGGCCAAAGACCTAAACAGACATTTCTCCAAAGAATACATACAGATGGCTAACAAACAGAAGAAAAGATGCTAAACATCACTCATTATCAGAGAAATGCAAATAAAACCAAAATGACGTACCATTTCATGCCAGTCAGAATGGCTTCTATCCAAAAGTCTACAAGCAATAAATGCTAGAGAGGGTGTGGAGAAAATGGAATTCTCTTACACTGTTGGTGGGAATGCAAACTAGTACAGCCACAATGGAGAACAGTGTGGAGATTCCTTAAAAAAACTGGAAATAGAACTGCCATACGACCCAGCAGTCTCACTGCTGGGCATACACACCGAGGAAACCAGAATTGAAAGAAACAAGTGTACTCCAATGTTCATCACAGCACTGTTTATAATAGCCAGGACATGGAAGCAACCTAGATGTCCATCAGCAGACGAATGGATAAGAAAGCTGTGGTACATATACACAATGGAGTATTACTCAGCCATTAAAAAAATACATTTGAATCAGTTCTAATGAGGTGGATGAAACTGGAGCCTATTATATAGAGTAAAGTAAGCCAGAAAGAAAAACACCAATACAGTATACTAACTCATATATACGGAATTTAGAAAGATGATAACGATAATCCTATATGCGAGACAGCAAAAGATACTCAGATATCTAGAACAGTCTTTTGGGCTCTGTGGGAGAGGGCAAGGGTGGGATGGTTTGGGAGAATGGCATTGAAACATGTATATTATCATATGTGAAACGAATCACCAGTGCAGGTTCGATACATGATACAGGATGCTCGGGGCTGGTGCACTGGGATGACCAGAGGGATGGTATGGGGAGGGAGGTGGGAGGGGGTTTCAGGATGGGGAACACGTGTGCGCCTGTAATGGATTCATGTCGATGTATGGCAAAACCAATGCAATATTGTAAAGTAATTAGACTCCAATTAAAATAAATAAATTTATATTTTAAAAAATCTGTAAATAAAAATTTAAAAAATAAAGCATGTTTGTGGTACTATTACTTACATGGCTAAGAAGTATCTGTTTATAAATTTATAAATTTTTTCTTAAATCATAAGGAGATCCAACCAGTCCATTCTGAAGGAGATCAGCCCTGGAATTTCTTCGGAAGCAATGATGCTAAAGCTGAAACTCCAGTACTTTGGCCACCTCATGTGAAGAGTTGACTCACTGGAAAGACTCTGATGCTGGGAGGGATTGGGGGCAGGAGGAGAAGGGGATGACAAAGGATGAGATGGCTGTATGGTATCACTGACTCGATGGACGTGAGTCTGAGTGAACTCTGGGAGTTGGTGATGGACAGGGAGGCCTGGCGTGCTGCGATTCATGGGGTCACAAAGAGTCAGATATACCGAGCGACTGATCTGATCTGATCTGATACTTTATTTTTGTGATATGCTTCATTTCCTCTTTTTCTCACTCCCATCGTTAGTATATTTAAAAATTTACTGAGAACTTACATATGTGTTTGGCCTGAAAGTAACAGTGAAAATGAGTTACTGCTTTTGAAGAAGCCATTCTAACAAGTTCTTCCCTAGGATATTCTCTTCTTCCTCTCAAATTTAATTCATTCCTACTCTTCAACAGAATTAAAACTACCAAAGTAGTTTCATTACCAAAGTAATGAATTTGGAAGAGGGAATACTTTGAGTCTATGCAGATATCTTGTTTCTCTTAAAACTTTTGCCAACTAATGTTACTTTTCATACTGGATTACACCTAACACAATTATCACTGTTGTTCTAATGGTGAGTATCTATACCTTGCATTCCTTCTACATTTATTAATTGGAATTGCTTTGCAAGCAAGAGTTGTCTTTTCACCACCATTCGTTTGTGATTCAGTCATTTATATCAGCATACCTCATGAATATTAACTTTATTCTTTGGTTTTAATCCAAAACTACCATTATTTTATTTTTCACACTGTTCCACCTTTGGTCATTTGGATCTCTTCTGAATTGGCACCTTTGTCCTTTTGACGTTACCCCTCATCCACTCCCTCTCTTTTTTGTTTATCTGTGCTTTCTGGCATCACAAGACGTTGTCTAGGTGTACCACCAAAGCCCTGGAATTAACCATCACTCAAGAAACCCTGGCTTTTTTAAATTAGGGAATGGCGTTTAAAGACCAAAACCTGGGAACTAGGTACATGTATTGCTGCTGGTGTGTCATTGTTTCTGGGTCCCATAGGCAGACAGAGCTGTGAATTAAATGTATGTAAACTGATTCAAGTGTACAAAATATATATTTATCTATGTATTTATGTAGCTGTATACATACTGAAATAAACATGAGTTTCTTAATAATATTTCCAACTCTAATCCACCACCACACAAATCATTATAGCCAATTCCTTCTTTGACAATGAGAAACTTGGCTCTCATTACTTATTTTTATGTATTTATTTTTGGCTGTGCTGGGTCTTTGCTGCTTCCTGGGTTTTTCTCTTAGTTGAGGTGAGCAGAGGCTACTCTCTGGTTGTGGTGCTTGGATTTCTCATTGCAGTGGCTTCTCTTGTTGCTGAGCATGGGCTCTAGGGTGCATGGACTCAGTAGTTGTGGCACACAGGCTTAGTTGCTCTGCGGCATGTGGGATCCTCCTGGATCAGGGATCAAACCTGTGTCTCCTGCATTGGCAGGCAGATTCTTTACCACTGAGCCACCAGGGAAGCCCCACTTATTTTTAAAATATAGTATAATGTACAGCAATTTCAGATGTGAGAGTACAAGGTTTGAGTGCAAATGTTTTTCTCTTTAACTTTATGATATCTAGCCAAAGTATTGTTTTCCAAGGCTCTTAAGTCAACTCCTTTCTTCCCTGCCTCCTTCAGTATGGTTAATACAGTTAGATTTGTTTATTACAGTTTTCATTCCATCTTTTTAAAAATATTTATGTATTATTTATTTATATTGTTGCACTGGGTCTCAGTTGTGTCACATGGGATCTTCAATCTTCACTGTGTCATGCAAACTGTTAGTTGTGGCATGTGGGAGCTAGTTCCCCAACCAGGGATTTAACCCAAGTCCCCTGCATTGGGAGCTCAGAGTCTTACCCACTGGACCACCAGAGAAGCCCTGCATTCCATCTTGAGTTCCTATGACATCTTGGCTTTGATTTTTAAAATTTTTTCACTAAAGTTCAATTTTGTAGTGTATGGTTCTAAGTGTTTTGACAAATGCACAGATTTGTGTATCCACTCTGATAGTATTATAAAGAACAGGTCCCATGCCACAAAAAAAAATTAGCCTGTGCTAACCCATTGTAGCCTACCTCCTTTACCCAGTCCCTGAAAGTCCTTGGTGCTGTTTTGCATCCCTACACATTTGCCTTTTCAGAATGCCATCTAAATGGAAAAATACCCTATGCAGCTGTTTTGTATGGCTTATTTCAATTAGAAAAATACATTTGAAAACCATCCATGTTGTTGCATAGATCAATGGTTCCTTCCCTTTTATCTCGGAATAGTTTTGTATGTTATGAATATAATATAGTTTAGTCATACATTAACTTGTTGAGAGACATTTGGTTTGTTTTCAGATTGTGGCAATTTATGAATGAAGCTGCTATAAACATTCATGTACAGGTTTTGTGTGAACATAAGTTGTCAATTCTTTGGGTAAATGCCTAGGAGTGGGGTGCTGGCTCGTATGGTAAGTTGTTTGTTTTACTTTGTAAGAAAAAGCTAAATTTTACATTACCCACCAACTGTGTGTTAAGAATTACAGATACTCCACATCCTTAAAAAGTATTTCTTTTTTTTTTTTTTTGTATTTTAATCAACGTGTGTGTGTATGTGTGTGTGTGCACACTCAGTTACTAAGCAGTGTCTGACTCTTTACAACCCCATGGACTGTAGGCCACCAGGCTCAGACTCTGTCCATGGGATTTTCTAGGCAAGAATATTGGAGTGGGTTCCCACTTCCTTCTCCAGTAAACATATAGTGATACCTTTATATGGTTTTAACTTTCATTTCCATAATGAATAACAATTGCTGAATAACTTTTCCAATGCTCATTTTCAATACATATATCTCTTTGGTAAAATGCCTTTCAGATTTTTGACCCATTTATGGGTTTTGTTGTTATTTTGTTTTCTTAAGATTACTCCACCATCCAAAATTTTAAATTGAAGTGTTGATGTACACTATTATGCTAGTTTCCAGTGTACAATATAGTGATTTTGCATTTAAATACATTATGAAATGATCATCACATGTCGTTGTCGTATTTTAACTGAACTCTCTATTTACGTAGGTAATATATAATCACATGCTGCTGCTGCTAAGTCACTTTAGTCGTGTCCGACTCTGTGTGACCCCACAGATGGCAGACCAACAGGCTCTGCCATCCTTGGGATTCTCCAAGCAAGAATAATGGAGTGGGTTGCCATTTCCTTCTCCAATGCATGAAAGTGAAAAGTGAAAGTGAAGTCACTCAGTCATGTCCAACTCTCAGCGACCCCATGGACTGCAGCCCACCAGGCTCTTCTATCCATGGGATTTTCCAGGCAAGAGTACTGGAGTGGGGTGCCATTGCCTTCTCCGATGTAATCACATAATTAAATGCCATTTGCAAATTTTCTTCTCAATCTGCAGCTTGTCTTTTTATCCCATTATCAGTATTTTTTGCAGAGCAAAATTTTTAATTTTCATAAAGTCCAATTTATCAATGTATTATTTGATGATTTTGCTTTTGGTATTTTATCTAAAGGCTCTTTGGCTAACCTGAGGTCCCACCAAATTCTAGTTGCTTTTCGTGTATTTTGCACAGCATGTGGTAATGTTCATTTTTATACTTATAAATGTTCTATTGTTCCACCAACTTTGTTGAAAAGATTATCTATTAAGTTGCCTTTGCACTTTTGTTAAACATCAATTGAATGTGTGTGTCCCTTGACACTGGGATTGTCATTTGTTACTTTGATAAAGTGTGAATCCTAGTGCCAACACTATAATGTACACTGTAGCTTTATTGTAAGTCTTGAGATTGAATAGCTTGAATCTTCAAACATTGTTCTTTTCTAAAAGTGTTTTGGATATTCTAGTTCCTGTGCCATTAAACATACATTTTAGAATCAAGTTGTCAATATCTGCTGAAAGTTTGCTACAGTTTTGATGGTTTAAGTTGTACCTATTTAGATCAAATCAGACAGAGCTAGCATTTTAACAATATCATCTTCCAATGTATGACAATTGTATATCTCTCCATTTACTTACACTTTCTCTAATTACATCATTCTGTGTTTTGTAGAATTCAGCAAAATTATCTGGTGTCTATTTTGTTAAATTCATACCTAATTACTTATTTTTATCTTTGTGTTAGTGTCAGTTATATTGTATTATTCATTTCAAACTCCATTTTTTCATTCCTATTATAAAAACATGCTTTACTTTGTATTTGACCATGTATCTTACATAGGCAATAATGTTATCAGCTACTAGACACAATTTGCATTCATTATTTGAAATTATTTTTTCTCAACATGAAACAGTTTAGAATTTAAATCAGTAATGAAAGAAGACAACTTTGCTTTGTTCCCTTGAAGCTGAAGATAGCCATATGCATCAATCCAAAGAAAATTCAGATGTAAAATGAGGATGTGGGAGGAAATTTGTTTCTCTAATGCAGGCACAACTTCTTTTGATCTTTATTCTTCACCCTAGAAGAAGATATAATGCCTTGAAATACAATGGTATTCTTAAGACCACTAGTAACTAAACTACTAACTAAAGTAGTTATGAACAGGAAGGTGTAAGAATGATTTTTGATTTGACCTCTTTGAGCATTTATGCCAACTCTTGTTTGCCTACCTCCATACTTTTGGTTGTCTGAGGGAAGCAAAATGAAATGAAACTTTAGATTTTCTTTTATTTTTTATAGAAGAGTCCAAACAAACCTCACACACAGGTGCTGTTTTCAATTTCCTTTTACAAATGAGGACCTGATCACAAAATCTTTGTTCATGGTTACACCTTTAAAAAAATAGAACAGCTGAGGTTAAAACCAAAGCACTTTTCTTATATGTTGCCCATGCATATTCAGGACTCTTCCTGAGCTTGAAACTCATTTTCACTAAGGTCTCTGTTAATTCCTGTTAATTCCAAGAATGTGCCAATGCCACACTCTTGATTTAAAGTGCTTTATATTGTATATTTTAATTCCCTTGCTATTTTTTTTAAATTCTTCATGTTTCTCATGAATATCCTTTCATATTAGCTCTAAATTATGACAATGAATGAGTCTACATATAAATTTCAACATTTAGGTGAAATAAACCAATTTTTAAGAAAACATCCACTTCCAGAACTCATTCAGTATGAAACAGATAATCTGAAGAGTCCTATAACTATTAAGGAAATTTAATTCATAATTTTATGGCTACTTTTCTTTCAAGGGCCTAGAATGAACAAGCATAAGAAATAAAACGGCCAGCTTAAAAGGGATGTACATTAATGAGGTCACAGTCTGTTGGAAAGTCGTAGATTATCTGGAAATAATCAGCATTGTTTGTTGATAGACTCGTTATTTGTGTTTTTGAGAGAGTGTGTTGGGGCATCACGCAAGCTAAGGAAAGTTAGAAAATCCAAACATCTATTATACAAGGTTTTCCTTGATTACTGATACATTTTATATACATCATTTGATAGCTTTATATTTATCATTTTATTTGTCTCCCACAATCCAACAGTGTAATCACTGTTTTTATTGTCTCTGTTTTATGCTGTTGCTGCTGCTGTTGCTAAGTTGCTTCAGTTGTGTCCAACTCTGTGCGACCCCATAAATGGCAGCCCACCAGGCTCCCCTGTCCCTGGGATTCTCCAGGAAAGAACACTGGAGTGGGTTGCCATTTCCTTCTCCAATGCATAAAAGTGAAAAGTGAAAATGAAGTTGCTCAGTCGTGTCCGACTCTTAGCGACCCCATGGACTGCAGCCCACCAGGCTCCTCCGTCCATGGGATTTTCCAGGCAAGAGTACCGGAGTAGGGTGCCATTGCCTTCTCTGGTTTTTTATGCTAATGATAACACATTCTTATATAGTGCTTATCATTTCTCAGGTACTATTCTAAGCCTTTACATGTATGTTAATTTAATCCTGAGAGCAAGTATTCCATTCCGTTCAGTTCAGTTCAGTTGCTAAGTTGTGTCCGACTCTTTGTGACCCCATGAATTGCACCACGCCAGGCCTCCCTGTCCATCACCAACTCCCGGAGTTCACACAAACTCATATCCATCGAGTCGGTGATGCCATCCAGCCATCTCATCCTCTGTTGTCCACTTCTCCTCCTGCCCCCAATCCCTCCCAGCATCAGGGTCTTTTCCAGTGAGTCAACTCTTCGCATGAGGTGGCCAAAGTACTGGAGTTTCAGCTTCAGCATCAGTCCTTCCAAAGAACACCCAGGACTGATCTCCTTTAGAATGGACTGGTTGGATCTCCTTGCAGTCCAAGGGACTCTCAAGAGTCTTCTCCAACAACACAGTTCAAAAGCAGCAATTCTTCAGTGCTCAGCTTTCTTCACAGTCCAACTTTCACATCCATACATGACCACTGGAAAAACCATAGCCTTGACTATATGTACCTTTGTTGGCAAAGTAATGTCTCTGCTTTTGAATATGCTATCTAGGTTGGTCATAACTTTCCTTCCAAGGAGTAAGTGTATTTTAATTTCATGATTGCAATCACCATCTGCAGTGCATTACATTAGGTACACCAAAAAATTCTCCTGTGTGGAAAGATAGACAGAAGAGAGGCAGTGGAAGGATATGTTTTGCTGTTTTATAATCAGCATGAGCACGTCCACCAGGGAACCAATTTTTACCTCCCAGGAGGATTCCAGGGTTTAGGAATTCAGCCTAAGCAGATATTTATTCCACAGTCATTTCCATGGCCTTCCCTCATATACCATTTATGAGATGCTTTCATTTTGAAATGCCTAGGTAAGCTCATTCATCTGTGGATATGTTCACTGGCCAATTTAAAAAAGATATCCCTTTAGAATCTTACTGCAAATATCTGAGTAGTTTAAAAAAAAAAAAAAAACTCTCTAATGTATAGCCCGAAACCAGTAGATGGTGTGCCAAGACTCTACTCACCAGCACTTTTCAAAAACACTTTGTGTGTGTGTTCAAGAGGCTAACAGGGAACTGCTAGGCATCTAAACATCAGAGTCCAAAGTGGACTTTGAAGGACTTCCCTGGTGGTCCAATGATTAAGACTCTGTTCTTCCAAGGCAGGGGGTGTGCGTTCGATCCCTGGTTGGGAAACTAAGATCTCCTACGCTGTGTGGCCAAATAAATAAATAAAATATAATTTAATAACATAAAAAAATTAAAAAAACAGATTTAAAAATAATAATTGTTAAAAACAGAAAAATGAACTTTGAAATTGAAGGAACTATTGCTATCAGAGAGGTTCCAGGGTAAAGGATAGGACAGCAAGGGAACTTGTACAAGGAGGAAGAGTGCTTTTTATCTTTATGTCATAGGAAGGGCAGGTGAATCTAGGCTTTTCCTTTAGAGGAAGAGAGAATAAAGAGCTGATAAAGTCGACCAGGTGGCAGTCTGACAGGAGGGCACGCTGAGTAAGAATGGGGGAAGGGTGCTGCAGATCAGAAAAGTGCTGAGGGTGGACAGAAATCCAGTCTGCTCTCAAGGAAGCCTGGGGGTTGGAGAGGAAAACACTAGGTTCATGAAGCCCAAAGACAGCACCCAAATCGTGTTTGATGTGTGTTGTCATTTTTTCTTCTTTAGGACTCTTTTTGATATCTTGGTGGAGAGACTGTCTTTTCAAGGCCTGAGAGACATGGTGGAGAACCAAGATGAGAAAGGAATTAAGAGATGGAAGGTCGACTTCAGGCTGGGAGGCGTGGGAACAACATGGGCTCAAGGTGAATTTAGACTAGAAGTCTGGTCCCAGCCCTGTCATTTACTAGCCATGTGAGCCTGGAGACATTGTCCAGTGCTGTGAGTCTTAGGTTCTTGAGCTTGCTGAGCCCTGTCTTGTAGGACTGTCAGAATGGAAAGTGTGTCAGGCTCCTGGGGTAGTCCCTGGTATATCAGGTCTCTAATGGTGAGGAGTCAGGCTTCTGGTTAAAAATCCTAATGTGTAATTTCCTAGGCCTGACCATGGGCCACTGTAAAGACTTTGTTTATCTGGCAGGCCTCAAGGAGAAAAGCTGTCCTCCCCACACCAGACCTGGTACACAACCCGTTGAACTGAACTCTCTAAAGAGGGTTGCAGTCAAGGCCGCAGGCCCCACTGGCAGGCCATTCTAGTCTCCTTTTTGCATTCTTAACTCTATGCTTTCACTCTCATGTCTTTATCTGAGGCCTTGGGGAGAGGTCTACTTTGGGACCTCTGCTGAGGCCTTCCAATGAGGGCAGAAGGGAAGAGGTTTGAAGACACTTTTCTCACCTATTTTCCCCACTCCTCGCCTTTCCTCCTTGCCTTCCTCTCATTCTAGGATCCATAAAACTGCCACAGTCATTTGTTCTAGCTCCCTCAAGAGGGAGTTGACCCCCACCCACATCTGTGCTGATCTATCTGACCCTTAACTGGTGTTCCGTTCACTAGAGGACAATGAAACAGGAGGGTTTGGGACTTTTTCTTGTTTTACAAACTTGCTTATATTAATTATCACAGAAAGTGATCAAAGGCTTAACTCTACTGTGTTTGGCTTGTTGCTTTAAGTCAGTTACTCTAACACCTTAGCTCTCACTCCAGCTCAGCCAAGCTCCTGACAAATAGCAGTTGTTTCTAATTTATTATTTTGACCCTAGAACCTTCCATCCTCTCCTGTGGAAATTTGCTTTTATCCAGGACCTCTCAGTGCATACCAGCACCCAGGAGAAAGGAGCAGGGTCTGTTCTCCCCACACCAGACCTGGTACACAACCCATTGAACTGAACTCTCTAAAGAGGGTTGCAGTCAAGCAGCAGTCAGAGACTGACCCTGACTTGCCTAAGAGTGTCCAGGAGTCTCTGGCAGAGGTGTGGGTTGGTGGTGGCCTGCTGCAGGGTCAGGTGCACTGAGTGCAGCAGTGCATGCAGGGGACCTTTGGAAGGAGGTCGCTATTATCTTCATTACCTCCACCATAGTTTGTCCTCAGGTAAATAACAGGGAGGGAACACAACCCCACCCATCAACAAAAAGTTGGATTAAAGATTTAGGAAGCATGGTCCCGGCAATCAGAACAAGACCCAGTTTCTCCCTCAGTCAGCCTTTCCCATCAGGAAGCTTCCATAAGCCTCTCATCCTTCTCCATCAGAGGACAGACAGACTGAAAACCACAATCACAGAAAACTAACAAGTCTGATCACATGGATGACAGCCATGTCTAACTCGATGAAACTATGAGCCATGCTGTGTAGGGCCATCCAAAATGGACAGGTCATGGTGGAGAGAGCTCAGACAAAACATGGTCCAATGGAGATGGGAATGGCCAACCACTTAAGTATTCTTGCCTTGAGAAACCCATGAACAGTATGAAAAGGCAAAAAGATAGGACACTGAAAGATGAACTCCCCAGGTTGGTAGGTGTCCAATATGCTACTGGAGAACAGTGAAGAACTAACTCCAAAAACAATGAAGAGATGAAGACAAAGCAAAAACAACACCCAGTTGTGGATATGACTGGTGATGGAAGTAAAGTCTGATGCTGTAAAGAGCAATATTGCATAGGAACCTGGAATCCATGGAACCTGATCCATGAATTGAGGCAAATTGGAAGTGGTCAAACAGGAGATGGCAAGAGTGAATGTTGATATTTTAGGAATCAGTGAACTAAAATGGACTGGAATGGGTGAATTTAACTCAGATGACCATTATATCTACCACTGTGGGCAAGAATCCCTTAGAAGAAATGGAGTAACCATCATGGTCAACAAAAGAGTCTGAAATGCAGTACTGGGATGCAATCTCAAAAACAACAGAATGATCTCTGTTCGTTTCCAAGACAAACCATTCAATATCACAGTAATCCAAGTCTACGCCCCGACCAGTAATGCTGAAGAAGTTGAAGTTGAATGGTTCTATGAAGACCTAAAAGACCTTCTAGAACTAACACCTCAAAACAATCTCCTTTTCATTATACAGGACAAGAATGCAAAAGTAGGAAGTCAAGAAACACTTGGGGTAAGAGGCAAATTTGGCCTTGGAGTACAGAATGAAGCAGGGCAAAGGCTAACAGAGTTTTGCCAAGAGAATGCACTGGTCATATAAAACACCCTCTTCCAACAGCACAAGAGAAGACTCTACACATGGACATGACCAGATGGTCAATGCAAAAATCAGACTGATTATTTTCTTTGCAGTCAAGGATGGGGAGAGAAGCTCTATACAGTCAGCAAAAACAAGACCAGGAGCTGACTGTGGCTCAGATCCTGAACTCCTTATAGCCAAATTCAGACTTAAATTGAAGAAAGTAGGGGGAAAAAACTAGACCATTCAGGTATGACCTAAATCAAATCCCTTATGATTTTACAGTGGACATGAGAAATAGATTCAAGGGATTAGATCTGATAGACAGAGTGCCTGAAGAACTATGGACAAAGGTTTGTGACATCATACAGGAGGCAGGCATCAAGACAATTCCCAAGAAAAATAAATGCAGAAAGGCAAAATGACTGTCTGAGGAGGTCTTACGAATAGCTGTGAAAAGAAAAGTGAAAGGCAAAGGAGAAAAAAAGGAAAGATATACCCATTTGAATGCAGAGTTCCAAAGAATAGCAAGGAGAGATAAGAAAGTCTTCCTCAGCGATCAGTGCAAAGAAATAAAGAAAACATTAGAATGGGAAAGACTAGATATCTTTTCAGGAAAATTAGAGATACCA
Source organism: Bos taurus (assembly GCF_002263795.3). Lineage (NCBI taxonomy): Eukaryota > Metazoa > Chordata > Mammalia > Artiodactyla > Bovidae > Bos > Bos taurus. Next base: position 28,317,266 of record NC_037357.1, read on the forward strand.
ATGGGGAATTTCATGCAAAGATGGGCACAATGGTATGGACATATGAGAAGCAGAGGATATTAAGAAGAGGTGTCAAGAATATGCAAAACAACTATACAAAAAAGATCCTCATGACCAAGATAATCACGATGGTGTAATCACTCACCTAGAGCTAGACATCCTGGAATGCAAAGTCAAGTGGGCCTTAGGAAACATCACTATGAACAAAGCTAGTGGAGGTGATGAAATTCTGTGGGGAGCTGCCCATGAGAACTGGGTCCTTTGTCCGAAGGACACAGCTCTGGGAGCTGCCTCAGTCCTTGAGGGTTTGCTTGCAAACATAGCTCTCTGTCCCGCCACCCCAGAGATTAGGCGCTTATTTACTGCAGACACCTGGAGTTCTGTGCAAACTTCTCACGCACAGGGAAATGTTATTTGGTGTAAGAAATAATAACAGGGAGCCATTCCCATGCTCTCAAGATTTCTTGTGACTGTTTGTAAGATGTATAGGCCAACCAAGAAAAAATGTCAACTGTCTTGTCTTTCTCATGATCTTCTGTATAAATATAAGATGCTGAATAAAGTTGGTGTCAGACTGCATCCCTTCGTGGAGACGTGTCTGAACCTCTCGACCCCATCTTTGTTGTAGTCTCTTGCTTTAGTTTCTTTCTTAGCCCCGCCATGCACGTTCTCGGGACCTGATCGACTTTGCTGGCTGGCACCGGCAAAATTCCAATTAAGTGATTTCAAATCTTAAAAGATGATGCTGTGAAAGTGCTCCACTCAACATGCCAACAAATTTGGAAAACTCACCAGTGGCCGTAGGACCTAAAAAGGTCAGTTTTCATTCCAATCCCAAAGAAAGACAATTCCAAAGAATGCTCAAACTACCACACAATTACACTCATCTCACGTGCTAGTAAAGTAATGCTCAAAATTCTCCAAGCCAGGCTTCAACAGTATGTGAATCATGAACTTCCAGATATTCAAGTTGGATACATAAAAGGCAGAAGAACCAGAGATCAAATTGCCAACATCTCTTGGATCATAGAAAAAGCAAGAGAGTTCCAGAAAAAAAATGTACTTTTACTTTATTGACTATGCCAAAGTCTTTGACTGTGTAGATCACAACAAACTGTGGACAATTCTTAAAGAGATGGGAGTACCAGACCACCTGATCTGCCTCTTGAGAAATCTTTATGCAGGTCAGGAAGCAACAGTTAGAACTGGACATGGAACAATATACTGGTTCCAAATCTGGAAAGGAGTACATCAAGGTTGTATATTGTCACAATACTTATTTAACTTATATGCAGAGTACATCATGAGAAATGCTGGACTGGATGAACCACAAGCTGGAATCAAGATTGCTGGGAGAAATATCAGTAACTTCAGATATACAGATGATACCACCCTTATGGCAGAAAGTGAAGAACCAAAAATTCTCTTGATGAATGTGAAAGAGGAGAGTGAAAAGCTGGCTTAAAACTCAACACTGAAAAACTAAGTTCATGGCATGTGGTCCCATCACTTTATGGCAAATAGATGGAGAAACAGTGGAAACAGTGACAGACTTTATTTTTTGGGGCCTTCAAAATAACTGCAGATGGTGACTAGAGCTATGAAATTAAAAGACGCTTGCTCATTTGAAGAAAAGTTATGGCCAACTTAGACGGCATATTAAAAAGCAGAGACATTATTTTGCCAACAAAGGTCCATCTAGTCAAAGCTATGGTTTTTCCAGTAGTCACATATGGATGTGACAGTTGGACTATAACAAAAGCTGAGCACCGAAGAATTGATGCTTTTGAACTGTGGTGTTGGAGAAGACTCTCGAGAGTCCCTTGGACAGCAAGGAGATCCAACCTGTCCATCCTAAAGGACATCAGTCCTGAATATTCATTGGAAGGACTGATGCTGAAGCTGAAACTCCAAAACTTTGGCCACCTGATGTGAAGAACTGACTCTTTTAAAAAGTCTGTGATGCTGGGAAAGATTGAGGGTAGGAAGACAAGGGGATGACAGAGGATGAGATGAGTGGATTTATCACTGATTCAATGGACATGAATTTGAGTAAGCTCTGGGAGTTGGTGATGGACAGGGAGGCCTGGCATGCTGCAGTCCATGGGGTCGCAAAGAGTCGGACACAACTGAGCGACTGAACTGAACACCTCTCAGAATATATAGTGCTGTAAGACATCAGAGACTTAATAAGTCAAATATGCTGCTTTGTAAACAAAATTCCATAAAATTCCCCTTGGATAATATGTAATTAAATCAGGTGTGGGTTAGTCTTCCGGAGATGAATTCCACTCAAAAGTCTTAGAATTCAAGTCAAAGACTAAGTCTTTTTTTTCCATCCCAGCTGTTCTCCCATCCAAAAATGGTATTCTCATTTTCCCCTGATCGAAAATCTAGTTCTTGTTTAGATTTGGCCACAGTGCACTCAAGATAACCTAATTACAATGTCATCTTAATGTAGAAGTCTCTGGGTCTCTCAGGCCAGGGAAAAGAATGCCAGCCTAGCAACTTCTTGGCATCACTTCCAGAGAGTATTATCCTATTTGTCAGGAAATACTTGCTGACGGTTTGTATAGAACGCCTAGTTCGTACACTGGGGTTTTACAAGAATTCAGGACACTTTCCATACTTGCTTGGGTAGGGATTGCCCTCTGATTTATCCAGGATCCAAAAGGAACTGCTAAGAACACCTCCATTCCAGACTTTTCTCTCAATTGTGCTTGTGCTTAGTCACTCAGTTATGACTGACTCTTTGTGACCCCATGGACTGTATAGCCTGCCAGGCTCCTCTGACCATGGAGATTCTTCAGGCCAGAAAACAGGAGTGGGTTGCCATACCCTCCTCCAGAGGATCTTCCTGACCCAGAGATGTAACCCAGGTCTCCCGCATTGCAGGTGGATTCTTTACCATCTGATCCACCAGGGAAACCCTCTATCAATTGTGAGACACAGCTTTTGAGAGTTAGGCCCCTGCCACCACCCAGCATAACTGAAAATGAACCTCTACATAAGCGACTGTGGTTTCCTAAAGCCTTAAGCCATCTTGGCTCAGGGTATTTATACTTACCTGCTCTTCCCTGGAACCCCACCTTCTCACCTGTTCTTTTACCCTAATGGCTCCTAGAGGATGCCTCACCATCTCTTCATCTGATTGCTGCTTCTAGACCCTGCCAATCTCTGGGAGGGATGTGTCCTGCTTAGGCTAGGATGACCATCTCTAACACAGGGCTTTCCATCAATTCATGTTTGGCAAAGAAATGAATCAGTGAGAAAGATTTAAGATTTACTTTCTCTCATGTTCTTGAATAAGCCAAGCATATCCAGGTATGTATCATTTAATAAAAACTACAGACTAGAAGAGATAAGTGAACCTAATTAGCCATCCTTTATACTTTTCTTGTATTCCTGCATGCATGCATGCTAACTGCTTCAGTTGTGTCTGACTCTTTGCAACCCCACAGACTATAGAACACCAGGCTCCTCTGTCCATGGAATTGTCCAGGCAAGAATACTGGAGTGGGTTGTCATTTCCTTCTGCAGAGATCTTCCTGACCCAGGGATTGAATCCACCATCTTCTGTGGTTCTGCATTGCAAGCAGATTCTTTACCACTGAGCCACTTAGGAAGTCCCTTCATCCTTAACTTTTCTGCTGGGTACTTTCACATTTCCAAGCAAATCCTATTCTAATGCCTTGTTTCAGATCACAAGGAAAGTTGGGGGGTTTCTCAGTGTGTTTGCAAAATTGTAAAACTCTTATATGTGATAAACAGCTATAACTGTGTGATCATTGTCACTCATAAGCTTAGATTCTGGAGCTAATTAAACTTTATTAAACAATATTTGGGGGAGAAAAACAAATAAAAAAAAAGTTATATGTCCAAATCACCCATATACAATAGAAACATGAAAATGCTAATAGACTGTTCCACCCTAGCCCTCCATTACATGGAACACTGACTGTTGTCTTCAGATGAAGACTGAAGAAACTGCTTTGGACTTCACTCAGGGCAGAAGAGGTTGCTGGACATGACACTGGAATTTTCACTGGCCATGGCCAGTAGTATCATCCCCGGGGGCAGTTCTGGCCTGGGCTCTCTCATCTCTCAAAGCTTCCTCATACCAGAATAAGAAGGAAGTGGGGTCAGTCCCACTGATCTTGGCAAAAAACTCCAGGACTTTCATCTTGCTGGTTTCAGCATAGGCCCTTGGACCCCAAAGGAATTCATAGCGTGGAGGATCACTGTGAGGCACCTGCCGATACTGTAGATATTGTTCCTCCACCAAATCTTTGGTGATGAGTTTCCTGGGCTCCCCATAGATGAAATCCTCCTGCCCAGCATACACCCCCATCGTATTCAATGCTTTCCAGATTTTCTCCTCAGGGGCACAGTTGCCCTCCATGAAGATCATACCCAGGATAAGTATCAGGAAGCCAGTCTTGGGCATTCCCCCATCATTACTCAGCATCCCATCATAGGTGAGGTTGAGCGTTTTGACAAGCTCATAGGAGTGTCCCGTGGGGTCCACTTCTTTCACTTCAATGCCAAAGACAACCTCCATGCACTCACAGACTTTGCTGAAGATCTCAGGGAAGTTTTCCTTGTGTTCTCTGATGACACTCCTCAGCATTTCTGCTTTTGTGATGGGTTCCTTTGTTACATATTTGACACACAGGAACTGCATCAGTTCAGCCACCTTGTTGTTTAGCTCACCACTGAGCGAAGACTCAGGATCTGGTGGAGTCTGGGAGATGCTGGGCTCCTCCTCCAATTGGCTTCTGGAATTCTCATCAGTTTGACTCAGTGGAGTGGCTGAGGTGGCAGTGGGTGAGAAGCAGGCTCCCTGAGAACTCTGGACAGCACTCAGTGCCCCAGTGGCAGGCACCTCCTCTGTAGTTCCAGGGATCAATGGGGTAAGGGAAGAGGAGATGGTGGACTTGGGGCAGGAGGTGGCCTCTTCCTTCTGAGCCATGGGAGCCTGCACACATTCTAGGCCCTGTGCCTCTTTTGGGGCCTGAAGGTCTTCCTCAAGCTTGCAGCACTCACTCTTCTGACCCAGAGACATGATGGCTGGTATTGGATGTAGCCAGCAGGACAATGGGACCCTGGGAGAGCAAGAGAGATGGTCAGTGGCCTCAGCTGAGAAAATTCCCCCACCCAGGATAGCTCTGACAAAGGAAGCTTACAGGTCTCCTCTTTAGGGGAGCTCCCAGGTGTCACAGGCTGCTGTTCTTGTCAGCCTAAGAACGAAAGAAGCAAGATAGTTCCTCAGGGTAGAGCCCAAGGATTCCAGGGCTGAGAGTAGGCCAGGTGGGTCAGGCACTGTGGATTCTGTTTTGGGGTGGGCAGGACCTTGGGAGACATTCAGGGTGTGCACCTCGTTTTGACTGCTGCAGCTGTTCAGGCCTTCTCTCATATGCTGACCTGAGAACCCAGGCCTCAGAGTATGGCTGTCACCTCCCAGATCTTAGAACTCTTGAGGAGGGAAACTGAAAGGATTCCTCAGGATGCAGACTACAGACACAGTTGTGGGCCCTGCAGTATTGGCAGCAGTGGTGGGGCCAAGCTCTGTGATGTCCCTACTGTCGTGAGGTGGATGGTTCCCTCAGTGCTCCTTCAGAGTCCCAGCACTTTCCCCTGCCAGCATCTAGGCCCTATCACTCTGCTGACGTCCCCCAGAGGAAGAAGAGAAGGGGTGCCACATAAGACTCCACTTGCCCAGGGTCTCCCAAGGCTGCTAGCAGGGGCTGCACAGGTTTCAGAGGCGGGAGAGGGGGGCCACCCATATCTAGGCTAGGAGGGCCCATCATACGATTCATCTTTACACCTGACCAAGCCCGCCTCACATCCTCCACAGCTGAGCAGACTTGGCATCCTCAGGTTGCAGCCTTGCTTCTCTGTGAGGGACCCAAGCCCCATGATGGGAGCACAACCTACCACTACCGGCCGCCTCTGCCCAAGGCCTCTCCGGTACCACAGCAGGGTAGAGGCCATCTGTTCTGGGGTAGGGGGTACCCTCCAATCTGCCTTCCCATCTGGGCAGGTTCTCAGCCAGCCCTCACCTGACATCTCCTTGAGCCTGCCCTCCCCGACACCAGAGTGCCTAGAGTCCGCACCCAGTGGCTCCTACCTGAGGTCTCCCAGGCTGGAGCAAAGAGCAGGGCAGGTTTCCGTGGGCCACCCTTTCTCTGCAGTGAGGACCCCTCGGTTCTGCTCAGTGTCGTCACAGCTACTCCTGACAGGGTAGAGTTGGGTCAGGGAGTGGCCCAGGGCTGAGCACAGCCTCTTGGTTTTGGTGGGGCTCTGAATGTCTGCACGGAAAACCTTTCTTTGCTGTCTCTCAGGGTCCTCACGTCAAGGTGGGGCCGCCCCTAGGACTTCACCCCCTACTGGCCCCAGGCCATCCCTGAGGAAGCCTCACCCCTTTCAGACTCTGAAAGCTGAAGTAGGAAACATCACAATGGAAACCCTTCCTTGGGCAGACAGTGAGGACAGGGCTGGGCCCACCTTTCTGCAGTGGGCTCTCCCCTTCACCAGTCTCTTATGGGCCTTGCTTTCATGCCTAGTGAGAGGGTCTGGGCCTTCTTGGCCTGCCGACCTGATGCCCCATCAGACCGATCATCTCGCCTCCCAAGATCCCTGACCCAGAATGGGGAGAGGGCTTATCCTGCCAGCACTTGCCCAGGTCTCTGGGGCTGACACCACTGGTTGGGGTGAATTTCTGTGAGGATACCCCTCTGGCTCTAAGGTGGGCAACATCTCAGTCCTCAAGGTGTTCCTATTTACTCCTGTCAGGGCCTGGGTCCCCTTTCTTCTGCTGGTCTGAGATGTGCCCTGCAGGCCAAGAGCACCATCTCCGTGAGGCCATGACAGTGAAGTGTGGATGGGAGGGGTCATCTGTCAACCATACCTGGGGCCTCATGAGGCAGATGGAAAAGGCAGGTGTCTGCAGTTTCTTCAGGATCCTCCCTCTGACAACTGGCAGAGTCTGGGTCTCGTCCCTTTGCTGACCTGAGTGCAATCACTGCAGTTGAAGCCTCGTCTTCAGATTCCCAAGGTTGAAGTCGGCAACTACATCCAAGGACCCTGCACAGGGCTTCCGAGAGCTGAAAACGGGCTCAGAAGAAGTGGAGACCCATTCTCTTCTGTTTGGCGGGCAATTCAGTCATCCCAGCAGGATCAGTTTGACTCTTGGAATTGCCGGCGCCCCCTCCCCTGAGGGCCACTTCCCTTAATCACGGGTCACCTTGGAGTTCGCAAGAGTCAGAAAAGAGAGGGCAGTGCAGATCCCGACAAACCTACTGGGAGTCTCCCAGGATTGACATCAGGGATGGAACAGGGGTACTGCAGGGACCACACGGTTCTGGGGGGCGGGGGTTGGACTCCTCAGTCCTCACTCATAAATGTACTTCTCTTGGCTGCTGCCTTCCCTGATTAAATGCTCTCTGGTAGGTTCCTTCTTTTCTGCCAGCTGAGATGCGTTTTGCTCAGCTGCAAACCTTCCAGAGAAAGGTTTCGGTTCCCAAGCTAGATGCTAGATGGGAGAGCAGCACTGCCCCATGACAGGTGGTGGATATTCAGAAAAACAGCTCGTCTTCCTGTGGGTCTCTTCACCAGCCAGACATACACTTTGGAAACATTTTGTTCTAACACTTTATTTCCTACACTGAAGTGGGAGACCAGTGTGATTTGGGGAGGTCCTGCTCTTTTGAAGTTCTCACACTGAATTATCCAGTATAGTGATTTCCATTTTTCTTAAGCCTCATTGATATTAAGGAATATATTTTATGAATATATTTTATTTTTATATTTTTATGAAGCATATTTTTATGAAGGATCTGTTTGTGTCTGTGTTTTACCCTTATAGTTGCTATTCCACTTTTAGAACATTCTTTTTATCAAAAATATGTTTTCACTTATGGACATGGGAAGAGGGGGAGGAGAGGGTGAGATTGTATGGAGAGAGTAACATGGAAATTTACATTACCATTTGTAAAATAGATAGCCAATGGGAATTTGCTGTATGCCTCAGGAAACTCAAACAGTGGCTCTGTACCAACCTAGAGGGGTGGGATGGGGTGGGAGATGGGAGTGAGGTTCAAAAGAGGAGGGGATATATGTATACCTAAGGCTGATTCATGTTGAGGTTTGACAGAAAACAACAAAATTCTATAAAGCAATCATTCTTTAATTAAAACATAAATAAATTAAAAAATATGTTTTCAAGGCCAGGCTTCACTTACTCAAGGTGATTTCAGGTGGTGATTAACACAGGCTCTGGAGTCATACTGCATCAATCAACCTAATTTTTCCTGAAACTGCCCTGGGCCTACTGGCCTCTGTGGGCTGAGGTGGTATGTTTAAAAATATTCCTCCCACCTCCCTTCATTTGAGGTGTATTTTTGGCTATGGACCTTCACAAACTTGTCTGCCACTTCCCACCCTCTCACCGAGTACCACATCTTTTTTCTCCACCAAGGGTTTCTCATGTTTTTTTGTTTAGACTTAGTTGTTGATATTTTTGGTGGGCTGAAAATGGCCCTCCCAAAGATCTCCTATTCCAATCCCTAGAGCCTTCTTTGGGAAAAGGGTCTTTAAAGATGTAATTAAGAATCTTTCTATGGGGGGATTAGCCCTGGATTATCCAGGTGGGTCCTAAATAGAATCACATGTTTCCTTACAAGACCGAGGCAGGAGAACTGACAAGCTGAGAAGGCAATGTGAAAGATGGAGCAGAGAGCTATTTGGAGATGTTGACCTTGAAGATTTCAGTCATGTTCCCATAAGCCAAGGAATGCCAGAAGTTACAAGAAGCTAGAAAAGGTAAGGAATGGGCTTTCCCCTAGAGCAGGGGGTCCCCAACCTCTGGGGTCTAATGCCTGATGATCTGAGGTGGAGCTGATGTAATACTAGAAATACAGTACACAATGTCATGCTGCTTGAATCATCCTGAAACCATCCCTCCCTCTGTCCATGGAAAAATTTGTCTTCCACACAACTGATCCCTGGTGCCAAAAGCTTGGGGACCACCAACCTACAGTTTCCAGAGGCATGTGGGCTTTCCAGTAGCATCATTTCAGCCTAATGGAATTGATTTTGGACATCTGGCTTTCAGAACTGTAAGAGAATAAATTTCTGTTGCTTAAGACACCCAGTTCATGGTAGTTTAATACAGCAATCCTAGGAGACTAATACAACATTTTTTATTTTCTTTCATTCTCCGTTCTGTGGTTTTCCAGGTTTGATTTTGGGAGTGGAGGACAGCAGCCCAAACTTGATTGACATTTTAGCAACTATACGTAAAGTCACTAAATCTGTAAGTAACTCAAGGAGAATTGACGTCTTTACCGTATTTTGTTTCACATCAGTGAACATGGCATATTTCAATTTTGAGGGGACTTAAAAAAAAATCTTAATCTATCAGGAAAGTTTTATGTTTGCCTTCTTAAAGATATCATATACATTTTTGGTGTGATTTGTAATTCCTTTTAGATGGATTCTGGATTTTGTTGCTGTTACATGTGCTAATTTGTGAATGGGATTTTGTCTATTACATGGGGTAATTAATTATGGCCTTTGTGTGCCAAAGCTTTTCACTTAATTGTATTGGACTAATCTCCCATACATGTTCTTTCTGAAGTCTTTTATTTATTTGGATATTCTACACAGTGATTCCTTTTAATTTTCTAGGCAGATGATGATATTGTTACAAGTATATCTCTTTACAATATTTATATACCTTATTCATTTTGGTATCTGTATCTCTGGCTTTGTGTTCCAGTGCAATTTTGATCAGTAGATGTGAGAATATATGTCTTGTTCATAGACTTGAATGAGAATACTTCTGACATTTTACACCTGACTATGTTTGGTGTATAATTTAGGAAAAGCAAGTTCTTTCTAAGTTTGCTAGAAGTTTGTACCATTAACTCATGTTGAATTTCTCTCAGAGGCTTTTTCTATATCCATTGGCACAATCATATTTTTTTTCTCTTCTAATTTGTTATTGTATGGAACTACAACTGAAAATATTTTCTAATGTTAAATCATATTTTCATTTCTTGGGCACAGCCCATTTGCTCATTTAATTCACTACTTTGTTGACTATGCTATTTTATGCTATTTATTACTACGTGAATGAGCTTTGTTCAAGTATTCTTTTCATGGGGATGGAGGGCAATGTCCTCATTTGGTTTCTGAAACAAGGAGAGCTGGCTGGGGAAAATGAGTTGCATAATTTCCCCTCTCCCTTTTTGTGGGTATGCTTAGAAAAAGTTTGTTTTCTTTCTTTCAGAAGACCACTCTCTAGGTTGTGTGGTATACTTCCATTAGGAGGTGTATAATGCCTGGTCTTTCTTTGTGAAGATGTCAGCAGTCATGATTATTACGTTTATTCAATCCTTTGGGGTACAGAATGTTCATTCTCATTCTTTCTTACTCTACTAGCTGAAATAACCTCTATATGTGAAAACATTTCTTTGTCACCGTGTGGTTATCCTGAGGGAACTTATGTTCCCTTGTATTAAAATCTCTTCATCTAAATTTTGTACAAGTCTATGTCATGCTTTTGTCCTGATCTATTTTTTAGTAACCATATTTGCAAATATAATCATCTTATAAAAACTTATGTTAATTGGCTTCTGCTGTTTCTATTTCATTTTTCTGCATTTATCTTCATTATTTCCTGGTTTCTATTTCTTTAGATTGAATATGCTATTAACTCTGTACTTTCTTGAGGTATTTATCTGTTCTATAATATTTTATTTTCTAAGACATCTATTGAAAACTATACATTTCTCACTGAGTATCACTTGGGCTGTATCATACAGATAGTATTATATAGCTTCAGTGTACTGCTTAAAAATTTTGCAAGTTGAATATATCATTATTACTTATGCTATTATAATCTATATATGTATGTATATATATACACACTGCTAAAGTGTGTAAAAACATTTTTGAGTAGGATTTAAGAGGACAAAAAGAGAATATTAAGAGGAGGTTTCATGATCCAGGGTGTTTGGTTTTGGGTTATTAATTATAACAGACACAAACATATTTTGACTATCAGTGACTGAGTTGGGTTTATCCCATAAAGGTGAATAAGTTTAATGCTAGAAAATCTGTCACTAATGATTGGTCACACATGTTAAAGTCAGGGATTGTCCAGGCAAATAGAAACTACAGTAAAGATATAACACAGGGAATTTAATGTAGGGGATCAGGTTCACAACTGATAGAAAAGCCGAACAAGGGAGAATTGGGGAACCCAACAATTAGCAACTTGAGGAAGTCACTCCCCACCTCTATCCTGAGAAGAAAAAGAAAGATGGTAGTATTATTGGAGTCTAATTGTTGCATTCAATAGGATCGGGAGGCATGGTGGGCCAGTCTTAAGGGAGTTGAAGCATGGAGAAAATGTAGCCATGAACGAGAGCCAACCTGATCTAGAGGAAAAAAGGAGAAAAACTCTAGCTGCTTCATTCATCTGCATTGTAATCTCCTGCTGGTGCCTACAGTTGCTGAACCAAGATGGAAAAAATGTTAGTGAGTTTACAAATTACAGGCTGCGGGTGTCAGCCACTACATCATTAGAGAGCAAGGTCAGGGATGAGGGAGGGATAGTCAGTTCAGTCACTCAGTCATGTCCAACTCTGTGTGACCCATGGACCTGCAGCACACCAGGCTTCCCTGTCCACCACCATCTCCCGGAGCTTACTCAAACTCATGTCCTTTGAGTCAGTGATGCCATCGCAACCATCTCATCCTCCTGTCATCCCCGTTCTCCTCCTGCCTTCAATCTTTCCCAGCATCAGGGTCTTTTCCAATGAGTTGGCTCCTTCCCATCAAGGTGGCCAAAGTATTGGAGCTTTAGCTTCAGCATTAGGCCCTTCCAATGAATATTTAGGACTGATTTCTTTAGGATGGACTGGTTCGATCTCCTTGTAGTCCAAGGGACTCTCAAGAGTCTTCTCCAACACACAGTTTCAAAAGCATCAATTCTTTGGTACGCAGCTTTAAAAAACAAAAATTGTTTTTTTTAATTGAAGGATAATTGCTTTACAGAATTTTGTTGTTTTTGTCAAACCTCAAACATGAAACAGACATAGTTATACATATATTCCCTCCCTTTTGATCCTCCCTCCCATCTCCCACTGCATCACCACCCATCTAGGTTGATACAGAGCCCCTGTTTGAGTTTCCTGAGACATATAGCAAATTCCTGTTGGCTGTCTATTTTACACATGGCAATGTAAGTTTCCATGTTACTCTCTCCATACATCTGACCCTCTCCTCCCCTCTCCTCATGTCCATAAATCTAGTCTCTCTATGTCTGTTTCTCCACTGCTGCCCTGCAAATAAATTCTTCAATACTGTTTTTCTAGATTCCTGTATATATGCATTAGTATACGATATTTATCTTTCTATTTCTAACTTACTTCACTCTGTATAATAGGTTCTAGGTTCATTCACCTCATTAGAAATGACTCAAATGTGTTCCTTTTTATGGCTGAGTAATATTTCATTGTGTATATGAATCAAAACTTCTTTATCCACTCATCTGTTGAAAGACATCTTGGTTGCTTTCACATTCTAACTATTGTAAATAGTGCTGCAATGAACAAGCACTCAGCTTTTTTTTATGGTCCAACTTTCACATCCGTACATGACTTGCAGTCAAAACCATAGTCTTGACTATACAAAACTTTGTCAGCGAAGTGATGTCTCTGCTTTTTAATATGCTGTCTAGGTTGGTCATAGCTTTACTTCCAAGGAGCAAGTGTCTTTTAATTTCATGGCTGCCAGTCACCATCTACAGTGAATTTTGGAGGCCCAAGAAAATAAAGCCTGTCACTGTTTTTATTGTTTGCTCATCTATTTGCCATGAAGTGATGGGACCAGAATCCATGATCTTAGTTTTCTGAATGTTGAGTTTTAAGCCAGCATTTTCACTCTCCTCTTTTACTTTCATCAAGAGGCTCTTTAGTTCCTCTTTGCTTTCTGCCATATGGGTGGTGTAGTTATTCATATTTCTTGTGGCAATCTTGATTCCAGCTTGTGCTTCAATCCAACTCCAGCATTTCGCATGATGTACTCAGCATATAAGTTAAATAAGCAGGGTGACAAATATACAGCCTTGGACATACTCCCTTTCCCCTATTTGGAACCAGTCTATTGTTCCATGCCCCAGTTCTAACTGTTGCTTCTTGACATGCATACATGTTTCTCATGAAGGCTAGTAAGGTGGTCTGCCCATTCCCATCTCTTTGCCATTCCCATCTCTTTAAGAATTTTCCACAGTTTGTTGTGATCCACATAGTCAAAGACTTTGGAATATTTAATGAAGCAGATGTTTTTCTGGAATGCTCTTGCTTTTTCTATGATCCAACATATGTTGGCAATTTGGTCTCTGGTTCCTCTGCCTTTTCTAAATCCAACTTGAACTTCTGGAAGTTCTCGATTCACGTACAGTTGAAGCATGGCATGGAGAGTTTGAGCATTACTTTGCTAGCTTGTGAAATGAGTGCAATTTTGCAGTAGTTTGAACATTCTTTGGCATTGCCTTTCTTTGGGACTGGGAATTAAAGCTGACCTTTTCCAGTCCTGTGGCCACTGCTGGGTTTTCCAAATTTGCTGGCATACTGAGTGCAGCACTTTCATAGCATCATCTTTTAGGATTTGAAATAGCTCAGCTGGAATTCCATCACCTCCACTAACTTTGTTCATAGCAATGCTTCCTAAGGCCCACTTGATTTCACTGTCTAAGGTGTCCTGGCTCTAGGTGAGGGATCACACCATTGTGGTTATCTGGGTCATGAAGATCTTTTTTTGTAGAGTTGTTTTGCATGTTCTTGCCACCTCTTCTTTTTTTTTTTTTTTGCCACCTCTTCTTAATATCTTCTGCTTCTGTTAGGTCCATACCATTTCTGTCCTTTATTGTGCCTATCTTTGCATGAAGTGTTCCCTTGGTATCTCTGATTTTCTTGAAGAGATTTCTAGTGTTTCCCATTCTATTGTTTTCCTCTAGTTCTTTGCATTGTTCACTGAGGAAGGCTTTCTTATCTCTCCTTGCTGTTCTTTGCTACTCTGCATTCAGATGGGTATATTTCCTTTACTCCATATACCATATGTTTATACTATATTGTAGTCTATGAAGTATGCAATAGCATTATGTTGAAAAAATGTACATATCTTGATTTACATAATATGTTGTTTCTAGAAAAATGCTATCATCCAACAATTCTGGATTGCCAGAAACCTTCAACTTGTAAAAAAAACTCCATTATATCTACAAAGCACAATAAAATGAGACATGCCTGTAACACAAAAAAGGGGAAAAGACTTGAATAGTTATCCAGTGAAGATATACAAATGGCCAATAAGCACATCAGGGATGCTCAACATCACTAGTCTTTAGAGCAATTGCCAATCAAAACCACAATGAGATACCTTTTCACACCCACTACGTGGATGTATTTTTTAAAACAATGTTATTCCATTCTTTTTAATGGCTGAGTAATATTCCACTGTATATATGTACTGTGTCTTTTTTATTCTTCTGTTAATGTACATTTAGGTTGCTTCTGTGTCTGACTATTGTAAACAGTGTTGTAATGAACATTACAGTGCATGCATCTTTTTGAAATTATGGTTTCCTCTGGATATGCCCAGAAGTGGAAATTCCTGGGTCATATGGTAGTTCTGTTCCTAGTTTTTTAAGGACTCTGCCATACTGTTCTCTAGTAGTGGTTGTAACCAATTTACATTCCCTGCCAACAGTGTAGGAGAGTTCCCTTTCTCCACACCCTCTCCAGCATTTATTGGTTTGTAGATTTTTGGATGATGACCATTCTGACTGGTGTGAAGGTGATATATCATTATAGTTTTGAACCTATATTTCATTGATCATCTTTTCATGTGCCTCTTGGACATCTGTATGTCTTCTTTGGAGAAATGTCTATTTAGGTATGTCTATTTCTTTTTCTTTATTGGGTTGTTTGTTTTTGTGGTGTTGAGCTGTATGAGCTATTTGTAAAATTTGGAGACTAATTCTTTGTCAGTCACATCAATTTGCAAATATATTTTCTCCCATTCTGTGGGGTGGTCTTTTCATTTTCGTTTTTTGGTTTCCTTTTCTGTGCAAAAGCTTTTGAGTTTACCTCGGTCCCATTTGTTTACTTTTGTTTTTATTTCCATTACTCTTGGAGATGGATTAAAAAAGATATTCCTATGATTTATGTCAGAGAATGTGGATGGACCTGGAGATTATCATACTAAGTGACGTAAGTCAGAGAGAGAAAGACAAATATCATATGATATTGCTTATATGTGGTATCTAAAAAGCAGTGGATAAAAATGAACTTATTTACAAGATAGAAACAGACTTAGAGAATGAACTTATGGTTAGCCAGGATGAAAGGGTAGGGGAAGAAATAGATTGGGAGTTTGAAATGACATGTATATACTACTGGTACTTAAAATAGATAACTAACAAGGACCTACTGTATATAGCATGGGGAACTCTGCTCAATACCCTTTAATAACCTAAATGGGAAAAGAATTTGGAAAAGGTATAGATTCATGTATATGTATAACTGAATCACAATTGTTGTACATCTGAAACTAACACAACATTGCTAATCAGTTATACTCCCAATATAAAACAAAAAATTAAGGGAAAAAAAAAAAACAAACCAAAAAAGAAAATTGACAAGTGTTAGCATGGATATGGAAAAACTAAAAACACCTTGCATTGCTTGTGGGGAATGTAAAATGGTGTACCTAGTTTTGGAATTTATTGACTTTATTTGTTGACCTTGTATTCTGCAACCTTCTTTATGCTTACTTATTAGTTCTAGGGTCCATGCACAGATTTGAATATAGATATTGGTCTTGTGGACACAGGAATATGTTGTTCAAAGAGAGCACATAACACTGTGGTCCTCTGCACAGTGTAAAGGTTCTCTGCACGGTAAAAAGGCAAGCAAGGAAGCTCTTCTTTAATGACACCATGAACCAATTCTATAGGCTGAGGATTGAAGAAATTCTGGAAGTTAGAGGTTCTCAAATTCATTTACACAAGTATCACTATTCCATATCCAGCTTCCAACTCTTTTACCTTTTAGAGCTTTGACTGGACAGGCCACTTGCCCAGCATAAGAATCCATTCAACATTTTTTCTGAAATTGTGGTGATTGCAGCAATTAAGTCCTGAGTCTGATCTTTAGCTCTGTCAGACCTGTGGTAGCAGATGAGAGTCCTCTTTACAACACTGCTAAGGAGAGGGGCATGGTAGCCCACTCTAGTATTCTTGCCTGGAGAATTCAATGCACAGAACAGCCTGCTGAGCTACAGCCCCTGGGGTCACAAAGAGTCAGACATGAACTGAGCAACTAACAGAAAAGGAGCCAATCTAACTTATATTGTGCCTTCATTTGGTGATTGATTGTACAGAACTTGATTGATTGAACAGAACTTGTTATTTTTTTCTTTGCAAAGTATCACCCGCCCTGAACAATGACCACCACATTGTACAAATGTTATTACAGTTTCTCCCCTTTTTTCTTAAATGCCAGAGAGATTGCATAAGCCAATACATTCCCTTTCACTTGGACTTCCTCTAAGTTCACAACAGATGAATAACTACTTCAACATTCCAGGGAATATTAACATGCAACCTACAACTAGTGATTTGCCCGCCAGTTGGAAGTGGCCAAAGTCTATATCTTCCCATTTTTAGAATCTGCTTCCTAAGAACACTCCCTGATACCAGTTGTCTTAGCATGTATTTCTTTCTCTTTTCTGTCTTTTTTTTTTTTTTAAGCCATACATGGCTTGCAGGAGCTCATTAGGTTGGTGCAAACGTAATTGTGGTTTCGGACTGTGAACTTGAAATAATTATAACAAGGCTTAAAACACATCTTTATGAATAAAATAGGAACTATTAAAGTCAATGTATTTTTGCCAATGAGAAATAAGTTTGTTTATTCCTGTAGTGTAAAATTCCATACTTCGGGATTCAGCAAACTCTTTGAAAAGCCATTTTCTGCCTCCTGCTGGTTGGTTGTGGAAGCATCTTCCCTGCAAGAAGTTGTCAAGATGCTTGAAAAAGTGGTAGTCAGTTGGCAAGAGGTCAGGTGAATACAGAGGAAGACGGCAAAACTTTGTAGCCCAATTCATTTAACTTCTGAAACATTGGCTGTGCAATGTGTGGTCCAAGCGTTGTCATGCAGAAGAAGTGGGCCTTTCTATTGACCAATGCCAGCTGCAGGCATCACAGTTTTAAGTGCCTCTCAATCATTTTGCTGAGGCATACTTCTCAGATGTAATGATTTTGCAGGGATGTAGAAGGCTGTAGTGCATCAGACCAGCAGCAGACCACCAAACAGTAACCATAAATGATTTTTCCATGCAAGTTTGGCTTTGAGAAGTGCTTTGAAGCTACTTGGCCCAACCACTGAACTGATCATCAACCGGTTATCATATAAAGTCCACTTTTCATTCCACATCACAAACTGATCGAGATATGGTTCATTGTTTGTGTGTAAAATAAGAGAAGATGACACTTAAAAAATGACAATATTTTTTAGGTTTTAGCCAGCTCATGGAGCACATACTTACTGAGCTTTTTTCACCTTTCCAGTTTGCTTCAAATTTCCAAACAACTGTAGAATGGTCAATGTTGAGTTCTTTGCCAAGTTCTCATGTAAGTTATAAGAGGATCGACTTCGATGATGGTTCTCAATTGGTTGTTGTCAACTTCTGATGGCTGGCTACTGTGCTTATAATCTTCAAGGCTCTTGTCTCCTTTTTCAAAACTTCTTGAACCAGCAGTTCCTGGGCCAAATGCTTTGTTGATATTGTGAGTTGTCTCTATTGCTTTACCACCCATTTTGGACCAGAATAAGAAAATTGCTCAAATTTGCTTTTTGTCTAACACCAATTCCCTAGTCCTAAAATAAATATAAAATATGCAGCAAGTAATAAGTCACTAGCAAAAAAACAAACAAAAAAAACATAAAGCAAGAAATGTGCCTTAAAATGATGTATAGCATAACCACATTTAAGAATGTATTCCAATATCAAATGGCAAATTTCAACAATGCAAAATCATAATTACTTTTGCACCAACTTAATAATTCCCCAACAAGAGATTGGACCTGGGCCATTGGTGGAGTCCTAACCATTGGAGCTCCAGGGAATTCCCTTGCATGCATGTGTTTCTGTTCTTAAAAAAAAAAAAATTGTCCTTCAAATAATTTTGTCTCTATATTTGTGCAGTATAAGCTCTTCCTAAAATATATCCTGGTTACTAGTTGCTTAAGATCTTAAGTGTCTAGTGAATATCTTACACAGATTGGATCCCCAATGTTTATGCATACCATGGGTGTGTGCTCAGTTGTGTCTGACTTTTTGTGACTCCTTGGACTGTAGCCCACCAGGCTCCTCTGTCCACGGGATTCTCCAGGAAAGAATACTGGAGTGAGTTACCATGCCCTCCTTCAGGGAAGCTTCCCAATCTAGGGATCAAACCCACATCTCCTGCATTGGCAGGTGGATTCTTTACCACTGAGCCACCTGGGAAGCCCATCCTTATCATTGTTGTTCAGTTGATAAGTCATGTCCAATTCTTTGTGACCCCACAAACTGCAGCATGGAGCTCAATAAAAACTGTCTAACTGAATAAATGTAGAACAACTACGACTCTGACAGCTGCTGCTGCTGCTAAGTTGCTTTAGTTGTGTCTAACTCCGTGTGACCCCATAGATGGAAGCCCACCAGGCCTCCGCTGTTCCTAGGATTCTCCAGGCAAGAACACTGGAGTGGGTTGCCATTTCCTTCTCCAGTGCATGAAAGTGAAGTCGCTCAATTGTGTCCGACTCTGACAGCACCATCTGGCAATACTGTTCTATAATTTATCCTTGTTATGCTCATCTATCAACATTCTGGTCATTGTTCCCTCACTTTTGAAGACTGGTACCTTATCCCATCTTCCTTTCTGCCTTAAGCTTTTGCCATTATCCAAGGAATGTTGTGTCCACTTTGAAAGCCTCCATGACACTGTAGTTTTCAATTATTTGAACTCCTTCACACCACTGATAATCTGTTTCTCTAAATATCACCCATCAGATTAGTACATGTTAGTACATGTTCAACAACCTAATCCTTATAATCTCTCAGAACAGATTATCCTGCAATTTAAATTCCTGTTCAATCATCATGTGTCATACTTGCTTAACTTTCCAGTTCTTTCATACTTTACATTTACATATTACACAATCCATCATTTCATTGCCTATCTTTCTAATTATTATTCTCTACTTCTTGGCCCTTTGTCCTGTTTCATGAGTTCAGCATGAAAGTTTAATCTATCCAGATGCTTTCTTTCTCCACTTTGAGGTCTAAGACGTTCATCCAGAATTGCTACAGAAGAAATCTGCAGGGGCTGAACTGCACTTCTGTCCCCTTTCCTCCTTTCCCAGACATTGTCTCTTGTTTTCCTCTTAACCCTTTTCTTTTATACCCATGTGGATGTCTTTCCAACCCAGTTTTCCACTTCTTTTTTACCGATTACTCTCTCTTTACCATTATATTAAAAACCTTTAACATTCTTTTCCTAAAACCAAAAATGCTTACTTTCCCATTTAAGTCCTCTATGATCTTTCTTCTTGTGTAGAGGGCAGGTCTATAAAAGGGTCACCCTCATTTGTTCAATATTCATCTTTAATTCCCATGGCCTTCATAGCCCACTACATTCAGGCCTATGCCTACACCATTGTACTGAATATACCTTGCATTGGATCATACACTCCTGATTGTAATAGGCTTTCTTTAGCCAAAATTAATTTTTAAATATTGTTTGATTTTGAAGTTTCTTCTCATTTTCTCCTATTAGAAGTAAACCTACAAAGAATAAAAAACATTATTTTTGTTTATGAAACTTTTTTGTTTGAGTACTTACATCATTTCAGGTTAGTATCACAAACTGTTTGCAAACACAGCAATGATTGTTTTGAAAATTTGGCAAAAATCTCATGCTTCCTTCTGCTACATGAGAAATGTTACAGATCTCTGAAATTCAAAGGAAGATTTGTCTCCGAGGCAATTCAAGACTTTCCCACTTGTCATGCTCAAGAATATTCTTCTTTTAAAAGTTTCTTTTTGTTTATTTTCACAACAAATTTTAATGTCTGAACATTTCCTATTATGTTATATAGGTTTAGAGGTAGAGATTTTTCAAGGAAAGTCCATTTTTTATTTTCTAATTAATCTTTTAATAACAAAAACCAATAAATGGCAGAAAGTATGAGGAAAAATGCTTTAATAAGAAGTTTTGTAATATGCTAATTTTTTCTTCCTGTTCCCTGGTGGCTCAGATGGTAAAGCATCTGCCTACAATGTGGGAGACCTGGGTTCAATCCCTGGGTCACGAAGATCTCCTGGAGATGGACATGGCAACCCACTCCAGTACTCTTGCCTAGAAAATACCATGGACAGAGGAGCCTGGTAGGCTACAGTCCATGGAGTTGCAAAGAGTCGGACACAACTGAGTGACTTCACTTCACTTCACTTTCTACAATAAGATAGCTCTATTTTCTCAATCTGAGCAGGTAGTTATATTTCAGTGTATTGTAAATATGATGCTGGTGCTGGCTCTTCTCCATCCACATCCATCCTCTGCCTTTGTTTTCCTTGCTCTATTCCTCAGCTCTGTATCATTTCAATTCTGTAGCTACCAGTGGGTGGCACTGGTAGGAGGTAGGAAGGCAGGAGGGAATAAAGGCCACTTCCTCCCTGCTGAGGTTCTGGCAACGACTGGGTCTTTTTAAACTTCTAGCTCCAGTCAAGCGTCCATGTTCTCTGGACCTAGTTCTCACTAGACTTCACCCCCACCACTTTTTCCTCATTTTAAATTTAGAGTTAAGAACAGAAAGTTAAGAACCAGTCAATCCTAAAGGAAATCAGTCCTGAATATTCATTGGAAGGACTGTTGCTGAAGCTCCAGTATTTTGGCCACCTGATGCGAAGAACTAACTTCTTGGAAAAGCCCCTGATGCTGCAAAAGATTGAAGGCAGGAAGAGAAGGGGACGCAAAGGATAAGATGGTTGGATGGCATTACCAACTCGATGGACATGAGTTTGACCAAGCTCCAGGAGTTGGTGATGGACAGGGAAGCCTGGCATGCTGCAGTCCATGGGGTTGCAAAGGGTCAGACACAACTGAACAACTGAACTGAAGAACAGAAAAGCTTCCAACTTTTATTTCTTGTGTGCCTGTATTGTTTGTCTATTGCTGTATAACATATTACCAAAAATATAGCAGATTAAAATAACAAATACTTAATATCTCATTTTCTGTGGGTCAGGAATCTAGGCAAAGCTTACTTGAATGCCTCTGGCTTGAGGTCTCTCATGAGGCTCCTTTCTTTTCTTTTTATTATGGGGAAAGGAGGTGTCTGTTCCCAGAAGTATTTATCTTATTGTTCAGAGATCTCAGTTTCTTACTACAGGAAGTTCTTCACAGGCCTGCCTCATGATGGGGAAACTCGGTTCCTGCAAAATAAGAGATCTAAGAGACTGAGGGTGGTGAAGATGGAATCCAGAGACTTCTTTTTTTAAGAACTATTTTTTTTTTTTCCCAGCTTGACTGAAATATAATTGACATATAGTATTGAGAAAGTTTAAGGTGCACAACATGTTGATTTCATACACTAGTATATTGCAGTATGATGACCACCATAGCATTATAGCTAACACTTCATACATGTCACACAATTACTATTTCTTTCTTTGTGGTGAGACCATTTAAGGTCTACACACTTAGCAACTTTCAAGTATATAATACAGTACTCTTAACTATACTTACTATCTTGTACTTTAGAGCCCCAGAATGTATTCATCTTCTCAATGGAAGCTTGTACTCTCTAGCTAGTATCTCCCCATTTCCCTCAGCCCCAGGTAACCACCATTTTACTCTCTGATTCTACAATGTCAACTCTTTAAAACTCCACATATAAATGAGATCATACAGTATTTGTCTTCTCTGACTTACTTCACTTAGCATAATGCCTTTAAGGTCCATCTATGTTATCTCAAATGGCATAATCTCCTCCTTTCTCATAGATAAGTGATATTCTATTGTGTAAATATGCCACATCTTTATTCATTGATTTTTTGATAGACTCTTAGATTGTTTTCTTATCTTGACTGCTAGTAATAATGCTGCAACAAACATGGAAGTGCAAATATCTCTTCAAAATTCTCTTTTCATTTCCTTTGGAAATATACCCAGAAATGAGACTGTTGAATCTTATGGTATGTCTACTTTTACTTTTGGGAGAACTTCCATACTGTTTTGAATTACTGAATATAGTTTGTTAATATTTGATTGAGGATTTTTGCATCTATGTTTATCAGTGATACCAGCCTATAATATTTTTTCTTGCAATGTCTTATCTGACTTTGGTATCAATGTAATGCTTGCCTTATAAAATGAGTTTGGAAGTGCTCACTACTCTTCTATTTTTTGGAAGAGCTTGAGGATTATTGGTATTAATTCTTCCACAAGTGTTTGGAACAGTTCACCAGTGAAGCCTTCTGGTCCTGGACTTTCCTTGTTGGGGGATTCTTGATAAATTATTTAACTTCCTTACTAGTAATTGGTCTGTTCAGATTTTCCATTTCTTCATGATTCATCCTTGGTAGGTTGTAGTTTCCAGAACCTTGTAGGTTCTGAAATGTATCTTTTTTTCTGGCTTATCCAATTTGTTGGTGTATAACTATTTATAGTATTCTCAGGTTCCTTTATATTTCTTTGTTATCAGGTATTGTATCTCCTGTTCGATTTCTAATCTTCAGTACTTGATATTAACATTATAAAAGTGTGGAATTTCAACTTACACCAACCCAGTTAAAGGTGTGATATGTTATGTACAAGCATCACTGTAGTTTTATGTGCAACAAAGTGTAGTTTATATGAAATGTATGAGCTTATTTCTTCATATACACAACAGTGGTTAATTCATCAAGGGAATTGTAGTCAAAGACTCAGATCTCCCTGGTCCATCATTGATTATATGCAAAGCTGCATTTCTAGCCCTCTGCCTCCATTCAGAGACTTAATTACAAACCTTAATGGGTTTGTAAAGCAAAAAAAGCTTTACAAACAAAGTGCCTGAAGCACTTTCCAGGTCCTTGGAAAAGATCTAACCTTGGTGTCTTGGCTGAGGCACTTTTCTCCACCTTGACTCAGTTCTTTTCCATTTTTAGTCCTTCCCTTTTCTCCCAGGCCCTGGGTTCATAAAGAGGCAGGAACTCTTAGTTTGGGGCACCTTAGCAGTGAGACAATTCCCCTGTGTGTCCTTCATGTCATCTACCTTCACCTGGTGCTATTCTGTGAGGGAAAATGAAAAACTAGGGAGCTGGTACCTCCTTTTTACTTCTTGCTTGTACTGTCACAGTAAATGAATAGAGGTTTAATTGTTACTTCCAGTTTGGCTCATTGTTCTAATTGGATGTCCTAATTGAATACCTTGATTTGTGGCAACTTAACAATATTCTTATGTGCATGTGTGTGTATAAAATCCTTGTAGTCATCATTCATGATGGTGAAATCTTGGACTATTCCCCTTTAAGATAAGTAATAGAACAGATCTGTGCTATCAACACTTCTATCAAACTAATTACTAGTGCAATTAGTAAGAAATTAAAATAAAACATAAAATGGAAGATGATATAATTGTTTATTTAGAAAATGCAAATATTCACATAGAAACTATTAGAATTAAGTTAATTTATCATGTTTTCTTGTATATAAAGTTAATATGTGAAAGTTTGTCTTGATTCTATATACTTAAATTATTTAAAAACAGTTATTAAATTATTAAAATAAATTCTAAAATAAATAAAATTATAAAATAAAAATTATTAAAAATAAATATCATTTACAACAGCATCAAATATTCAAACACCTAGAAATAACTCTAATGCAAAATGCATAAGCCTTCTAGACAGGATGGTGAAAAATATGACTGAAGTAAGTTGAAGACCTAAATAAATGAAGGAATAAACTTTGTTCATGGTTTTAAATGCTCAATATTGTAAAGATATTTTTCCATATTGATAAGTAGAGTCAGTTCAATTCAAAGTATAATATGAACATGTTTATTTGTGATATTGACAAAATAACTCTAAAACATATTGGCAATGCAGAGGCTAAGGACAGGTAAGACAATCATGAAGATCAAAATTAGAGAAATTTTACTACCAGATATGCATTTATAAAACTAAAGTAATAATTTTTTTTTTATTTTGGTATAAAGACATACTTACAGACCAATGGAAAATAATGGATGTACCAAAATAAGAACCATACACAACAATCACCTGATTAATGACAAAGGTTCCACTGTGATGAAGTGAAAGATAGATGATCTTTACAGTAAGTGGTATCAGATCAATTTAACATACATATGGAAACAATGAAGCTTGAGCCCTTCCTCATCACATACACAAAATCAAATCTAAATATAAAAAGTGAATTAATGATCATTCTTTAAGGAAAATATAGGAAAGCATATTTTTGACCTTGGGGTAGGAAAGGATATTTTAAAGAGGTCACAAAAAGATCTAACTATATAATAAAATTTAAATTGAACTGTGGTAAAAATTGTGAATTGTTTATCAAAAGACATCAAGAGCAAGACGCAAGTGACAGAGATGTTTGTAATATATATACACTTGACAAGGGCCTTGTATCCAGAATATATAAAACATCTGTGCACAGCTTTAAGAAAGATACAGCACCATGAGCAAAATACTTGAACAGGTACTTGAGTCAAAAGAATATACATATGGACAATAAATACAGGAAAAAGTGTTCAAGCACATTTGTCAAAAAAGAAATGCAAATTAAGTCTTTGATATAGTACCACTATATAGATACTAGACAGTTGAAATAAAATAACAATATGGAATACTGATACAGATATATAGAAATAAGACAATTCATGGTTATATGACTATCATTAAAATAAATATGTAAAATTATTTTGAAATGTCTATAAATGCTGAACATATGCATTCCTTATGACTCAGTAATTCCAGTGTTATGTATATATCCTAAAGAAATGTGTACATATGCACTTAAAGACATGTTCAAGAATGTAGAAGCATTATTTATAAAAGTCAAAAATTGGAAGCAACCAATATATATGCAATAGTGGAATGGAATACATAAATTACAAGATATTTATATAATAGAATATAACATAACTAAGAGAAAAAAAACTAGTACACACAGCAACATGTGTATAGAATATTAAAATTGTGTAATATAGCACAAATGAAGCTAGACACAAAAGAATACAAGAATAGAGAAAGGCATTTGATTTATTAAAAATGCAAACTTTGTTCAAAATACAACAGTTAAAATGAACAAACAAGAGCTACATTAAACCATAGGGATAGAAACAATTACAAACATTATATTACCTAACCCTTACAACACTCTTAAAAATGAAATGTTACCTAGTGTACAAACTACAGATAAGAAAACTAAAACTTAAAAAGTTTAAGTTGCCTTGAGTTATAACCTGAAGCCAGATTTGAATTCTGATCTAGAGCTATGTGAATGTCAAGTTCATCTTTTTTGCACTACTATATAGAACTTTCAGAATTTGTCCTCAGTCATGACGGAGCAAGTGAAATGATGAAATATTTTCTCTTCTGCAGTTCAGTTCAGTTTAGTCACTCAGTCGTGTCCAACTCTTTGCGACCCCATGAATTGCAGCATGCCAGGCCTCCCTGTCCATCACCAAATCCCGGAATTCACTCAGACTCACGTCCATTGAGTCAGTGATGCCATCCAGCCATCTCAGCCTCTGTTGTCCCCTTCTCCTCCTGCCCCCAATCCCTCCCAGCATCAGAGTCTTTTCCAGTGAATCAACTATTCACATGAGGTGGCCAAGGTACTGGAGTTTCAGCTTTAGCATCATTCCTTCCAAAGAAATCCCAGGGCTGATCTCCTTCAGAATGGACTGGTTGGATCTCCTTGCAGTCCAAGGGACTCTCAAGAGTCTTCTCCAACACCACAGTTCAAAAGCATCAATTCTTTGGAACTCAGATTTCTTCACAGTCCAACTCTCACATCCATACATGACCACTGGAAAAACCATAGCCTTGACTAGATGGACCTTTGTTGGCAAAGTAATGTCTCTGCTTTTCAATATGCTATCTAGGTTGGTCATAACTTTTCTTCCAAGGAGTAAGCGTCTTTTACTGGTCCTCAATTCCATTTGTCATTAAAAGGCTATTCATTTCTGAAGATATAGCATGACTAAAATGGAAGACAGATTTCTAGTTTGTGATATATAATGTATACATCAATATTTTTCCTGCAGACTTCAGTCTATTTTTAATTATACTGATACAACTACTGATGCATAATTTATATTTCTATGTAGATAAATACTAAGAATGATGTTGATCCTTTCCATAGTCTCATTCCCAAACTTTTAAACACTGCAATTCTATATAGTATTGATGAATGTCAGCTCCAACCTGCACTTACAGCAATATCATCAGTATATTCTATGATTTTCTGATTGAATGTTTTTCCAAAGCTCTTAATGTAGGAATTTAATATATAATAATACTTTCCTATTTATAGAAGCTCCATAACTAAACATTAATAAAAATTAGCTTTAGGTTTATAAAATACTTAGATTTAGCTGTACAACAATACTGGTTCTTGACAGACTTTTGACTGGCTGTCTTACCAAGAAACCCTGTCTATTCTGTAAATCAATAGTTGACTTCCCTGCATTTCCTTTATTAAAATTATTTTTCATAGATAAGGTCCTTCTCAAAGAGCAAAACAAGTAGAATATTTTCCATAGGTGTATCCTATATATAGGTTGTAGCCTATGTATACTATTATGACTTACCCAGAGATACTTATAAATTTATATATTGGCATATATGTGGAAAAACAAACACACATAGAAAATATAAAAATATCATATATTTCTAGAAGAAAGCCATAAGAAAACTAATATTTCTCAAATTTAGGCCAAATTCATTGTATCTGAATGCCTAAACATAAAATATTAATAATTTTACATGTGAAAAACTGCAATAAATATAATTGTATGGAAACTAATTGGGAAGGAAAAACACTTATGAAAAACTCTATTAAGTCATCAAGTGAAAACATACACTCATTAGAAAATGATCACGATAATTGAAAGACTTGAACAAAAACTTGACCAAAGAAGTTACAGAAATGGCAAATAAGTATAGGAAAAGATGTTATGCATATTAGCTATTATGGAAATGCAAATTAAAACTATAAGGAGTTCTAATCGCTCTATATCTATCAAAGTGGCTACAAATTTTTAAAAAGTGACCACACAATAAGCTGGCAAGGATGCAGAGAAACTAGATCATTCATACATTTCTTGTGAGAGTATAAAATGGTACAGCTATCCTGGAAAACAGTTTGATACTTTATTATACAACATGCTATAAACATGCAAGTATAATTTGACCCAGAAGTTGTACTCCTGCATATTTATTCTAGAGAAATGAAACTTTTACATGAATTTTCATTGAAACTTTGTAATAGCTAAAAGTGTAAACAGGCTAGATGTCCTTCAATGAGTGAATGGTTAGGTTTAACCATAGTTATATAACCATAACACCATACCAGTAACACAGTTAACTATACCAGTAACACTACTCATCAATAAAATGGAAGAAAATATTATTACACATAACAACTTGGATGAATCTCAAGTGCATGCCAAAGTTAAAAAAGGGCCAATCTCAAAAAGACATATACTTTATGATTCCATGTATATATTATTCTCAAAATGACAAAATTAGAGACATGGAAAAGAATTCAGTAGTCGTAAGGGATTATGGAAAAAGAATGCATTTACAAGACTGTGGTATTAGGGAATTCCTTTATGGTTACAGAATAGTCCTCTATCTTGATGTGGTTATGCAAATACATGTATATTATATATATATATATATATATTATAACCATAATATATAAGAACTCTCAAACTCATTAATAAGAGAACAAATAAGCCAATAAAAATGTGGAAAAATATTTGAATAGCAATCGGTTGACATAAGATATGACATAAGATATACAGATGACTCATAAACACATAAAAATGAATTAATTGGTAATTAGTACTTAATGCAAATTCAGTATGCAAATCTCAGATAAAAGAAAGTAAATAACTGAGAACATAAACTACTATCAGCAAAAGAGAGAAACTTAAACTCTCACAAATTGCTCATAAGGATGCAAAATTATAAAGACACTTTGGAAAATGTTTTTCATTACTCATAGATATCTACACACTATAAAGCTGTATAATCCCATTCCTAAATAATTCCCATGTAAAACATAAATTTCTGTTCACATAAAACCCTTAATGCCAATGTTTATTATGCATCTATTAATAATAGCCCCAAACAGGCAATAACTCAAATGTTATTCAACTGGTAAACCAATATACAATGGTGCATCCATACAATGGAATACTATTCAACAATAAAAAGGAACATGCTATTGATGATTGTAAGAACTTGGAAGTTTTTCAAATTAACTTAAAGAACCAGATCAGAAAGACTTCTTACAGTATGAGCTAATAGGCACTTGGAAAAATGCTGAACATCACTAATAATCAGAGAAATAGAAATCAAAATTACTAGGAGATATCACCTCACAGCTGTCAGAATGGCTATCATCAAATCAAAAAGTCTGAAAATAACATATGGTGGCAAGGATGTGGAGAAAAGGAAGCCCTTGTACATAATTGATGGGATTGTAAATTTGTGCACTATGGAAAACAACATGGAAGTTTCTTAAAAAATAAAAATAGAACTACCATGTGACCCAGCTATTCCACTCCTAGTTATATATCAGAAGAAAGTAAACATTAATTTGAAAAGATACATGAACCCCAATGTTTATTACAGCCTTATTTACAATAGAAAAGATAGGGAAGCAACCAGTGAACGAGACACACATGGTTCCTCTCTTCATAGCACTTGCATGGAGTATGGGATAAGCAAGCATTTGAACACTATAGTAATCCTCAGAAATAGTAGCAATTACAAGTTTGTTGAGATGGAAAAATTCTCCCAGTATATTGTATAGAAAAGGAAGGCTACAATATAGCACATAGTTTGGTTCAATTTGTATAAATTAAAAAAAAATCACTGATGTATATATGCTCATCCAAATATATGTGTATTATATGTATATATTTAGCATTATATACCATATATAATATATATGGTATAAACATTTAGGTAGAACAACAAACACAGAATAAACAGTATATATTTCTATTGCCACACTTATTGGTGTTCTCTAATTTCATTTTTATACTTATTTTTGCATTTCCATATTGCTTTGCCTCGAGTATATATTTACAATTAGAAAACATTAATAATGCTCTTTTGAAGCAGAATAACCCAGACATTAAATTAACATATGCCCAGGTGTCCCTTCAAGTTCTTCTCTTTTCCTCCAAGGCCATGTTTCTTCACAATTTCCCCATCATACCTTAGATTCCAGTCATATTTAATGCATGTATAAACAGCTTTCTTGGACGTCGGTGCCTTGGTGCCTTTGCAGGTTCTCCCCTACTGTCTGGGAAGCACTTTCACACCTTTTCACTTGGTGATCTATCTACTTTAGGTGGTTCAGGCTTCAGCTCGGGTGTCTTTACTTAAAAGTACCCTTCCCCCACTTCCTTGCCATCAGACTTAGGACAAATGCCTCTCCTCTTTACCACCACAGCCCAGTGTGGTTTGTGTTCAGTTCAGTTCAGTTCAATCGCTCAGTCGTGTCCAACTGTTTGTGATCCCATGAATCGCAGCACGCCAGGCCTCCCTGACCATCACCAATTCCAGGAGTTCACTCAGACTCACGTCCATCGTGGTTTGTGTGCTGTGAACCAATTCATTATATAAGTGGAAAGATAGGTTTAATATTAAATTCCTCCTTTTCCTGCCCTGTTCTCTCACACCAGCAGCTCATCACTTCCTGTTCCTGTTCTCTCACACCAGCAGCTCATCACTTCCTATTCTCTTCCTCACTCACCTGGTTCCACTTGCACCAGCCTCCTTGTTCTATTGGAAGGACACAGATAATACCAATGGGGGTCTTTTGCTCTGGCTATTTCCTCTCCCCAAAGTTATTTCCCCAAGATAACCAGAAGTCAGTCCCTCATGTCTTTAATTGAGTCTTTGCTCAAATGTCCAGGATTTAAAAGGCCTTCCCTCACTAACCTCTAGGGAGGAAAAACTCCCCATTTCTCATAACTCATAAGGTTCTCTCTATACTGTATATTTCACTATTTAGTCATTAATGTTAACATTCCATCTTCCCTGACTAGAATGTAAGCCCCATGAGAGCAGGATCGTGGATATTGGTTACTGATGTGTGCCTTGCACCCACAACAGTGCCTGAAACAGTGCAGGGGGTGAATTAATACCTGTTACATGGGAAATAAACTTTACACCAAGGAATTTATGTCCATTTTTACAATTAAATAAAACAAATCCAGACTAGTGTAAGAAGGAACTTGATTTGAAATGACTATGGGGATAGGGTAATCTCAACACTACATAAAAAATACTGAGAATTCTCCAAGCTAGGCTTCAACAATATACGAACCAAGAATTTCCAGATGTTCAAGCTTGACTAAGAAAAGGCAGAGGAACAAGAGATCAAATTGACAGCATCCAGTGGATCATAGAAAGAGCAAGAGAATTCCAGAAAAAAAAATCTGCTTCACTGACTACACTAAAGCATTTTACTGTGTAGATCACAACAAATTACGGAAAATTCTTAAAGATATGGGAATACCAGACCCTCTTACCTGCCTCCTGAGAAATCTGTATGCAAGGCAAGCAGCAATAGTTAGAACTGGACATGAAACATCAGACTGGTTCCAAACTGACAAAGGAGTATGTTAAAGCTGTATATTATCATCCTGCTTATTTAACTTATATGCAGAGTACATCATGAGAAATGCAAGAATGGATGATGTACAAGATGGAAGATTGCTGGGAAAAATATCAATAACCTCAGATATGCAGATGATACTACACTTTAAGGCAGACAGCAAAGAGGAACTAAAAAGCTTCTTGATGAGGGTGAAAGAGAAGAATGGAAAAAGCTACTTTAAATTAACATTCAAAAAAACAAAGGTCATGGCAACTGGTCCCACTACTTCATAGCAAATAGATGGGGAAACAATGGAAACAGTGACAAACTTTATTTTCTTGGGCTCTGAAATCACTGCAGATGATGACTGCAGCCATCAAATTAAAAGATGCTTGCTCCTTGGAAGAAAAGCTATGACCAACCTAGACAGTGTATTAAAAGGAAGAGACATTATTTACCGACAAAGGTCCATATATATGTCAAAGCTAAGTTTTCCCAATAGTCATGTAGAGATGGGAGAGTTGGACCATAAAGAAAGCTGAGCACTGAAGAATTGATTCTTTTGAACTGTGGTGTTGGGGAAGACTCTCGAACGTCCCTTGGACTGCAAGGAAATCAATGCAGTCAATCCTAGAGGAAATCAGTCCTAAATATTCATTGGAAGTACTAATGCTGAAGCTCCAATACTTTGGCCATCTGAGGCAAAGAACTGATTCATTGGAAAAGACCCTGATGCAGGGAAAGATTGAAGGCCAGAGGAGAAGGGGATGACAAAGGATGGGATGGTTGGATGGCATCACCAACTTGATGGGCTTGAATTTTAAGCAAGCTCTGGGAGTTGGTGATGGACAGTGCAGCCTGATGTGCTGCAGCCAATGGGGTCTCAGAGATTCAGAAATGACTGAGCCATTGAACGGAACTGATTGCAATAGGGAAAATGTTTTGAGCACAGATCCTCACATGTCTCAAAATAAAACAGAAAAAGATGTTTCTTTAACATGGAAGGATAAGTAGGGCCAACAGGAACTCTGTGTGTGTGTGTGTGTGTGTGTGTGTGTGTGGTGGGGCAAGTGGTGGGGATGGATGAGCAGACAGCATGATGGAACAGTTTAACAGGAAATGTTTCTCTCTGTAGTGAGCTGATTCTCAGAATGAGCTGTTAAGGGAAACAGAAATGTTTGAATCTTAGCGCTTGCTCAAGCTTGGGGGAAAGCTGAAGTTCAGAGGAGAGAAGCTTGGCTAAAGTTTAGCCAAGCTAAGTCAGTGGGTATTTTATGGATAATTGTGAGCAGTTGGACAGTCTCTGCTGTTGTTTAAGAGAGGTAAAGTCTGTCCTTAGACAATATCGTTGTTATTCAAATTGCAAGTCCATGTGCCTGACGCAGACTGAGGCCCATCGAAACTTCACCTTAAAGTTTGGAACAGAGAAAGGTTTATTAAAGATTCATCCAAGGAGATGGGTGGTTCATGCCCTAAGAACCCAGAGTTACTAAAAGTTTTCAGTAAGTGCATTTAAAGGCAAATGTTAGAGAGAGTTGTGGTAAGTTGCTGCAGACTTCTTGGTGTCATACTCTTTGTGCTTAAGGTTAGGTCATGGTCCGGTAATAATGTTCCTATAAATCTCTACTAGATGAATGTAATTCTCTGTCCTGACAAGAAAGGGCAGTCTCAAGGCACAGCTTTCACCCTGCAATGTCCCAGTCCTGGTTAAGGGGAAGCAGATCTCAGCCAGCAGCTCCTTCAGTGACAGGTTTCCACACTCTGCCAGCTCTCATCCCTGACGGAGACAGGCATCCAACACAATAGGTCCTCAGTGTCCTCAGGGCATCCAAATGGGGAGACCAGTTCTCAAAGACTGAGATCCAGAAAGAAAACTACTGTTAAAAGGTTGCAGCGACAGGGAAGCAGGAGAGGTACACTGCCTCTCAAGGCTTTGGCCAATGCTAGTGGAGGGCCTTAGTGAGGGTTATGGAGTGCTACAATATCTAGTGCCCAGTGTATTCCCTGGGCCCTCCAGCTCACCCACTGGCCCAAGTCTGCGTGAGCTCCAGGGCCTCCAGAAGAAGGCCTGAATCTGCCTCTTATCTCTGTCTCCTCCTGATGACCAGCACACCACCCTGGACTTAATCACATTCGCAATGGCCCCCTCATTGATAGTAAGTAACCTGTGGGCAGGGCCCACTGTGGTGCTGACCATCAGCTAAGCAGGACAACTAAGGGTCACTCATTGACAGTTGGCTGCTTGTGAATGTGGCCCTCTGAGGCACCAAGCAATGTTTGAGCAACACCTGTTGCCTAGGGGCAGGGTGGGTTGAAATGAAGCACACCATTGGCTACCTGTTAAGGGCTGTGCTCATCCTGCTCTGTTACACTGTAAAGAGAATAAGAATCCCTGTGAATTTAAGGTTTGTCAAAGTAGTTTTCAGGGTGGGCTGGACTTCACATTCTGGTTGGCTTTGAACTACTTACACGATATGCTGAGCATGTGATCAAGTGGCAGCTGTTGGAGGGGCATAGAGATGACAGCACTGGTGACAGGTATGCCTGGGAATATAATGAAAAGTATGATATGCAAAAGTTAAATAATTATGTGAAATCAAAATCTGAGGTTGGAAATGAGTCAATCACAAAGATTCCAGCACACTGGACCCAAAGTGTCCTTATGTAACAGAGCACAGCCCTTCGCAGGTAGCCATTGCTGTGCCTTATTACTCTGCATCCTGTTACTAGGCAACAGGAGTAGCTCAGCCATTGGTCCGTGCCTCACTGGCCCCACCCACAAGCAGCCAACTATCACTGAGCTACCTATAGGTACTTGTCCTGCTCAGCTATTGGTCAGCACTGCAATGGGCCCTACCTACTGATAACTGTCAAGGAGGGATAACTGGGGAAGTGATTTAGTCAAGACTCAGTCGTACACTGGTGAACTGACTTTTGACTTTGAGCACCTTCCTTAAAAAAAAAAAAAATAATAATAATAATAAACAGGAATGTATTTCCGGTAGATGGGGCAAGTTGAGTTTCCTTGCTCAATATGAGAGTTGAAGTATCCCAAAAAAATTTAGTGGAGGAGACATTTAAAACTGTCTTTGTTCTGATGTGTAATCTTATGTAGACTGTGTATTAAACTTTGGGCAACAGACTGAGCATTCACCAAGTCTGGGGGTCGTTAAAGCTCATCGCAGTAGATAAAACACCCAAGGTGTTCTTTATTACCTTTTTCCACCTTAAGTGCTTGCGCTTAAGTTCCTTAAGGGCCTCAGGAACCCCCAAGAGGCAGAAGGTGGTCTAGAGATGAAGTGATTACTCTGAAAGGCTGAAGTGGGACAGAAAGGGTTTGGCAGATCTTTATAGAGGGATGAAGGAGGCAGGAGTGTTGAAGTGGCACATATAAGTCAAAGGATAAAGGGAACTGAAAGGAAGTTTGAAGCTCATGAGGAGAAACACCGTGCCCCTGAATCACCACTCCCCAGAATCAGACACACAGAGGTGTCAGCAGTGGAAAAGTTATAGAATGGTCTCCCTCGGCATCCACTCGCCCATGTTGATGGGCACAGTGGTACATTGTGATGTCTAAGCCCCCCAAGATGCTATTGGCTGGGGTGGTGCCTCACTGACCAATCAGATTGAAGGGTGTGGCTCCTCATTGTCCTGAAAGGGTATAAATAGAGAGCTCAGAGGCAGAGGTTCTAGGTTAGGCCACTTCTTGGCATCATCATGACTAAGGTAACCAGGAAGCCACGGCAGTCCAGAAGAGTTCCAATGCGGTTTGCTTCCAGGATGAACGGAAAAAAGAAGACCCTTTGTCAACGGAGGTACAGAGGCAGTGTGAAAGTAAGATGATTCCAACTGAGCTGCCCATGTTCTCCACTGACTTTGCTGCCCAAAACCTCTACACAGCCCTTGCCTGGCACAAAAGCCCTCATTGGCCCACATCCCTTTTTCATGAAATCTCCCTTCCAACGCCGCTTTTTTCTTTCCTAAAAACTAATACCCTTGTCGTGTCTTTCCAGGCACGAAATATGACCATGAGGGTCAGAAGACCTCTACAAGGAACCTTGAGAAAGAAAATCCGATCACATGCCACTCAGTCGAAGAAGGTGAAGAAAACAAGAACACCAAACTGTTTTTTCCGTTCCTGTGCACGTAAGAAACTGAATCAAAGCCGTAAAAGGTCCCAACGTATGAGGCGGAATCAAAGAAGGAGGCAGAATCCAAAGAGAAGATAAGCCCAGCCGCCCCAGAATACGAGACCCTGGAGCAGTCCAACCTGGGCAGCCAGTAACTGAATCGAAAAGGTCAGACAGTTTAGAACTGGGTCTCCAGAGGTCTGCTTTGTTAGAAATGGCCAACCAAGAAAAGACTCTCACACTAACATCATCAAGTGATGGCTGCAATTACAATAAACATCAAATGGTAAAAAGATGATATTTGTGTGTGTGTGTGAATTTTCTGATGGAAGGGAGGGAACGAAGAGAAGAGGTGGGCACTGGAGATGGGAGGGATATGGGGTCCCGAGAGGTTGGGGAACAGACCCTCGGGTCCCCAGTTAGCCAGAGAGTAGAGGTCTGGATTGGGTCAGGAGTCTGCACTGAAGATGGATAACCCTGCTTAACACTTGATTTCAAGGGCAAGGAGGAGTGGTATGGTGTTACTGCCTTTGTTTGGGGTGTGGAATGACAGTAGGGTCTAGATTGCCAGACCCAGAGAGGAAGAGGTTGTCACATGGGGGTGGTGAGTGTGAAACTCCCCCTGAGAAAGGTGGGCAGAAATCACCTCCTGGCCACCTACCTCATAAAAGGGATTGTTGCATCACTCGCCTATGCTGTCAGCTAAAGGTGCTCAGAAGGCACAAAGTGCTCATACATCTAAAACCCACAAATACCACTCCCAGGGAGTAAAATAATGTTTGGAGGGAACAAACCAAATAATGATTAGGACACCTTTCTGCTAAGGAAAATTAGGGAGCAGTGTATTCCCAAAGGAAGAGCAGTGGTGGTGGCCCAATCCCAGTGCAAATTACAAACAGGATCACCACCCACAGAGAATTTTTTTTTTTTTCGGGGGGCCCTATGCCGCTTGTGGAAGCATGGTTCCCTGAACAGCGATTGAACCCGTGCCCTTCTAGTGAAAGCACGGAGTCCTAACCACTGGACGGTCATGGAAGTCTGTACAGAGAATTTTTCCATAAGTACTAACATAAGACTGAGTAAAAGCTGGTCTTGTAAGTATCACCATACCCTAGGATTTCCAAATAACTACAGTCGAAAAACATTCTTCCCCAATAAAGTCTTTTGTTAGTCCAAATTCTACAAGTTTCTCACGGTTTAAAAGAAAGAGTATGAAATATTTAATTTGGTGTTACCCTTCATTTTGAAATGTTTTAAAAGGTCCAAGGAATAGTCAATCAAATATGGAGATACATAAGGCAGTCTCTGACCATAAGTATCCTGCGTGCCTTCACAAAACTTTTGAGAAACAACTAAAACACAGAGTTTCGCCGTGGGCATCAAAAGAGTTGAGTTCAAATTTTAACTCAGTGATATGTTATCTTTTATCTGGACTGCAGCTCCCTAATTAAATCTTTCTGGCACTCTACCTCCTGGGAGACCCCATTGATGATTCCCAGTCAGTCACTGAATGTGATTTAAAATCAATCAAAGTGAAAGACCCCCTGGGTGTGCTGTCCTTTCTTTATTCTTTGCTTTTTTTCAGTTCTTTTTTCTAAATTCATTTATTTTGATTTGAGGCCAATTACGTTACAATATCGTAGTGGGTTTTGCCATACATTGACATGAATCAGCCATGGGTGTCCATGGGGTCCACATCCTGAACCTCCCCTCGCACCTCCCTCCCCATCCCATCCCTCAGGGTCATCCCAGTGCACCAGCCCTGAGCACCTAGTCTCATGCATCCAACCTGCACTGGTGATCTGTTTCACATATAATAATATACATGTTTCAATGCTATTCTCTCAAATCACCCTGCCCTCGCCTTCTCCCACGGAGTCCAAAAGACTGTTCTATACATCTGTGTCTCTTTTGCTTTCTCGCATATAGGGTCATCATTGCCATCTTTCTCAATTCCATGTATACGTGTTAGTGTAGTGTATTGGTGTTTTTCTTTCTGACTTCCTTCACTCTGTATAATAGGCTCCAGGTTCATCCACCTCATTAGAACTGATTCAAACGGATTCTTTTTAATGGATGAGTAATATTCCCTTGTGTATATGTACAACAGCTTTCTTATCCTTGAGTCAGCTGATGGCCTTAGTGAGGGCTATGGAGTGCTACAACATTTAGTCCCCAGTGTATTCCCTGGGCCCTCCAGCTCACCCACTGGCCCAAGTCTGCGTGAGCTCCAGGGCCTCCAGAAGAAGGCCTGAATCTGCCTCTTATCTCTGTCTCCTCCTGATGACCAGCACACCACCCTGGACTTAATCACATTCGCAATGGCCCCCTCATTGATAGTAAGTAACCTGTGGGCAGGGCCCACTGTGGTGCTGACCATCAGCTAAGCAGGACAACTAAGGGTCACTCATTGACAGTTGGCTGCTTGTGAATGTGGCCCTCTGAGGCACCAAGCAATGTTTGAGCAACACCTGTTGCCTAGGGGCAGGGTGGGTTGAAATGAAGCACACCATTGGCTACCTGTTAAGGGCTGTGCTCATCCTGCTCTGTTACACTGTAAAGAGAATAAGAATCCCTGTGAATTTAAGGTTTGTCAAAGTAGTTTTCAGGGTGGGCTGGACTTCACATTCTGGTTGGCTTTGAACTACTTACACGATATGCTGAGCATGTGATCAAGTGGCAGCTGTTGGAGGGGCATAGAGATGACAGCACTGGTGACAGGTATGCCTGGGAATATAATGAAAAGTATGATATGCAAAAGTTAAATAATTATGTGAAATCAAAATCTGAGGTTGGAAATGAGTCAATCACAAAGATTCCAGCACACTGGACCCAAAGTGTCCTTATGTAACAGAGCACAGCCCTTCGCAGGTAGCCATTGCTGTGCCTTATTACTCTGCATCCTGTTACTAGGCAACAGGAGTAGCTCAGCCATTGGTCCGTGCCTCACTGGCCCCACCCACAAGCAGCCAACTATCACTGAGCTACCTATAGGTACTTGTCCTGCTCAGCTATTGGTCAGCACTGCAATGGGCCCTACCTACTGATAACTGTCAAGGAGGGATAACTGGGGAAGTGATTTAGTCAAGACTCAGTCGTACACTGGTGAACTGACTTTTGACTTTGAGCACCTTCCTTAAAAAAAAAAAAAAATAATAATAATAATAAACAGGAATGTATTTCCGGTAGATGGGGCAAGTTGAGTTTCCTTGCTCAATATGAGAGTTGAAGTATCCCAAAAAAATTTAGTGGAGGAGACATTTAAAACTGTCTTTGTTCTGATGTGTAATCTTATGTAGACTGTGTATTAAACTTTGGGCAACAGACTGAGCATTCACCAAGTCTGGGGGTCGTTAAAGCTCATCGCAGTAGATAAAACACCCAACGTGTTCTTTATTACCTTTTTCCACCTTAAGTGCTTGCGCTTAAGTTCCTTAAGGGCCTCAGGAACCCCCAAGAGGCAGAAGGTGGTCTAGAGATGAAGTGATTACTCTGAAAGGCTGAAGTGGGACAGAAAGGGTTTGGCAGATCTTTATAGAGGGATGAAGGAGGCAGGAGTGTTGAAGTGGCACATATAAGTCAAAGGATAAAGGGAACTGAAAGGAAGTTTGAAGCTCATGAGGAGAAACACCGTGCCCCTGAATCACCACTCCCCAGAATCAGACACACAGAGGTGTCAGCAGTGGAAAAGTTATAGAATGGTCTCCCTCGGCATCCACTCGCCCATGTTGATGGGCACAGTGGTACATTGTGATGTCTAAGCCCCCCAAGATGCTATTGGCTGGGGTGGTGCCTCACTGACCAATCAGATTGAAGGGTGTGGCTCCTCATTGTCCTGAAAGGGTATAAATAGAGAGCTCAGAGGCAGAGGTTCTAGGTTAGGCCACTTCTTGGCATCATCATGACTAAGGTAACCAGGAAGCCACGGCAGTCCAGAAGAGTTCCAATGCGGTTTGCTTCCAGGATGAACGGAAAAAAGAAGACCCTTTGTCAACGGAGGTACAGAGGCAGTGTGAAAGTAAGATGATTCCAACTGAGCTGCCCATGTTCTCCACTGACTTTGCTGCCCAAAACCTCTACACAGCCCTTGCCTGGCACAAAAGCCCTCATTGGCCCACATCCCTTTTTCATGAAATCTCCCTTCCAACGCCGCTTTTTTCTTTCCTAAAAACTAATACCCTTGTCGTGTCTTTCCAGGCACGAAATATGACCATGAGGGTCAGAAGACCTCTACAAGGAACCTTGAGAAAGAAAATCCGATCATATGCCACTCAGTCGAAGAAGGTGAAGAAAACAAGAACACCAAACTGTTTTTTCCGTTCCTGTGCACGTAAGAAACTGAATCAAAGCCGTAAAAGGTCCCAACGTATGAGGCGGAATCAAAGAAGGAGGCAGAATCCAAAGAGAAGATAAGCCCAGCCGCCCCAGAATACGAGACCCTGGAGCAGTCCAACCTGGGCAGCCAGTAACTGAATCGAAAAGGTCAGACAGTTTAGAACTGGGTCTCCAGAGGTCTGCTTTGTTAGAAATGGCCAACCAAGAAAAGACTCTCACACTAACATCATCAAGTGATGGCTGCAATTACAATAAACATCAAATGGTAAAAAGATGATATTTGTGTGTGTGTGTGAATTTTCTGATGGAAGGGAGGGAACGAAGAGAAGAGGTGGGCACTGGAGATGGGAGGGATATGGGGTCCCGAGAGGTTGGGGAACAGACCCTCGGGTCCCCAGTTAGCCAGAGAGTAGAGGTCTGGATTGGGTCAGGAGTCTGCACTGAAGATGGATAACCCTGCTTAACACTTGATTTCAAGGGCAAGGAGGAGTGGTATGGTGTTACTGCCTTTGTTTGGGGTGTGGAATGACAGTAGGGTCTAGATTGCCAGACCCAGAGAGGAAGAGGTTGTCACATGGGGGTGGTGAGTGTGAAACTCCCCCTGAGAAAGGTGGGCAGAAATCACCTCCTGGCCACCTACCTCATAAAAGGGATTGTTGCATCACTCGCCTATGCTGTCAGCTAAAGGTGCTCAGAAGGCACAAAGTGCTCATACATCTAAAACCCACAAATACCACTCCCAGGGAGTAAAATAATGTTTGGAGGGAACAAACCAAATAATGATTAGGACACCTTTCTGCTAAGGAAAATTAGGGAGCAGTGTATTCCCAAAGGAAGAGCAGTGGTGGTGGCCCAATCCCAGTGCAAATTACAAACAGGATCACCACCCACAGAGAATTTTTTTTTTTTTCGGGGGGCCCTATGCCGCTTGTGGAAGCATGGTTCCCTGAACAGCGATTGAACCCGTGCCCTTCTAGTGAAAGCACGGAGTCCTAACCACTGGACGGTCATGGAAGTCTGTACAGAGAATTTTTCCATAAGTACTAACATAAGACTGAGTAAAAGCTGGTCTTGTAAGTATCACCATACCCTAGGATTTCCAAATAACTACAGTCGAAAAACATTCTTCCCCAATAAAGTCTTTTGTTAGTCCAAATTCTACAAGTTTCTCACGGTTTAAAAGAAAGAGTATGAAATATTTAATTTGGTGTTACCCTTCATTTTGAAATGTTTTAAAAGGTCCAAGGAATAGTCAATCAAATATGGAGATACATAAGGCAGTCTCTGACCATAAGTATCCTGCGTGCCTTCACAAAACTTTTGAGAAACAACTAAAACACAGAGTTTCGCCGTGGGCATCAAAAGAGTTGAGTTCAAATTTTAACTCAGTGATATGTTATCTTTTATCTGGACTGCAGCTCCCTAATTAAATCTTTCTGGCACTCTACCTCCTGGGAGACCCCATTGATGATTCCCAGTCAGTCACTGAATGTGATTTAAAATCAATCAAAGTGAAAGACCCCCTGGGTGTGCTGTCCTTTCTTTATTCTTTGCTTTTTTTCAGTTCTTTTTTCTAAATTCATTTATTTTGATTTGAGGCCAATTACGTTACAATATCGTAGTGGGTTTTGCCATACATTGACATGAATCAGCCATGGGTGTCCATGGGGTCCACATCCTGAACCTCCCCTCGCACCTCCCTCCCCATCCCATCCCTCAGGGTCATCCCAGTGCACCAGCCCTGAGCACCTAGTCTCATGCATCCAACCTG
Source organism: Bos taurus (assembly GCF_002263795.3). Lineage (NCBI taxonomy): Eukaryota > Metazoa > Chordata > Mammalia > Artiodactyla > Bovidae > Bos > Bos taurus. The sequence continues at coordinate 28,358,484 of NC_037357.1, forward strand.
CACTGGTGATCTGTTTCACATATAATAATATACATGTTTCAATGCTATTCTCTCAAATCACCCTGCCCTCGCCTTCTCCCACGGAGTCCAAAAGACTGTTCTATACATCTGTGTCTCTTTTGCTTTCTCGCATATAGGGTCATCATTGCCATCTTTCTCAATTCCATGTATACGTGTTAGTGTAGTGTATTGGTGTTTTTCTTTCTGACTTCCTTCACTCTGTATAATAGGCTCCAGGTTCATCCACCTCATTAGAACTGATTCAAACGGATTCTTTTTAATGGACGAGTAATATTCCCTTGTGTATATGTACAACAGCTTTCTTATCCTTGAGTCACCTGATTGTCCTCTAGATTACTTCCATGTCCTTGCTATGATAAAAAGTTATGCGATGAACATTGGGGTACACGTGTTTCTTTCAATTCTGTTTTCCTTGGTGTGTATACCCAGCAGTGGGCTTCCTGGTTCACATGGCAGTTCTCTTTTCAGTTTTGTAAGGAGTCTCCACACTATTCTCTGTAGTGGCTGTACTAGTTTGCTTTCCCACCAACAGTGTGAGAGGGTTCCCTTTTCTCCACACCCTCTCCAGCATTTATTGTTTGTAGACTTTTGCATAACAGCCATTCTGACCAGCGTGTGATGGTACCTCAAGGTGGTTTGGATTTACATTTCTCTGATAATGAGTGATGTTGAGCATCTTTTCATGTGTTTGTTGGCCGCCTGTGTGTCTTCTTTGGAGAAATGTCTGTTTAGTTCTTAGGCCCGTTTTTTGAATTGGTCATTTCTTTTTCTGGAATTGAGCCATAGGAGCCTCTTTTATATTTTTGAGATTATTTATTTGTCTCCTGCTTTGTTTGCTATTACTTCCTCCCATTCTGAAGGCTGTCTTTTCACCTTGCTTATAGTTTCCTTTAGTGTGCAAAAGCTTTTGAATTTAATTTGGTCCTATTCATTTATTTTTACTCTTTTGCTATTTTGCTATATAATTTGGTCCTATTCATTTATTTGCATTACTCTGGTAGGTGGGTCATAGAGTATCCTCCTGTGATTTATGTCAGAGAGGGTTTTGCCTATGTTTTCCTCTAGGAGTTTTATAGTTTCTGGTCTTATGTTTAGATCTTTAATCCATTTTGAATTTATTTTGTGTATGGTGTTAGACAGTGTTCTAGTTTCATTCTTTTACAGTGGTTGACCATTTTTCCCAGCACCTCTTGTTAAAGAGATTGTCTTTTCTCCATTGCATATTCTTGCCTCCTTTGTCAAATATATGGTGTCCATAGGTGTGTGGATTTATCTCTGGGATTTCTATTTTGTTCCATTGATCTACATTTCTGCCTTTGTGCCAGTACCATACTGTCTTGATGACTGTAGCTTTGTAGTAGAGCCTGAAGTCAGGCAGGTTGATTCCTCCAGTTCCATTCTTCTTTCTCAAGGTTGCTTTGGCTATTCGTGGTTTTCTGTATTTCCATACAAACTGTGAAACCATTTGTTCTAGTTCTGTGAAAAATACCATTGGTAGCTTGATAGGGATTGCATTGAATCTATAGATTGCTTTGTGTTGTGTCCTCATTTTCACTATATTGATTATTCTGATCCATGAACATGTTATATTTCTCCATCTATTTGTGTGATCTTTGATTTCTTTCATCAGTGTTTTACAGTTTTCTATGTATAGGTCTTTTCTTGGATCATCAAAAAAGCAAGAGAGTTCCAGAAAAACATCTATTTCTGCTTTTTTGACTATGCCGAAGCCTTTGACTATGTGGATCACAATAAACTGTGGAAAATTCTGAAAGAGATGGGAATACCAGACTGCCTGATCTGCCTCTTGAGGAATTTGCATGCAGGTCAGGATGCAATAGTTAGAAATGAACATGGATCAACAGCCTGGTTTCAAATAGGAAAAGGAATATGTTAAGGCTGTATATTGTACCCCTGCTCATTTAACTTCTATGCAGAGTACAACATGAGAATCGCTGGGCTTGAAGAAGCACAAGCTGGACTCAAGATTGCCGGGAAAAATATCAATAAACTCAGATATGCAGATGACACCACCCTTATGACAGAAAGTGAAGAGGAACTATAAAGCCTCTTGATGAAAGTGAAAGAGGAGAGAAAAAGTTGGAGAAAAAGAGGAGAAAAAGTTGGCTTAAAACTCAACATTCAGAAAAGAAAAATCACGGCATCTGGTCCCATCACTTCATGGGAAATAGATGGGGAAACAATGGAAACAGTGTCAGACTTTATTTTTTGGGCTCCAAAATCACTGCAGATGGTGATTGCAGCCATGAAATTCAAAGATGCTTACTCCTTGGAAGCAAATTTATGACCAACCTAGATAGTGTATTGAAAAGCAGTGACATTATTTTGCCAACAAAGGTCCGTCTAGTCAAGGCTATGGTTTTTCCAGTGGTCAAGTATGGATGTGACAGTTAGAGTGTGATGAAAGCTGACTGCCGAAGAATTGATGCTTTTGAACTGTGGTGTTGCAGAAGGCTCTTGAGAGTCCCTTGGACTGCAAGGAGTTCCAACCAGTCCATTCTGAAGGAGATCAGCCCTGGGATTTCTTTGGAAGGAATGATGGTAAAGCCGAAACTCCAGTACCTTGGCCACCTCATGTGAAGAATTGACTCATTGGAAAAGACTCTGATGCTGGGAGGAATTGGGAGCAGGAGGAGAAGGGAACAACACAGGATGAGATGGCTGGATGGCATCACTGACTCGATGGTCGTGAGTCTGTGTGAACTCTGGGAGTTGGTATGGACGGGGTGGCCTGGAGTGCTGCTATTCATGGGGTCACTAAGAGTTGGACATGACTGAGTGACTGAACTGAACTGAACTGAAGCCTAAGTATCGGAGAAGGCAATGACACCCCACTCCAGTATTCTAGCCTGGAAAATCCCATGGATGGAAGAGCCTGGTAGGCTGCAGTCCATGGATCGCTCAGAGTCAGACATGACTGAAGCGACTTAGCAGCAGCAGCAGCAGCTCTAGTAATTTGCTGGTGGAGTCCTTAGTGTTTTCTATACAGAGGATCATATCATGTGCAAAGAGTTAGAGTTTTACTTCTTCTTTTCCAATCTGTATTCCATTTATTTCTTTTTCTTCTCAGATTGTTATGGCTAAAACTTCCAAAACTATGTTGAATAGTAGTGATGAGAGTGGGCACCCTTGTCTTGTTCCTGACTTTTGGGTAAATGCTTTCAAGTTATCACCATTGATGATAATGTTTGTAGTGCGATTATCATATATGGCTTATATTATGTTAAGGTATGTTCCTTCTATGCCTGCTTTCTGGAGAGTTTTTTATCATAAATAGATGCTGAATTTTCCCAAAGGCTTTCTCTGCATCAATTGAGATAATCATATGGATTTTATCTTTCAATTCATTAATATGGTGTATTACATTGTTTGACTTGCGGATATTAAATAATCCTTGCATGCGTGGGATAAACCCCACTTGGTCATGAGATATGATCTTTTTAATATGTTGTTGGATTCTGTTTGCTAGAATTTTGTTAAGGATTTTTGCATCTATGTTCATCAGTGATATTGGACTGTAGTTTTCTTTTTTGTGGAATCTTTGTCAGGTTTTGGTATTAGGGTGATGGTGGCTTCATAGAATGAGTTTGGAAGTTGACATGTCTCTGCAATTTTTTTAAAGAGTTTGAGTAGGATAGGTGTTAGCTCTTCTCTAAATTTTTGGTAGAATTCAGTTGTGAAGCCATCTGGTGCTGGGTTTTGTTTGCTGGAAGATTTCTGATTATAGTTTCAATTTCCAGGCTTGTAATGGGTCTGTTAAGATTTTCTGTTTCTTCCTGGTTCAGTTTTGGAAAGTTATACTTTTCTAAGAATTTGTCGATTTCTTCCAATTTATCCATTTTATTGGTATATAGTTGCTTTTAGTAGTCTCTTATGACCCTTTGTATTTCTCTGTTGTATGTTGTGATGACTCCATTTTCATTTCTAATTTTGTTGATTTGATTCTTCTCCATTTGTTTTTTGATGAGTCTGGTTAATGGATTGTCTATTTTATATATCTTCTCAAAGAAAGAGGTTTTGGCTTTGTTGATTTTTGCTATCATCTCTTTTCTTCATTTTGTGTTTATTTCTGCCCCAATTTTTATGATTTCCTTCCTTCTACTAACCCTGGGATTCTTCATTTTTTCCTTTCCTAGTTGCTTTTGGCACAGAGATAAGTTATTTATGTGACTTCTTTCTTGTTTCTTGAGGTAAGCTTGTATTTCTATGAATCTCCCCCTTAGCACAGCTTTTACTGAGTCCCATAGGTTTTGGGTTGTTTTGTTTTCATTTTCATTCATTTCTATGCAGATTTTTATATATATATTTTTTAATTTCTTCTGTGATTTGTTGGTTATTCAGAAGCGTGTTGTTTAGCCTCCATATGTTGGAATTTTTAATAGTTTTTCTCCTGTAATTGACATATAATCCTACTGCATTGTGATCAGAAAAGATGCTTGGAATCATTTCAATTATTTGATTTTACCAAGGCTAAATTTATGGCCCAGGATATAATCTATACTGGAGAAGATTTCATGTGCACTTGAGAATAAAGGGAAATTAATTGTTTTCAGGTGAAATGTCCTACAGATATTATGTCTAACTGGTCCATTGTATCATTTAAAGTTTGTGTTTCCTTGCTGATTTTCTGTTTAGTTGATCTATCCACAGGTGTGAGTGGCGTATTAAAATCTCCCACTATTATTTTGTTACTGTTAATTTCCCTTTTCATACTTCTTAGCATTTCCTTACATATTGTGGTGCTCCTATGCTGGGTGCATATATATTTATAATTTTTATATCTTCTTCTTGGATTGATCCTTTGATCATTATGTAGTGCCCTTCTTTGTCTCTTCTCACAGCCTTTATTTGAAAGTCTATTCTATCTGATATGAGTATTGCTACTGCTGCTTTCTTTTGGTCTCCATTTGCGTGAAATATCTTTTTTCCAGCCCTTCACTTTCAGTCTGTATGTGTCCCTTGTTTTGAGGTGAGTCTCTTGTAGACAGCATATATAGGGGTCTTGTTTTTTTTTAATACCCATTCAGCCAGTCTTTGTCTTGTGCTTGGTGCCAGGAGCCACCACGGGAGATCCCACCCATGACAAAGGTCATGTGGAAGAGGCCTGACAGGCAAAGATGGATCAGGCCTCAAGGGATCCCCTGGATCTGCTCAAGCTTCTAACCCAAAACCAGAATCTGTCTGTCTTACTATTTTGTGCCTTTCACCAACTCTTCTGACATTGACAGGGGGCTATCCACGACCACCTTTCTCTGGAAAAAGTCAACTTAGGGCTTTAGTTAATGAGTCTCCTGGGCATGAAAGGGATATTTCTATTTTAACCCCTCTGTTGGCATTCTAGCTTGCCTGATAGGTTTATCCATACTCTTGCAATTAACACACATGATTGTTCACAACTCCCCAACCGTGAGAGACATAGGAAGCCTAAAACATTCTAAAAATATAGAGCCTTTTAAAGAGTTAAAAACTATTAGAGTAGTGTTGGTGTAGAATTTCATTATTGGGCCAATGTTTGCTGCCAAGTGCCCATATCCCTTATCCATTGTGTACCTCGGAGTGCATTGGTTAACATAGTTGGAATGTAAGAAAAACAAGTAGCAGCCTTGGAACTAACCACATCAGACCTTTGAGCTAACTGGTTCTTTCTTTGTTGTGACTCACTGCACCTTTGTTCTGTGAGAATGTAACTCTGTTTAGTATTTTCTGAGGCTGGGCGAAATAAAGAAGAAACACTTTAGGGAAAACAAGTTTTCTGGCTAATCAGCCTTTATCAAAAGAGGGTCATAAAATGTCCACAGGCCTCCAAGGCCAGAAGATATTGTACACAACATTGTTTATGGGAAAGGTATGCAGAAAAAATCCTGGTTTCAATAAAGACAAAACAGATGTAATCTTTGGGCTGACTCTGTATGACTTTGCATCTTTCATTTCCCTCTATGTACAAGTCAAGGTATAAATGTTCCTTTTGAAAATAAAGTTATGGGCCTCATTCACTGAAGTTTGGTCTCCCCGTGTCATTCTTTTTTCCTTTTCTCTCCTTTGCTCTCTCTGTTCTTCTTTCAGGATGACTCCTTGGAACACAGGAGCTTTACTGGCTTTCTGTGTTAATCAAGGAAGATCAAGCCTCTCTCTCTGCTTTGCTATCCTTTTGCTTATGCCATCATCCTGAGGCTACCCCTGGATCCTGTTGGGGCTGGACCCTGGCAGGTTGGTGCATTCAACCTATTTACATTTAAGGTAATTACTGATAAGTATGATTCTGTTGCCATTTGCTTTGCTGTTTTGGGTTCGAGTTTATACACCTTTCCTGTGTTCCTGTCTAGAAAAGATCCTTTAGTATTTGTTGAAGAGCTGGTTTGGTGGTACTGAATTCTCCGAGCTCTTGCTTGTCTGGAAAGCTTTTTGATTTCTCCTTCATATTTTAATGAGATCCTTGCTGGGTACAGTATTCCGGGTTGTAGGTTTTCCTCTTTCATCACTTTAAGTATGTCCTGCCATTCCCTCCTGGCCTGAAGAGTTTCTATTGAAAGATCAGCTGTTAACCTTATGGGAATCCCCTTGTGTGTTATTTGTTGTTTTTCCCTTGCTGCGTTTAATATGTGTTCTTTGTGTTTGATCTTTGTTAATTTGATTAATATGTGTCTTGGGGTGTTTCGCCTTGGGATTACCCTGTTTGGGACTCTCTGGGTTTCTTTGACTTGGGTGATTATTTCCTTCCTCATTTTAGGGAAGTTTTCAACTATTATCTCCTCAAGTGTTTTCTCATGGTCTTTCTTTTTGTCTTCTTCTTCTGGGACTCCTAAGATTCGATTGTTGGGGCGTTTGACATTGTCCCAGAGGTCTCTGAGGTTGTCCTCATTTCTTATCATTCTTTTTTTTCTTTTTTCCTCTCTGCTTTATTTATTTTCACCATTCTATCTTCCACCTCACTTATCCTATCTTCTGCCTCAGTTGTTCTACTGTTGGTTCCCTCCAGAGTGTTTTTTATCTCATTTATTGCACTATTCATTATTGATTGATGCTTTTTAATTTATTCTACGTCCTTGTTAAACATTTCTTACATCTTCTCAATTCTTTTCTTCAGGCTATTAATCTGTAACTCCATTTTGTTTTCAAGATTTTGGATCATTTTTACTATCATTATTCAGAATTCGTTTTTAGGTAGACTCCCTATCTCCTCCTCTTTTGTTTTGTTTGGTGGGCATTTATGTTCCTTTACCTGCTGAGTATTTATCTGCCGTTTCATCTTGTTTAGATGGCTGTGTTTGAAGTGGACTTCCTGTATTTTGACAGTTTGTGGTTCCTCTATTGTGGAGGTTCCTCCCTGTAGGTGAGGTTGGATGAGTGGCTTGTCAAGGTTTTCCTGGTTAGGGAAGCTTGCATCGGATTTCTGGTGGGTGGAGCTGGATTTCTTCTCTCTGGAGTGCAATGAAGTGTCCAGTAGTGAGTTTTGTGATGTCTATGCTTTTGGTGTAGCTTTGGGAAGCCTGTATATTAAAGCTCAAGTCTACGTTCCTGGGTTGCTGGATAATTTATGTGGTATGTCTTGCTCTGGAACTTGTTGGCTCTTGAGTGGAGCTTGGTTTCAGTGTAGTCATGGAAGATTTTGGATGATCTCTTATTGTTATATGTTCCCTGGAGTTAGGAGTTATCTGGTGTTCTCAGGTTTTGGATTTAAGCCTCCTGCCTCTGGTTTTCAGTCTTATTTTACTGTAGCCTCAAGACTTATCCATCCATACAGCACCAATGATAAAAAAAAAAAAAATCTGGATTAATGGAGAAGAGATTCTCCACAGTGTATGACACCCAGAAAGGTTCATTGAGTTACATGGAGAAGAGAAGTGGAATGAGGGAGATAAAGGTGACCAGGGCAAGGAGAGGGGGGACTCAAAATGGGAGAAATCTAGTCAGTAATCAGATTGCTATGTGCTCTCCACAGCCTGGAACACCCAGAGAGGTTCATGGAGTTACATAGATAATAAAAGAGGGAGGAAGGAGACAGAAGTGATCAGGTGGGGAATAGGAGGGGGGGGGTCAAAAGGAGAGAGGCAGATCTAGCCAGTAATCACTTCCCTAGGTGTTCTCCACAGCCCGGAATACCCAAAGAGATTCACAGAGTTGGGTATAGAAGAGAAGGGGGAGGGAGGACATAGACGTGACCTAGAGGAAAAAATGGAGAAGGCAATGGCACCCCACTCCAGCACTCTTGCCTGGAAAATCCCATGCACAGAGGAGCCTGGTGGGCCGTGGTCCATGGGGTCGCTAAGAGTCGGACATGACTGAGCGACTTCACTTTCATTTTTCACTTTCATGTACTGGAGAAGGAAATGGCAAGCCACTCCAGTGTTATTGCCTGGAGAATCCCAGAGATGGGAAGTGTGGTGGGCTGCCATCTATGGGGTCGGTCAGAGTCAGACACGACTGAAGCGACTTAGCTGTAACAGAGGGAAAAAGGAGAGTCAAAAGTGGGAGAGGCCAATCAAGCAAGTAATCACTCTCCTAAGTAAACATGGGTACTGAAGATTGGATTCTTAAAGGTACAAAATTGATAACATATACCAAAAAGCAAAGATTAAAAATCTAGAGTAGAAGTTAGACTCTCAAAAATACAATATTTAAAAAAAAAAAAAAAACAAATCCAAATCACAAAATTATTAAAAATATATATGAAATTTGCTTTAAAAATTTGGTATTTTTCAAGGTAATAGTAGCTTATAAAAAATGAAAATTAAAGGAGTAATAAGTGACTTAAAAAGAAAAAAGTTAAAAATTAAAGAATGATAATATTAAAAATATATCTAGGAATTTCTCTGCAGCTGTTGTAGGCAGTGTGGGGTCAGTTCAGTTTCAGATAATTCCTTGGTCCAGCTTATCCTTCTCAAGACCTATAGCCCCCTTCCAATGTAGTCGGTGCTAACTACAGGGTTTTAATCTGTTGCACCTGTCACTTCCAAAGCACTTGCCTCTGTTTGTTTTGGCTTCCTCTGTTTGCAAGTCTCTTCAGTGTCTAATTTCCACCCTGACACAAGGGGGCGAACGTGGTCACTTATTTAGGCTTACTTGTTCAGTCCTGCTATGGGAAGAGAGGAACATTGCCAACGAATATCAGTAGCGTGTGTGGGGAGTGCTTGCAGTGTATTGGCCACACTGAGTTTGCCCCCGCTCACGGCATGCGTGCCTTCCCAGTCTACACTGCTCAGGCTCCAGGTTGCTCTGTAGGGGAACTGTCTAAAGTGAGCCCTGAGTTGCATGTACTTCCCAGGTCTAAGCCTCTCAGGTTCAGGGTCTTGGGTACTCCACAAAGGCACAGACTTGGCTGGGCCTGCGTTTTGTGCCCTTCCCAGGTCCGAGCAGCTCAGGTGACCAGGTGTTTGGCGACCACACTCTCCTCAGGTGGGGCAGGGTGTCTTATCACTTCCCCGATCCCTGCCGCTCATTTTCCTGGGTGCACTGTGGGAGTGACATCTCAGGTGTGCCCTGTGTTTCTTCTGGGGAGCTGATCTCTGGCTGCAACCCTTCCAGCGGATGTCAACCGTCCAGGAACCCAGGAAGACTTGGTTAGCAACTGGGAGCCTGCGCACAGTTTGGTAGAGGATGCCATCTCTGGGGCCGAGATTGTCCCTTTCTGCTCTGGCTGTCGCTCACCTGCCTCTCTGCCTCTGGCGGGGGATGGGGCAGTCCACAGATGGCTAGTTCTCCTCTGGTATTCGCTCAGTCCTATGTTCTGTGAACAGGCCTGGCAGTGCCTTAGGACAGAGCTTTTCATGGGAAAGTTCTCTCTCTCCCTGGCTATCCCACTGTTTGGGTTGCTGTCTCATGTTAGCTCCCTCAGATTGTCCTCAGGGCGTTCAGGCTCAGTCCCTACCCTAAGCAATGCAGCCCTCACCTCCCTGTTCAGCCCCCTCTTGCTGATGGTGGATGTGAGCGTCTCAGCTACTTTTCTCCCCTGCGAGTTGCCATTAGGCACATAATCTGTGGGGTTTATTTATTTATTTTTCCTCCTGGTTATGTTGCCCTCTGAGATTCCAAAACTCCCAACAGACCAGCCGGTAAGAGGGTTTCCTGGTGTTTGGAAACTTCTCCTCTTTTACAACTCCCTCCTGGGACAGAGACTCTTTTGTCTCTCTTTTTATCTTTTGTCCTACCTTCTTTCGAAAACAATGGACTACCTTTCTGGGTGCCTGGTGTCCTCTGCCAGTGTTCAGAAGTTGTTTTGTGGAATTTTCTCAACGTTTAAATGATCTTTCAATAAATTTGTGGGGGAGAAAGTGGTCTCCCCATCCTCTTCCTCTACCATCTTAGGAACACTGCCCCCCCTCCCCACCCTGTGCTGTCCTTTCAAAGGAAGTGTAAGCACTATCATGCCTTGCCTGCAGAAAATTAATTATCTAAAGCAGCTACCAGGATGATATGGACAGAGGGACCTTATGTCTACATATAGGTCACTGCTTTGATTCCAGTTCTGTATATATTATCACCATTTAACATTTTCACACTTTAATGTCCTGCTGTAGCACTTACTGAAATGCTTGCTGTTATAGAGGAAGCTAACAGATTCCTAGGCCTCAAGGTCTGAAACTGAAAGTGAAAGCCACTCAGTCATGTCCAATTTTTTGCTATCCCATGGACTATATAGTCCTCGGAATTCTCCAGGCCAGAATCCTGGAGTTGGTAGCCTTTCCCTTCTCCAGGAGATCTTCCCAAACCAGGCAGGGATCCTGCATTGTGGGTGGATTCTTTACCAGCTAAGCCACAGCGGAAGCCCAAGAATACTGGAGTGGGTAACCTATCCTGTCTCCAGCAGATCTTTCTGATCCAGGAATTGAACCAGGGTCTCCTGCATTGTAGGCAGATTCTTTACCAATTGAGTTATCAGGGAAGCTCTTGTTGTTGAAACAGTCAAATTTGATTGTCCACATTAGCTGGTGTGACCTTGCCATGGATTTCAAGTATAAAGTTGGGAAACCCTTCACTATTCCTTGTTACTTTGTCACCCTGACCATTTATTTGCATAAAGAAGTAATTGTATTGAAATGAAGAAATCATATCTAATTCTTGTCACACTCTCCTTATGGAGACAGAATGGTTTATGAAATAGTTTCTATGCAATGACTTTAGTCCAGTGCTGGAGATAGCTCATAATAATCTTAATAGCAGTGCAGATTTCCTTTCCATCAGCAGGGGTTTCAAGCAAAAACCGTATTTGCATTTCTTGGTTAAGAAGAATACCTGGAGGAACAATTGAAAAATGGTAATGCCCCACAAATGAAATTTAGGTGATTGCAAATATGTAGTACCACATGAGGAAAAGCCTAAATACAAAGGCTAGATCTTTTTTTTTTTTTTTTGTAAACATAAGCCATTCAATTGATTTCTCCCATTTTCAGCCTACAAACATGGCATACTATTTATGATTGTGTCTGATACTTGATCTTCTGGGGTAGCTTTTGGCCAATTTCAGTTTAGTCTGAAAAAAAAGAGAGAAGGCGGAAGCCATAAATCTGTGGGTAAAGATCCTAGAATCACAGCAGAGCACGGAATAATAACTCAAGGTATCATTACATAGTAGGGATTTATCCTCAACAGGTATTAAGGAATATATGATATGGTCTTAAGGGACCAAACTTTAAGCCCAGTTTGTATTATTTATCTTATAGTTAACTTTGATGATATTTTAAGTCAAATGGTATTGTATATGTACAGATTTGGAGAAGGCAATGGCACCCCACTCCAGTACTCTTGCCTGGAAAATCCCATGGACAGAGGAGCCTGGTGGGCTGCAGTCCATGAGGTCACTAAGAGTCAGACATGACTGAGTGATTTCAATTTCACTTTTTACTTTCATGCATTGGAGAAGGAAATGGCAACCCACTCCAGTGTTCTTGCCTGGAGAATCCCAGGGACAGGGGAGCCTGGTGGGCTGCCATCTATGGGGTCACACAGAGTTGGACATGACGAAAGCGACTTAGCAGCATGTACAGATATACATAAAAAGATCACTTTTCTGACCCACAAGTTTATCTTCAGAGGATTCTCTTCACTCTTGTTGCTTCTCTTCATGAAGAACACACCATTTTAGAAAAACACTCATTGTGACTTGGGTTAAAAAAAAAAAGAAAATGCAAGCTAAGGTGAATAGAAGTCATGAATTTTATATAAAAGAATAATGCTACTTCTAACCCTTATGGATTTGAAGACTCATGCTATATGATTGCAAACAAGTTTTTCATAAATCTGAGCCCCATTGTTTTAAAATGAGGATATTTTGAATAAGAGCACGAAAGGGTGATATAAAAAACAAATGACTTTTTTTTTGCATCCTATGCATTTTATTTATTTATTTATTTTAATTGGAGGTTAATTACTTTACAATATTTTATTGGTTTTGCCATACATTAACATGAATCTGCCACAGTTATACATGTGTTCCCCATCCTGAACCCCCCTCCCACCTCCCTCCCCATACCATCCCTCTGGGTCATCCCAGGGCACCAGTCCCAAGCATCCTGTATCATGCATTGAACCTGGACTGGCGATTCACTTCATATATGACATTATACATGTTTCAATGCCATTCTCCTAAATCAACCCACCCTCTTCCTCTCCCACAGAGTCCAAAAGACTGTTCTATACATTTGTGTCTCTTTTTTAAAAAAAATATTATTATTATTTTACTTTACAATATTGTATTAGTCTTGCCACCACGGGTGTACACATGTTCCCTATCCTGAACCTCCCTCCCATCTCCCTCCCCATACCATCCCTCTGGGTCATCCCAGTGCACCAGCTCCAAGCTTCCTGTATTCTGCATTGAACCTAGACTGGCGATTCATTTCTTATACGATATTATACATGTTTTAATGCCATTCTACCAAATTATCCCCCCTCCCTCTTCCACAGAATCCAATAGACTGTTATATACATGTGTGTCTCTTTTGCTGTCTTGCATACAGGTTTGTCGTTACCATCTTTCTAAATTCCATATATATGTGTTAGTATACTGTATTGATGTTTTTCTTTCTGGCTTACTTTACTCTGTATAATAGGCTCCAGTTTCATCCACCTCTGGCTGAGTAATACTCCTTTGTGTATATGTACCACAGCTTTCTTATCCATTCATCTGCTGATGGACATCTAGGTTGCTTCCATGTCCTGGCAATTATAAACAGTGCTGCGATGAACATTGGGGTACATGTGTCTCTTTCCATTCTGGTTTCCTCAGTGTATATGCACAGTAGTGGGATTCAACATCCATTATGATAAAAACTCCCCAGAAATCAGGAGAAGGAACATTCCTCAACATAATAAAAGCTATATATGACCAACCCACAGCAAACATTATCCTCAATGGTGAAAAATCGAAAGCATTTACCCTAAAGTCAGGAACAAGACAAGGTGCCCAGTCTCACCATTACTATTCAACATAGTTTTGGAAGTTTTGCCCAATCAGAGCAAAAAAATAAATAAAAGGAATACAAATTGGAAAAGAAGAAGGAAAACTCTCACTGTTTGCAGATGACAGGATCCTCTACATAGAAAACCCTAAAGATTCCACCAAAAAATTACTAGAACTAATCAATGAATATAGTAAAGTTGCAGGATATAAAATGAACACACAGAAATCCCTTGAATTCCTATACACTAATAATGAGAAAATAGAAAGACAAGTTAAGGAAACAATCCCTTTCACCATTGCAATGAAAAAAAAAATACTTAGGAATATATCTACCTAAAGAAACTAAAGACCTATATATAGAAAACTATAAAACACTGGTGAAAGAAGTCAAAGAGGACACTAATAGATGGAGAAATATACCATGTTCATGGATCAGAAGAATCAGTATAGTGAACATGAGTATATTACCCAAAGCAATCTATAGATTCAATGCAATCCCTGTCAAGCTACCAATGGTATTTTTCACAGAGCTAGAACAAATAATTTCACAATTTGTATGGAAATATGAAAAGCCTCGAATACCAAAGCAATCTTGAGAAAGAAGAATGGAACTGGAGGCATCAACCTGCCTGACTTCAGGCTCAACGACAAAGCCACAGTCATCAAGACAGTATGGTACTGGCACAAAGACAGAAATATAGATCAATGGAACAAAATAGAAAGCCCAGAGATAAATCCACACACCTATGGTCACCTTATCTTTGACAAAAGAGGCGAGAATATACAGTGGAGAAAAGACAATCTCTTTAACAAGTGGTGCTGGGAAAACTGGACAGCCACTTATAAAAGAATGAAACTAGAACGCTTTCTAACACCACACATAAAAATAAACTCAAAATGGATTAAAGATATAAATGTAAGACCAAAAACTATAAAACTGCTAGAGGAGAACATAACCAAAACACTCTCCGACATAAATCACAGCAGGATTCTCTATGACCCATCTCCCAGAATACTGGAAATAAAAGCAAAAATAAACAAATGGGACCTAATTAAAATCAAAAGCTTCTGCACAACAAAGGAAACTATAAGCAAGGTGAAAAGACAGCCTTCAGAATGGGAGAAAATAATAGCAAATTAAGCAACTGACAAAGGACTAATGTCAAAAATATACAAGCAACTTCTGAAGCTCAATTCCAGAAATACAAACGACCCAATCAAAAAAGGGTCCAAAGAACTAAACAGGCATTTCTCCAAAGACATACAGATGGCTAACAAACACATGAAAAGATGCTCAACATCACTCATTATCAGATCAGATCAGATCAGTCGCTCAGTTGTGTCCGACTGTTTGCGACCCCATGAATCTTGGGCTTAATTGTGGCACATAAGATCTTTGAACTTTGTTGCAGAATGCAGACTCTTAGTTGGGGCATGTTGGATATTCCCTGACCAGGGCTTGTACCCAGTTCCCCTGTATTGGGACCTTGGAATCTTAGTCACTGATCCACCAGGCAAGTCCCAGTCATTTTGTATTTTTAATTCAGTTCTACTAAGTCTTCAGAGAAATTCTGGGTTAGGACAAAATACATTCCAGTTTCAGTTCCATGTGTTTGTTAGTGAACTTTGGACAGGTCACTGTTTTCATGATTTTCTATTTATTCTAAATTGTAGGAAATTATAATGCCTATTGCCTTCTCAGGATAAAACATAAATTATTCACAGGCATATTATCAGCCTCCTTGGACCAAAGATACTACATACATTGTGACTATTTTACAGTGCATCTGTCCTCAAGAATTCTGATTTCATTATGACTCTAGCATCAAGAAATGCATTTTTCTGATTGCAAGTACAAATCTGAATATTAAAGGATATGTGAGTGAGTGTTAATTGCTCAGTCATGTCCAACTCTGTGTGTCTGCATGGACTATAGCTGACCAGGATCCTCTGTCCATGGAATTCTCCAGGCAAAATACTGGACTGGGTAGCCGTTCCCTTCTCCAGGGGATCTTCCCAACCCAGGAATCAAATCTGGGTTTCCTGCATTGCAGGCAGATTCTGTACAGTCTGAGCCACTAGTGAAGCCCATATTAAAGGATAATCAGACAGAAGGAAATAGAAAGCAATGTACCATTCATTAGCTGGTTAAAATCTCTTTTCAAAATTACCTGTAGGACCACAGACTCCATGGGCTTCCCTTGTGGCTCAGCTGGTAAAGAATCTGCCTGTAATGCAGGAGACCTAAGTTCGATCCCTGGGTTGAGACGACCCCCTGGAGAAGGGAAAGGCTACCCACTCCAGTATTCTGGCCTGGAAAATTCCAAGGACTGTACAATCCATGGGGTCATAAAGAGTCAAGAGTCAGACTCAACTGACTGACTTTAACTTTCCCTTCCAACAGACTCCCTTTCTATCCCAAAGCTTTAAGATCAGGGGCAAGCTTACACTGTAAACACAAAGTAAAAGTTGCTTATACTATAATCCCTGAATTGGCAGCAAGAAAAAGGATGAGTCTGTTTACTTCACTTATGCTCCCCCAGATTCCTGGGTACTTTGGAAAAGGAACCATGGCAACAATAACTGACTAAGAAATAAAGTTTAGCTTCAGGATGTCCTAGTAGTTGGAACTCCTAGAACAGTCATCTTTTCATTATACTATGCTCCTGGGACTGGCAGAATTCCAGGGCTCCATTCTGTTTGTTCTGTTTTGTTTTGCTCTGACTGCATGTGTATTGCACCCAAATAATTGGTTGAAAATTGGAAAAATTCAAAATTGTTATCTTACATTAGGTAGACCACTAAAAGTTCCTGGCCATTTTACACAAGTCAGTCCATTAGTTTGTGAATTTTGCTATTTTTTTCCTTGGTTATCTGCATAGAAAAATCTGCTTGTGGATCTCATGGTATTATTTTTACAATGGTAGCTTGCTAATGGGGTAACTATCATAAAGAGAGGGCAAAGAATATAAAGACTTGCTCATGTTTTTCAGATGTACTGGAACAGAACTGGTGTTAAATATTTCTTCACTGATAGACTGACTTAATGTTATTAAATCTATTCCTGTTTCTTATGCATTATTTATAGAGCAGTGGATAGCATCTGGTTTGCATTATGGAATATAAAATACATTTGAATAAATGAAATTTGTGAAAAATCTCAGAATAAAAGTTAAACTCTGGATATATGAAGTTTGACTTAAAAATAAGGTGATTGATTTTATAATGTGAAGATTTGAATTCGTCCATCCAAATAAGTGTCATCCCTTTCTAAGGAGTTCACATGGCAGAACATAACCGTATTTCAGTGATGAAGCTACTGCTGAAATAATTCATAAAGCTGCATTCTTGGGGATATCTTGGAGCCTCTGTATCACTTATTCATTTGCTCATGAAATATTAATTTAGCATCTTCCACATACAAGTCACCATTTTTGTATTACTCTCATCATTGGCAGGTGGATAAGATTTTTTAAAACTAAAAAGAAATGTGAAATTAATAGGTGTGAGATTGACAAATATTTTTGTCTAAAACAGGTGTAATGATTACTTAGATACATTTCTCTAGAGGCTTTCCGCTGACTTCTAAGAAAATTCCAAATGATGATTTTCAAACCTGTTCTGATCACTAGCCACAGAACTGGAATAAGTGTTATTTTGCACAACACGTTCATGGGATGTGTAAGGCTTTACTTTCTATTAAAATCAATATCTTAATTGGTAAAGAATGTGTACATTCTTTTATGTACGGGCTGAATTATTTTATATTTTGTGCTAAAATTTTAAATGTGCTTTTGTCATAAAATTATATCAGTATCTACCATTTCTTTCATCTATTCCTATTTATGGTATTAATATAAATCAATTCTAGAGTTTTTTTCATCACAGTCATAGTACACAGTGCAATCATTTGTTGAAGACTCTTAGCCTATAAAATCTTCGCCAAGGGTCTCCCCATCAAACTAAGCTATAACCTTCATAAACCAAACTAATGTGATAAGTAAAGCTTCAGAATTATGCCTTTAATTTCACAAATTTAGGGTTGATGCTTTGTTCTTGGATGGTGTTATCTTCTTAACTGGAGCATCTTGTTTTATTGCAAGTATCATCTGCTAACTTATGACTGGATTGTTTTGTTTGATACATTCTCACCAGCATAGTTGTTAATCCTCTGAAACTTTAAATTATGTTAACATTGTTTTCTCCTATGAGCCTCTGAAAGATGTAATTTGGTTGTCTTTAATTATATTTTTCTTTTTCACATATCAAATCATTTGTCAATATGTCAGGACTAAAACGATTAATGCTGTTTGTTGAAACATCAGGAGTATTAATTGTCCTATGAAAATGAGGATGGTTGTAAATATTCTCAGAGCCAATCAATGCAGCATATCATTATGGAAAGAAATCCAGCTAACTGAAGAAATGATGCGTATTCTTTTTACAAATTGAGTATAGCAGAATGACTGAGGTTGCTTTCACTAGCAGCTGAAGCTCTGTATTTCCAATAGTAAGAATAAATACATTCTTCAAAAGACAAAAGTTCCAACACAGTATAGAATGCAGATACTGTTTTTTTTTTTTTTCTTGTCAATTAGAATAATGTTGGCTGCAAAGCTCTGTGGACTTCATAGTATAATGCACAAGTCCATCAAACCTAGAGAAAGGATGGAAATTGAAATAGAAGGGCCAAATTCCATCCCTGAACAAACATTCTGATTCTGATGATTTTCAGATTAAAGAGGAAAGGAGGCATAGCCCTTGAATTCATGAGCTGTAGAGTCAGTCTACCTGAATCTGAAACCTAGCTCTGCCATTAACTAGCTGTGTGACCTTGAGCAGATTTACTTCACCCCTCTGCACCTCAGTTACATCATCTATAAAGTGGAAGTAATAACAATATCTACATCATAAATTACATGAGTTCATACATGTAACCACTTAGAACAATGCTTGGCATATAGAGAGTTCTCTTATTACTAAGCATCACTGAAATGGTTGTTTGGTTTTTAGCTAAACTTTAAAAAATGAATTTTTTCCTACTATGACTACTATTGGAAAATGTCCTTCATTTTATGTTTTGCTAGTGGTGGTCTGGATCATATATGTTTTGAATAGGGATTATTTTTAAAATTTAAATTTTAAGTTTGGTTAGTTGACCTGTAAGATTTCTTCAAACTCTGAGATGCAATAGTTTTTTGAAATGTGTGTATATCAAAACATCATGTGTGCCCCAAAAGTAACCTGTTATTAAAAATAATAACAATAATCAATAAAAATGCCAACTCTGAAAATAGGTTCATAAACTACCTAGAATTATCAGATACTTTAGCAATTATGGTAAGACAGGGCTTGTTTTTTCATAATGCAAATCAACATGAAGTTTGAAAGGATAGATATGTTTCATTATGTACAAAAAAGCTAACTGTTGAATTACAACTGGAAACTTGTAAATATTTTGGTCCTTTGAAGAACTGGAAGTTCCATAATTAAAGGAAAAAGATAACAATAAAAAAGTAAAATAAAAAGCTAAAATGCATTAATTTTGGCATAAAATTATAAATGTATTTCATTCCAAAAAACACTTAATTAAGAAAATATTTATTAGAAATATACTGTATTCAAATTACTCAGAATAAGACACAGTTTCCCCCAGAGTCAGTCTCTCCCATCAGGAAGCTTCCATAAGCCTCTTATCCTTATTCATCAGAGGGCAGACAGAATGAAAACCATAATCAGAAAATGAACCAAACTGATCACATGGACCACAGCCTTGTCTAACTCAATGAAACTATGAACCATGCCATGAAGACCACCCAAGATGGATGGATCATGGTGGAGAGTTTTGACAAAACGTGGTCCACTGGAGAAGGGAATGGCCAACCACTTCAGTACTCTTGTCTTGGGAACCCATGAAAAGTTTGAAAAGGCAAAAAGATATGATACTGAAAGACGGACTCCCCAGGTCAGTAGGTGCCCAATGTGATACTAGTGAAGAGTGGAGAAATAAATTCAGAAAGAATAAAGAGATGGAGCCAAAGTGAAAACAACACCCAGTTGTGGATGGACTTTTGATGTAAGTAGTCTGATGCTGCAAA
This sequence comes from Bos taurus, assembly GCF_002263795.3. Taxonomy (NCBI): domain Eukaryota; kingdom Metazoa; phylum Chordata; class Mammalia; order Artiodactyla; family Bovidae; genus Bos; species Bos taurus. The sequence goes on from NC_037357.1 coordinate 28,378,020, forward strand.
GAACAATATTGCATAGGAACCTGGACTGTTAGGTCCATGAATCAAGGCAAATTGGAAGTGGTCAAACAGGAGAAGGCAAGAGTGAATGTCAACATTCTAGGAATCAGTGAACTAAAATGGACTGGAATGGGTGAATTTAACTCAGATGACCATTATATCTACTACTATGGGCAAGAATCCCTTAGAAGAAATGGAGTAGATCTAATAGTCAAGAAAAGAGTCTGAAATGCAGTACTTGGGTGCAATCTCAAAAATGACAGAAATATCTGTTTGTTTCCAAGGTGAACCATTCAGTTCAGTTCAGTTCACTCAGTCATGTCCCACTCTTCGCGACCCCATGAATCACAGAATGCCAGGCCTCCCTGTCCATCACCAACTCCCGAAGTTCACACAGACTCACACCCATTGAGTCAGTGATGCCATCCAGCCATCTCATCCTCTGTCGTCCCCTTCTCCTCCTGCCCCCAATCCCTCCCAGCATCAGAATCTTTTCCAATGAGTCAACTATTTGCATGAGGTGGCCAAATACTGGAGTTTCAGCTTCAGCATCATTCCCTCCAAAGAAATCCCAGGGCTGATCTCCTTCAGAATGGACTGGTTGGATCTCCTTGCAGTCCAAGGGACTCTCAAGAGTCTTCTCCAACACCACAGTTCAAAAGCATCAATTCTTCAGCGCTCAGCCTTCTTCACAGTCCAACTCTCACATCCATACATGACCACTGAAAAAACCATAGCCTTGACTAGACAGACCTTTGTTGGCAAAGTAATCTCTCTGCTTTGAATATGCTATCTAGGTTGTTCATAACTTTCCTTCCAAGGAGTAAGCATCTTTTAATTTCATGGCTGCAGTCACCATCTGCAGTGATTTTGGAGCCCAAAAAAATAAAGTCTGCCACTGTTTCCAATGTTTCCCCATCTATTTCCCATGAAGTGATGGGACCAGATGCCATGATCTTCATTTTCTGAATGTTGAGCTTTAAGCCAACCTTTTCACTCTCCACTTTCACTTTCATCAAGAGGCTTTTGAGTTCCTCTTCACTTTCTGCCATAAGGGTGGTGTCATCTGCATATCTGAGGTTTTTTATATTTCTCCCACCAATCTTGATTCCAGCTTGTGCTTCTTCCAGCCCGGCCTTTCTCATGATGTACTCTGCATATAAGTTAAATAAGCAGGGGGACAATATACAGCCTTGACGTACTCCTTTTCCTATTTGGAACCAGTCTGTTGTTCCATGTCCAGTTCTAACTGTTGCTTCCTGACCTGCATACAGATTTCTCAAGAGGCAGGTCAGGTGGTCTGGTATTCCCATCTCTTGAAGAATTTTCCACAGTTTATTGGAATCCACACAGTCAAAGGCTTTGGCATAGTCAATAAAGCAGAAATAGATGTTTTTCTGGAACTCTCTTGCTTTTCCCATGATCCAGCGGATGTTGGCAATTTGATCTCTGGTTCCTCTGCCTTTTCTAAAACCAGCTTGAACATCAGGAATTTCACGGTTCACGTATTGCTGAAGCCTGGCTCAGAGAATTTTGAGCATTACTTTATTAGTGTGTGAGATGAGTGTAATTGTGCGGTAGTTTGAGCATTCTTTCGCATTGCCTTTCTTTAGGATTGGAATGAAAACGGACGTTTTCCAGTCCTGTGGCCACTGCTGAGTTTTCCAAATTTGCTGGCATATTGAGTGTAGCAGTTTCACAGCATCATCTTTCAGGATTTGAAATAGCTCAACTGGGATTCCATCACCTCCACTAGCTTTGTTCGTAGTGATGCTTCCTAAGGCCCACTTGACTTCACATTCCAGGATGTCTGGCTCTAGGTCAGTGATCACACCATCGTGATTATCTGAGTCTTGAAGATCTTTTTTGTACAGTTCTTCTGTGTATTCTTGCCACCTCTTCTTAATGTCTTCTGCTTCTGTTAGGTCCATACCATTTCTGTCCTTTATCGAGCCCATCTTTGCATGAAATATCCCCTTGGTATCTCTAATTTTCTTAAAGAGATATCTAGTCTTTCCCATTCTGTTGTTTTCCTCTATTTCTTTGCATTGATTGCTGAGGAAGGCTTTCTTATCTCTTCTTGCTATTCTTTGGAATTCTGCATTCAAATGCTTATATCTTTCCTTTTCTCCTTTGCTTTTCACTTCTCTTCTTTTCACAGCTATTTGTAAGGCCACCCCCGACAGCCATTTTTCCTTTTTCCATTTCTTTTCCATGGGAATGGTCTTGATATCACAGTAATCCAAGTCTCTGCCACACCACTAATGCTGAAGAAGCTGAAGTTGAACAGTTATTTGATGATCTACAAGCCCTTCTAAAATTAACACCAAAAGAAAATATCCTTTTCATCATAGGGACTGGAATGCAAAAGTAGGAAGTCAACAGATACCTGGAGTAACACAAGTTTGGCCTTGAAGTACAAAATGAAGCAGGGCAAAGGCTAACAGAGTTTTACCAAGAGAATGCACTGGTCATAGCAAACACCCTCTTCCAACAACACAAGAAACGACTCTACACATGGACATCACCAGATGGTCAATAGTGGAATCAGACTGATTATATTCTTTGCAGCCAAAGATGGATAAATTCTATACAGTCAGCAAAAACAAGACCAGGACCTGACTGTGGCTCGGATCATGAACTCCTTATTGCAAAATTCAGACCTAAATTGAAGAAATAGGGAAAACCACTATACCATTCAGGTATGAACTAAATCAAATCACTTAAAATTATACAGTGGAAGTGACAAATATATTCCAGGGATTATATATTGTAGACAGAGTGCCTGAAGAACTATGGATGGAAGTTCATGACACTGTATAGGAGGCAGTGATCAAGAGTATCCCCTCCCCCCAAAAATGCGAAAAGGCAATATGGTTGTCTGAAGAGGCCTCACAATAGTTGGGAAAAGAAGAGAAATGAAAGTCAAAGGAAAAAAGGAAAGATTTACCCATATGAATGCAGAGTTTGAAAGAATAGCAAGGAGAAATAAGAAAGCCTTCCTCAGTGATCAATGCAAAGAAATAGAGGAAAACAACAGAATGGGAAAGACTAGAGATCTCTTCAAGAAAATTAGAGATATAAAGGGAACTTTTCATGCAAAGATGGGCACAATAAATGACAGAAATGGTATGGGCCTAAAGGAAGCAGAAAATATTAAGAAGAGTTGGCAAGAATACACAGAAGAACTATATAAAAAAGATCTTCAGAGGCGGTCCTAAGATGGCAGAGGAATAGGACAGGGAGACCACTTTCTCCCCCACAAATTCATCAAAAGAACATTTGAACTCTGAGTAAATTCCACAAACCAGCTTTTGAATGCTGGCAGAGGATATCAGGCACCCTGAAAAGCAGCCCATTGTCTTCAAAAGGAGGTAGGAAAAAATATAAAAAAAAAAAAAGAGAGACAAAAAAGGTAGGGATGGAGCTCCGTCCAGGGAAGGGAGTCTTCAAAAAGAGAGAAATTTCCAAACACCAGGAAACACTCTCACTGTTGGGTCTGTGGCAAGCCTTGGAACCACAGAGGGCAACATAACCAGAAAGGAAAATAAATAAATAAATAAAACCCACAGATTACCTGTCCAATGGAAACTCCCCAGCGGAGAAGCAGCGCAGGCACCTGCATCCACCACTAGCAAGCGGGGGCTGGGCAGGGAGGCATGGGCTGCATTGCTTAGAGTAAGGACCAGGCCTGAATGCCCCAAGGGCAATCTGAGGGAACCAACTTGGGCTAGCAAACCAGACTGTGGGATAGCTACCACGCGAAAAGCCCTAACTGAAGACACCACCAGGCCCACTCACAGAACAAAGGACTGAGCAGAACCAGCTGGCTGCAGACAATCCCCCTCCAGTGACAAGCAGCCAGAGCCGAAAGGGGGCAATCGCGGCCCCAGAGAGGCATTATCTACCAAACTGCCAGCAGCCTTTGTTGCTAACTAAGACTTCTTGGGATTCTGGACAGTCAACATCTGCCTGAGAAGGTGCGTCAGTTGTACACCCAGAAAACCGAGTGGCAGGGACAGGGGAGGGGATAAGTCACAGGTACAGCACTCACCAAACACCTGATCACCTGAGCTGCTCGAACCTGGGAAGGGCACAAAACAAAGGTCCAACCGAGTCTGCGCTTCTGAGGACTACCTGAGTACCTGAACGTGAGCGGCTTAGACCTGGGAAGTGTATGCAACCCAGGGCTGACCTCAGACCGTTTCCAGCAGAGCAACCTAGAGCCTAAGAAGTTTAGACAGGGAAAGCACACATGCCATGAGCGAGGCCAAACCCAGTGTGGCCAAGACACTGTGAGCACGTGCCAGTGTTACTTGTTTGCAGCGTCGCTCCCTCGCCACAGGACGACTGAACAAGTGAGCTTAAAAAAGTGTCCACCACCGCCCCCTTGTGTCAGGGTGGTAATTAGACACTGAAGAGACAAGCAAAGAGAAGAAGCTAAAACAGAGGGAACCTCCTTGGAAGTGACTGGTGCAATAGATTAAAACCCTGTATTTAGTACTGACTACATAGGAAGAGGCCTATAGATCTTGAGAAATATAGACCAGATCAAGGAACTATCCGAAAATGAATGGACCCCACAATACCCACAACACCGGAGAAAGTCCTAGATATATTTTCACGATCATTCTTTTTTTATTTTTTTTAAGTCCTCTATTATTCCTTTAATTTTCATTTTTATAACTTCTATTACTTTGTAAAAAAAGACCCTAATTTTTAAAGCAACTTCATATACATATATTTTTATAATTTTTGTGACTTTGTTTTGTTTTATTCTTTTCTTTAATATTGTATTTTTGAAAATCCAACCTCTACTCTAGATTTTTAATCTTTGCTTGTTGGTATTTGTTATCAATTTTGTACCTTTAAGAACCCAATCTTCAGTACCCATTTTTACTTGGGAGCAAGATTACTGGCTTGACTGCTCTCTCCCCCTTTGGACTCTCCTTTTTCTCCACCAGGTCGCTTCTATCTCCTCCATACCCCTTCTCTTCTCTACCCAACTCTGTGAATCTCGTTGTGTGTTCTGGATGGTGGAGAACACTTAGGGAACTGATTACTGGCTGGATCTGTCCCTCTCCTTTTGATTTCACCATTTATCCTCCTGGCCACTTTTGTCTCCTTCCTCCCTCTTCTCTTCCCTGTATAACTCCGTGAACATCTCTGAGTGGTCCAGAATGTGGAGCACACATAAGGAAGTGATTACTGGCTAGTTGCTCTCTCCTCTTCTGATTCCACCTCATCTTTTTCAGGTCACCTCTATCTCCCTCCTCCCTCTTCTCTTCTCCATGTAACTCTGTGAACCTCTCTGGGTGTCCCTCACTGTGGAGAACCTTTTCATCTTTAATCTAGATGTTTTATCAATGGTGCTGTATAGATGGAGAAGTCTTGAGGCTACTGTAAAAATAAGACTGAAAACCAAAAGCAGGAGGCTTAAGTCCAACTCTTGAGAACACCAGAGAACTCCTGACTCCAGGGGACATTAATCAACAGGAGCTCATCAAACGCCTCCATACCTACACTGAAACCAAGCACCACCCAAGGGCCAACAAGTTCCAGAGCAAGACATACAATGCAAATTCTCCAGCAACATAGGAACACAGCCCTAAGATTCAATATACAAGCTGCCCAAAGTCACTCCAAACCCATTGACAACTCATAACTCATTACTGGACACTTCATTGAACTCCAGAGAGAATAAATCTAGCTCCAAACACCAGAACACTGACACAAGCTTCCCTAACCAGGAACCTTGACAAGCCATCCATACAATCCCACCCACAGTGAGGAAACTCCACAAACTGCTAGAATACAGAAAGGCCACCCCAAACACAGCAATATCAACAAGATGAAGAGACAGAGGAATACCCAGCAGGTAAAGGAACAGGATAAATGCCCAGCAAACCAAACAAAAGAGGAAGAGATAGGGAATCTACCTGATAAAGAATTCTGAATAATGATAGTGAAATTGATTCAAAATCTTGAAAACAAAATGAAATTACAGATAAATAGCCTGGAGACAGGAATTGAGAAGATGCAAGAAAAGTTTAACAAGGACCTAGAAGAATTAAAAGAGTCAATATATAATGAATAATGCAATAAATGAGATCAAAAACACTCTGGAGGGAACAAATAGTAGAATATAGGCAGAAGATAGGATTAGTGAGGTAGAAGATCAGATCAGATCAGATCAGTCCCTCAGTCATGTCCGACTCTTCGCGACCCCATGAATCACAGCACGCCAGGCCTCCCTGTCCATCACCAACTACCAGAGTTCACTCAGACTCACGTCCATCGAGTCAGTGATGCCATCCAGCCATCTTATCCTCTGTCATCCCCTTCTCCTCCTGCTCCCAATCCCTCCCAGCATCAGAGTCTTTTCCAATGAGTCAACTATTCGCATGAGGTGGCCAAAGTACTGGAGTTTCAGCTTTAGCATCATTCCCTCCAAAGAAATCCCAGGGCTGATCTCCTTCAGAATGGACTGGTTGGATCTCCTTGCAGTCCAAGGGACTCTCAAGAGTCTTCTCCAACACCACAGTTCAAAAGCATCAATTCTTCAGCGCTCAGCCTTCTTCACAGTCCAACTCTCACATCCATACATGACCACAGGAAAAACCATAGCCTTGACTAGACGAACCTTTGTTGGCAAAGTAATGTTTCTGCTTTTGAATATGCTTTCTAGGTTGGTCATAACTTTCCTTCCAAGGAGTAAGCGTCTTTTAATTTCATGGCTGCAGTCACCATCTGTAGTGATTTTGGAGCCCAGAAAAATAAAGTCTGACATTGTTTCCACTGTTTCCCCATCTATTTCCCATGAAGTGATGGGACCGGATGCCATGATCTTCGTTTTCTGGATGTTGAGCTTTAAGTCAACTTTTTCACTCTCCACTTTCACTTTCATCAAGAGGCTTTTTAGTTCCTCTTCACTTTCTGCCATAAGGGTGGTGTCATCTGCATATCTGGGGTAATTGATATTTCTCCTGGAAATCTTGATTCCAGTTTGTGTTTCCTGCAGTCCAGCATTTCTCATGATGTACTCAGCATATAAGTTAAATAAACAGGGTCACAATATACAGCCTTGACGAAATCCTTTTCCTATTTGGAACCAGTCTGTTGTTCCATGTCCATTTCTAACTGTTGCTTCCTGACCTGCATACAAATTTCTTGCATGGTTTTGCTAAGAGTATGTCTAGATAGTTTATATATATATATATATATATGTATATTATATATATATAAATACTTTATATAAATAAATATATTTATTTATTATATAAATAAAATATATTATATATATATAAACTATCTAGACATACTGTTAGCAAAACTATGCAAGATTTTTTTTTTTTAAATTTAAAACACTGTTGAAAGATATAAATGTATACCTAAAAAAAAAAAAAAAAAATTTCCTGCTCTTGTAAAAAAGAACCAAAAAAATGGTCTTCATGACCCAGATAACCACAATGAGTTTGATCACCTTCCTAGACTCAAACATGCTGGAATGCTAAGTCATGTGGGCCTTAGGAAACACAACTACGAACAAAGCTATTGGAGATAATGGAATTCAAGTTGAGCTATTTCAAATCCTAAAAGTTAATGCTGTGAAAGTGCTGCACTCTATATGCCAGCAAATTTTGAAAACTCAGCAGTGGCAGTTAGTATTTATAATAGCAACTTTGAATATTAAGAAAAAATAGCAAATATTTTTTGAATTCATGATATTGAATTTTTATCTCAAATAAATTACTGTACCCATTAATTAAAGTATTGACAAAAGAAATGTTGTATTTGAACCTTGAGCACTGAAAATATTCTCTGCTTCTGAACAAATTATCCCAAAGTGTACAAGATAAATATATTTAAAATTATTGTGAATATTTCAGAATCAACCCCTTTTAGTCTCTTATTCATACACTTGTGATTTCTCTAATCATGTTGTTTATGTTTACAAATATAAGTGAATAGTATGGACAGTGATGAATGAGAAATTCCTTCTTTGCAAACTGTGAAATGACAATAGATAATTTTATTAAAAGTGAATCTTACATACTTGAATTTTTGTTTTTCTCCAGATAAAGAGTTACAGAGCAGCCAGGAATGCTTGTTTTGTACATGCTTTCTGTCTAATTATTTGGGTAGAAAAATTTTACCTACTTAAAAAGTTATCTGTAAGAAGGTATCTGTTTCAAGGTCTTTTGTACTTCAGTGCTAAGAATGATGACAGGCAAAACATATATAAGTTACATACTATTCAGAAAGAATTATTTGGGGAAAATATGTTAGGTTTAATTAACTAAAACACAAATCTCTAAGAGATTATATTCATAGCATATAAATTAGACAATCAAAGCTTTATGCAGTTTTCAGCTAGATTATAGAGCTAAGCTATGACCTACATTTACAAACTATATAGCTATAAGAATAATATCTTAGATGAACATCTAATATCATGGGTAAACAGTGGTGGTATACTGTTACTTGAAAAAGTCCTCTGAAGGAGAGGCCAATAAAGTAGGATACCAATTTATGAATAAAATGTACATATGTAATACATTGAAATAGAGTAAACAGTGAAGAAACTTGCAGTCATGTCAGTTTTCATCTTTGGGTCATTACACTACAGATATTTTCTTAGTTTTATTACTTTTTTCAGTATTGCTTTTGTAGCCAGAGGTAAAAGTTGTATTTTTTAAAGTTTTTTTTTTTTTTAATAGAAATTATATCCAGAAAAAACTAATATCTGTTATAAGGATATGCTGATCCTGTCCGTCAGCCTTCAGTGCTAGCTTTGTAATGGGCTTCATGTGAGTACAACTACTTTAATGCTATGGTAATAGAAGTTGCTTTCCTTGGGATTTGTTAATAATTCTATAATGTCTTGGAGGAAACTTGGCAAGGTCTTAAGATGTAGTTACAGATTTAGGATTTTTTTTTTTTTTCATTTTCATTCTCTACAGTATGAAAATAATGAGTTGCTTACAGGCCTTAAAGGCATTCATGAATGTTTCAAGTCATTTCTCAAGTAGAATTGTAAACACAGACTACAATGGAAACAATTTGGACATACAGAGGATAATGATATCCTTCCCTTTTTCCACATTTTAATTCAACTAGGGCTTGACTGAGAGATGCTATGGCAGTTTGACAACCAATTATGTATCACTTGGGTGCAGAGTTTTCTAGATAAAACCTATCAGAGTTTCATGAGTCAATAAGTCCCTAAGTCATCTTGGAATTTTTTTTTTTTTAATGTAACCTGTTAAGTTCATGCTGATCAGTATTATGCTATCCAGAGAAAAGGAATAACAAAAAGTTTGCTATAGTTAATGAATCCCTTTGAGCTTGCTGTTGACAGTTCTCATCTGTGGTATAATTTTAATACTGTGGGTTTTCCTTGTTTGTTATTAATATTGAAATCATGCAAATTCTTATCATTAAAAACTGGACATTTGATTTGGCTTCAGTCTGTGGAATGGATGGAGCACATTACTAGGGAAGGGCACTGTTGATCAATATTGACAGCCACCTCCTTGTCCCATAAGTGAACAAAGGAGATGAGTCTTTCTGCCATTTTCTTTTTTTACCCATTAGTGTCCACTAGTGCTCCTACAATTATTTCCAAATGTCCTCAAGACATCTCTTTAACATTAAAATAAAATGTGTCCAGTATTATTGTCAAATATTGATACATTGGAGTATAATCTGGGTAATATGCTTTCATCTAAACCTTTCGAAAACTATGACTTGACTTGCCTATTATCATTTTCCCATCATTTCCTCATTCTTTATGATTCCTTAATGATTACTGAGAATGGCTTGAAATCCTCATCTGCAAGTTCCTTCAACAACCTAGGATACAATTTATTATTTCAGGAAATTAAAGGAAAATGACTTCTCATATGTAGGGATGAAGAAGTAGAGGATATTTATTGAGTAAATAAAAAGTATAATTACAGAAGAAATTAATGTAGAAGAAAATAAATAGGCCTCTGTATTCTATTTTAAAGTAAAAATTGCACAAGAAAAGTGAAATAAATCTCCCCTACTAAGAAACCTGAAAGGAACACTAGTTTTATTATCTAAAGAGTTATTTTCATAAGAGTAGAGGGTATATCTACATGCATATAAATTATATATGCTATGAGATGTTGGGAAATTCTTTATCCATGTTGTGCATCAGTTTTTTTATCTGATGGAAATAATACACCCCTCACAAAATTGCTTTGATCTATATATAGATAAGGTAATTTTTGCGTGTCCACAGAGTCGGACATGACTGAGCGACTGAACTGAACTGAAACTGAATTTTTATTGAAGTATAGTTGATTTGTAATGTTTCAAGCATACAGCAAAGTGATTCAATTATCAGTTCAGTTCAGTCGCTCAGTCGTGTCTGACTCTTTGTGACCCCATGGACTGCAGCACACCAGGCTTCCCTGTCCATCACCAACTCCTAGAGTTTTGCTCAAACTCATGTCTATTGAGGCTGTGGATGCCATCCACCCATCCCATCCTCTGTTTGTCCACTTCTCCTGCATTCAATCTTTCCCAGATTCAGTTGTATATATTCTTTTCAGATTATTTTTCACCTATAAGTATATTAAAAGATATTAAATATAATTCCTTGTGTATAACATAAATTATTTTTTGTTTTAATTTATATACAGTAGTGTGTATCCATTAGTTCAAATTAATAATTCATCACTCCCCACTTTCACTTTGGTAACAATAAGTTTTTATTTTCTATGTCTGTGGTCTATCTGTGTTTTGTAAATAAGTTCATTTGTAATCATTTTTTAAAAGGATTGCACATGTAAGTGATAATATAGATCAAGATAATTAAAGTCTCTGTCAAAGTTATTTAGACAGTTTAAAGCTAAGTGCAAAAAATTGAATCAGTTTATATCTTGATTTGCAATTTTTAATTTTTTAAGTAATCAAGTAATATTTAACACCCCAATTTAAAATGTTTGAAATTTTATCTTAGAATGTATCATATTCTTGACCATAATATTCTTGAAGGGTTACTTATGTTTTACTTATAATTTGGGGAGAAGTATTGGTTTCTGAAATATTTGCTCTGACCCTTTGGGCTGACATTTCTAACAAAGACTTTAAAACAAACATAAATTATTTTATTTTTTTTTCTATCATTTTTTTCTCTTCACTTAAAAAATATTTACTTTAATTGGAGGCTTAATTATTTACAATATTGCAGTGGTTTTGCCATATATTGACATGAATCAGCCATGGGTTTACATGTGTTCCCAATCCTGGACCTCCTTCCTCCCCATCCATTTCCTCAGGGTCATCCCAGTGCACCAGCCCTGAGAACCCTGTCTCATGCATCAAACCTGGACTGGCGATCTGTTTTCACATATGATAATATACTTATGTCAATGCTATTCTTCTCCAGATCATCCCACCCTCGCCTTCTCCTCACAGAGTCCAAAAGACTGTTGTATACATCTGTCTCTTTTGCTCTCATCGCATACAGGGTCATCAATTTCCATCTTTCTAAATTCCATATATATGTGTTAGTATACTGTGTTGGTATTTTTACTTTTCTGACTTATTTCACTCTGTAAAATAGGCTTTCAAGTTTCAATCTACCTCATTAGAACTGATTCAAATGTATTCATTTTAAAGGACGAATAATATTCCATTGTGTATATGTAGAAAGCTTTCTTATCCATTCATCTTCCTGGCTGTTATAACAATGCTGGGCTTGAACATTAGGGTACACATGTCTCTTTCAATTCTGGTTTCCCTCAGTGTGCCATGCCCAAGCAGTGGGATGCTGCATCGTATGGCAGTTCTATTTCCCAGTTTTTTTAAGGAATCTCCACACTGTTCTCCATAGTGGGCTGTACACTTTGCATTCCCACCAAACAGAGTAAGAGAGTTCCCTTTTCTCCACACCCTCTCCAGCATTTATTGTTTGTAGATTTTGGATAGCAGCCATTCTGACTGGCATGAGATGGTAACCTCATCGTGGTTTTAAATTTGCATTTCTCTGATAATGAGTGATGTTGAGCAATCTTTTCATGTGTTTTTAAGCCATCTGTATGTCTAGTCAAGGCTATGGTTTTTTTCCCTGTGGTCATGTATGGATGTGAGAGTTGGACTGTGAAGAAGGGTGAGTGCTGAAGAATGATGCTTTTGAACTGTGGTGTTGGAGAAGACTCTTGAGAGTCCCTTGGACTGCAAAGGAGGTCCAACGAGTCCATTTTGAAGATCAGCCCTGGGATTTCTTTGGAAGGAATGATGCTGAAGCTGAAACTCCAGTACTTTGGCCACCTCATGCGAATAGTTGACTCATTGGAAAGACTCTGAATGCTGGGAGGGATCGGGGGCAGGAGGAGAAGGGGACTACAGAGGATAAGATGGCTGGATGGCATCACCTGGACTCGATGGACGTGAGTCTCAGTGAACTCCGGGAGTTGGTGTTGGACAGGGAGGCCTGGCGTGCTGCGATTCATGGGGTCGCAAAGAGTTCTACACGACTGAGCGACTGATATGATCTGACCTGATGTCTCCTTTGGAGAAAGGTCTGTTTAAGGTCTTTGGACCATTTTTTGATAGGGTCATTTATTTTTCTGGAATTGAGTTGCAGGAGTTGCTTGTATATTTTTGAGATTAATTCTTTGTCAGTTACTTCATTTGCTATTATTTTCTCCCATTCTGAAGGCTGTCTTTTCACCTTGCTTATAGCTTCCTTCGTTGTGCAAAAGCTTTTAAGTGTTATTACGTCCCATTTGTTTATTTTTTGCTTTTATTGCAATATTCTGGGAGGTGGGTTATAGAGGATCCTGGGTGTGATTTATGTCACACAGTGTTTTGCCTGTTTTCTTCTAGAAGTTTTATAGTTTCTGGTCTTACATTTAGATCTTTAATCCATTTGAGTTTATTTTTGTGTGTGGTGCTAGAAAGTGTTCTAGTTTCATTCTTGTACATGTGGCTGACCAGTTTTCCCCAGCACACTTGTTAAAGAGATTGTCTTTTCTCCACTGTATATTCTTGTCGCCTTGGTCAAAGATAAGGTGTCCATAGGTGCGTGGGTTTATCTCTGGGCTTTCTATTTTGTTTCATTGATCTATATTTCTGTCTTTGTTCTGTTTCCACACCATCTTGATGACTGTAGAATTTGTAGTATAGACTGAAATCAGGCAGGGTGATTCCTCCAGGTCCATTCTTCTTTATCAAGATTGCTTTTGAATGTTCAAGATTTTTTTAATTTCCATACAAATCGTGGAAATTATTTGTTCTAGCTTTGTGAAAAATACCATTGTTAGCTTGATAGGGATTGCATTGAATCTATAGATTGTTTTGGGTAGTATACTCATTTCACTATGTTGATTCTTCTGATCCATGAACATGGTATCTATCTATTTGTGTCCTCTTTGATTTCTTTCATCAGTGATTTATAGGTTTCCATATATAGGTCTTTTTTTTCTTTAGGTAGATTCATTCCTATGTACTTTATTCTTTTGTTGCAATGGTGAATTTAACTGTTTCCTTGATTTCTCTGTTTTCTCATTGTTAGTGTATAGGAATGCAAGGGATTCCTGTGTGTTAATTTTATATCCTACAACTTTACTATATTCATTGATTAGGTCTAGTAATTTTCTGGTGGAGTCTTTAGGGTTTTCTATGTAGAAGATCATGTCATATGCAAACACTGAGAGTTTTACTTCTTCTTCTACAATCTAGATTCCTTTGACTTCCTTTTCTTATCTGATTGCTGTGGCTAAAACTTCCAAAACTATGTTGAATAGTAGTGGTGAGAGTGGGCACCCTTGTCTTGTCCTGACTTTAGGGGAAATGCTTTCAATTTTTCACCATTGATGATAATATTTGCTGTGGGTTTATCATATATGGCTTTTATTATGTTGAGTTATGTTCCTTTCATGCATGCTTTCTGGAGGGTTTTTATCATAAATGGATGTTGAATTTGGTCAAAGGCTTTCTCTGCATCTATTGAGAAAATCGTATGATTTTTATCTTTCAATTTGTTAATATGGTGTATTACATTGATTGATTTGTGGATATTGAAGAATCCTTGCATTCCTGGGATAAAGCCCACTTGGTCATGATGTATGATCTTTTTAATATGTTGGATTCTGTTTGCTAGGATTTTGTTAAGGATTTTTGCATCTATGTTCATCAGTGTTATTGGCCTGTAGTTTTCTTTTTTTGTGGCTTCTTTGTCTGGCTTTGGTATTGGGGTGATGGTGGCTTCATAGAATGAGTTTGGAAGTTTACCTTCATCTGCAATTTTCTGGAAGAGTTTGAGTAGGATAGGTGTTAGCTCTTCTCTAATTTTTTGGTCAAATTCAGCTGTGAAGCCGTCTGCTCCTGGGCTTTTGTTTGCAGGAAGATTTCTGATTACAGTTTTGATTTCCATCCTTGTGATGGGTCTGTTAAGATTTTCTATTTCTTCCTGGTTCAGTTTTGGAAAGCTGTACTTTTCTGGGAATTTGTCCATTTCTTCCAAGTCATCTATTTTATAGGCATATAGTTGCTGGGAGTAGTCTCTTATGATCCTTTATATTTCTGTGTTGTCTGTTGTGATGACCCCATTTTCATTTCTAGTTTTGTTTATTTGATTCTTCTCCATTTGTTTCTTGATGAGTCTGGCTAATAGTTTGTCTATTTTACTTATCTTCTCAAGGAACAAGCTTTTAGCCTTTTTGATTTTTGCTATGGTCTCTTTGTTTATTTTGCATTTATTTCTGACCCATTTTTTATGATTTCTTTCCTTCTACTAATCCTGGGGTTCTTCATTTCTTCCTCTTATAGTTGCTTTAGGTGTTCAGTTCAGTTCAGTCACTCAGTCGTGTCCGATTCTTTGCAACCCCATGAATCGCAGCATGCCAGGCCTCCCTGTCCATCACCAAATCCTGGAGTTCACTCAGACTCACGTCCATCGAGTCAGTGATGCCATCCAGCCATCTCATTCTCAGTCGTCCCCTTCTCCTCCTGACCCCAATCCCTCCCAGCATCAGATCTTTTCCAATGAGTCAACTCTTTGCATGAGGTGGCCAAAGTACTGGAGTTTCAGCTTTAGCATCATTCCCTCCAAAGAAATCCCAGGGCTGATCTCCTTCAGAATGGACTGGTTGGATCTCCTTGCAGTCCAAGGGACTCTCAAGAGTCTTCTCCAACACCACAGTTAATTCTTTGGCGCTCAGCCTTCTTCACAGTCCAACTCTCACATCCATACATAACCACTGGAAAATCCATAGCCTTGACTAGATGGACCTTTGTTGGCAAAGTAATGTCTCTGCTTTTGAATATGTTATCTA
The DNA here is from genome assembly GCF_002263795.3 of Bos taurus. Lineage (NCBI taxonomy): Eukaryota > Metazoa > Chordata > Mammalia > Artiodactyla > Bovidae > Bos > Bos taurus. Next base: position 28,393,331 of record NC_037357.1, read on the forward strand.
TGTTGGTCATAACTTTTCTTCCAAGGAGTAAGCGTCTTTTAATTTCATGGAGTTAGGTTATTTGTGTGACTTATTTCTTGTTTCTTGAGGTAAGCTTGCATTGCTATTAACCTTCCCCTTAGCACTGCTTTTACTGAGTCCCATAGGTTTTGGTTTGTTGTGTTTTAATTTTCATTTTTTCTATGCAGATTTTGATTTGTTTTTTTTTTAATGTCTTCTGTGATTTTTTGGTTATTCAGAAGCATGTTGTTTAGCCTCCACATGTCTGTATTTTTATTTTTTTTTTTCTTGTAGTTGACATCTAATCTTACTGCATTGTGATCAGAAAAGTTGCTTGGAATGATTTCAGTTTTTGAATTTAGCAAGGCTAGAATTATGGCCCAGGATGTATTCTATCCTGGAGAATGTTCCGTATGCACTTGAGGAAAAAAGGAACGTCATTGTTTTAGGGTGAAATGCCGTAGAGTTATTATGTCTAACTGGTCCATTGTATCATTTAAAGTTTGTGTTTCCTTGCTAATTTTCTGTTTATCTGATCTATCCATAGGTGTGAGGTGGGTGTTAAAGTCTCCCACTATTATTGTGTTACTGTTAATTTCCCCTTTCATACTTGTTAGCATTTGCCTTATGTATTGTGGTGCTCCAATATTGGGTGCATATGTATTTATAATTTTTATATCATCTTCTTGGATTGACCCTTTGATCATTATGTAGTGTCCTTTATCTCTCTTCACAGCCTTTATTTAAAAGTCTATTTTATTTGATATGAATATTGCTACTGCCGTTTTCTTTGGGTCTCTATTTGCATGAAATATCTTTTTCCAGCCCTTCACTTTCAGTCTGTATGTGTCCCTTGTTACAAGGTGGGTCTCTTTTAGACAGCATATATAGGGGTCTTGTTTTTGTATCCATTCAGCCAGTCTTTGTCTTTTGGTAGGGGTATTCAACCCATTTACATTTAATGTAATTATTGATAAATATGATTCTGTTGCCATTTACTTTGTTGTTTTGGGTTCGAGTTTATACATCTATTCTGTGTTTCCTGTCTAGAGAACATCCTTTAGTATTTGTTGAAGAGCTGTTTTGGTGGTGCTGAATGCTCTGAGCCCTTGCTTGTCTAGAAAGCTTTTGATTTTTCCTTTATATTTGAATGAATTCCTTGCTGTGTACAGTAATCTGCATTCTAGGTTTTCCTCTTTTATCACTTTAGGTATGTCCTGCCATTCCCTTGTGGCCTGAAGAGTTTCTATTGAAAGATCAACTGTTATCCTTATGGAAATCCCCTGCGTGTTATTTGTTGTTTTTCCCTTGCTGCTTTTAATATGTGTTCTTTGGGTGCTGCTTTTAATATGTGTTCTTTGTGTTTGCTCTTTGTTAATTTGATTAATATGTCTCTTATGGTGTTTCGCCTTGGGTTTATTGTGTTTGGGACTCTGCATTTCTAGGACTTGGGTGACTATTTCCTTCTCCATTTTAAGGAAGTTTTCAACTATTATCTCCTCAAGTATTTTCTCATGGCCTTTATTTTTTTCTTCTTCTTCTTCTGGGACTCTATGATTCGAATGTTGGGGCATTTGGCACTGTCCCAAAGGTCTCTGAGGTTGTCCTCATTTCTTTTAATTCATTTTTCTTTTTACCTCTCTGCTTCATTGATTTCCACCATTCTATCTTCCATCTCACTTATCCTATCTTCTGCCTCAGTTGTTCTCCTGTTGGTTACCTCCAGAGTGTTTTTGTTGTCATGTATTGCATTAGTCGTTATTGATTGACTCTTTTTTATATCTTCTAGGTCCTTGTTAATCATTTCTTGCATCTTCCAATCCTTGTCTATAGGCTATATATCTGTAACTCAATTTTGTTTTAAGATTTTGGATCATTTTTGCTATCATTATTCTGAATTCTTTTTCAGGTAGATTCCCTATACCCTCCTCTTTTTTTTGGTTTGGTGGGCATTTATGATATTCCTTTACCTGATGAGTATTTATATGCCTTTTCATCTTGTTTAGATTGCTCTGTTTTGGGTGGACTTTCTGTATTTTGGCAGTTTGTGATCCCTCTTTATTGTGGAGGTTCCTCCCTGTGAGTGGGGTTAGACGAGTGGCTTGTCAAGGTTCCCTGGTTAGGGAAGCTTGCATCCGAGTTCTGGTGGGTGGAGCTGGATTTCTTCTCTGAGGAGTGCAATGAAGTGTTGAGTAGTGAGTTTTGCAATATCTATGGTTTGGTGTGGCTTTGGGCAGCCTGTATATTAAAGCTCAGGGATATGTTCCTGTGTTGCTGGAGAATTTGCATGGTATATCTTGCTCTGGAACTTGTTGGCTCTTGGGTGAAGCTTGGTTTCAATGTAGGTATGGAGACTTTTGAATGAGCTTTTATCAATTAATGTCCCCTGTCTTCAGGATCTTTGGTGCTCTCAGGTTTTGGACTTAAGCCACATGCCTCTCATTTTCAGTCTTATTCTCACAGTAGACTCAAGACTTCCCCATACATATAGCACCAATGATGAGACATCTAGGTTAATGGAGAAAAGATTCTCCACAATGAGGAACACTCAGAAATTTTTGCTGAGTTACAAGGAGAAGAGAAGAGGGAGGTAAGAGATAGAGGTGACCAGGGCGGGAAGAGGGGGAATCAAAAGGGGAGAGAGCAATCTAGCCAGTAATCAAATCCCTATGTGATCTTCATAGTCTGGAATACTCAGAGAAGTTCACGGAAGTACATCAAGAAGAGAAGAGGGAGGAATGAGCTAGAAGTGACCAGGAGGAGAAAAGGGGTGGTCAATAGGAAAGAGAGGCAGATCTAGCCAGTAATCAGTTCCTTACCTGTTCTCCACAGACTGGAATACCCAAAGAGATTCACCAGAGTTGGGTAGAGAAGAGAAGGGGGAGGGAGGAGACAGAGGTGACCTAGGGAAGAAAAAGGAGAGTCAAAATGAGGAGAGGACAATCAAGGCAATAATCACTGTCCTAAGTAAAAATGGATACTGAAGATTGGATTCTTAAAGGTACAAAATTGATAACAAATACCAAAAAGCAAAGATTAAAAATCTAGAGTAGAGGTTAGACTCTCAAAAATACAATATTAAAAAAAATCACAAAAAATATAAAACATATATATGTTCAGTTCAGTTCAGTCACTCAGTCGTGTCCGACTCTTTGCGACCCCATGAATTGCAGCACGCCAGGCCTCCCTGTCCATCACCAAATCCTGGAGTTCACTCAGACTCGCATCCATCGAATCAGTGATGCCATCCAGCCATCTCATCCTCTGTCGTCTCCTTCTCCTCCTGCCCCCAATCCCTCCCAGCATCAGAGTCTTTTCCAGTGAGTCAACTCTTCGCATGAGGTGGCCAAAGTACTGGAGTTTCAGCTTTAGCATCATTCCTTCTAAAGAAATCCCAGGGCTGATCTCCTTCAGAATGGACTGGTTGGGTCTCCTTGCAGTCCAAGGGACTCTCAAGCATCTTCTCCAACACCACAGTTCAAAAGCATCAATTCTTGGTGCTCAGCCTTCTTCACAGTCCAACTCTCACATCCATACATGACCACAGGAAAAAACATATCCTTGACTAGACAGACCTTTGTTGGCAAAGTAATGTCTCTGCTTTAGTTTGCTTTAAAAATGGGGTCTTTTTTGCAACGTAATAGTTATAAAAAATGAAAATTAAAGGAGTAATAAATGACTTAAAGATAAAAAAATTTTTAAAAATGGTAATAGTAAAAATATGTCTAGGAATTTCTCTGGAGCTGTTGTGATAGTGTGGGGTCACTTCAGTTTCAGATAGTTCCTTCTTCCAGCTTATACTTCTCAAGATCTATAGGCCCCTCCAGTGTAGTTGGTGCTAACTGCAGGGTTTTAATCTGTTGCACCTGTCACTTCCAAAGCACTTCCCTCTATTTATTTTGGCTTCCTCTGTTTGCAAGTCTCTTCAGTGTCTAATTTGTGCACTGAAACAAGTGCGCGAAGGTGGTCATTTATTTAGGCTCACTTGTTCAGTTATGCTGTGGGGAGGGAGAAACACTGAAAACAAATATCACTGGTGTGTGTGGGGAGTGCTTGCAGTGTCTTGGCCACACTGGGTTTGCCCCCACTCATGGCATGTGTGCTTTCCCAGTCTACACTGATCAGGCTCCAGGTTGTTCTGCAGGGGAACTGTCTAATCCGGGCCCTGGGTTGTGTGCACCTCCCAGGTCTAAGCCGCTCAGGTTCAGGTTCTTGGGTACTCCACAAAGGCACAGACTTGGTTGGGCCTGCATTTTGTGCCCTTCCCAGCTCCGAGTAGCTCAGGCGACCAGGTACTTTTCAAGCGCACATTCCCCAGGTTTGGTGTATTTTATCGCTTTCCCCATCCGACCACCTCGGTTTCCTGAGTTCGCAGTGGGAGCGCCGTCTCAGGTGTGCTGTGTGTCTCTTCTGGGTATCTGATCTCTGGCCGCAACCCTCCCGGTGGATGTCAACTGTCCAGGATCCCAGGAAGACTTGGTTAGCAACTGGGAACCTGCTCTCAGTTTGGTAGAGGATGCCGTCTCTGGGGCCAAGATTGCCCCTTTCTGGCTGTGGCTGTCACCCACCTGGCTCTCTGCCTCTGGTGGGAGATGGCCAGTCCACAGCCGGCTAGTTCTCCTCTGGTATTCACTCAGTCCTTTTTTCTGTGAGTGGGCCCGGCAGTGCCTTAGGTTAGGGCTTTTTGCCAGAAAGTTCTCTCTCTCTCTTTTCTCTCTGTCTCTGGCTATCTCACAGTTTGGGTTCCTGTCTCACCTTAGCTCCCTCAGATTGCCCTCAGGGCCTTTAGGCCCGGTCCTTACCCTAAGCAATGCAGCCCACAACTCCCTGTTTAGCCCCCACTTGCTGGTGGTGGATGTGAGCGTCTGGGCTACTTCTCCCCTGGGAGTTACTGTTAGGCATGTAATCTGTGGGTTTTGTTTATGTATTTATTTTTCATCCTGGTTATGTTGCCCTCTGAGATTCCAAGACTCCCCACAGACCCGCTGGTGAGAGGGTTTCCTGTTGTTTGGAAATTTCTCCTCTTTTATGACTCTCTCCCAGGATGGGTCTCCATCCCTAACTATTTTGTCTCTCTTTTTATCTTTTATATTTTGTCCTACTTCCTTTCAAAGACAATGGGCTGCATTTCTGGGTGCCTGGTGTCCTCTTCCTGCATTTAGAAGTTGTTTTGTGGAATTTGCTCAGTGTTCAAATGTTCTTTCGATGAATTTGTGGGGGAGAAAGTGGTCTCCCTGTCCTATTCCTCTGTCCATCTTATGGCCACACCCTCAACATAAATTATTTAAACTACTACAACATTTAAGTATTGTTGGTAAATTAAGCCAGGAGGTAAGTTTAAGTTTCTTCTCAGGTACTGAAAATATACCTTCCACTACCCAAATCTGCTCCCCTTTTCAGATTATCTCAGAATATAAATGTCTCCTTTGGAATAGCAAATATTTTAGAATACAAAATAGGATGCTTCAGTAGTACACTTCTGAGTGGTTCTCATACTACTTTATAAGTATGCCTGCCATCAGAGTCATGGCCAGCCTAGGATCACCTTCTGGGAATCAAAAGGGCAAAATAGACTCTGATACCAGCTCTAATCTCAATTTGCCTTATCCTAGATTGCCTTGTATTTTAGTCTTTATATATATATATACAGCTTGCTTTCACCAGACTGCCCAGTATTTTAGGGGACATTCAAATATCCTTTCATGTTTCCTTTTATCTCCCACAACTTGTGGAACAGTACTTAAACTATATAGCAATATAACCTATAAGAAGTTAGTGAATAGCAGGGTCAGAAATCACACATCAGACAACCCTGAAGACTATCTCAACTCTCTAGGTTATGAGGCTTACTCAATATTGGGCCTGCCCACTTTTGCATCTATGAGTGGGATTTAAGTTTCAACCATGATGGGGTGATGATAATCCCTATCAGACACCAAAAGTAAGTCAGAGAACAAGCAAGAGGTGAAGACTCAAGTCTCACCTATTCTTCTCAAAAATATTGATTATTTTAATATTGATTATTATGCCAAGTAGAATTCTTCTAGGTAAAAATTTAGTTTGAAGAAACAGTATCATTTTTATTTCATAAAGTCACTTGCATTTTATCTATAAATATGCATTCTGCCCTGAAACCTCAAGAATTGGCCACATTCCAAAAGTAAGAATAATTCAATAATATTTTAGAAGCATAGAATGAGGGCTGTGAGCATCTAGGTCTCATGACTGGCCTCAGAGGGCTAGATCATGAATCATTCTTCAATAAAAGTGGTCTTTACCCCCCAAACTACGTTAGGCTCCTATATTCTGTGCTCCCACAGCACCATGTGTATTTGGGGGTAAAATTTTACTTTATGCTGCAAAAAATGTTATTTTTCCATTTGGCCTAGGATAAGGATCCAAGTTGGTTAAAAAGCTGCCTAGTGGCTGGCGAGAGAGGCTCAGGAAAAACCCTGTTACCAGATAGTTGAGAGGGGCCTTTCAAAGGCTACTGAGATGCAACGGCTCCTGGCTGTGCTCTTGGTAGACGCCTCAGTTGGAGATCACCTGGCCTGTCAAGATCAGTCAGATGGTTGTTCATCTTCTTGATGTGTTCCACCTCCTCATCCAGGCAGTGGCCCTCCAGCAAGTTACAGAGATGAGTTCTGTGAAGGCAGAATACAGGGAACACAGATCCAAAAGGGCTTGTTACACATTTTTCTCCAGGGCCACAGCAGTTTCTATGGCATCTAGGCTGGCACTCCACTCATCTGGGGATAGCCTCTGCCAGTCCTGAAAGAGGGCACAGTTAATGTGCTGGTTTTATATCTTTGAGAGACACTCAGTGACCTTGCATTTCTCCTGGGCCACCTCGCAGAAGAGGTAGCCTTTGTTCTGTATGGCCATGTGGTCACTTTTTTAATAGAAGCCCAGAGAATGGTAAACATTAGAGACATGTAGATACAGAGTGACCTTGAAGTTGATGGCAACATCCACATTAGTGGAATAATTCTGATGAATCTGGGAGCTGATGGCTGATAATAAGGAGGTAACCACAAAAAACAGTGTTGGCTAGTCCCAGAAGCAGAGAAAGAGCCATAGGATAGTCCCTGAGGTAGTGACTTGGGAGGAGGTAAGAGAATGCTTGGAAGCTAAAAGAAGGGGAGCTCCTGTATCTGTTCTGTCCAAATAATATTGAAACAAGAGACAGATGGCCAAGAATACTGCCCATTCTATTAGTACATAATTTCAAATTTGCAGAAAAGTTACAAGAATAGTACAGTAAATACTTTACCCAGATTCTCCAATTGTTCCCCATTATTTCATTATTTGTCCTCTCTCTCTCTCTCTGCCTCTCAGTCTGTCTTTCTCACTTTTTCTTCCTCCTTCTTATCATATGAGAATAACTCACACACATGCTCACTTACCTATAAATATTTAAGTGTTTTTTCTTTAAGACATCTCTTATGTAACCACAGTAAGTTATCAAAATCAGAAAATTTAACATCTATCCAATATTATCTAATTCCAAATGAAAATTCAAATGTCTCAATAATGCCATGTGTAGGCTTTTATCTCCTAGTACATGAGAGAGCCCAGAATCAGGCACTGTATGTCAGCAGCGTTGCTAAATAAGATGTCCTTTATCCTATCCTTGGGGCTTCCCTGGTAGCTCAGCTGGTAAAGAATCCCAACTGCTGCAATGCAGGAGACCCCAGTTCGATTCTTGGGTCGGGAAGATCCCCTGGAGATGGGGTAGGCCAGTGAACAGTTACTTCAGTTAATGTCTTCACATCTTTCTTTTTCCAGTTGTTCTACCAATTACTTAGTGAAGAATCTTAAACTCTCTCTGTTTGTGAGTTTTTCCATTTTTCTTTTTAATTTTGTTTTTTTCCTTCATGTGTTTCATGTGTTTCAGAGGTCTGTTGTTAGGTACATTCATGTTTATAATTGTTACTCTTTCCTGATGAAGCATTCCTTTTATATTTATGGAATACTATAGTTTCTCAATAACTATTTGTTGAATTAATTTAGATAAAAATACACAGTATATTATTAAGTTCAACATAAATGCAAAGTAAAGTAATACACGTTGATGTTTTCCTGAAGTAAAGACACTGGCTAGAGCTCCAAATTTTTGGAGACTTTTCAGAGCAATTCTTTTTATTTTTTTTTTTAAGTATAAAAAAGCTGAACTTGTTGAAACAGGGAGTACACTGTGGTGCCAGAGGCAGGAGTGGGAGGTGGGGGGTGGGAGGTGGATGTAGAGGGGATGAAGGGGATTAAAATGTACAAAGTTTACAAATATACCTGTGCCTGCAATTTAGAACTAGGAACTAAAAAAGTAACTATTTATAGTATAAATAATGGACCTTACAAAATCAAATATCCAACAAAATTTTGTGTCCTTAGGATGAACACAAAAAATGCTTGATGTTAATAGTATTTATTTGATTTTGTCAAGTTCTTCCTCAGAATCTCCTGGAAACCTTGCTAACTATGGTTTGTAGTTTGGATGACCCCCACTAGAGGGCAGTCATATCCACTGAAGTACACTTTTCTTTTTAATATATTTTAATAATGTAAAATCATTATTAAAATATATTAAAAAGAAAAGTGTACTTCAGTGGATAAATAAAAAATAAAAAATTAAAAAATTAAAAATAAAAAAATAAAAATAAATGTATATATATATATATATATATATATATATATATATACAGATAGCAAATACATATCTCAAAATAATTTAGTAAACCAACACTTTTGAGTTAAATACAGAACAGCAGGAGTCTTAGGCACCCTGAGGATATCTGACTTCCCATACACATTCTGGAAACCTGGTGTTTTACTTATTGAACTTCCTACCTCAGAACAAGTGACAAATTCAAGATATATTTCATTACTGGCCAGAGATCTCAAAACTAACCTTAATTTTCAGCTGCAGGATAAAGGTTAACCTGCTCAAGCTTATATCCAATGTTGCCATAAGTATCACTGACAGAGCATAGTAGAACCTATTTTGTCCTTTGGAGTTGAACTATTCCACCAAATAATCCATGTCCCCATCTTAAATTCAAACTAAAATTCTTATCCTGGTAAATTTGGAATAATCCCATTATAGACCTCTCTGCCACTGATTTCTACTAAAAAAAAAAAAAAAAAGATGAACTAAATATGAAAAGCAATTATCTGAAGACCTTGCAAAGTAGGAATATTAAGCTCTTGGAAAAGGGAGTGAAAATGTGAAGGACAAGCACCATTCTGTTTTTCCTGTTTTTTGTTTGTTTATTTGTTTTTTGGTTGTTTGCTCTTTTCTTCTCTGTCTCCTGGCTTTGACCCAAGTCACAGAAATCCTCAGATAGAAAACTCCTAGAGAAATCTTTTCACGGCCAGAGCACCAAGAAAAAGGTCCATTTGAGAAATGGGAAATGAGATAAAGCCCTTCCTTCCTTTTCTTTCTTATATTCTCTCTCTCTCTCCTGTCTCTCTTCCTCTCCTTCTTTCCTTACTTCTCCTTTTGCCATGATTAGGATGCAAGAAAAGATTCTTTCCAAACGAGCACTATGATGGGATTTGAGGGTAGTAATAGAACTGTTTCCTCTGTTGTTTGTGGTGGTGATTACATTGTTCTGTGCATCTGTCAAAACTCACACACCGAAAAGAGGAAATTTTACAGTATGTAAATTAGAAAATAAATTGCCCAAACCTCAAACTGTCCCTAGGTAGTGTGCTGTTTTGAACAGAACATGAATTTTTGAATAAGGAAGGCTTAGTTTCAAATACCAGTTCTGCTATTCATCAATTTTATGATGTTTCTTGTATCTGATTGCATGAGGATGGATATATATATATACATTTATATATAAGAAATAAATAACTGAAATGGAAGTAAAATTAAAAATATCTATTTTCAATTATATCTATCTATATCTATATGTGGGCTTCTCTGAAGGCTTGAGATGGTAAAGAATCTGCTTGCAATGCAGCAGACATGGGTTCATTCCCTGCATCAGGAAGATCCCTTGGAGAAGGAAATGGCAACCCACTCCAGTATTCTTGCCTGGAAAATCCCATGTACAGAGGAACCTGGGGGGCTTTAGTACATGGGGTCATAAGAGTTGGACACAACTTAGCAACTAAACAACCACTACCATTTCTATATGTATATCTATATCCATATCTATAGACAGAGATCAAAATCTCTCAAGACAGTAGTTGTTAGTAACTCTTCCATTAGTTCTCATAGAAGATTGTAAAGTCACTGTGTTTTTCCTTAACCATGATTCTGTCAGTGAGATCTGGCCAATCCTGCTACCTTCCAACTCTGTCAAGTATATAATCAGTTAAGTTCAGTCACTCAGTCATGTCCTACTCTTTGCGACCCCAAGAATGGCAGCACGCTAGGCCTCCCTGTCCATCACCATCTCCTGGAGTTCACTCAAACTCACATCCATCGAGTTGGTGATGCCATCCAGCCATCTCATCCTCTGTCGTCCCCTCTTCCTCCTGCCCCCAATCCTTCCCAGCATCAGAGTCTTTTCCAATGAGTCAACTTTTCGCATGAGGTGGCCAAAGTACTGAAGTTTCAGCTTTAGCATCATTCCTTCCAAAGAACACCCAGGACTGATCTCAATTAGAATGGACTGGTTGGATCTCCTTGCAGTCCAAGGGACTCTCAAGAGTCTTCTCCAACACCACAGTTCAAAAGCATCAATTCTTCGGCACAAGTATATAATACTAACAGGAATAATATGGGTCCTCAGACCTTCCTCAGCCTACAACAAATAAGGTTGAAAGTTCAAAAACTCAACAGTCTCTGGTCTGCTTTTTATCTCATAGTAATTTTTTAAAACTAAATTTGTAAAGAAAAACTCCACATTACAAAACTGAGTAAATTTAATGTTAATATTTGGCTTACATATGTCAGTTTGTATCAGTTCAGTTCAGTTCAGTCACTCAGTCATGTCTGACTCTTTGCGACCCCATGAACTGCAGCATGCCAGGCCTCCCTGTCCATCACCAGCTTCTGGAGTCCATCCAAACCCATGTCCATCGAGTCAGTGATGCCATCCAGCCATCTCATCCTCTGTCATCCCATTCTCCTCCTGCCCTCGATCTTTCCCAGCATCAGGGTCTTTACAAATGAGTCAGCTCTTCATATCAGGTGGCCAAAGTATTGGAGTTTCAGCTTCAGGATGAAGTCCTAACAGTGAACACACAGGACTCATCTCCTTTAGGATGGACTAGTAGATCTCCTTGGAGTCCAAGGGACTCTCAAGAGTCTTCTCCAACACCACAGTTCAAAAGCATCAATTCTTCAGCGTTCAGCTTTCTTTATAGTCCAACTCTCACATCCATACATGACCACTGGAAAGACCATAGCCTTGACTAGATGGACCTTTGTTGGCAAAGTAATGTCTCTCTTTATAATATGCTGTCTAGGTTGGCCATAACTTTCTTTGCAAGGAGTAAGCGTCTTTTAATTTCATGGCTGCAATCACCATCTGCAGTGATTTTGAACCCCAGAAAAATAAAGTCAGCCTCTCTTTCCCCTGTTTTCCCATCTATTTCCCATGAAGTGATGGGACCAGTTGCCATGATCTTAGTTTTCTGAACGTTGAGCTTTATGCCAACTTTTTTACTCTCTGCCGGGAGCCGGCATATTGCATATTGAGTGCATATTGCATATTGAGTTCAGCACTTTCCACAGCATCATCTTTCAGCATCTGGAATAGCTCAACTAGAATTCTATCACTGCCGGGAGCCAGCGTGAGGAACTCTGCCCATGGCAAAGGTCATGAGGAAGGAGGCTCGGCATACGCAAAGGCAGGATCAAGCCTCAGGTGTCCCCCTGGAAATTCTCGAGCATCTACCCCCAAAACCAGAGTCTGCCTACTTTCTGCTTTGTGCTTTCACCTACACCTCTGACTTTACGGGGGGCTGTCCCCCACTACCTCTCTCTGAAAAAATAGTTAGCTTACAGCTCCAGTTAATAATTCCTGGGTGTGACAGTGTTTCAACCTACAAACTCCTTTGGAAATCCTCTAGCCTGCCTGAACAGGTTTTTTCGGCCACATGTGATTGTTCAGAGCCTCCCAACTGTGAGAGGCAGGAGATGTTCTAAACTGTCTAAACACAGATTCTTTATAGTAGTTAAAAGATTGATTAGAAATTGTATTGGTGAAGGGTTTTTCACTTATTGGGCCAATGTTTGTTGCTAAGTCTCCATACCCCTTACCTACTGTGTCCTTGGCAGTGTATTGATTGATATAATGGGTGTATAGAAATGTAAGTAGTAGCCTCAATGTTTGTAACCTTGGACCCTTGAGTTAATTCTTTTCTTGATTAAGCCCACCTCACCTTTGCCCTATAGGAATGCAGCTTTGTCCAGTGCTTTTTGGAGGCTGGCGCCTGACTTTAGAATAATCACCTTTAGAGAAAAATAAGTTTCTTAAAATGTTAACAGGCCTCTGGGCCAGAAGATGATGCAAATCACCTAAACTTTTGCATATGATAAGTTTGCAGGAAGAAAGCCTGGCTTACTGCATGACTCTACCCCTTCCCCCATTATCCTCTATGCACAACTTAAGGTATAAAAACTACTTTGGAAAATAAAGTGCGGGCCTTGTTCACCGAAACTTGGTCTCCCCATGTCGCTCTCTCTCTCACTCTGGCTGAGTCTCCATCTGGAGCACGGAACCCACCATGCTTACTAATTATGCCTGGGCTTCTAAGATCCGACTGGGGAGGCCTCAGTGTCTCCTCTCCTTCGGGAGAACGGAAGGACGCCTGCGGCCTACGTAAGTGGTGCGAACTTCTTGTCTTGAAGTTTTATTGGTCTCCTGCATAAACCAAGCTACTCAGCCTCTTTTCTCCACTGAATTTCCTCACTGAGATATCCTCATTCTATTACTCTTTATATCTTTGATAAATATTTAAATAAATAGGTCACCTATGCCGTCTCTCCTTCGAATGCCCTGGATCAGCCGGGGCTGGACCCCGGCAACTCTCCTCTTTCACTTTCATCAAGAGGCTCTTTAGTTCCTCTTCACTTTCTGCCATAAGGGTGGTGTCATCTGCATATCTGAGGTTATTGATATTTCTCCCTGCAATCTTGATTCCAGCTTGTGCTTCCTCCAGCCCAGCGTTTCTCATGATCTACTCTTCATAGACGTTAAATAAGCAAGGTGACAATATACAGCCTTGACGTACTCCTTTTCCTATTTGGAACCAGTCTGTTGTTCCCTGTCCAGTTCTAACTGTTGCTTCTTGACCTGCATACAGGTTTCTCAAGAGACAGGTCAGGTGGTCTGGTATTCCCATCTCTTTCAGAATTTTCCACAGTGTATTGTGATCCACACAGTCACAGGATTTGGCATAGTCAATTAAACAGAAATAGATATTTTTCTGGAACTCTTGCTTTTCTTGATGATCCAGTGGATACTGGCAATTTGATCTCTGGTTCCTCTGCCTTTTCTAAAGCCAGCTTGAACTTCTGCAAGTTCATAGTTCATGTATTGTTGAAGCCTGGCTTGGAGTATTTTGAGCGTTACTTTACTAGCATGTGAGATGAGTGCAATTGTGTTGTAGTTTGAGCATTCTTTCACATTGCCTTTCTTTGGGAATGGAATGAAAAATGACATTTTCAGTCCTGTGGCCACTGCTGAGTTTCCAATTTGCTGGCATTTTCAGTGTAGCACTTTCACAGCATCATCTTTGAAATAGCTCGACTAGAGTTTCACCTCCACTAGCTTTGTTCATAGTGGAGCTTCCTAAGGTCGACTTGACTTCACATTCCAGAATGTCTGGCTCTATGTTAATGATCATACCATCATGATTATCTAGGTCATGAAGATCTTTTTTTGTACAGTTCTTCTGTGCATTCTTGCCACTTCTTCTTAATGTCTTCTGCTTCTGTTAGGTCCATACCATGTCTGTCCTTTATCAAGCCCATCTTTGCATGAAACGTTCCCTTGGTATCTCTAATTTTCTTGAAGAGATCTCTAGTCTTTCCCATTCTGTTGCTTTTCTCTAATTCTTTGCACTGATCCCTGAGGAAGGCTTTCTTATCTCTCCCTGCTATTCTTTGGAAGTCTACATTCAATTGGGTATATCTTTCCTTTTCTCCTTTGCTTTTCACTTCTCTTCTTTTCACAGCTGTTTGTAAGGCCTCCTCAGACACCCATTTTGCTGTTTTGCATTTTGTTATCTTGGGGATAGCCTTGATCACTGTCTCCTGTACAACATCATGAACCTCAGTCCATAGTTCATCAGACACTCTGTCTATCAGATCTAGTCCCTTAAATCTATTTTTCACTTCCACTGTATAATCGTTAGGGATTTAATTTGGGTCATACCTGAATGGTCTAGAGGTTTTCCCTACTTTCTTCAATTTAAGTCTGAATTTGGAAATAAGCAGTTCATGATCTGAGCCACAGTCAGCTCCCAGTCTTATTTTTGCTGACTGTATAGGGCTTCTCCATCTTTGCCTGGAAATAATATAATCAATCTGATTTTATTTTGACCATCTGGTGATGTCAATGTGTAGAGTCTTCTCTTGTGTTGTTAGAAGAGGGTGTTTGCTATGACCAGTGGGTTCTCTTGGCACAACTCAATTAGTCTTTGCCCTACTTCATTTTGTACTCCAAGGCCAAATTTGCCCATTACTCCAGGTGTTTCTTGACTTCTTACTTTTGCATTCCAGTCCCCTACAATGAAAAATATATCTTTTTTGGGTGTTAGTTTTAAAAGGTCTTGTGGGTCTTCATAGTACCATTCAACTTCAGCTTCTTCAGCATTACTGCTTGGGGCATAGGCTTGGATTACCATGATATTGAATGGTTTGCCTTGAAAATGAACAGAGGTCATTCTGTCGTTTTTGAAATTCCATCCAAGGACTCCATTTCAGACTCTTTTGTTGACTATGATGACTACTCCATTTCTTCTAAGGGATTCCTGTCCACAGTAGTAGATATAATGGTCATCTGATTTAAATTCACCCATTCCAATCCATTTTAGTTCGCTGATTCCTAAAATGTTGATCTTCACTTGACATTCTCCAATGGATCCATTCTCCAGCGGATTTTCCCAACCCAGGAATCGAACCGGGGTCTCCTGTGTTGTAGGTGGATTCTTTACCAACTGAGCTATCAGGGAAGCCCCAATTAAGTAAATTAATAATGATTATATCCCTTAGTATTTGCAAGAATATTCCTACTAGCTAAAATTAAATTAGAAATTCAAATAGAATGTTAGAAATTCATTCTGTCATTCATTTAGCTACAAGAACCACAATTTTCATGAGCTTGTTTAAATAATTGAATTCTTTATCTAACATTACTCCTTTTTTTGGGTGTTTTTCCCCAAGTTAATACAATATTGACAATTCTTTGAAGAGTAATCAGTTGCTTTCATACACATAGATTTAACATATAAAGATAATACCTTCTATTAGGTAGTATACTCCTTGAATAATAAAATATTCCCTGTCAGTGTTTCTTTCTAACTATGCAAAGGATGCACTTTTAATGTTTAACTGCTCTTGTATCCCTTATGTCACCATATTGTTTTCACAGATAACTTTAGTCTAATTGGTTTGAATCAAGCAACTTACACAAATATTTAAATATAGTCAGAATATAAAATACTTCTACCACAGGTCCTTCTGCACTATTGATTTGAAATACGGATGCTTAAAAATAGTTCTGTAGAGTTAGTCTATTTGAACAGTTTGTAATTACACACATTCTCAATTGTCTACTTTCAGGACCATGATTCTAACAAGGGAAAATGACTGACTGAGTGCCTTAAACACAGGACCTACTCAAGAAGAACATAATGCCTGTGATTATTTATATTTAGTTAGCACAAAATCAGCGTTTCTCAATAAAACTGTTAAGGACACAGTTTTATGACAAAATTCTATGCTATCAGGCTAATGTTAAACTACATTCTTGGTAATGTTATTTTTTAAAGGGACCTTCATTATAGAAACATTTTTTTCTTTCTTTTAGGCAGTTTCTTACTTTTTGGAAAGAGAAAGCCAAATAGAGTTGCTTTAATTAAGGTCTCTAGCTAGTTCTGTCCCTGTTATTTGGCATCATTTTTTTTTTCCTTTGACCTTCCACAATCTGTTCACATTAGATATGAGGTAGACCATGTCATCAGTGAGCACATTTTCATTTGAAGCACTGCCAGCATAGCTTTCTGTTGTTCCTTTCCATTAGCTCAAAAGTATTGATGGGAATGTACTATACTCCATTTAGGGTTTAGTTCCTGTATAGTTATCAAAGACTGTCAATGAAAGTTGAGTCATTCTTGATCATTCCTCACATCTATCCATTTTCCTTCTTACTTTGGACCATTTCTATCATGCTTATTAGTATTTTGCTTGATACTAATTCCAAAGTCCTTTTTCCCCATGAATATATATGCTTATGAAACTCAATGAGACTGAAGTGTCAAGAAGAGGAAGTATATTTTCTGTGTCATGTTATCTCCCCATAGTAACTAGCACAAAGCTTTACATATAATAGGAACTCAACAAATACTGATGCCTGTCAGCCCATGTATGTTCACAGTATATTGTGAATATGCATACTATCAACCAGTTTTTTCCAGTATATACTTAGTTTCTAAGTGCAACTGCTACATCTTTTTGTGGGCAGTAATTTGCTTATGTCACTGAAATATGATCAAAGGACAACTTTCTGTAGTCCAGGAACTGAAACCTTAATAATAGTTTGCAATTATTAGTCTGTCCCCAAACTTCAAAATGATTAATAAAATATATGAAACCTTGTTGGGCTGATTTTCTCCTTTAGATGGATTAGCATACAAGGCTAACTTTAAAGTAGATATTTATTTCTTTGAGAGAAACCCATGCCCAAGGATTATCTCAGAGGATTTGTGCTTCATTTTCAACTGATATGACAGTGAAGCACAAAGTTAAGCTGAGACTATAAACAGTTCAATAAAATACATTACTTTGAGTTTATCACCTTCCAATTTTAATGATATAGAAGTAATAATGTTACATGACCTTGGTATTATTACTTGGTTAGAATGGCTGTACGTCAACTGTCAAATAATCTAGAGAACATAAAGTATGGTCACCATTAAATTCTGGTGCTTTTCTCTTTGAGGAAAGTAAACTCTTCTTCCTTTAAACAGTTATTCATCAGCCAATATTTTTTTGTAAACTATTGAATCACTTCTTAATTTCTCTTTCTTATCTAGGCATTTTTCACTAAAACTGGTAATTCTTTTAATGACAAGAATTTAACGTTGAAGACAAAATAAAAAGGAAATTGAAAAAGACTTCTAAAGAATGAACTTTCTTTTTACACTTGTCCTTCAAAAATTGTCACTAGAGTAATTTGACTTTTTCTATGATGCATTTATTACTTTCGTTGATCTGAACATTAACCATTATCCATTCTCAAATAATTACATACAAATGGAACCATATACATGTACATTTCAGTACATGGGTGTGATACTTACTCTATTTGAACTGGTTGAGTATCAGACCACTAAAAACTGAATTAATGCTATTTGACATAGAAACCAGATGGAGGAATGAGCAAGAATTGTGTGTAATGATCCTACTATATAGGAGACAAATCCATCTTTTGCCAAAATGCACTTTCGTCTCTCACTAGGGATTCTTACTCACTTCTGTGTCTTCATGTGCCATCTGAGCCCTGTCCATCTGTGACTCACCTTCAGGCCAAGAATCACTTGTGCTTTCAATACTAATAAAAAAAGCTCATGTCATATAGATCTTTTCTTCTTCTACACAAGTATGTCACTTGGCAATAGCCTCTTCTATACCACCTTGAATTGGGAAAGAATAATTCAGCTGTCTCCTGAACAACAGCAAACCATTGTCATAATGGCAGATGATATTTAGTACTAAATGTCTTACAGTGACACAGGAGTTAGATCATTCATTATCCCTATGTGCTTACAAATATGGCACATCAAGACATCCATATGGGCCATGGCTAATTGGCATAAATTCTAAGCCATTATGTGCAGCCAACTGTAAAAGAAAATAATAGGTGGTGAAAAGGATTGTAAAAGTTAAAAACCTCATTATGAATGTATACTACTAATATTAATTTGCTGATCAAATATAACTATGTGTAAGACAATTTGACCTTGCATCAGTAAATCTTCAGTACTTATAAAAAAAAGTTTCTATTCTTAATATCCAGATTGATGTATATGGAGATTTATTATTATTTTAGTGCCATAAATTTATTTGTTAGAAAGCACTGGCCAAATTCTAGGCAAGCTTATGTCTTCCACATGTGTCACACTGGTGAGCACGATTCTATGTGCATCCCTTCTAAAGCTATATTATCAAAAATTTAAGCTTTCCTGCGTCATGAAGGAATATTCCTTATTCAATGGTATACAAACAATTGTAATCTCTGATTAGAATCACAGTTAGTAAACATTATTGTTGTTGTTGTGTTAGTCACTCAGTCATGTCCAACTTTTTGCAACCCCATTGACTGTAGCCCACCAGGCTCCTCCATCCATGGAATGAATTCTCCAGATAAGAATAATGGAGTGGGTAGCCATTCTCTTCTCCAGGGGATTTTTCGGGCCCAGGGGTCAAACCCTGGTCTCCTACATTGCAGGTGGATTCTTTAACATCTGAGCCACCAGGTAAGCCTATTAGGGTTCTTTAAATCAAACTTACTTGATACATCTAATTTATTACTCTAATTGTGGAACACATCTCAAGCAGAGTGTGGTCAACAGATAAGGCTGTGTCTATATAATGCCAAAATCACTTGGTTCAGTAATTAACAAGCAAGTAAATGGAACTGTTGAACCTGTAGCTGGATGCCATATTTGCTGAAAAATGTTATTTAATTTTTTACTTCTTGGTAGGCATTACATTTTCAGTTATGCATTTCATTGACTATACAATTATTTACTTAGATTTTCCAGTTATAGATCTAAAGAAACCTGGATTCTTAATCTATAAAGTCAATATCCTGTTTCATTGTAAAGAAACTACCAGAAATTATTCCTTATTCTTAGTTATCTTTAAAACTACTTTTAGTGGACTTGATAGTGTCACATTATTTCTTACTAGAAATATTTGTTATCAAAGACACTTCTATTTTCTCAAAAATATGGGGAATAGTAACCCAAACAGACCTTAATTACTAGATCAAACTGTTGTATGTACTTAAAGAGAACTTTAAACAAAAGACTTTGGCAGTGAAAAGGGGAGCATGAGTAATTTTGACTGCAGGTGTTGGGAAGGAACTTGGTAGAGACTGACACATTTGAATTGAATTTTGAATCAAAAGTTTATTCACTCATAGTAAAAAAAAAAAAGAAAGAAAGATAAATAGTAGCTGAGGAAATTGTATTAATTAACAATTCTTTATTTTCTGTATTCTGATGCTCTGGTATCTGGGGTCTTGGCTGACTGCTAAGGAGGGACTGTGCTCCTAATTCCTACAGATCACAAACAGCTCACCCAGAAGCAAGCCTTTTGTATGCAGACCAACAAATCCCAAACCTATACTCCTAACTACCTCATCTATCTAGTTCTTCCACTCTAGATAACTATCCATCTTTCTTAATCACTCCAAATCCAGGTATCATACAACTCGGGAAAGCTCCTGTACCCTAGAGCCCACTGAAATTAGTCAAACTAGCCAATCCTAAACTTCCTTACCTTGGTTTGTCTTGATTTTCTCACAGAAACCAAAATAAAGGTTTTTGCCTATGTTTTCCCCATTCCCTCTGTGTCCTAATTGTCCCTGATGCTTCCCCATATGGCCCTAGTGGTGTCCTATGCCTCTTATTTCTAGACAATTGTGACTAAAACCTTATTCCTTCATAACAGTCATTTCCCTGTCTGTGTGTCTTACTATTCCTGCTTAAAACAAATCCCAAATACACTTTAAAATAGCCATACTAGAGGCAAAACCAAAGAGGGATGGCATTGCATGATATGTTCATTAAATGGCAGGAATATGAAATTGTGGATGGGAGGGTAAGGAACAATTGATAAATTTTATTGAGAAGGAACTGAGAAAGACCTTGAATGACAAAATAGGGCATAAGACCTAATGATTTTTACCAAAGTATAGTTTACCATCTAGTGTGGGTAAGGGGAAGAGAACACATAGCAAATGACCTTGAAAGCAAATAGTCATTATACTTAGAAATCATAAAGGAATGGAAAGTTTAGGAATCGTCTCAACCATTCTTTTTAAAATTTAGACGTGTGCCATGTAGCATATAGATTGCAAAGTGACAGAATATACATGATGTCACTTCTTTGAATCAGTTTACTTGGACATTCCGGGGGTGGGGGGCAGAGAGGTTTTAAAGCAGTTTCATGGGTAATTTAAAGAAAATTTATATTTTCAAAGGTGTAACTTTTGTGGAATGTAAAATACTCACGTTAACAATAAAATAGAAGACATAAAAGAAGCCTCTTACTTTTTGTGACCAACAGTATTCCTCTCAGATCCACCTATAGTTCGGGTTTCCTCCTGTATTATAGACATTTGTTGGACACACATGAACAGCCCTTTTCTACATTGTCTATAAAATATGGAAGATTTTGTTCTGTAGAGAAGCCCAATCAAAGCTAGATTCTCTGATAAATGCCTGGAAATGTAAATGAGATTCCAGTAATGTATATAATGTAAGCATTGTAAGAGATCTATTAGTCGTAGGTTTTTTTTTGTTTTTTTGTTTTTTTACTTTATGCTTTTTAGAAAGAAAGTATAATGTAGAATTTAAGAGCATGGATTTTTATGTGAAATCAGCCCATCTCTGGAACATAATGATTGTGTGACCATTGGAAAAGTAATTTCTCAGTGCCTCAATTTCATTGATATATAAAATGGCAAAACCAATATTACTCACCTTATGAGTTCAGGGGAGCATTAAATAAGATAATGCACAGGAAACACTCTGAACAATATCTGGCACATGGAAACCTTTTACATGTTAGTTATTATTATTGTATACGAATATTTAGAACATACAGAAGAGTAAAATAATGGGAAAAATCACTCATACTCTTGATATCCAAGGTCAACTACTGTGTGTGTGCACACTTACATATGTGAATGTATATTGTGTGTGTGTGCATTTCAGGGGTGCATTCTTAATATTTCAGCATCTTGTGAAGTGTTTCATTTCATCACTCTAACCAGTGAACACTCAGGTATCCAGTGATCAAGGTAAGGATACATTGGTATGGCCAGGTAGTAATTTTATAAGAGTAAGGCCCATTTATAGCTGTTTAGTTACTTGTTTAAAAAAGAATATATATATATATATATATATATATATATACATGTATGTATGTATGTATGTGTATATATATATATATATATATACACTACTGAATGCATACTAATTTCTGGGCTGTAAACTATACTCAAACATGTCCTAACTAACATCGTTTATGAATGATGAGCTTACAGTAAAGATTTTAAAAATTGCTAAATTTTTAGATTCATGCAGATATTCATATGATGTCTGATGAAATAAAAGCATAGTGCATAGCATTATTGTAAGGCAGAAACCAAAACAAAATTATAGTGATGTTACTCCAGTTCAGGAAAATGTTAAACACTTTGGCAAGTGTTTTATTATAAAGAAATAGTCAATAAATTATTTGTAAGACATATATATATATATTTCTAATTAGTCTTTAAATAGAAACACATATATAACAAGGTTATGTATGAATCAGTTGATAAAATACTGTGACTGGAGTCCTGAAGGAACCTGACCCTGTAATACCTCTTTGAGCAATGGCTCACTATTCACTAATGCAGTGTTTTCAGCAGTTTCAGTTCAGTTCAGTCGCTCAGTCATGTCCGACTCATTGCAACCCCATGAATTGCAGCAGGCCAGGCCTCCCTGTCCATCACCAACTCCCGAAATTCACTCAAACTCACGTCCATCAAGTCACTGATGCCATCCAGCCATCTCATCCGTCATCTCCTTCTCCTTCTGCCTTCAAACCCTCCTAGCATCAGAGTCTTTTCCAGTGAGTCAACTCTTCGCATGAGGTGACCAAAGTACTGGAGTTTCAGCTTTAGCATCATTCCTTCAAAAGAACACCCAAGACTGATATCAATTAGAATGGACTGGTTGGATTTCCTTGCAGTCCAAGGGACTCTCAAGAGTCTTCTCCAACACCACAGTTCAAAAGCATCAATTCTTCAGCGCAAGTATATAATACTGACAGGAATAATATGGGTCCTCAGACCTTCCTCAGCCTACAACAAATAAGGTTGAAAGTTCAAAAACCCAACAGTCTCTGGTCTGCTTTTTATCTCATAGTGATTTTTTAAAACTAAATTTGTAAAGAAAAAGTCCACATTACAAAACTAAGTAAATTTAATGTTAACATGTGGCTTACATATGTCAGTTTGTATCAGTTCAGTTCAGTTCAATTCAATTCAGCCACTCAGTCGTGTCTGACTCTTTGCAACCCCATGAACTGCAGCATGCCAGGCCTCCCTATCCATCACCAACTCCCAGAGTCCACCCAAACCCATGTCCATTGAGTCGGTGATGCCATCCAGCCATCTCATCCTCTGTTGTCACCTTCTCCTCCTGCCCTCAATCTTTCCCAGCATCAGGGTGTTTACAAAGGAGTCAGCTCCTCACATCAGGTGGCCAAAGTATTGGAGTTTCAGCTTTAGCATCAGTCCTAACAATGAACACCCAGGACTGATCTCCTTTAGGATGGACTAGTGGATCTCCTTGAAGTCCAAGGGACTCTCAAGAGTCTTCTCCAACACCACAGTTCAAGAGCATCAATTCTTCAGTGTTCAGCTTTCTTTACAGTCCAACTCTCCCATCCATACATGACCACTGGAAAAACCATAGCCTTGAGTAGATGGACCTTTGTTGGCAAAGTAATGTCTCTGCTTTTGAATATGCTATCTAGGTTGGTCATAACTTTCCTTCCAAGGAGTAAGCACCTTTTAATTTCATGGCTGCAATCACCATCTGCAGTGATTTTGGAGCTCAAAAAAAGTAAAGTCAGCCACTGTTTCCACTGTTTCCCCACCTATTTCCCATGAAGTGATGGGACCAGATGCCATGATCTTCGTTTTCTGAATGTGGAGCTTTAAGCCAACTTTTTCACTGTCCTCTTTCACTTTCATGAAGAGGCTCTTTAGTTCCTCTTCACTTTCTGCCATAAGGGTGGTGTCATCTGCATATCTGAGGTTATTGATATTTCTCCCAGCAATCTTGATTCCAGCTTGTGTTTCTTCCAGCCCAGCATTTCTCATGATGTACTCTTCATATAAGTTAAATAAGCAGGGTGACAAGATACAGCCTTGACATACTCCTTTTCCTATTTGGAACCAGTCTGTTGTTCCATGTCCAGTTCTAACTGTTGCTTCTTGACCTGCATATAGGTTTCGCAATAGGCAGGTCAGGTGGTCTGGTATTCCCATCTCTTTCATAATTTTCCACAGTTTATTGTGATCCACACAGTCAAAGGCTTTGGCATAGTCAATAAAGCAGAAATAGATGTTTTTCTGGAACTCTCTTGCTTTTTCCGTGATCCAGCGGCTTCACGGTGTAAATATCACAAATAACAGGAATCAATCGCATTTCCCCTTTTGTGAATTGCATGTTTATAGACTTTGCCCCTTTTTCTTTTGTTATTTGTCTCATATATTTGAAAGAATTGTTTGGATAGTTGATATGCATCCTTTTCATGCATTAATGAAGCAAATATCTAATCACTCTAATTTGCTTTAGCTCAGATCCCCAGGACTGTGTTGAACCTGAATGGTAAGAGTTGGAACCCTTGTCTTATTCCTAATCTCAGAAGGAAGGCTTTCACTCTTGCACCATTGAATATGGTATCAGTTGTGTGTTTCTCATGTGTGAACTTCATTATGGCTGAAGTATATTCTATCTATACCCAAATTGCTGAGTTTTTATAATAAATAGATGTTGAATTTTGTACTCTCTTTCATTTCAGATTTTATTTAGTTTCACTTTCCTTAAGTAGTCTAGCCATTGAGTTGTCAACTTTTTATCTTTAAAAAGATAGTTCTTGGTTTTGTCAATATTTCCTTTTGTTTTTCTCGTTTCTGTTTATTTTATTTCTGCTCTTATCTTTGTTGTTTCTTTTTCTTTTTTCCAAATATTGGTTTTCACCAAAAATGCCCCTCAGATTATGATAAACCTTAAATGTGAATTTTGTTACATATTTGTACCAGAAGCAGGACAAACATTGAGAGAGGGTCAGGGAGGGAAACATGCTGAAGAAAAGGAAGATTTAGGGCATGATTTTTTTTTCTTTTTTAATTATTATTTTTTTAATTGAAGGATAATTACTTTACAGAATTTTGTTGTTTTCTGTCAAATGTCAACATGAATCAGACATAGGTATACATATATCCCCTCTCTTTTGAACCTCCCTCCCATCTCCCTCCCCATCACACCCTTCTAGGTTGATACAGAGCCCATGTTTGAGTTTCTTGAGCCATACAGGAAATTCCAGTTGGCTATCTATTTTACATATGGTAATGTAAGTTTCCATGTTACGTTTTCCATACATCTCAGCCTCTCCTTCCCTCTTCACATGTCCATATGTCTGTTCTCTATGTATGTTTCTCCATTGCTGCCCTATAAGTAAATTGTTCAATACCATTTTTCTAGATTCTGTATATATGTGTTAGAATATGATATTTATCATTCTCTTTCTTACTTACTTCAATGTATAATAGGTTCTAGGTTCATCCACGTCATTAGAACTGACTCAAAGGTGTTCTTTTTTATGGCTGAGTAATATTCCATTGTGTGTATGTACCACTACTTCTTTATCCATTCATCTGTTGATGGACATCTAGGTTGCTTCCATGTTCTAGCTATTTTAAATAGTGCTGTAGTGAACAATGGGATACATGTGTCTTTTTCTATTTTGGTTTCCTCAGGGTATATGCCTAGGAGTGGGATTGCTGGGTGATAAATGGTGATTTTATTCTTAGTTTTTTAAGGAATCTCCATACCGTCTTCCATAGTGGCTGTATCAATTTACATTCCCACCAAAAGTGCACGAGTGTTCCCTTTCCTCCACACCCTCTCCAGCATTTATTGTTTGTAGACTGT
This sequence comes from Bos taurus, assembly GCF_002263795.3. Classification (NCBI taxonomy): domain Eukaryota; kingdom Metazoa; phylum Chordata; class Mammalia; order Artiodactyla; family Bovidae; genus Bos; species Bos taurus. The sequence goes on from NC_037357.1 coordinate 28,418,462, forward strand.
TTGTTGATGGCCATTTTGACTGGTGTGAGGTATTTCTCGTAGTTTTGATTTGCATTTCTTAATAATGAGCGATGTTGAGCATCTTTTCATGAGTTTGTTAGCCATCTCTATGTCTTCTTTGGAGAAATGTTTGTTTAGATCTTTTCCCCACTTTTTGATTGGGTTGTTTGTTTTTCTGGTATTGAGTTGTATGAGCTGATTGTATATTTTGGAAATTGATCTTTTTCCAGTTGTTTCATTTGCTATTATTTTCTCCCATTCTGAGGGTTGTATTTTCACCTTTCTTATAGTTTCCTTTGCTGTGCAAAAGCTTTTAAGTTTAATCAGGTCTCACTTGTTTAATTTTGTTTTTATTTCCATTACTCTAGGAGGTGGGTCATAGAGGATATTGCTTTGATTTATATCACTGAGTGTTCTGCCTATATTTTCCTCTAAGAGTTTTATAGTTTCTGGCCTTACATTTAGGTATTTAATGCATTTTGAGTTTGTCTTTGTGTATGATGTTAGGAAGTGTTGTAATTTTATTCTTTTACATGTAGCTATCCAGTTTTCCCAGCATCATTTATTGAAGAGGCTGTCTTTTCCCCATTGTATATTTTTGCCTCCTTTGTCAAAAATAAGGTATCCATAGGTGCATGGCTTTATTTCTGGGCTTTCTATATTGTTCCATTGGTCTATATTTCAGTTTTTGTGCCAGTACCATACTGTCTTGATGACTGTAGCGTTGTAGTATATTCTGAAGTCAGGAAGGTTGATTCTTTCAGTTCCATTCTTCTTCCTCAAGACCACTTTGGCTATACACCGTCTTTGTGTTTCTGTATGAATTGTTAAATATTTTGTTGTATCTTTGTGAAAAATGCCATTTGTAATTTGAAAGGGATAGCATTCAATCTGTAGATTCTGTTTGGTAGTATAGTCATTTTTACAATATTGATTTTTCCTACCAAGGAACATGAAATATCTCTCCATCGGTTTATGTAATCTTTGATTTCTTTCATTAGTCTTATAATTTTCTGTGTACAGTTCTTTTGTCTCCTTAGGTAAGTTTATTCCTAGATATTTAATTCTTTTTCAATGGTGAATGGGATTGATTCCTTAATTTCTCTTTCTGATTTTTTATTGTTAGTATATAGAAGTGTAAGTGATTTCTGTAAAGCTATTGATTTTGTATCCTTCAACTTTGCTAAATTCACTGATTAGGTCTAGTAATTTTCTGATATTATCTTTAGGGTTTTCTATGTACAGTATCATGTTATGTGCAAACAGTGAGAGTTCTACTTCTTCTTTTCCCATCTGGATTCTTTTTATTTCTTTTTCTTCTCTGATTGCTGTAGCTAGAACTTTCAGAACTATGTTGAATAATAGTAGTGAAAGTGGACACCCTTGTCTTATTCATGATCTTAGGGGAATGCTTTCAGTTTTTCACCACTGGGAATAATGTTTGCTGTAGGCTTATCATATATGGCCTTTACTATGTTCAGGTAGGTTCCTTCTATGCCCATTTTTTGAAGAGTGTTATTCATAAATGGGTACTGAATTTTGTCAAAGGCTTTTTCTGCATCTATTGAGATTATCTTATGGTTTTTATCTTTCAATTTGTTAATATCATGTATCACATTGATTGATCTGAATATATTGAAGAATCCTTGCATTCCTGGAATAAACCCAACTTGATCATGGTGGATGAGCTTTTTGATGTGTTGCTGAATTCTGTTTGCTAAATTTTTTTTAAGGATTTTTGCATCTATGTTCATCAGTGCTATTGGCCTATAGTTATTTTATTTTATTTTATTTTGTCCTTGTCTGGCTTTGGTATCAGGGTGATGCTGGCCTCGTAGAATGAGTTGGGAAGTGTTCCTTCCTCTGCAATTTTTTGAAAGAGTTTTAGAAGGATAGGCATTAACTCTTCTCTAAATATTTGATAGAATTCTCCTGTGAAGCCATCTGGTCCTGGGCTTTTGTTTTTTGGGGGGAGATTTTTGATCACAGCTTCAGTTTCAGTGTTTGTACTTGGGCTGTTGATAATTTCTATGTCTTCCTGATTCAGAGGTGGAAGACTGAACGTTTTAAAAGAATCTGTACATTTCCTCCAGGCTATCCATTTTATTACCATATAGTTTTTCATAATAATCTTTTTTTTTTTTTTTTAAATATGGAACACTTCACGAATTTGCGTGTCATCCTTGCGCAGGGTCCATGCTAATCTTCTCTGTATCGTTCCACTTTTAGTATATGTGCTGCCGAAGCGAGCACCATAATAATCTTTTATAATCCTTTGTATTTCTGCATTGTCTATTGTTCAGTTCAGTTCAGTCACTCAGTTATGTCTGACTATTTGCGACCCCATGGACTGCAGCACACCAGGCCTCCCTGTCCATCACCAACTCCCAGAGCCTACTCAAAGTCAAGTCCATTGCATCAGTGATGCCATAAAACCATCTCATCCTCTGTCATCCCCTTCTCCTGCTGCCTTCAGTCTTTCCCAGCATCAGGGTCTTTTCCAGTGAGTCAGTTCTTCGCATCAGGTGGCCAAAGTATTGGAATTTCAGCTTCAGCATCAGTCCTAACAATGAATACCCAGGACTGATTTCCTTTAGGATGGACTGGTTAGAACTCCTTGCAGTCCAAGGGAATCTCAAGAGTCTTCTCCAATACCACAGTTCAAAAGCATCAATTCTTCAGCACTCAGCTTTCTTTACAGTCCAACTCTCATGTCCATACACGACTACTGGAAAAACCATAGCTTTGAATAGGCAGACCTTTGTTGGCAAAGTAATGTCTCTGCTTTAATATGTTGTCTAGGTTGGTCATAGCTTTTTTCATTTTAATTGTTGTTTCCTTATTTATGCTCGCTTTGGGTTCAGTTTGTTCTTATTTTCTATCTCCTTGAGGCATAAAGTTAGGAATTTTATTGGAGTATAGCTGAGTTACAATATTATATTAGTTTTAAGTGTACAGCATAATGATTTAGTATTTCTATAGTCTTTACTCCATTAAAAGTTCAGTTCAGTTGCTCAGTCATGTCCGACTCATTGTGACCCCATGGACTGCAGCATACCTGGCCTCCCTGTCCATAACCAACTCCCAGAGTTTACTCAAACTCATGTCCATTGAGTCAGTGATGCCATCCAACCATCTCATCCTCTGTAGTCCCCTTCTCTTTCTGCCTTCAATCTTTCCCAGCATAGGGGTCTTTTCAAATGAATCAGTTCTTCACATCAGTTGGCCAAGGTATTGGAGTTTCAGCTTCAGCATCAGTCCTTCCAATGAACATTCTATAAGAAAATGGCTATAATTTAATGTACTCTACAATATATCTTGTTGTTTATCTATTTTATAGATAGCAGTCTATACTTCTTAATCCCATACCCCCTACCTACCTCCTCCCCTTCCCTTGGGTACCACTAGTTTGTTTTCTGTATCTGTAAGTCTGTTTCTATTCTGCTACATACATTCATTTGTGTTATTTTTTAGATTCCATATATAAATGATATTATACAACATCTGTCTTTTTTGTATGACTTATTTCACTAGCCATAATATTCTCTAGGTCCATCCACATTGTTGTAAATTGCAAAATTTCTTTCTTCTTTGTGGCTGATTAATATTCCATGTGTGTGTGTACACACACACACACATGCACACACACACACACGCAAATATACACCACATCTTCTTTATCCATTCATCTGTGAATGGACACTTACATTACTTTCGTATCTACTGGACAGCTACATATAAAACAATGAAAGTAGAACATTTTCTCATACTACATACAAAAATAAACTCAAAAAGGATTAAAGACCTAAATTTAAGAACTGAAGCAATAAAACTTATGGAAGAGGAAAATAGGCAGGACACTCTTTGATGTAAATCATAGCAATATTATTTTTCTCTCTTTTAAGACAGAAAAAATAAAAGAAAAATATAAAAATAGGACCTACATAAGCTTTTTCACAGCAAAGGAAATGGTCAAGAAAATGAAAACACAAACTACAGAGTGGGAGAAAATATTTGCAAATGATATGACTGACAAGGGATTAATATCCCAAATATATAAACAGCTCTTGTAGATCAATATAAAAAAAATTTTTTTAAGTGGTAGAAGAGCTGAATAGATATTTTCCCAAAAAGAGATATAGATGGGCTAACAGGCACATGAAAATATGTTCAATATTGCTAATTATTGGAGAAATGCAAATCAAAATGAGGTATCACCTCACACCAGTCACAATGGCTATCATCAAAAAGCCTACAAGTAACAAATGTTGTTGAGGATGTAGAGAAAAGAGAACCCTCCTACACTGTCAGTGGGAATCTAAATTGATGTAGCCACTATGGAAAACAGTATGGACGTTCCTCAAAAAACTAAAAATAGAGCTACTGTATGATCCAGCAATTCCACTTTTGGGTATATATATCCAGAAAAAAATGAAAGCACTGATTAAAAAGGATACATTCACCCTAGTGTTCAGCACTGTTTTCAGTAGTGAAGATGTGAGAGATTGTTTATTTGAGATATATCTCTTTTTATTTTTAATGTTGGCATTTATGACCATAAAATTCCTTTTTAGAACTCCTTTGCTATATCCCATAGGTTTTGGTATATTGTATTTTCAATTTCACTTGTTTATATTTTTTTGTGTGTCTTTTGATTTCTTCTTTGTCTCAATGATTATTTCAGATAGTTATTTTAATTTCTACATATTTATGAATTTTCCAGCTCTACTCATTATTGATTTTTAGTTTTGAACCACTGTAGTTAGAAAAGATATTTGATGTGATTTGAAACTTGCTGACTTATTTTATGACCTCTTTATGTTCTGTCATGGACTATGTTCTTTATGTGCTTGCAAAGGACATATATTCTGAAACTATTGGATAGAATGCTCTCTATATATCTGTTTGGTCCATTTGACCTTAAGTATGGTCCAAGTACATGCTTTCTGTCAGGATATTGAAAGTGGGATTTGACGCCCCTTACTGTTACTGTATTGTTGTCTACTTCTCTCTTCAAGTCGGTTATTATTTGCTTAATATATTTAGGTTCTGCAGTACTGGGTGCAGACACATTTACAGTTGTTATATATTTTGATGAATTGATTCCTTTATCACTATGTAATAACTTTTTTTGTCTCTTGCTACCATATTCCACTGAAAGTCTATTTTGTCTGTTATAAGGATAGCTACTCAGCTCTCTTCTCATTTCCACTTGCATGAAATATGTTTTTTATTTTTTCCATCCCTTCACTTGGAGCCTATTTGTATCCAAAAATCTGAAGTAACTCTCTTGTAGGTAGCATGAAATTGATTCTTGTTACTTTTTCCATATAGCCACACTATCCATTTGATAGGAGAATTTAACTCATATTCTTTTGGGGTAATTATTAATAGGTAAGGATTTAGTGAGCTTCCCAAGTGGCTCAGCTGGTAAAGAATCCACCTGCAATGAGACCTGAGTTTGATTCCTAGGTTGGGAAGATTCCCCCAGAGAAGGGCATGTCAACCCTCTCCAGTATTCTTGCCTGGAGAATCCCATAGACAGAGGAGCCTGGTGGGTTACAATCCATGAGGGTCGCAAAGAGTTGGACATGACTGAAGTGACTAAGCATGCACAAGGACTTACTAATGTCATCCTATTAATTATTTTTTGCTGTTTTGTAGTTGCCTTGTTGGTTTATTTCTTTCTTTTTTTTTTTTTTCCTTTTTGAGTTGATGATTTTTAAAATAGTAATATGCCTGGATTCCTTTCTTTTATCTTTGATGAATCTCTTGTAGGTTTTTGCCTTGTGGATACCATGAAGCTTGCATACAACATCTTATATATGAATAATAATCTATTTTATGTTGATAACTTACACCAATACAAAAACTCTACCCTTTTACGCTTAACCATTTTTGTTTTTCATTTCACAGTTTACCTCTTTTTAAATTGAATATTAATTAACAGGTAACTGTAGGTGTAGTTAAATTTAGTATTTATCCTTTAACTTTTATACTAGAGTTAAGTGGTTAATATACCACTATATTAAAATTTTAGAATATTCTGTATTTAACTATATACTTACCTTTACCAGTGTGTTATATGTTTTTATATGTTTTAATATTACTAACTAGTATCCTTTCATTTCAACTTGAATGATTCATTTCAGCATTTCATGTAAGGTAGATCCAGTTGAGATGAATTCCATCAGCTTTGTTTATCTGAGAAAGTTCTTCATTTCTGAAGAATATCTTTGCCAGATAGAGTATTCCTGATGGGCTGAGATTTTTTTTCCAGCACTTTGAATATATCATCAAACTCTGCTTTCATGGTTTCTACTGAGGAATATGCTGATAATCTTATGGGGTTCTCTTGTAAGTTTCAAGCTTTTTATCTTTTGCTGCTTAATTGCTTTTTAAAAATTTCTGACAGTATTATTATAATATGTCTTGGAGAAGATCTTTCTCTCTGATTTTTTCTTAATAGTTTACTTGAACAAAAGTTAATTTTAAGCAGGCAATGGCAAACTAGAAGTGGTTAGGTGTGCTTCCAGAGAGGATGCCGTGTTTGCTTAGTGACCAATGAGATTTGTGAGCTCAAGTATCCAAATCTATTTCCAGATTTGGGAAATACTCAGCCATTATTTCTTTTAAAATGCCATTTGACCCCTTCTCCATTTTTTCTCCTTCTTGAAACCCTATCATTCACAAAATTGTTTATTTTGATTGATTCCCATAGGTCAAGTAGTTTTTTTTTTTTTTTCATTCTTTTCCATTCTTTGTTGTTGCTGTTCTCTTCTGTTGGATAAATTTAACATTCCTTACTTCCATATCACAGATTCTGTCATCCGTTAGATCTTTTTTGGTGTTGTTGCCCTTTGCTTCATTTTTAATTTCATTCATTGTGTCCTTCAGCTCTAGAATTTGTGCTTGGTTCTTGCCAACATCCGCTGGATCATCGAAAAAGCAACAGAGTTCCAGAAAAACATCTGCTTTATTGACTATGCCAAAGCCTGTGACTGTGTGGATCACAATACACTGTGGAAAATTCTGAAAGAGATGGGAATACTAGACCACCTGACCTACTTCTTGAGAAATTTGTATGCAGGTCAGGAAGCAACAGTTAGAACTGGACATGAAACAACAGACTGGTTCCAAATAGGAAAAGGAATATGTCAAGGCTGTATATTGTCACCCTGCTTATTTAACTTCTATACAGAGTACATCATGAGAAATGCTGGGTTGGAAGAAGCACAAGCTGGAATCAAGATTGCCGGGAGAAATATCAAGAACCTCAGATATGCAGATGATACCACCTTTATGGCAAAAAGTGAAGAGGAACTAAAAAGCCTCTTGATGAAGGTGAAAGAGGAAAGTGAAAAGAGTTGGCTTAAAACTCAAAGAGTTGACTTTGGAAAAGATTCTGACGCTGGGAGGGATTGGGGGCAGGAGGAAAAGGGAACAACAGAGGATGAGATGGCTGGATGGCATCACTGACTGGATGGATGTGAGTTTGAGTGAACTCCGGGAGTTGATGATGGACAGGGAGCCGTGGCATGCTGTGATTCATGGGGTCGCAAAGAGTCGGACATGACTGAGTGACTGAACTGAACTGAACTGATCCCTTTGTTAAACTTCTAATTTTGTTCATGAATTGTTATCCTTATTTCTTTAAGCTTTCTGTGTTTTCTTGTAGCTCATTGAGTTTCCTTAAAACAGTTATTTTGAATTCTTTATCAGGTAAATCTCAGAGCTTCATTTCTTTGGGGTTGGTTACTGGAAGACTATTGTGATCCTTTGGTGGTGTCATGTATCCTTGATTGTTTATATTCTTTGTAGTTTTGTGTGAAAGAGGAGAGTGAAAGAGGAGAGTGAAAAAGATGGCTTAAAACTCAACATTCAAAAAACTAAGATCATGGCATCCAGTCCTATCACTTCATGGCAAATAGGTGGGGAAATAATGGAAACAGTGACAGACTTTATTTTCTTGGGCTCCAAAATCACTGCATATGGTGACTGCAGCTATGAAATTAAAAGACAGATGTTCCTTGGAAGAAAAGCTATGACCAACCTAGACAGCCTATTAAAAAGCAGAGACATTACTTTGCCAACAAAGGTCCATCTAGTCAGAGCTATGATTTTTCCAGTAGTCATGTATGGTTGTGAGAGTTGGACTATAAAGAAATCTGAGCACTGAAGAATTGATGGTTTTCAACTGTGGTGTTGCAACAGACTCTTGAAAGTCCCTTGGACTGCAAGGAGATCAAACCAGTCAATCCTAAAGGAAATCAATACTGAATATTCACTGGAAGGACTGATGCTGAAGCTGAAACTCCAATACTTTGGCCACCTGATGTGAAGAACTGACTCATAGGAAAAGACCCTCATCCTAGGAAAGATTGAAGGCAGGAGGAGAAGGGGACAACAGAGGATGAGATGGTTGGATGGCATCACTGACTCGATGGACATGACTGAGTAGGCTCTGGGAGTTGGTGATGGACAGGGAAACCTGGCGTGCTGCAGTCCATGGGGTCTCAAAGAGTTTGGACAGTACTGAGTGACTGAACTGAGTTTTGTATTGCTCTCTTAGCATCTGAATTAGGGGTCATTTCCTTCAGTTTTTAATAACTGTCTTGGGGTGAGAAACCCCTGTCAATCCCTGTAGGATTTCTGAGTCTTCCTCACAACCTGTTCTGAGATCTGTCCCATGCTTCTTGCTCACTCTTGTGTCAGAATTTTTAAGCTTTATTCCTTGTCTCAACCTGCCATGCATCAACCCAGATGCCAACAGCCTCCTTTTTGTTTTCCTAAAGGTGGCGCTAAAACTCAAGTTTTCCATCTGTTCTTAGCTTGAGGTTTTGGGTCAAGTTTCTGTGCATGCTCACTAGCCATCTGCCAAAGCTCTGTCACTGCCTCAATTGCGGATGTACACTGGGAGCTATCCACAGGGTGTGGGTGTTTGTGGGTTAGGTGCTCTGAGCACTGGGAGTACCATTAGGGGAATTTGTGGGCAAGGTTACTGGAAAAACCATAGCTTTCCATGGTTAAAAATCATAGCTTTTCTGTGGGTAAGCTGTTTCCAGCGGCTCTTGGGTAAGCTTCTTGATGGAGTCTGTGATGTAGTTAGTAGATCTGCATCCCTTTAATGCCCACCAGGAGTCCTATCTGCCCCTCTCCTAGCCACTTCCTGCTCCCCAGTCATGAATCTCATGATTCCATACTCTGGATGTGGTAAGCGAGTAATCAGTCTCTTTGTCAGCTTCCTGCACAGCTGGAGGAGTCAGGTGCTTACTCACATGCTCTTACTTTCCCCTGTGAGAGAAATCATGGCCCAAGAATGTGTCTTTTGGCCCTAAGCTGTTTTGCTTTGGGGGAGGGGTGATGTGGTTTAAGTCAGGCTGTTCCTTTCACCCTCTACAGTGTGTCCAAACTCATATTTTTTTAGTTTTGTTCCAGTGGTGTGCTGGAAGTTTTTCTTAGCAAACCTGGACTTCCATGAAGGTTCTCCCATCTGTGGGTTATTGTCTAGGATAGTATTTTCCCAGGGGCTTTTGGACCGTGGCTAAGAGGGGTGGGAGCTAGTTCACAGGACACTGCCAGGTCTTTATGCCTATTACCTAATGCACAGGTAGGTGAGACTCTCCCAGTTTCCCTTGGTATATGATGCTGGATCCCATAGTTCCCAAAAAGACACTTTTGTCTGGATGGGTGCCAAATTATTTTTATTATGGGGGAGGACAAAAAACAGGAAACTTTTATTCCATCAAGATGCCATCACTCCTTGCCTCTATTTTTTGTGATGCTTTTTGCATATAAAATGTTAATATAGATGAATTTATCACTATTATCATTTGTTCATGTATTTCTTTGTATCTCCTTTAAGAAATCATCCCCACCTCTAGGAGGGGGTGAAATTCTCAAAGTTGAAGCTAGGTTGATTTATAAACATAAATCCTTATGTTATCCGTTGCAAAAAGAAGCAAGGAAATCATTCCCTGCCTCAAAATCACTTAATAGTCTTGTATATTGTTGTTTAATCATTTTAAGAGCATGTTTAATCATTTAAATCTCTAATCCATTTATAATTAATTTTTGTAACAGGGGAGAAAAATCTAAGCTTTTAAATTGATAGCCAGTTGCTCAGCATCATTTACTAAGTAGCCTATCTTTTCTCCATTGACTTGCTGTAAACTCTCTTTTAAATAACATTTCCATATATTTATGTGTCTTTTTCCTCCATGTTAATAATATCTCTTGATAGCTTTTAGGATGTATCACCCCACTTCATCATTCTCTTGTTGTCTTCATTGCCGTCATTGCTATAGCTTCCAACCCCGCTTCTCCTCCCCTCTATTTCTAGTTTCTGAAGAAGATTATATAAATTTAGACTTTCTTCTTTGCTTATTCAAATAGATACCATTACTAAAACTGTCTGAGCTTGTTTGGGTTTTATTTGCTTCATTTTATGTTTTGTTCCATTTTCTTGGCATTACTTTCTATGAAATGGGACATTTTCATTTCTTATCCTTTCACACAACCATGAAGCCTTCAATGTCTGCTTTTGGACTTAGAACACCAGAAATTTATGGCTCCAGCCTACTCAGTGCTTTGTCATTCTATTCTATTTCTTTTCCTCGGTGATACGTATAATATTTTTGAGATTAGACACATCTATTTTGTTTTGTTTTAATCTGTGATTGCTATATGATTGGAATATATGTGTGAATGCATAAACTCACTGAGCCATATTGATCAAAAGTTTGATATACATCTCTTTTCCTTCCTTTAAAAAAAAATGGCATTCTTCTACAATATTGGTTAAAGATTGGGAAGCCATGGCCAATCATTACAGTTCCCTTCTGTTAAAGGGAAACTTCTACTGGGGCTTGCCTGGTGGCTCAGATGGTAAACAATCTGCCTGCAATATGGTAGATCCAGGTTCAATCCATGAGTTTGGAAGATCCCCTTCTGGTGTTTCTGGTTTTCTGGTGTTCTAAGTCCAAAATCAGACATTGCAGGCTTCATGCTTGTTTGAAAGGATAAGAAATTAAAAATGTCCCATTTCATAGAAAGTAATGCCAATAAAATGGAACAAATCATAAAACCAAGCAAATAAAACCCAAACAAGCTTAGACAGTTTTAGTAATGGTATCTATTTGAATAGGCAAATAAGAAAGTCTAAATTTATATTATCTTTTTCAGAGACCAGGAAAAAAGGGGAGGAGAAGGGGGTTGGAAGCTATACCAATGATGGCAATGAAAACAACAAGAGAACAAGAAGGAAATGGCATCCCACTCCAGTATTCTCACCTGGAGAATCCCATAGACAGAGGAGCCTGGTGCATTACAGTCTGTGGAGGTCACAAAGAGTTGGACACAACTGAGCAACTAATGCTTTCACTTTTCATTTTCTGTTAAAATATTAATTATACCCCAAGAGTTAGACAACATTTAAACTAAACCATGGGCATAAATCCATTTAACAACTTATTAAATCCTTTGATACATATATAGAGAGAATCATGTACTTAAGAAAGGAGTAAAGAACATATTCAGTAATAATTAATAGTGTGCCCTGGAGAGTAATGTGAGGGAGAGGTAGTTATTTGCCATCCTATTATGATTTTCACACTGTGGATATTAAATGCATCCTAACAGAACTAGTTGATTAGTCCCCAAAAAGGGTTTCTTCATAAAAGAAAGCTTTCCAGAATGATAGCCACAAATCAGATCAGAGGAAAATAAACTAAACCCAATACAGTAGGGCAAGATTTTTAACCATCTAAGACAAAAGAATTCTACTTCCGGTAATCTATTCTAAGTAAATAGAGATGTAGCAAAAATAAATTTGGAGAAATATATTCATTATGGTGTGAGGTATAAAAAATTAGAAACCATCTAAATGACTCAAATGAGGGAATAGGTAGAACAAATTATGGTGCATCAGTAAATAGAGTGCTTTTGAGTTCTAAAAAAAGATACACTAATAAACTATATTAGAATATTTTATGAAAAAAAAGTGAAAGTGTTAGTTGCTGAATGGTGTCCGACTCTTTGCAACCCCCATGGACTGTAGCCTGCTAGGCTGCTCTGTCCATGGAATTCTCCAGGCAAGACTACTGGAGTAAGTTGTCATTTCCTTCACGATGGGATCTTTCCAACCCAGTGATCAAATCTGGGTCTGCTTTGCAGGCAGATTCTTTACCATTTGAGCCACCAAGGAAGCACATCCCCACATTGTATATAAAGTAAAATTACAATAACAGCAATAATGTCAACCTCAACTGACATTGGCTAAGCACTTCAGCAGTGGCCACAGGACTGGAAAAGGTCAGTCTTCATTCCAATCCCAAAGAAAGGCAATGCCAGAGAATGCTCAAGCTACTGCACAATTGCACTCATCTCACATGCTAGTAAAGTGATGCTCAAAATTCTCCAAGCCAGGCTTCAGCAATATGTGAACCATGAACATCCTGATGTTCAAGCTGGTTTTAGAAAAGGCAGAGCAACCAGAGATCAAATTGCCAACATCCGCTGGATCATGGAAAAAGCAAGAGAGTTCCAGAAAAACATCTATTTCTGCTTTATTGACTATGCCAAAGCCTTTGACTGTGTGGATCACAATAAACTGTGGAAAATTCTGAAAGAGATGGGAATACCAGACCACCTGATCTGCCTCTTGAGAAATCTATATGCAGGTCAGGAAGCACCAGTTAGAACTGGACATGGAACAACAGACTGGTTCCAAATAGGAAAAGGAGTTCGTCAAGGCTGTATATTGTCACCCTGCTTATTTAACTTATATGCAGAATACATCAAGAGAAACGCTGGACTGGAAGAAACACAAGCTGGAATCAAGATTGCCAGGAGAAATATCAATAACCTCAGATATGCAGATGACACCATCCTTATGGCAGAAAGTGAAGAGGAACTCAAAAGCTTCTTGATGAAAGTGAAAGTGGAGAGTGAAAAAGTTGGCTTAAAGCTCAACATTCAGAAAATGAAGATTATGGCATCCAGTCCCATCACTTCATGGGAAATAGATGGGGGAAACAGTGGAAACAGTGTCAGACTTTGTTTTTCTGGGCTCCAAAATCACTACAGACAGTGACTGCAGCCATGGAAATTAAAAGACGCTGACTCCTTGGAAGGAAAGTTATGACCAACCTGGATAGCATATTCAAAAGCAGAGACATTACTTTGCCAACAAAGGTTCATCTAGTCAAGGCTATTGGTTTTCCTGTGGTCATGTATGGATGTGAGAGTTGGGACTGTGAAGAAGGCTGAGCACCGAAGAATTGATGCTTTTGAACTGTGGTGTTGGAGAAGACTCTTGAGAGTCCCTTGGACTGCAAGGAGGTCCAACCAGTCCATTCTGAAGGAGATCAGCCCTGGGATTTCTTTGGAAGGAATGATGCTGAAGCTGAAACTCCAGTACTTTGGCCACATCATGCAAAGAGTTGACTCATTGGAAAAGACTCTGATGCTGGGAGGGATTGGGAGCAGGAGGAGAAGGGGACAACAGAGGGTGAGATGGCTGGATGGCATCACTGACTCAATGGACGTGGGTCTCAGTGAACTCAGGGAGGCCTGGCGTGCTGCGATTCATGGGGTCTCAAAGAGTCGGACACAACTGAACGACTGATCTGATCTGATCTACTATGTGACAGGCACTGTGACAACTGCTTTACATTTATTCATTTAAATCTTACAACTCCTCTTGGAGGCTGAGAAGATTATTTTCCCCCATTTAAAAAAATGAGGAATCTGAAGCTTATTGATGTTACATGATTTGGCTGATAACATACAGCCAATAATAGTAGGGCCATGATTCATGAATGCACAAGTGTGTGTGCCACGTGCCCATGTGTATATATACTATGTGGAAAAGATAGCAGGAATGAAATGCCCCCAAATATTAAAAGATCATTTTACTTATATCAGTTATTTTTGTTTCTTCTTATAGATGTTCACATGTGGTCTGTGTATATCTGTACTGTATATAAATATATACGCTATGTATATTTTTAAATGATTTACAATGAGCATGGGTGTCCTTTGAAATCAGAAATGTAAATTATTATAAATACTTCATGACCTTCACCCATTTGTTTCTTTGCTTTCAGCTCCTGGTGTGGTCCAAAATACAGACAGGGCTCTAGTGGAATCTCATTGTCTTAGGATGACAGAGAGGTCAACAAATAGTCTTGACTGAATTTAGCATCAATGTTATTAAGCTTGCTCTTTTTAATAAAATTGTATGCATGTAAAAAATAAACTCAAAATGGATTAAAGATCTAAATGTAAGACCAAAAACTATTAAACTCTTAGAGGAAAACATAGGCAAAACATTCTCTGACATAAAGCACAGCAGGATCCTCTATGACCCGCCTCCAAGAGTAATGGAAATAAAAGCAAAAATAAACAAATGGGACCTACTAACACTTAAAAGCTTTTGTACAATGAAGGAAGCTTTAAGCAAGGTGAAAAGACTGCCTTCAGAATGGGAGAAAATAATAGCAAATGAAGCAACTGACAAAGAATTAATCTCAAAAATATAAAAGCAGCTCCTGTAGCTCAATTACAGAGAAATAAATGACCCAATCAAAAAATGGGCCAAAGAACTAAACAGACTTTTCTCCAAAGAAGACATACAGATGGCTAACAAACACATGAAAAGATGCTCAACATCACTCATTATCAGAGAAATGCAAATCAAAACCACAATGAGGTACCATCCCATACCAGTCAGAATGGCTGCTATCCAAAAGTCTACAAACAATAAATGCTGGAGAGGGTGCAGAGAAAAAGGAACCCTATTACACTGTTGGTGGGAATGCAAACTAGTACAGCCACTATGGAGAACAGTATGGAGATTCCTTAAAAAAAAACTGGAAATATTTTTTAATATAAATTTATTTATTTTAATTGGAGGTTAATTACTTTACAATATTGTATTGGTTTTGCCATACATCAACATGAATCTGCCACAGGCTTACATGTGTTCCCCATCTTGAACCCCCCTCCTACCTCCCTCCCCGTACCATCCCTCTGGGTTGTCCCAGTGCACCAGCCCCAAGCATCCAGTATCATGCATAGCACCTAAAAAAAAAAGAAAGAAAGAAAAAAAAAGAAAAACTGGAAATAGACCTGCCATATGACCCAGTAATCCCACTGCTGGACATACACACCGAGGAAACCAGAACTGAAAGAGACATGTGTACCCCAATGTTCATCACAGCACTGTTTACAGTAGCCAGGACATGGAGGCAACCTAGATGCCCATCATCAGATGAATGGATAAGTAAGTGTTGTACATATACACATTGGAATATTACTCAGCCATCACAAAGAATGCATTTGAATCAGTTCTAATGAGGTGGATGAAACTGGAGCCCATTAAACAGAGTGAAGTAAGTAAAAAAGAAAAACACCAATACAGTATACTAGCACATATATATGGAATTTAGAAAGATTGTAATGATGACCCTATATGTGAGACAGCAAGAGAGACACAGATGCAAAGAACAATCTTTTGGACTCTGTGGGAGAAGGCGAGGGTGGGATGATTTGAGAGGGTAGCGTTGAAACGTGTATATTATCATATGTGAAGTGGATTGCCAGTCCAGGTTCAATGCATGAGACAGGGTGCTCAGGGCTGGTGCACTGAGATGACCCTGGGGATCGGATGGGGAGAGAGGTGGGAGGGGAATTCTGGATGGGGAACACATGTGTGCCCATGGCTGATTCATGTCAGTGTATGGCAAAAACCACTACAATATTGTAAAGTAATTAGCCTCCAATCAAATAAATTTATTTAAAAAAATTGTGTGTGTGTAAAGTGAATTTTGAGGTAGTGAATTTTAATTGAGCATTCCACATTGTGATTGCCACCTATGAGAATACAGCACTAGATTATGTTACTCAAAAGCAACTTGTGAGTAAGATAAATGAGAAGTAAGTGGCATTATAAATGTGAAGATGAATTTCATAGACTAGGATTTGAATGAAACATATTGTGGTATGAAGTGAAATGGAAACAAGTAATAGCACAATAAGACATAAGAATGCCAAGAGCTTTGTGATCGGAGTTTGAGCGTACACAGTATTATTAAGGAGAAGACTGGGGTTAACTGGATTCTTCTAGTACACTCATACAATTATAGGGAATCATGCCTCCTGACACATTTATCCCATGAATATGCTGTTACAATATTGCCAAGACAAAAGAAAACTGCAGGATGAAAGACGTGTGTTTTTCTTTCCTCTTTAGTGTATAATGTTCTGCAAATACTGAAGTCTGTTTTGCTATGTTTAGAAAAATTTTCAAAGGAGGAGTCTTCAGATGTTTGGATGAGATTACAGTGCTTCAGAGAAGAGAATTCAGTTTTAAAAGAGGAGTTAGTCCTCTTGGAGATATTTCTTTCCCTGATAACAGTCAATCTATTACTTGTAAGAGTATCCCACCAAGACCGACATTTCTTAATTCCTCCTCTGTTTCTCAACAGAACTTACTTGGTGCCCAAAGTGCAGACCCCAATACTTTATTACATGCTAGGACTTATTTACACTTTCCTCTGTATTTTATCAACTATTCAGCATTTTTAGCTGTTCTGAACTGTGTATTTCCTTCTGTGTGCATGCTAAGTCACTTCAGTCATGTCCAACTCTTTGAGACCTATAGACTGAGGCCCTCCAGGTTCCTCTGTCCATGGGATACTCCAGGCAATATTCCTGGAGTGAGTTGCCATGCCCTCCTCCAGGGGATCTTCCTGTCTCAGGAATCGAACCCAGGTCTTCTATGTCTCCTGCATTGCAGGCAGATTCTTTACCACTGAGCCACCAGGGAAGCCCATATTTCCTGCTAGGACCCCACTAATACCTCCCCTAACTCAGATTGACAACAGTATAATTTGACCTTCAATCTGCCTGTCAAACTTATTAAATTGACAAAAGAATGAAAGGGAAGTGTTGGCTATACATAAAAATTTAGGGCAATGGTTCTCAATTTAGGGGGAGGGGCCAAAGATTCTGTTGAGAATCTGATGAAAACAGCAGACCCTTTCCCAAACATTTGGTGGGGAAGGGTCTGCATATATACTATGATTCACATAATAGTTTCACATGTTTTATAAATCTCAAGGAACCCATATATGGACTATTTAAATATATGAAGATTCCAGGTCTGAGGGCTTCCCTTATGGGTCAGGTAGTAAAGAATCTGACCACAACGCAAGAGACCCAGCTTCCATCCCTGGATCGGGAAGATCCCCTGGAGAAGGGAATGGCTACCCACTCCAGTATTCTTGCCTGGGAAATCCCATCAGAGGAGAATGGCAGGCTATAGTCCATGGGTCCACAAAGAGTCAGACACAACTGCGCGACTAACACTTTCACTTTCCAGGTCTAAAATTTTGCTCAAGCTGAGTTCGAGGTCTTTCCCCTGGCTTTATTCCTCAGGAGAATCAGATCTACTGTCATGGAATTCACTGTGATAAACTGGACCATGGAGGTAGAAGGTTAGGCTTTCAGCATAAATGAACCTAGAATAGCAATATCCTGATATAAAAGACTAGGAGGAAGCCTGGTGAATAGATTCCTGTGAGGCCACTGGATGTGTCCTCCAGTTTAGTCAAATTATCTTCCTCCTTAAATGGATTTATCCCAACTCCCTGGGGCCTAGAGTTGTGTGGCTAAATCCCTAAGTGATCCATGTTATACTTAGAGTACCCTGTGTTGATAAGTCCGTGTATATGGGAAGGCAGTAAATGATTAGAGGGGAAAGAGGAATTTGAAATGTGCCCCTACCAGATAGTTTTTACCTTAGATAAAATTAACACCAGCTAACTGGGAAAGAAGAAATTATGATGACTGCAAATTGAGGTTTGAAATCTACTGGGAGATTCCTTAATAGCTTCTGGAGATACAGTTGTGGCAGAGCCAATTTGTGCATTTGAATGAAGATTTGGGTCTCTGATAATACATGTTGTCTACAATAGACTGAAATATTCTCCAGTCCTAATTGGGTAAGGATTTATTTCATTAAACAATGTAATTTTGGAGCTACATTCCTCAAATGAAAGGAATGTACATTTTGGAATCAGACAACTAGGGCTGAATACTAGCTCAGACAATTCCTATGATCTCTTTATTACTCTTCAACTATGAGTCTATTTTCTAATCTGTGAAAGGGGTATAAATACCTAACTTAGAGTCACTGTGAGAATTGCAAATAGTTTAAAATCCTAATCTTAGCTCTCAGTAAAGCATAGCCATCTCTGATTATGACCTTGGGGCCAAAGGCTTGCATGTGCCAGTGTGATCCATTCAAGGTAATTATTCAAACCATTGCACAAATTGTGGTAGACCTTAATTCCAAGATTAGAAGCCTATAATCTATTCCATATATAATAGAGAGTCACTGAAGATTTCTTTCTCCTGTTTTTTTTTTTTTTTTATGTGAACAAAAACAAAACAAAATAAGCTGGATCATAAGGCAGTTCTATTTCCAGTTTTTTAAGGAATCTCCACACTGTTCTCCATAGTGGCTGTACTAGTTTGCATTCCCACCAACAGTGTAAGAGGGTTCCCTTTTCTCCACACCCTCTCCAGCATTTATTATTTGTAGACTTTTGGATCGCAGCCATTCTGACTGGTGTGAAATGGTACCTCATAGTGGTTTTCATTTGCATTTCTCTGATAATGAGTGATGTTGAGCATCTTTTCATGTGTTTGTTAGCCCTCTGTATGTCTTCTTTGGAGCAATGTCTGTTTAGTTCTTTGGCCCATTTTTTGATTGGGTCATTTATTTTTCTGGAGTTGAGCTGTAGGGGTTGCTTGTATATTTTTGAGATTAGTTGTTTGTCAGTTGCTTCATTTGCTATTATTTTCTCCCATTCTGAAGGCTGTCTTTTCACCTTGCTAATAGTTTCCTTTGATGTGCAGAAGCTTTTAAGGTTAATTAGGTCCCATTTGTTTATTTTTGCTTTTATTTCCAGTATTCTTGGAGGTGGGTCATAGAGGATCCTGCTGTGATATATGTCAGAGAGTGTTTTGCCTATGTTCTCCTCTAGGAGTTTTATAGTTTCTGGTCTTACGTTTAGATCTTTAATCCATTTTGAGTTTATTTTTGTGTATGGTGTTAAAAAGTGTTCTAGTTTCATTCTTTTACAAGTGGTTGACCAGATTTCCCAGCACCACTTGTTAAAGAGATTGTCTTTAATCCATTTTATATTCTTGCCTCCTTTGTCAAAGATAAGGTGTCCATATGTGCATGGATTTATCTCTGGGCTAAAGAAAACGTTTGAATCAGTTCTAATGAGATGGATGAAACTGGAGCCTATTATACAGAGTGAAGTAAGCCAGAAGGAAAAACACCAATACAGTATACTAATACATATATATGGAATTTAGAAAGATGGTAACAATAACCCTGTGTACGAGACAGCAAAAGAGACACTCATGTATAGAACAGTCTTATGGACTCTATGGGAGAGGGAGAGGGTGGGAAGATTTGGGAGAATGGCATTGAAACATGTAAAATATCATGTATGAAATGAGATGCCAGTCCAGGTTCGATGCACGATACTGGATGCTTGGGGCTAGTGCACTGGGACAACCCAGAGGGATGGTATGGGGAGGGAGGAGGGAGGAGGGTTCAGGATGGGGAACACATGTATGTCTGTGGTGGATTCATTTTGATATTTGGCAAAACTAATACAATTATGTAAAGTTTAAAATAAAATAAAATTAAAAAAAATAAGCTAATGGAAAACGATGAGAAATTACTTCTTCAGTACTGAAAACTTAGATTGATTTAATTGAAATATTCAGGCTCAAAACAGTCATTCTTCAAATGAATAATTTTAGCATTTAACGACATTGTGCTCTATTGTAGTGTTTTTGTTATTAGAAAGGCATGTTGTGGACAATTCATTTACATCTGAGTGGTTACCTTTGTTCAGAAGTGGCCAGTATCACTCATGAAAATCTGAGCTGCAGTATCTGAAGAAAAGTGAGGACTCAAAAGATGTGAGGTTGAGGTTTTATGTAAATCATATTTATTTCTACTATAAGGATTATAATTGCTGGAGGCCTTCTTAGATGGCCCAGCTTGGGAAACTAAGGCCCAGGTAAAGGAGGGGAGCTGTATAGCAACGTAGTACTAGATTAGAATACAGAAATTTTTTAACACTGAGAAATACAAGTGAAACTTTGAGGGGAAAGTTAATTCATTCAGCAAACATGTGAGCTCCTACTTTTGCATATAGAGTGATGGGGGAAGACCATTCATTCAATAAATACATGAGTCAATACTATGTACCAGGCACTGTACTAAGGAAACAGGTCAAATAAACCCCAGCTCTGATGGAGTTTATAGATTAGAGGAGTGAGTCAGAAAGTAAAAATTGGGCAAATAACTTATTTGATTTAATTATAATTCTGTAACTCTGATGTAGAAGATAAACAGGGCTAAGAGAGAATATGAAAAGGGGAGCTTATCAATATATTGGTCTCCATATGTTGTCTTGCTTGACTTTACATTTTCTTTATATGATTTCTTTCTTTTTTTAATATAAATTTATTTATTTTAATTGGAGGCTAATTACTTTACAATATTGTATTGGTCTTGCCATACATTGACATGAATCCACCACAAGTGTACATGTGTTCCCCATCTTGAACCCCCCCTCGCACCTCCTTCCCCATCCCATCCCTCTGGGTCATCCCAGTGCACTAGCCCCAAGCATCCTGTATCATGCATCAAACCTGGAATGGTGATTCATTCCACATATGATAATATACATGTTTCGATGCCATTCTCCCAAATTATCCCATCCTTGCCCTCCAAAAGACTGTTCTATACATCTGTGTCTCTTTTGCTGTCTCGTATATAGGGTTATTGTTACCATGTTTCTAAATTCCATATATATATATATGTATGTTATTATACTGTACTGGTGTTTTTCTTTCTGGGATACTTCACTCTGTATACAAATGGAAAAACTATCTTTGGATTTGTTTGTGTTTCATTGGTTTGGAGTACAGAATGAAGCAGGGCAAAGGCTAATAGAGTTTTGCCAAGAGAACACACTGGTCATAGCAAACACCCTCTGCCAACAACACAAGAGAAGACTCTACACATGGACATCACCAGATGGCCAACACTGAAATCAGATTGATTATATTCTTTGCAGCCAAAGATTTAGACGCTCTATACAATCAGCAAAAACAAGACCGGGGCCTGACTGTGGCTCAGATCATGAACTCCTTATTGCTGAATTCAGACTTAAATTGAAGAAAGTAGGAAAAACCACTAGACCATTCAGGTATGACCTAAATCAAATCCCTTATGATTATACAGTGGAAGTGAGAAATAGATTTAAGGAACTAGATCTGACAGACAGAGTGCCTGATAAACTATGGACGGAGGTTCATGACATTGTACAGGAGACAGGGATCAAGACCATCCTCATGGAAAATAAATGAAAAAAGCAAAATGGCTGTCTGGGGAGGCCTTACAAATAGCTGTGAAAAGAAGAGAAATGAAAAGCAAAGGAGAAAAGGAAAGATATAGGCATCTGAATGCACAGTTCCAAAGAATAGCAAGGAGAGATAAGAAAGCCTTCCTAGGCAATAAATGCGAAGAAATAGATGAAAAACAACAGAATGGGAAAGACTAGAGATCTCTTCAGGAAAATTAGAGATCCCACGGGAACACTTCATGCAAAGATGTGCTCGGTAAAGGACAGAAATGGTATGGACCTAACAGAAGCAGAAGATATTAAGAAGAGGTGGCAAGAATACACAGAAGAACTCTACAAAAAAGACCTTCACGACCCACATAATCACGATGGTGTGATCACTAAGCTAGAGCCAGACATCCTGGAAAGTGAAGTCAAGGGGGCCTTAGAAAGCATCACTATGAACAAAGCTAGTGGAGGTGATGGAATTCCAGTTGAGCTCTTTCAAATCCTGAAGGAGGATGCTGTGAAAGTGCTGCACTCAATATGCCAGCAAATTTGGAAAACTAAGCAGTGGCCAATGGAATGGTAAAGGTCAGTGTTCATTCCAATCCCAAAGAAAGGCAGTGCCAAAGAATGCTCAAAATACCACACAACTGCACACATTTCACATGCTAGTAAAATAATGCTTAAAATTCTCCATGACAGGCTTCAGCAATATGTGAACCATGAACTTCCAGATGTTTAACCTGGTTTTAGAAAAGGCCAAGGAACCAGAGATCAAATTGCCAACATCTGCTGCATCATCAAAAAATCAAGAGATTTCCAGAAAAGCATCTATTTCTGCTTCATTGACTATGCAAAAGCATTTGACTGTGTGGATCACAATAAACTGTGGAAAATTCTGAAAGGGATGGGAATACCAGACGACCTGACCTGCCTCTTGAGAAATCTCTATGCAGGTCAGGAAGCACCAGTTAGAACTGGACATGGAACAACACACTGGTTCCAAATAGGAAAAGGAGTAGGTCAAGGCTGTATATTGTCCCCCTGCTTATTTAACTTATATGCAGAGTACATCATGAGAAACGCTGGGCTGGAAGAAGCACAAGCTGGAATCAAGATTGCTGGGAGAAATATCAAGAACCTCAGATATGCAGATGATACCACCTTTATGGCAAAAAGTGAAGAGGAACTAAAAAGCCTCTTGATGAAGGTGAAAGAGGAGAGTGAAAAAGTTGGCTTAAAGCTCAACGTTCAGAAAACAAAGATCATGGCATCTGGTCCCATCACTTCATGGGAAATAGATGGGGAACAGTGGAAACAGTGTCAGACTTTATTTTGGGGGGCTCCAGAATCACTGCAGATGAAGTGATTTCATGATTGCAGCCATGAAATTAAAAGACACTTACTCCTTGGAAGGAAAATTATGACCAACCTAGATAGCATATTAAAAAGCAGAGACATTACTTTGCCAACAAAGGTCCATCTACTCAAGGCTATGGTTTTTCCTGTGGTCATATATGGATGTGAGAGTTGGACTGTGAATAAAGCTGAGCACCAAAGAATTGATGCTTTTGAACTGTGGTGTTGGAGAAGACTCTTGAGAGTCCCTTGGACTGCAAGGAGTTCCAACTAGTCCATCCTAAAGGAGATCAGTCCTGGGTGTTCTTTGGAAGGACTGAGGCTGAAGCTGAAACTCCAATACTTTGGCCACCTAATGCAAAGAGTTGACTCATTGGAAAAGACTCTGAAACTGGGAGGGACTGGGGGCAGGAGGAGAAGGGAACGACAGAGGATGAGATGTCTGGATGGCATCATGGACTCTATGAACATGAATTTGAATAGACTCCAGGAGTTGGTGATGGACAGGGATGCCTGGTGTGCTGCGATTCATGGGGTCACAAAGAGTCGGATACGACTGAGGGACTGAACTGAACTGAACATTGGTTTGAAGCTATTAACTTCTTGAATGATCTGGACAGATCTAACCACTAGGGGCCGCCTTGTGCCAGGGAAGCAACAAGAACACCTCTTAACCTACATCTGTAGGTGTGATCAGCCTGAATACAAAGTAATGTTTAGAATCTGAGTTGGACCTGGAAGAGTGATTAAGATTTTGGATGTACAGAGCTGAACACTAGAAAAACCTCAGTTATTTATTCCAATATTAGCAAAAGTGTATAGGGGAATATGTAGGAGGTTAATGAAGACTTCCAAGTCAATAAGTTGGGCTGGAAAATTGAGTGTGTGAAAAATACAAGAACATAAGATTGGAAGGGTGGTTTGAGATGAAATTTATGAATATCTTAAGTATCAAACTTAGGAGTTTTAGTTTTATCATGCTAGCAATTGGGATGTTTTGAAGATTTTAAAGAAGGAAATACAAACAGAATGAGCACAGCTTAAGTTTGGTTCAGTTCAGTCGCTCAGTGGTGTGCGACTCTTTGTGACCCCATGAATCACAGCACGCCATGCCTCCCTGTCCATCACCAACTCCCAGACTTCACTCAAACTCACGTCCATCGAGTCAGTGATGCCATCCAGCCATCTCATCCTCTGTTGTCCCCTTTTCCTCCTGTCCCCAATCCCTCCAAGCATCAGTCTTTTCCAGTGAATCAACTCTTTGCATGAGGTGGCCAAAGTACTGGAGTTTCAGCTTTAGCATCATTCCTTCCAAAGAACACCCAGGACTGATCTCCTTTAGAATGGACTGGTTGGAACTCCTTGCAGTCCAAGGGACTCTCAAGAGTCTTCTCCAACAACAGTTCAAAAGCATCAATTCTTCAGTGCTCAGCTTTCTTCACAGTCTAACTCTCACATCCATACATGACCACTGGAAACACCATAGCCTTGACTAGATGGGCCTTTGTTGGCAAAGTAATATCTCTGCTTTTCAATATGCTATCTAGGTTGGTCATAACTTTCCTTCCAAGGAGTAAGCATCTTTTAATTTCATGGCTGCAATCACCATCTGCAGTGATTTTGGAGCCCCCCAAAATAAAGTCTGACACTGTTTCCACTGTTTCCCCATCTATTTCCCATGAAGTGATGGGACCAGATGCCATGATCTTAGTTTTCTGAATGCTGAGCTTTAAGCCAACTTTTTCACTCTCCTCTTTCACTTTCACCAAGAGGCTTTTTAGTTCCTCTTCACTTTCTGTCATAATGGTGGTGTCATCTTCATATCTGAGGTTCTTGATATTTCTCCTGGCAATCTTGATTCCAGCTTGTGCTTCTTCCAGCCCAGTGTTTCTCATGATGTACTCTGTATATAAGTTAAATAAGCAGGGTGACAATATACAGCCTTGACGTACTCCTTTTCCTATTTGGAACCAGTCTGTTGTTCCATGTCCAGTTCTAACTTTTGCTTCCTGACCTGTATATAGGTTTCTCAAGAGGCATAGTTTATGAATCTTTAAAAACATAATGAAACATATGAAACATAATGAAAGAACTGTTAGTAGTCACCAGTCACTGCCATAGAGAATGCAGCCAGAGGAGGAGAACTGAGAGAAAGCCGAATTTAAGTGTGTACATGGATAGATTTGGGAGTTATCCATATGGAACATAGAATAGGCAGTTGAAAATGAAGAACTGGAGACTGTAGAAAATGAGGGTTGCCCCCCCCCCAAAAAAAAATCAAGGAACGTAAGCCTAGAAAAAATGGATAAAGCCCTGGGACAAGACATAAGAACAGAAGCAGAAAGAACCTCAAATAGGCATCTGGAAAATGGTCTGCATTTGGGTGTAGGGTGTGGATGAAGCAGTAGACTAGGAGACAGAGAAAATTGACCAAAGTGGTTCTCATTCTGCTGCAGACAGAGTTGGAAGAAGACTGGCAAAAGTAATTTCTGTATTCCCCACAACCATTAGAAATTGACAACAAAGAAAAAAGGCAGTGACTAGCAGGCTTTGCTCCCATGGTTTTGAGACATGTAGGTAGAGCTGAGCTAACTAGATTTAATAACCCAGAGATGGGCAGTAGAGCTAAGAAGTTAAAGATGAGGGACCAGAGTTAGATGGACTGAGGGTGGAAGCTTGGTCTCCAGTGTGACCTTCCACCCTTTGTTTTCCTCTCCAAGAAGCACTCTCCTCTTCAGCAAAATACAAGTACTAATGATACCTCCTCATGGAACATACATATAAAAAATGTTTAGTGTAGTACCACGCACATAGCAATATTTACTGAGTGCTTACTTTGTGTTGCTTGTTATGATGTTTTGTATAAAGGGAATGGCCCCCATGTCTCTTGGTAGGTTTTGAATGCAAGATAATCTCCATCTCAATGCAATACCTAAAATAAAATATTATCTCAGAATATGATTTCATGGGAAAAAAATGCTTCCTTTCCTTAGAAACTGATGGACTTTCTGCTTTGTAATGATGTGTATTATGCAAGTTTTAGTTACTGTTTTGTTTCCTGAAATATCAAGGCTAAGTTTGAAACTCAAACCTAACAAATAATCAATCCTTATAGTTTTCATATTTTCTGCTGCTTCATTTCCCTGCTTCTGATTTTGTATTTTAAAATTGATATTACCACTTTATATGATCATTTATTATGTACTGATTTCTTTTTCTGGCACAGTATTAGTTACTATAATTAATGCTGAGAACACCTTGTTAAAAATTATTAATCCTACTTAGTGTATAAGAAAACTAAAGGTCAGGGTGGTGAGGTAGCTTCCAGAGTCCCATAGTTAATAAGTGCAAGAGTAGAAATCTGAAACTTCCTCTCTCAATTGTTTCCCAGGTGGCAGTACTGGTAAAGAATCTGCCTGCCAGTGCAGGAGATATAAGAGACGTGGGTTTGATCCCTGGGTCAGGATCTGGAGGAGGGCATGGCCACCCACTCCAGTTACTGGAGAATCCCATGGACTGAGGAGCCTGGCAGGCTACAGTCCATAGGGTCGCAAAAGTCAGACATGACTGAAGCAACTGAGCATGTACACTTCTCTAAAACCCTAAGCATTTGCTATTTTTCTTAAGATTGTTATGAGTCAAAAGAATAATAAAGGAATAATAACAGAAAAAAAAATAACATGATTTCAAAGCAGTACAGTTGATAAAGGATTGGCCGAACACATAAAATATGTGAACTCAATGATATTGCTGCTACGAAAACTTGCAGGAGGGACGTGTGTGCTTCTTTATGGCCTGACTGCATTTAGTTCTAGGCATTACATTCCAGGAGGGGTTCAGTCAAGCTACACTGTTCAAAAAAGGCCAAGCAGATGGTAAAGAGACCTAAAACTACATCACATAATGGTTATAAGCATAAACTTGAAAGCTGACATGAAGAAAAGAAGGGACACATTTTTGCTCTTATTTTTGTGAACTGATGAAGGATTAGATTTGCTTTACATGGTGCACAAGACAGAACCGGGATCTGTGGCAGAAATTTCAAGTTAGAAGTTTCGGCTTGACGTAAAGATGGAATTTTCTAGTATAAAACACTTTTCATTAACAGAATGAGATGCCTCAAGGGATAATGAACTTTGGAACAATTTAGGTTTTTTTTTTTTTTTTTTTTTTAAAGCAAAGGTTGGATAGTCACTTCGCAGAGATACTGCAGAGGTGTTTCCACTAGCAAGTATGGGATAGACAAGCAATTTTAGTATAAGGCCTCTCCAACAATGATTTGTCATTGTATGAAATGAAGATAACTATGTTGATCTATCCATATGTTCTCTGTCAGATGTTTCTGCATCAGAAATCTAAGTCAGGATATGCAAAATAGTACAACTCCATTATCTCAATTCTGTAATGTTGCTGTTGTTGTTCAGTGGTAAGTCGTGTCCAACTCTTTGCAACCCCATGGACTACAGCATGTCAGGCTTCCCTGTCTATGACTATCTCTCAGAGTTTGGTCAAACTCATATCCATTGAGCCAGTGATGCCATCCAACCATCTCATCCTTTGTCATCCCCTTGTCCTCCTGCCCTCAATCTTTCCCAGCATCAGGGTCTTTTCCAGTGAGTCAGCTCTTGTATCATATTGCCAAAGTATTGCAGCTTCAGCATCAGTCCTTCCAATGAATATTCAGGGTTGATTTCCTTTAGGATTGACTGGTTTGATCTCCTTGCTATCCAGGAAACTCTTAAGAGTCTTCTCCAGAACCACAGTTTGAAAGCATCAATTCTTTGGTGCTCAGCCCTCTTTATGGTCCAAATCTTGCATCCATACATGACTACTAGAAAAACCATAGCTTTGACTAGCAAAGTAATGTCTCTGCTTTTTAATGCACTGTCTAGGCTTGTCATAGCTTTCCTTCTAAGGAAGAAGCATCTTTTAATGTCATGGCTTCAGGCACCATATGCTGTGATTTCAGAGGCCAAGAAAATAAAGTCTGTTACTGTTTCTGTTGTTTCCCCATCTATTTGCCATAAAGTGATGGGACCAGATGTCATGACCGTAGTAGTCTTTTGAATGTTGAGTTTTAAGCTAGCTTTTTCACTCTACTCTTTCACTTTCAGGAGGCTATTTAGTTCCTCTTTGCTTTCTGCTACTAGAGTGGTATCATCTGCATATCTGAGGTTGTTGATATTTCTCCTGGGAATCTTGATTCCAGCTTGTGATTCATCCAGCTCGGCACAGAGCTTTATTTTTCCCTATACTAGAGCTTGCTTATGGATCAGCAGGAAAGCCCTGCTCTACTTAGTCACTCAGTGCAATGCCTGCTGATGCTGACTGCTCAAAGTTAGGCCAAACTTCACAAGTTAAGGGGAAAGTCCTCCACAAGACTGCTCTAACTTCAGATATCTGCCACAAGCTTGGGGGTTCCAGGGCCACTCACACTTCTGACCAACTAGCTAAATTTGGAAGTTCCCTTTACCCTTTCAGGATCAATAATTCATTAGAATAATTCACAGAATTCAGAAAAGTGCTACTCTTAGTATTATGGTTTTATTTTAGCAAAATGGATATTAATCAGAACCAGCCAAAATAAAAGACTCATTGAGCAAGTTCTGGGAATGTCCCTAATGAGGAGCTTCTGCAGCTTTCTCCTTGTGGAGTTAGTACTGATCACCCTCCCAGCACAGAGTATTGTTCATCAGAGGACTCACTCAAGCTTTGCTGTCAAGACTTTTAATGGGGATTTTTATTGGTGTTTCATTCCATAGGTGTGATTGAATCATTTATCATTAAATTGAATTCACCCTCCCCTCCCTAGAGGTTGGAGTGATATCAAACCTTTAATCACATGGTTGGTCTTTCTGGTGTGGCCAGTCCCCATCCTGAGTTATTTCTAAAACTTATCTATGGGCTCAACATGAGTCACTTTATCAACATAAACTTTCAAGTGAATAACAAAGCCACGCTTATTACTAAAACATGACCAAGGCTTTAGAGGATATCTCTCAGAAACCCACTCCAGTATCCTTGCCTGGAAAATCCCATGGCAGAGGAGCCTGGTGGGGTCACAAAGAGTCAGGAACAACTGAGTGACTAACACTTCTTCAGGAACCAGGAAGCAAGAACCACGGCCAGATAGATTCTTTATTACACAACACTCAGAGGAACCCAGAAAGATGAAGTAGCCACCATCTTGAACTTTGTTGGTTGTTTTGGGACAGAATGAGAAAGAGAGAGATGTTGGATGAAGGAAGGGATATAAAGAGAGAATGGAGATAGAGGAGAGAGAGATTTGGATGGTCTCACTCTAGTGTTTAAATGCCCTGGTCCAGAAGTGGCATGTTGCTTGGGCTCACAACTCATTGGTCCAAACTAACCACATGACTTCACCCAACCACAGAGGGGCCAGGAAGTACCATTCTCCCATGGGACTGGAAGGGGAAAGTTAAAAAAAAAATTAATAGTAGCCCTGAAAATGTACCCTATATTTCTTTTGATTGTACAATCATTTTCTTGCTGCTAAGTCACTTCAGTCGTGTCTGACTCTGTGCGACCCCATAGACAGCAGCCCATCAGGCTTCCCCGTCCCTGGGATCCTCCAGGCAAGAACACTGGAGTGGGTTGCCATTTCCTTCTCCAATGCATGAAAGTGAAAAGTGAAAGTGAGTCGCTCAGTCATGTCCGACTCTGTGTGATCCCGTGGACTGCCGCCTACCAGGCTCCTCTGTCCATGGGATTTTCCAGGCAAGAGTACTGGAGTGGGGTGCCATTGCCTTCTCCAACAATCATTTCCTTAGAATAGTCACGTTTTATCAGTATTTTCATTTACATATTAATTTTCTTACATAAATGTTGTCTTTAAACCTAGCTAAAATATCTTTATAATCAATGATCCTATTTTAGAAACTCATGAATATTTATATACATTTAAGTCGGATTGTTTTAATGATATAAAATGATTTTCATATAAAGCATTTGTTTTCATATTTTATTTCCATTAACTACATTTAACTTTAAAGTCCAAGTTGAAAATAGAAATTATATATAGCAGAGAACTGGACACATTACATATTTTTTTTGTTTTTCTGTAAAGTTATCTCAACAAAAATAATTGTAAAGGGTAAAATATAACCATTTTCTTAAATTAAAAACTTGGGTTCAGGAAACAAATATTTATCTTATTTCCTAAGTATATGTAGACTGCTATCTAGCTTTATTTTTATATCATAAACACTAAGGGAATGAAACAATCTTAAACTATTAGGCACAATGTCATGCAAACACATAGATAAGTAGTTATTAGTATGACTTCAGAAGGTAATAGATTTTTCCTTTGCAAAACAGAACTTATAAATAGATTAAATGAAGAA
The DNA here is from genome assembly GCF_002263795.3 of Bos taurus. Classification (NCBI taxonomy): domain Eukaryota; kingdom Metazoa; phylum Chordata; class Mammalia; order Artiodactyla; family Bovidae; genus Bos; species Bos taurus. Next base: position 28,448,637 of record NC_037357.1, read on the forward strand.
GAAAACTCAAAAGCAGTATTCAAGACCATTCATCTGACATTCAAATGCTCAGTATATTTAACCATTTTTGGATGATGTCAAGAATATCACATCTGTGGGAAAGAATGAAAAGAACTGAGAAGAGGAAAGATGATTATTTTAGAGAACAAACTTGCTTTTGTTTAGAGACCTAGGATAGTTGAATCTCCTCCCTTCCCCAAGCCCCAGGCCTATGTGAATAATTGGTGGGTATTTTACTTCACATCAATCATCACCTAATAAGATGGCACTTCTAGTATCTTCCTGAATTGCATCATACTTCCCTGTCTACTCTTCTGCTAGTTTTTCAAAGAAGGAAATGCCTAACTAATGAGGCAGCACGGGAATTTATAGTTAATTGTGAAAAAACTCTTACAGTATTAGAAACTTGAATGGAAAGTTCAGTTATAAGAAAAGATAGCTTTAAAAACAACTGTGCCCTTCCAAGTCAAGAGAGATCATATAGAAAAGTTAAAAATAATTAAACAACAAGAATAACAAAATTTCTATGGGCCTCTTATGACCAGTCCTTAAAAAGCAGTGATGAAAAGAATGATAATAATTTCTATATACTGAGGGTCTAACATGTGCGAGTTATATTCACTATCTCTAATGATCCTAATAACATGCAGAATACATGTTAATATCCTTAATTTTAAGATGAGGCAATGGAGAGTTCAAATAGTAAAGTTACTTGATCAAAACATCAGTTGCAGGATCCAGTATTAGACCACAGTCATCAGTTTCATGTTTAGGACTATTCTCTTTTACTTTCAAACAGTGGCTTGCTGGAATTGACTTATACTGGTATGCAAGGACTAATTGTTAAATTTTCAGGGATTTTTCAAGCCATTATTAGAAACTAAATTATATAAACATGCAATCAAATAATTTTATTTTATTAAAAATAGTTTTGGAATGCACTAGTTAGGTCTTCGCTGTGGTGCATGGACTTTCTCTAGTTGTGGCACACCAACTTACCTGCCTCATGACATAAGTGATTCTAGTACCCCAACCAAGGATCAAATCCAAGCCCCCTGCATTGGAAGGCAGATTCTCAACCACTGGACTACAGAGAAGTCCTTAAATTATATTTTTAAAAGTTAGTAAATGTTCAAAACTCATCACTTCCTAATTATTTTGATTAATTGTGTTAGTCAAATAACATGTGCCTGATTTAGTTGCTCAGTTGTGTCTAAGTCTTTGCAACCTCAAAGGGGATTTGCCAGGCAAGAATACTGGAGTTGGTTTCCATGCCCTCCTCTAGGGAATCTTCCTATCCCAGGGATTGAACCCAGGTCTCCAGCACTGCAGACGAATTCTTTACCATCTGAGCCACCAGGGAAGCCAGTCAAATAATTTTGTTATTGTTATTTTGACTACATTTTACTGTTGTCTGAGTTATTGAGGTTATTCCATTTATTATATGTATATGGGAGAAATTCTATGCAGTGCTGCACTGCTGTGTTTCTTTTTCTAGCTCCCCACTGAGGGACATCATATTGGCAGCTTGAAATCAGTCACAGTGGCAGTATTTATGCCATAGAAATCAGCAAATGTTACAAACCAGAGCTTGGATCATTGTTCTTATGCTTTTCTTGAATTAATATAGTGATAGATTAATACAGATTAAACTTAAAAGTGTTCCAAACCTGTAGCCATTATATTGTGAATAGCAGAAATAAAAGAAGAAATACATATTCTTCCAATACATAACAGCTATCATCTAAATTAGCAAAAATTCACTCATGTCCTTGACAGAATAAGTGAACTTTTAAAATAAACCTTTGATGTTTTACTTTCATCTTATTTCTTAATGTAAATGAAAATATCAACCAACATTTATGTCAGAACTATATTAATACATCACTTGTGACCAGAATATGAACTTGGCAAAACTCAACAAAAATATTTTGTGATAATAACTTGACTATATGTAGTTTCCAGAAAATTTGGAAAACTCAACAGTGGCCACAGACCTGGAAAAGGTTAGTTTTCATTCAAATCTCAAAGAAAGGCAATTCCAAAGAATGTTCAAACTACCGCAAAATTGCACTCATCTCCTATGCTAGCAAAGTAATACTCAAAATTCTCCAAGTCAGGCTTCAACAGTATGTGAGTGAAGAACTTCCAGATATTCAAACTGGATTTAGAAAAGGCAGAGGAACCAGAGATCAAATTGCCAACATCTGTTGGATCATAGAAAAAGCAAGAGAATTCCAAAAAAACATCTGTTCTGCTTATTTGACTATTCTAAAGGCTTTGACTGTGTGAATCACAACAAACTGTGGAAAATTCTTAAAGAGATGGGAACATCAGACCACCTTATCTGCCTCCTGAGAAATCTGTATACAGGTCAAGAAGCAACAGTTAGAACTGGACATGAAACAACGGATTGGTTCCAAATTGGGAAAGGAGTATATCAAGGCTATATATTGTCACCCTGCTTATTTAACTTCTATTCAGAGTACATCATGCAAAATCCCTGGCTGGATGAAGCACAAGCTGGAATCAAGATTGCTGGGAGAAATATCAGTAACCTCAGATACACAATGACACCACCCTTACGGCAGAAAATGAAGAAGAACTAAAGAGCCTCTTGATGAAAGTGAAACAGGAGAGTGAAAAAGATGGCTTAAAACTCAACATTCAAAAGACTAAGATCATGGTGTCTGGTGCCATCACTGCATGGCAAATAAATGGGGAAACAATGGAAACAGTGACAGGCTTTATTTTCTTGGGCTCCAAAATCACTGCATATGGTGACTGCAGCCATGAAATTAAAAGATGCTTTCTCCTTGGAAGAAAAGCTATGACCAACCTAGACAGCATATTAAAAAGCAGAGACATTACTTTGCCCGCAAAGGTCCATCTAGTCAAAGCTATGATTTTTCCAGTAGTCATGTATGGATGAGAGAGTTGGACTATAAAGAAAGCTGAATGCCAAAGATTTGATGCTTTGAACTGTGGTGTTGGAGAAGACTCTTGAGAGTCCCTTAGATTGCAAGGAGATCCAACCAGTCAATCGTAAAGGAAATCAGTCCTGAATCTTCACTGGAAGGACTGATGCTGAAGCTGAAACTCCCATACTTTGGCCACCTGATGCGAAGAACTGACTCAATGGTAAAGACCCTGATGATGGGAAAGATTGAAGGCAGGAGGAGAAGGAGACACAGAGGATGAGATGGTTGGATGGTATTACCGACTTGATGGACTTGATTTTGAGCAAGCTCAGGGAGTTGGTGATGGACAAGGAAGCCTGGATTGCTGCGGCCCATGGGGTCATAGAGAGTTGGTCACAACTGAACAACTAAACTGAATGGAATCAGACCAACAAACTGCTGCCAATGTTGTCTTTCTAAAATGCAAATATAGTCATTTTATTCTCCTATAAGAAATAGCATTTTTTCAAGCAAAGGTCTGTATAGTCAAAGATACAGTTTTTCCAGTAGTCATGTATGGGTGTGAGAGTTGGACCATAAAGATGGCTGAGTAACAAAGAATTGATGCTTTTGAACTGTGGTGTTGGAGAAGACTCTTGAGAGTCTCTTGGACTGCAGGGAGATCAAACCAGTCAATCCTAAAGTTCTGAATTTTCTGAAATCAGTCCTGAATTTTCATTGGAAGGACTGATGCTGAAGCTGAAGCTCCAATACTTTGCCCACCTGATGCAAAGAACTGGCTCATTAGAAAAGACCTTTACACTGAACAAGATTCCAGGCAGGAGGAGAAGGGGATGACTAAGGACAAGATGGTTGGATGGCATCACCAACTCAATGGACATGAGTTTGAGCAAGCTCCGGGAGATGGTGAAGGACAGGGAAGCCTGGCATGCTCCAGTCCATGGGGTTGCAAGGAGCCAGACATGACTGAACAACAACAATAATTACATAATGAGAAAATGAAGAATTAACAATGTATGTCTTAGGTTGTGAATTTTATGTACCAAATAATATAGCATCAAAATTTAGAGTATGACACCAGAGTATAATTAAGAGTCCACCTCTATTATTGTTGTTGAACTCCTGACAACTTTCAGGCCCCAATACTCCTCCCCCATCTCCCCTATCTGGGCAAGGTGATAAAATCTGGGTACTACCCCCTTTGACATCAGTGGACAATTGAAACCAGGCAAGTCTTGGCCCACACAAGGAGCTCACTCCAGGCCCATCCTCTAATCATGATCAAATCCTCAAGCCAATCTTTTCTCTGCCTTCTGAAGCCATTTGCAGACCTCCTTGGAGCCATGCAGCTCTCCCTGGAAAACCTTATTATGAGTGATAAATGATTTCAGACCTTTTTAGTGTATGTGTGTGGTATCATCAGTCTTGATATTTGTACCAGGTTTTGTGTGAGAAAGTCCATCCTATTTCTGTGGAGTGATCACTTAAAACAGGGCATGCAACAAATAGAGATCATAAAAATATGCCTTAATTTATGTCCTTTGCCCTTGAAATGTAATGTAAACAAACAAACAAACAAAAAACATTTATCATTTGATGCATAACAAAACACTCCATTCCTTAGAGGTGGAAAAATAATGTATTATTTCTGACAGGTCTTAGTGTTGACTGAGCTCAGATGAGTGGTTCTCACTAGGTTGCTATCAAATGCTATGGATGGAATCAGCTTAAACCTTCTTAACTCACATATCTATTTTCCAGGCTAGAGAGGCTTGAAAAGATGGGAGGTGTCAGTCTCTCTGCTTGGTTTAGGGCTTTCTCATAGCATGTCATTCTCAGACTACTCATACTTCTTACTGGTGTCTGGCTTCTAAGAGGCAGGAGCTGGAATATGCCAGGTCCTTTATGTACTATTCATGGAACTGGCACAGTGACATTTCTGCAGTATTTTATTGGTCAAAGCAGTAATGGGGCTTACTCAGATTTAAGGGTGTGGAGAAGCAGGTTCCTCCTTTGTATGAGAGAGTGGTAAGTCTCATTGCAGAAAAGGGGAGGGGATGGAAGTTGTGGTAGCCATTTTTGAAAAATACTATCTTTCATAATAAGGATAAAAGACTGAATTACATAATATGAGTTGGGCTAATCAATGTATGCTGAGCTCTATTATCTGAAAACTGAAACCCTATACTTTATTCAAATACACATAAAACATTTATGATACTCTCCATAAATGAAAATTAATATATTACATAGAAGCAGGGAAGACAACATTTTCTGGTCATTATATCTGAACAATAATACTTTTTATAGATTAAGAAACTAAAACAAATATGACCACCCCCCCACGCCAGAATACTTCAGTGTCATACAAAATTTAATGCTCTACTACACAACTTGATTCACAGAGCAAACCACAACCAAAATGTTGGAATCACAAGGAATAAAAAGGATATATGTAGGAAACTAAGACACAGCTCCAATACTTTGGCCTCCTGATGTGAAGAACTGACTCATTTGGAAAGACACTGATGCTGGGAAAGATTGAAGGTGGGAGGAAAAGGGGACGACAGAGAATAAGGTGGTTGGATGGCATCACTGACTCAATGGACATGAGTTTGAGTAAACTCCGGGAGTTGGTGATGGACAAGGAGGCCTAGCGTGCTGCAGTCCATGGGGTCGCAAAGAGTCGGACACGACTGAGCAACTGAACTGAAGTGAAGACACAGCTCAATCAGATCTCAGAGGTAAATTCATATAGAACATTTATTAGTGAAGATAGGTTGCTCGCTATAACAAATGATCTGCATCTATAATGGCTCAAACACAACAGAAGTGTATCTCTTATGTAAAAGTAGAGCATGGTAAAGAGCTTACCCTCCTCCAGGTAGTTATTTGGAGTCTCTGGCTAATGGAGATTCTGCCAAATTGAACTGGCTTTCAAAGTTTCCCTAAGTGTCATCTCCATTCTACCCATCCAGAAGGGAAGCAGCAGAGAGGAATGGATAGTGGTGGTTTTTTTTTTTTTTTTTTTTTTTTTTTAGTGCTGGCCTTAAAGTAGCACAACAGATTTGTCTCCCACCCTATTGCCTGATCAGAACTCAGTCATATAGGCATACACAACTATGCCTCCAGGGGCAGAGTCAACATTTATGAAAGCAATCTTTCAGCTAACAAGTGTTTATTGAGAACCTAGAATTTACTGGCACCTGTGATATGAATTTGGGATTTGGTGATGAATATAAATGAAACACACTGTACTTTCATCAATCTTGAGAGTCTAATGAGAAAGCAAGTAATCATAATGATATATGAGTTATGATATATTCATATAATGGAATGTTTTCATAGTAGAAATAAATGAATTAGAGCAGCATCAACATGTATAATTCTTAAAAACATTGTATAGGAAAAAGACAAGTTGCACAAGGTTACATTTTACATGTTGATACACATATATATGTATTATTTAGGAATCTTACATATTAATGAACTAATTAAGACATGTGTATGAGTGATAAACACCAAATTCAGGATTGTGGTCAGCACTGGGAAAATAGAAGTGTGAAAGAGGGCAGAGACTGAAATTCAAAAGATATTCAGGTGACTTTAAGACAATCTCTTTAACAAGTGGTGCTGGAAAATCTGGTCAACCACTTGTAAAAGAATGAAACTAGAACACTTTTTAACACCATACACAAAAATAAGCTCAAAATGGATTAAAGATCTAAACGTAAGACCAGAAACTATAAAACTCCTAGAGGAGAACATAGGCAAAACACTCTCTGACATACATCACAGCAGGATCCTCTATGACCCACCTCCCAGAATATTGGAAATAAAAGCAAAATTAAACAAATGGGACCTAATTAACCTTAAAAGCTTCTGCACATCAAAGGAAACTATTAGCAAGGTGAAAAGACAGCCTTCAGAATGGGAGAAAATAATAGCAAATGAAGCAACTGACAAACAACTAATCTCAAAAATATACAAGCAACTCCTACAGCTCAACTCCAGAAAAATAAATGACCCAATCAAAAAATGGGCCAAAGAACTAAATAGACATTGCTCCAAAGAAGACATACAGATGGCTAACAAACACATGAAAAGATGCTCAACATCACTCATTATCAGAGAAATGCAAATCAAAACCACAATGAGGTACCATCTCACACCAGTCAGAATGGCTGCTATCCAAAAGTCTACAAACAATAAATGCTGGAGAGGGTGCAGAGAAAAGGGAACCCTCTTACACTGTTGGTGGGAATGCAAACTACTACAGCCCCTATGGAGAACAGTGCGGAGATTCCTTAAAAAAAACTGGAAATAGAACTTCCTTATGATCCAGCAATCCCACTGCTGGGCATACACACTGAGGAAACCAGAAGGGAAAGAGACACGTGTACCCCAATGTTCATCGCAGCACTGTTTATAATAGCCAGGACATGGAAGCAACCTAGATGTCCATCAGCAGATGAATGGATAAGAAAGCTGTGGTACATATACACAATGGAGTATTACTCAGCCATTAAAAAGAATACCTTTGAATCAGTTCTAATGAGGTGGATGAAACTGGAGCCTATTATACAGAGTGAAGTAAGCCAGAAAGAAAAACCCCAATACAGTATACTAACGCATATATATGGAATTTAGAAAGATGGTAACAATAACCCTGTGTATGAGACAGCAAAAGAGACACTGATGTATAGAACAGTCTTATGGACTCTGTGGGAGAGGGAGAGGGTGGGAAGATTTGGGAGAATAGCATTGAAACATGTATAATATCATGTATGAAACGAGTTGCCAGTCCAGGTTCGATGCACGATACTGGATGCTTGAGGCTAGTGCACTGGGACAACCCAGAGGGATGGTATGGGGAGGGAGGAGGGAGGAGGGTTCAGGATGGGGAACACATGTATACCTGTGGCGGATTCATTTTGATATTTGGCAAAACTAATACAATTATGTAAAGTTTAAAAATAAAATAAAATTAAAAAAATGATTTTGTAATGCTTTATTATTTTTAAATTTTTATTTATTTCTGACAAACAACCATTGCATATATTTAAGATATACAACATGATATTTTGATACCTGTATACACTGTGAAATAAATAAGATAATCAAACTAACATATCTATCACCTATTATAGTTATCTTTTGTGTGTGTGTGTGTGTGTGTGTGTGTGTGTGCGTGCATATTGAGAACATTAGACATCTACTATCTTAGCAGATTTCTAGTGTATAATGTATTATTTACTATAGTTATCATGCTATAATTTAGGTTTCTAGAAATTATTCATCTTATAGCTAAGTTTGATGAATAACTTCCCTTTCTGCCCTCCCTCCCCGCTCCTCCTGCCACCAGCCTCTTGTAAGCAACATTCTACTATGTTACTATGAGTTCAACTTCTTTTTTCTTTTTTGGTAATATTTTATTCTTTACCTTGATCACAGAAACACAGATCTTCATTATATTATACTTTTCTTGTGTTTGTATGTCTCAAATTTTCATAATGTGATGCAAATTATGAATACACTTCAAAATAAAAGTATAATCCTATGTATATATTTACTGGTAAATTCAAATACAAGTGCTTTTGTCATAATCATCAGTAAATATTTATGGAAAGCTCTTTCTAAAGAGTGTAGGGAAGATACAAGATTTATCATTCACTAGTCCAAAAGGTGATTGTGTTATGCTAGACAGGGATGAAAAGTTTGATTGGATCAGTGACTCTCTTGAGCATTTTCTAAACAAGAAATTAGTTTTTTATATGGCCAATCTGGCCATCTATGGTTCTCCTATTCAGATGATTTTTCTCTGAAGTGTCCCTCAATCCGAATGACAAATTACTAAGGGTTTCCCCGTGGCTAGAGCAGGGTGAAGTTTCTAACTCCTTTGTGCTGGCCTGAGGGATTTAGGGTTCATTGAAAGACTAAGTAACCACAACTCACTGTGAGATTTTTTTTTTTTTCCCTGGAATTATAGATGAAGTAAAACTTTAGTTAACTTCCTTAAAATTCACTCTGGAGAATTCTGTTTGATAGCAACTAATGCCAAAATCAGGTTTCCCTGATGGCTGAGATGGTAAAGAAGCTGCCTGCGATACAGGAGACCTGGGTTCAATCCCTGGGTCGGGAAGATCCCCTGGGGAAGGGAATGGCTACCCACTCCAGTATTCTTGCCTGGGAAATCGCATGGACAGAGGAACTTGGAGGGCTACAGTCCATAGGGTCACAAAGAGTTGAACACAATTGAAGTGATTTAGGACCTTAGCAATGCCAAAATCACCATTGGGTGCTATTGTTTGAGTCTCTGAAAGAACAAATGGAAAAAATGGCCTTGGCCTCAAGTTTCAATAAGAAAACTATTAGGTTGGGGTATTGGGTTGGGTTGAAACTCCAATACTTTGGCCACCTGATGTGAAGAACTGACTCACTGGAAGAGACCCTGCTGCTGGGAAAGATTGAAGGTGGGAGGAGAAGGGGATGATAGAGGATGAGATGGTTGGATGGCACCACTGAATCAATGGACATGATTTTGAGCAAGCTCTGGGAGTTGGTGAAGGACAGGGAGGCCTGGTGTGCTGCAGTCCATGGGGTCACAGTCAGACATGATTGAGCGACTGAACTGAACTTAACTGAACTGTTGGGTTGGGAGACATCTCTAATTATCCTTAGGATGTTACATTGGCTTCCATGTTGCATTCTGTCATACCCATAATCACATATTTTTATTTAGTAGAGGTAGTACAGGAGGTGCATTGGAGAGGCCCTAAGTTTCCATGTTCCCTAGATCCTCTAGGCTTCTCCCAGATAACTCCATTCAACTTGCTGTTCAGTTGGTAAGTCATGTCTGACTCTGTGACCCCATGGACTGCAGCACACCCAGCTTCCCTGTCCTTCACTTTCTCCTGGAGCTTGCTCAAATTTATGTCCATCGAGTAGGTGATGCCACCCAACCCTCCCATCTTCTGTCATTCCCTTCTCCTCCTGCCTTTAATCTTTCCCAGCATCAGGGTCTTTTCCAGTGAGTCAGCTCTTCCCATCACGTGGCCAAAGTATTGGAGCTTCAGCTTCAGCATCAGTCTTTCCAATGAATATTTGGGGTTGATTTCCTTTACAATAGACTGTGTTGATCTCCTTGCAGTCCAAAGGATTCTCAGGAGTCTTACCTTAAGATCGACTTTTTGTTTTATATAGTCTATGGATCTAGACAAATTTATGATGACGTGTAGCCATAGTTATGGTCTCATACAGAGTATTTTCACCAGCCTAGAATTCCTCCATGCAACATTTATTCATGCCTTTCCCCTATGCCAACCCCTGGTACCACTGACCTTTCTACAGTCTCTATAGTTTGCATTTTCCCAAATGTCATGGAGTTGGAATCATGACGTGTAGCCATAGTTATAGTCTCATACAGAGTATTTTCACTGTCCTAGAATTCCTCTGTGCACCATTTATTCATGCCTTTCCCCTATGCCAACCCCTGGCACCACTGACCTTTCTACAGTCTGTATAGTTTACCTTTTCCCGAATGTCATGGAGTTGGAATCATATGGTAGGTAGCCTTCTCAGACTGGCTTCCTTTACTTAGCAAGATGCATTTAAGGTTCTTCCAGGTCTTTTCATGTCCTGTTATGTGTGTGTGCTCAGTTCCTCAGTGGTGTCTGACTCTTTGTGGCCCCATGGACTGTAGCCCACTAGGCTCCTGTTCCCTTGAAAATTTTCAAGCAAGAATACTAGAGTGGGTTGCCATTTCATCCTTCAGGGGATCTTCCAGACCCAGAAGTCTAACATTATGTCTCTTACATTGACAGAAAGGTTTTTTTTTTTTTTTTTTTTTTTACCACTAGTGCCACCTGGGAAACACTTTTAATGGTTTAACAGCATATTTATTTTTAGCACTGAATAATTCTTATAGTTTTTTTTTACTGAAGATTACAAGAGTACCTTACATACTCTGATATAGTGGCAGTTTCCTAGAACTTGAACTTAAGCCACAGTGTTATGTATGCTGAATCTTATACTCTTATAATCTTATACACATAGCCAATGGAAGATACTTAACCTACATTTCCTGTGACTATACATAGCTCCAGAAAACTTAAGAAAGTCTAAATCATATCTCATTGTTCTAATCCCAAATTCCTGGGAAAAGCATTCTTTTGGGACTCAGATAGATGCAGGAAGAGATTAACCTTGATAAATCAATTATTTCAGACTGAGGCATATATAAGGCCACAAAGCAGAAATACAGTTGCTTGGAGCCACATCTAATCATATGCATTAGAGGGTGGGGTAAGCAGTTCTTTGGGATAAAAAAAAAAAAAGTAGCTATTCAGTAGTGTCCCTCATATTTATTTTTGTGATCTCTTCTCTCCTAATAAAAGCCATGGAGAAGGAAATTACAGCCCATTCCAGTACTTTTCCTGCAGAATCCCATGGACAGAGGAGCCTGGTGGGCTACAGTCCATGGGGTTGCAAAAAGTCAGACACAACTGAGGACAATACAGGGAATATAAGCTATCATTATAATACAGTGAAATGGTCTCTAGACTCAAGTTCATAAACCTTGTTTTGAATCACTCCTCTGTGACTTAGGAGCCATGTGTTATTTAATAAGTCACTAAAATCTCTGAACCTCAATACCATTATCTCTAAAATTGACTTCCATAACACATGCTGTAACTACACATTGGGCTTTCATGACCAGAAGACTATAAATAATTATGAGTGAACAAAATGAGATAATGTATGTGAAAGCTCTTTCAGAAACAGTAAATCAATGCAATTTTAAGTTGTTTGATTGTTTAAATAGTACTTTCTCTTGTTCTTTTTCTAACTTCTCGTTAGATGCATAAATCATTAATTTTCATCCACTCCTCCTTTTAAATATAGAATTAAATGCTATATATAAAATATGACAGCTGAATCCATGAGTCTTGGTATGGTTATTTTTATTATTATGTGTTATCATTCAGTTCTAAATGTTTCCTAATTTCCATTTTTATGTAGCCTTTTTTTCCATGAGGTTTTTAGGTACAGTCTTGTAAATTTCCAAATCTTCAGATGTTTTAAATTTATATTTTTTCTGTTGGTTTCCAATTCAATTTCACTGTCACCAGAGAATGAGATCTGCATTCTTTTAAGTGTATCATGGTAGATTGTTACTTTGGTCGCTCCTAGTGAACCACACCTTTATTCATTCCCTTTTGTAATATCCCCACCATATTGACTCTTGGCTTGGCTATGTGATAAGCTATGGAAAATGGAACATTAGCAATCATGATACAAGATGGATCTTGATAAGCACTACCAATTAGAGTTTGTCCCCTTGGAAAGTTCTTTCTGGGATTCCAACTACCATGATGTGAAAAGCCACATGTTTTGGTTATCTGTTGCTGTGTAACAAAACACCCCGAAATTTAATAGCTTAAAACAGCAACTTGCTATTTCTCACTATTTTATGACTTGGCTAGGTAGTTCTTCCACTTAACATGGTAATGTCAGCTGGGGCACTGGGGCAGCAGGACTGTCCGAAGTGGCTTCATTCATATGACTGGCAGATGTCTGGGAAGTGTAGCTGGGGATATTGGCCAGGGGCCTAGTTTCTCTTCCATGTGGGCATTCCCAAATGCTTGCTTGGGCTTCCTCCATGCTTGGCACCTAGGTTCTAAGGAGTTTCAACAGGACATGACATTACTTAATAGCAAAACCAATACTCCAAGGAAGAAGGAGCAAACAGGCAAAAACATATAACACTGATTTAACAAGCATAAACTTAAAAAAAAAATCCAGCATTATAGATATAGATTCCACAAAAAAAAAGTATTATAACAGGGAGGTTAATAATATATAATGAGTCTAATAAAGCATACTAAAAGAGATAAAGAATGATATAAGCCATATGAAACAAGAATACAAGAAGATAAAGAAGCAAATAATATTAGGTAGCAAAAATATAATAATTGAAATAAAATATGCAATATATGAGATAAAGAACATCATGGTATAACTGAGGTATAAATCAGGAAATTTGTAGACCAGATTAAGAAATCTCATAGAAGGAAGAAGAAAAGAGAAAAGAAATGGAACTATAAAAGAAAAGCTAAGAAATATGGAGGAAAGAAGTAGGCAGCCTATCAGAAAGTGGGAAAAAATAGAAATATTTGAAGAAATAACAGAGATAAATTCCCCTAAAGTGAAAAAATGAAAAACCTCTGGACCTCAGAGTGAGAGACCCCATACTTGGCCCAACGTGGAAAAATAAGGAAAAACCACACCTAGACACATTTAGTGGGATAAATATCAGTAGAATATAGAAAAATAAATACAATCTTTATGAAAGAGAAGATCACATATAAAGGAACAAAGACAAATTTTATATTAGATTTTTCAATATAAGATTATCTAGACATGATAACATTGGAGTATAATTTTTGAAATATAGAAGGAAAATAACTTAGAATGTACAATTTATATCCAGCCAACCTGTCTTTCAAATGTGAAGTCATTATAAACATATCCTATAGATGACCCCTTAATTTTGCCACACAAAGCCTCATACAGCAAACAGTTTGAGTGAAGTGCTTAAATAAGAGACAATAAAGGGACAGAATAAACAAAGTTAAGGTGACCAAATATCTTGGCAAGATTTCTTGATATCTTTTAAAAATCTAAAACAAGACTGGCTCGACTGCATTTGTATTTTATAAAGTTAAACCAGAAAAGTATGTGTGAAATTGGTTGCAAATGAATTGCTACTGCAGTTAATCATACAACAAAAGTTCTACAGACATTTTGTCCATACATTATGAAAAATAAATGCAACTTAGCTTTCTGGTCCCCTGATTCATTGCAGGAATTTCCAAATGGCAAGAACACCTCAAAGACTTGCAAAAAATTACATTCTTTGAATGCACTATATATGTTTCCCCTATTTAATAGTTTGGTCTTACTATAGAAATGGAATTTAGCAAAATTCTTATATGTTGTATATTTCAAGAAAAGAGCATCTACAGTCAAAAATAAAATGATTTAAAAATAGTATAAATTGAAACAGCAAAAAATAAATAATAAAAATCTAAAACCAAGTTTAAAAGAAGAGAAAATACATTCAGAGTAACTCAAATGAAAATGTTTACATAATACTTAGATGATGTACTAATAATACTAAAGTTCTTGAAAAGGGGCAAGTTCGGTAGCATTATAAAAATAAAATAATAAAGATAAAGATGAAATATAAAAATATTGGATGAATGGAAATAATAAACTAGGATGATATAAATGGGTCTAAATATATAAATAATTATGGATAATGGATATAATTATAGATAAATGCAAATGGAATACACTAGCCAGTTAAAGAAAAGATTGACTAATTAGGAATATATGCAGTTTACTAGAATACGATTAAGTACATGCTGGTTGAAAGTAAAATGAAAAAGACATATGAGGCAACTATAAATCTGAAGAAAGTTACTATAGCTGTATAACAGACATTACTTTACCAACAAAGGTCCATCTAGTCAAAGATATGGTTTTTCCTGTAGTCCTGTATGGATGTGAGAGTTGGACTACAAAGAAAGCTGAGTGCCAAAGAATTGATGCTTTGGAACTGTGGTGTTAGAGAAGACTCTTGAGAGTCTCTTGGACTGAAAAGAGATCAAACCTGTCAATCACAAAGGAAATCAGTCTTGAATTTTCATTGGAAGGACTGATGCTGAAGCTGAAGCTCCAGTACTTTGGCCACCTGATGCAAAGAACTGACTCATTGGAAAAGACCCTGATGCTGGGAAAGATTGAAGGCAGGATGAGAAGGGGCTGACAGAGGATGAGAGGGTTGAATGGCATCACCAACTCGATGGACTTGAGTTTGAGCAAGCTCCGGGAGTTGGAGATGGACAGGGAAGACTGGCATGCTGCAGTCCATGGGGTTGCAGAGAGCTAAACATGACTGAGTGACTGAAACTGAACTGATAGCTTTATTAATATGAGATATAATATGTATTAACATATACACAAAGCAATATTAGGGATGCTAAAGTTCACCACATATAAAGATAAATGTTTACATTCCAGAAGAACATTTAACAATATTACATATGCATACACCTATTAAAATAGTATGAACATGAAGATATATTTGTAAAACTACAAAAATAAATAGATGGAACCACCTCCGTTTTGAAGAGTTCAGTACAACTCAATTGATAGGTGATTCAGAAAAATAAAATTTAAAAGGATATAAAATATCTGAATGATACAATTAAGCTTCACCTACTAGATATTCAAGTGTTACATAATGGATATTAAGATATGTATATATGTGTATAGGTTGGTAGGTAGATAGATGGATGAATGGATGTAGATAATAGATAGATGATAGTCTTCCAACAATTGGAAACACCCATATTTTCTCAAGCAGAGCTGGAACAAAAAAACACTGAACATGTGCTAACTAGGCCATACCATAAAGAAAGCCTCAACAAATTTCAGAAACAGTATCATTTAAACTGTGATCTCAGATTTAACTTAAATTACATTAAGTTATTTTCAGTCATTAAATCACTCCCAACTTTTTGTGACCCCATGGACTGCAGCATGCCAGGCTCCCCTGTCCTTCAATGTCTTTTGGAATTTGCTCACATTCATGCCCATTGAGTGAGTGATGTTATCTAACTATGTCATAGAAGTTAATAAGAAAAAAAATATACCTACCCATATTTGGACAATAAAATACCAATATAAACTAACAACTAACTTGTGGGTTTATAATTTTAAAAGGCTTTTCAAATATAAATCCCCACTGTCCGTAAGTTCAGTCTCCTGTAATCATGTGACCTTTCAAGTACAAGCCCTTTCTTTAATAAAACCAAGAATCCCCCCCAAAACAACTTCTGTGAATTTCTGTTTTCTCTCTTCAATTTATTCCCTTAGGATTTCTCAAAGTTTATTGTGGACTTGGATATTCATTTTAAAATGATGTTGTTTTATTTTATCCACCACTTCTTGGTGGGTTTTGGTTTGGATTTCTGCTTAGCTTTGGTTTTTATGATATCTAGTCTGTCACGTTGCTGGAAACAGAAGTCTGTATTCTCTTTCATTCATTCACATAAATCCATCTATCTTATTTAACTCAAACTTAAAGTAGTATATATATGTATATATATAATGCTTTAACTAAGTATTGTTTAGCAGATGTAAGCTATCTAATTATAAAAGCATAGAACACTTGAAAATATGTATCATAAAGATTCTGAAAAATGAAATTTAAAGATAGATATTTAAATAAATGCCAGAGAAAACACGAGCATTTTCTATCTATAATCATATGATGCTTGGTAATTCATATCTGATTTATTTCCTGCCTCTCTGATATTTTCTAAATGTAGTCATATATTATGTGCAGTGCCTGCCTCTGGCACAGCTAGAAACATAAACCAATTGGGATTTTTCAATGCTATGACTGTGAATCAAATTACTTTGTCATTTGGGCCAGAAAGTGAACAACAAACTCAGTGACAGTTAAGAAAACCAAAGACTTGACAGGTAACCAAACCTGTTCTCTCCCTCAGCACATGGACAGTGCATCAGAGGTCATACATGTCAATGTGCCCTGGATGTGGATGGTAAACACATGCTTAACCTTGAATCTGGCAATAGACTAGATGTCAAGGGTGATTCTGATGTTCATGGTATGATATGTCTTATTTACTTGACAAAGCACCTCTCACAGTTACCAAAACAAAGAAAATTTTCTTGTGCTAATGATAACTATCCAAAATGAACTTAAATTTTTACTCATTCTTTTTTGTTATTTGAGTTTAAATTACCTAGCTTAATGAATTGCCTCTGAAGCCAATACAATTCAGTAATTTCTTTCTATATTTCCCTGTCTCATCTAGGTTGTCTCCAGTGTCCTGTGTGTGCCCTGTATCTTTGCAGCTGTCTTTCTAATGTCTCTTCTCACATTGGCATGTTGATATACTGACAGCTGGCTGAGCTGTAACTTATAAGTATAAAATAAGAAACTGCCTCTCCTTTTTCACCTGAAAGAATCCTGTGTAGATGGATATTAAGGAAATGAAAAGTGATTTTTAAACTTCAGCAAAATACAACAGTTCTGTAGCTTTTACCCTTGGATACCAAGTATAGTAGGTGATTTAAACATATCAAATAGAAAAATATTCTGAGTTTTTCCTTTATAAAATGTGCTCTTTAGTATGCTGATTTTCAAGAAATCATCATAGAATTATCTATTATTTTCAGTTGATTGAATTTTAAAAGTAAAAACAACAGCCTCTTATATACCTCATTTAATATTCACATATGTGCAGGTGGGCAGTGCAAAAGCCCAATTTAATTTATTAAAGTTCTCTAACACAAAGATTCCATAGGTTCATTTCCCGATGACCCATTGCTTATTATTAACACTCCTGCCATACTGGCCCATGGATTTCTTTGATCAGTTACCAAAATACTAACCTTCTCCCTATATTAGCCTGTCAGTTCTCAGTGGCAGCAAACTGTCCTTCTTATCTATAATCTTCCATGGTGTCTAGTCTTTCTTACAAATATAAGGCATTCAATAAATGTTCAGTTCAATTAATCCTAAAATTTTAGTTTAGACAGTATTCATTTTTGTTTCATACTGAATAAAACAGCAACAGATTCATTTCATAGAAATCTAATTAATTCAATTTTTATCTGTTATATTCTTGTTCTTCCATTCTATTTGCCAATATGAGGCTGAAACTTTAGGCAGGTCTACAAACCAGTTCTAATGAGGTCGATGCCTGGAACTGGTCTTGGATTTAATCCACACCAGTGTCTCATACTAGCTCTGTTGTTTACATGGTAAGTGAATGGATATAAATGTTCAAGGTCAAGATGCATTAATACCCTAATGCACTTGATTTACATATGGCTGCATCAAGCCAGCCGGAGAAGGCAATGACAACCCACTCCAGTACTCTTGCCTGGAAAATCCCATGGATGGAGGAGCCTGGTGGGCTGCAGTCCATGGGGTCGCTAAGAGTCGGACACGACTGAGCGACTTCACTTTCACTTTTCACTTTCATGCATTGGAGAAGGAAATGGCAACCCACTCCAGTGTTCTTGCCTGGAGAATCCCAGGGGCAGGAGAGCCTGGTGGGCTGCCGTCTATGGAGTCACACAGAGTCGGCCATGACTGAAGTGACTTAGCAGCAGCAGCATCAAGCCAGCAGACTGGCATGGAGTCAGGACTCCTTCATGCCTCTCAGAACAATTAGAGGTTGCCAGAAGGAAATGAGACCTCCCCCAAAAACAATGGAAAGATGAGGGGTAAAGTGCTAAGGCTTATCTTCTTGAAAGACTTGATGGAATACTAATCTTGCTCCCACAATATCATTGATAACTGTGTGGCCATGTGGGAGTCAGAGGATCTGCACCACCACCTGAGAAAATGCTACTCTGTTTCTTTCTCTATGTAGCCATCTTAGATTGGTCAATTTGTCATATTTTTATATATATATATATATATATATATAGTTAAGGAATTTGTATCATATGTTTCTGGGTTGATATTACTGACATCCTTACAACACCTATGTCTAAGCTGTTCTACAAAATTTAAAACACAGATTATTGAAATATTAGTGCTATTTTCCATACAGAAAGCCTAAAACTTAGACAAACAAATGGGGGCTGTCATTGTTTTAACCTTCACTGGCATTCAATTATTCAGGCTAATTTACAATAAACTTGGTCACTTCCAGTTTACAACTCAGTTTCTTTTGCATGGTCAATTCAGGATGTTACCACTCCCTCTTCTTCTTCCCTTAGACCTAAGAGGATGGACAGTGTTTCTTTCTGTCTTAAAATCAAAGGGAGTTGGGACATCTCGTTCACGGTAATTAAGAGTCTACATTGCCTTTCTCTGAGATGTACCTCTTATGCTTCTGTTGATTTCATTGTATTTTACTCTCTATTGCTGATGGTTGAGGTGGTGTTGTGACCTCCATCCCTGGTCTCTGGTGTTTTTGGGTCAGTGTGTGAGGTAAGCTCACATACATTGGCCTAGACCCTACACTCAGCCATTGCTGCTCTGCACTCTGGCTTCTATCAGCAGCTCTCCTTGCTTCAAGTACTTTCTGTCCAGGGAAACCACTGTTACCTTCTGCTTCCATTCTCTTTCTACAGTTTATGTGAGTTCAATTTTAAATTTGCAGTGGTACTTACAGGAAAGCTAAGAAGAGATGGTTAGTGATAAATTGAATATATGAGCCTGGAACTCAGAAGAAATTTCTGGGAATGAGATGGTGTTTACAGAAGCATCAGTGTATGGGTGCTAATAATATTACCAAGGATCCAGGTATGAAGTTATGGAAAGGAGGCAAAAACCATGGGTCACAGTGATATTTAAAGGGCATATAGAGAAAGCAGAGTCTACAGAATATATGAAGACAGATATACATCTGTGTGGGCTAACTGACAAACATTATACTCAGATATTTCAAACAATGCCAGATCTAAAATCCTAGAGAAATATAACAAGACCCGATTTGCATTTCCATTCAAAAAATTCAGTTGTATAGGATGAGTTTTTACAGGTAGAAGATGATAAAAGTCTGATTTAATACAAGTTGGTGTTGAAAACACCTTGCAGGATTGGGGTTAGTTGATTACACTCTCACTGCCTAAGGTATGATATAATCCAACCAATAAAAACTGAGTGTTCTTTTTTTTTCTTTAATTTTTATTGAAGTATGGTCTATTTACAGTGTTGTGTTAGTTTCTGGTCTACAGCAAAGTGATTCAGTTATATATATATATATATATATATATATATATATAGTCTTTTTTCTATTATTTTTCATTATAGGTTATTATAAGATACTGAGTAGAGTATGCTCTACAGTAGGTCCTTGTTGGTTATCTGTTTCATATATAGTAGTGTGTATATTTTAATCTCAAATTCTTAATTTATCCCTCCCCTCCTTCTGCTTTGGTAACCATATGTTTGTTTTCTATGCAAGTCAATTTCTGTTTGGTAAGTAAGTTCATTTGTATTATTTTTTAGATTCCGTTAAGTGACATCATATAATATTTGTGTTTATCTGAGAAACTGATTTTTCAAAACAGTTTTCTTAATCCCCTCCCTTAACTTGTAAGGCCATTTCTTTTAAAATTAGCAATAGACTCTCTTCTGGCTCTTAAGTATTCAAAGCATGTGTCACCTCATTTACTATGTCTGCCAGCTTCTGCTTTAGGATCCCTGTAATGGTCATTTCATAATATTG
Organism: Bos taurus; assembly: GCF_002263795.3. Taxonomy (NCBI): domain Eukaryota; kingdom Metazoa; phylum Chordata; class Mammalia; order Artiodactyla; family Bovidae; genus Bos; species Bos taurus. Next base: position 28,468,849 of record NC_037357.1, read on the forward strand.
GAATCATCCAGTATCTAATGTCTTTCTCACTTCACAGTGAAATAACTTGGCGAATAGACCTCATGTTATTTTCCCTCTTGGCCACATTAGTACTTTTCATCCCCCAAATCCAGTCTCATTCAGCAATAAATTCATTACACCAAGATCCCTTTGCTTCAACAACTTGTATCTAATAGTGAGTTGTCTAGCTGGGATAAATTACTCACACAGATAAATTTCTTTGGTCTGATGCTGAGCTGTTTGGGTTGGCTTGCCAGTGTTGGAACCTTTCACTCAACATGTTTCTGGGCAATTGAAAAACATGTAATAATGAGCCCAGTAGAGACTAAAGACAGCAGAAGTTGGAGCCTTGAGTTGGAAGTTGAGATTGATCCCTTTTTAAACCCACCCCAAAATCTGTCTCCCAATTAACCTTTTTACATTATTTTCACAGTTCCTCCAAGTAATGTTATCTTTCTGTCTCTTCTACTGTTACTGACCTGACCCTGACAATATAGACCTTTCTCATTTATCTACTTGTGGTAATTTTGAACATCTTTGTATCTTTTGTCTATTCTCTCTGAAAACTGTGTTAAATTGTGGATATATTTACTTGCTTTTGTGAATTACTACTACTCCTGTAACTATTATAATTGCCACCACTGCAGGAGTAATCACATCTCTTACCTCAACAAGAGCATCGTTTCTTATCCATTAATTTGATACTCTGATCATGATAAGTCCTTAAACATATATTTGTGCTTCTGAAATATGTAACATCCTTTTCTCCATCAGTATTTTAATTCATGTAAATGATATTGTGTATAGATTGCATTATCTTCTCTTGTTTTCACATTCCATTATCTTCTTTAATTCCTTCACTAAGCCATACAATTTTAACATGTGTCCCTGTTGCTGTTTACCTAATTCATTGCTTTTAACTTCTACATAGCATTACATAGTATGCATCCATCGTATTTTACTGTTCATTTTACAAGAATTACGAATTAACATGCTTCTGTTCCTTTTGACAACAAACCTGTTGAAAGAGATGTTTATCTTGTTATCTTCTTTTCTTCAGCTCTCATTCTCTCTTGAACACAGAGCAATCAAGGTTCTTGACCCAAAAATGCATGGAAAACACATTTGGCAGGGTCTCCAATGCACTTAGTTGCTACTTCCAGTTATCATTTTTTAGTTGTCATTTTAATTTGATCTTTTGGCTGTATGATCCAGCCTACCTCTTCAACTTCATACACCACCACTTTCACCTGTGGAGAATTCAGCTTCATCTACTACATTGTTATTCCTCAGACCCATTAAGCTAAATTCAATATCATATTTGCTTTTTCTGTTTATTGTACCAGGTTATTTTCTATACAGATAGATATATGCACCATTTATTTCCTCCATTAATTAGCACCTACTCAGGTCAGTCTTGTTGCTGTTATTCTCTCTTCCCTTATCCTACTTTATATTAACTCAGAACATTTTAGTATTATATGAAATCACATTAAATCATTACTTATTTATTTTGCTTATTCTCTCTTTTCTCACTAGAATGTAAGCTCCCTGAGGGCAGAGATATTTTATATTTATTTCACTGCTATATTTGTCACTGGCTAGTACCATATTTGATTCACAATAGATTTTGGGTAAATTTTAGTTGAATTAATACCTGAATAATGTCACATGAAATACTTATATTTCTATAAAAGACATATTGTTGCTTAATCTTTTGCATGATATTTTAAAATTGTTAATAGAAAAGAGCCAAACTAGGTGATCAAATTATGATTGGCTGTTACCATGGCCAATTTACCCAAGCAGGTGCCATGTCATAGGTCCTTTCAAAGTAAGCAATGAAACTGAAATTATAGGAACCAAGAAGTATGAACAAGGTAATTAATTGTCTTCTGCCTCTTTATCTTCTACCTTAAATAATATTAAACAGTATGCAGATATTTATCCATACTCATTTATCTAATTAGACACGAAATTCTAATTATCTAATCTAATATAGACACAAAATTCTAATTATCTAATCTAATATAGACACGAAATTCTTGGTGTTTCATTATTATCTAATTGTGTCCTTTAACAGTATTTTTCCTCTATAAAGAAATAGCAAGAATCAGTTCATTATGAATTATTAGAGGACAAGATGACCAAATTGAACTCTATTCTAGAAGACCCTACTAAACCATATCTGGTAAACACAAACTAATAATTTTGTCACTTGGTATTGCCATTTGCACTCCAAAATTAAGCTGTTTTATTGTTTCAGCCCTTGTTATACTAAATGCCATTTGTTCATGAAACAGATGAGCCCTTACTAACTAAGAAAACTCCTCCAGTTCATTAAAGAAATAGCAAACAATCAAATGAGCTGTCAGTTCTTAGGGTCATTCAATGTACAAAGCTTGATCACATTACTCATTTGTTCCATCTTCCTCTGAAACATTGACTTATCCTCATGATTTACCATGTATTACTTTTAAGTTCTATTAATTGCAAAACCCACAGCATACCAAAAGGCTTAAGTATGTGTACTATTATTTGGGAGGTGAACATTTCATAAGTTTTTTCAAACCCTTAAAAGGTGATTTCTATAAGCATTATCATGATACTTGGAAGAGACCTAAGGGATCTTTAAGTTTGATATTTTTTACTCAATTGTTCAATACTTATTGAGCTCCTTTTCTTTGCTAGAATTTACAGTAAATGCTCATGATACAGATATTAATAGGGCTATCCTTGTTCTTAAGCCTTCAAAGTCTATTTGGGAAAATATATATATATATATATATATATATATATATATATATGTATGTATAATGCTCTGCCATTCCCTAAAATTATCTTCAAGTGCATTGTCAAAGCAAGGTTACTATGTCCATTTTCTAGTTCACACACACACACACACACACACACACATATATATATATACATTCTGTGCCATTGAAATGCATAAGACATTTGTAAGTGCAGAGAGAAAGAAACATCTTGCTGTAATAATGCATAGGGTGGTTAGATAAGGTTTATGTGGAAGAGATAATGTTGCTGCTGCTAAGTCACTTCAGTCGTGTCCGACTCTGTGCGACCCCATAGATGGCAGCCCACCAGGCTCCCCTGTCCCTGGGATTCTCCAGGCAAGAACACTGGAGTGGGTTGCCATTTCCTTCTCCAATGCATAAGAGTGAAAAGTGAAAGTGAAGTCGCTCAGTCGTGTCCGACTCTTAGCGACCCCATGGACTGCAGCCCACCAGGCTCCTCCATCCATGGGATTTTCCAGGCAAGAGTACTGGAGTGGGGTGTCATTGCCTTCTCCGGATAATGTTGCTGATATATAGGAAAGCTTTATATTCTGCATGTGTCTCTTGTTGCCACCTTGAATGCCATTTGATTGATCTTTTCTGATAGCTCTAATCATTTGTTAGTTTATTCTCATTGATCTTATGTGTAGATGGGACTGCATTGCCTGTAATAATGATAATGCTATATCTTCTTTATATGTTTATCACTCATTTTTTTAAATTTTATTGTATTGGTTAAGATATTCAGAACTATAATATGTTCTGTATTCTATCCCATTCAACAATAAATAGAAATTGTGTTAGTTAAATTCCAACTGGGATATAGAAAGTCAAAAAATTGTCCTCACTATATCAATGATGAAAAGTTAGATAATACACAGTCATAAATTATAAATATGCACCAGAGAGCTGGAAATGTCTCAATAACTAAATATGAAGATTCCAAGTCATAAAATGAATGAACATAACAAAACAGAAACTGACTCACAGATATGGAAAACCAACTACTGGATACTATGGGGGAAAGGGAAGTGGGGAGAGGCAAGATAGGTTTATACGATTAAGGGATATAAACTACTGTGTATAAAATAGATAAGAAACAAGGAGATATTGTACAGGATAGGGAAATATATCCATTATTTTGAAGTAACTTTATATGGAATATAATCTATAAAATATTGATAAATATGCTGTATACCTGAAACTAACAAAATAGTGTAAATCAACTATACTTCAGTTAAAAAAATGGAGAACGACCCAAATATCAGTTAGTTGAGGAATGGATAAACAGAATATAGCATATTCAAGTTAAAAATTGCAACTTCAAAATAGATAAGAATTAAATGTTCTGTGTGACACATGGATGAATCTCAAAAACATCATGCTGAATGAAGCCATCTAAACAGTACATACTATGTTTTTCCACTTACATAAAATCTATAAGAGATGAATCTAGTTTATATTGATAGAAATTAGACAGTGATTGCCTATGGGGGTTGATGGGAAGATAAGACAAGGGAACTTCCTGGGGTGAAAGAAATATCCTATATTAAGGGGTGGGAATTATATTATTATATAGGCTTATAAATTTTAAAAACAATTGACAATTTAAAATCTATACATTTTATTGTATGTATTTTATACTTCAGTCATAAAATATACATTCTTAAGAGTTGGGCAATGTAATAAAGAAATGCCAATATACAGTGAGTTGTATAAAATCAAAGTTTATTTTTGTTTTCAAAGTTTATCTTTTATCTCATGTAACAGTTCAATCATGTCTGAGCTGGAGGAGCTACTCTGCTCAAAGTAGTCAGTCAGAGAACAGCAATCATATATTCCTTTTGCTCTGCCATTCCATAAAGTTGTCTTTAACTGCATGGTCAAAGCAGGGTTGCAGCTATGTCCATATTCTAGGTCATGGGTAGAAAAAAAATCAAGGAGGTTCTATTTCTTTGCTTTGAGATTACCTGGAATTCAAGCATATGACTTGCATTTACAATCCAAAAGCTCAAGCTTAGTTACATGGCTACTCATAGCTGAACACTCATCATCTGAGAGTTAAGGCAAGAGAGCTGGAAGACCATTAAAAAAAAAAAAGAAGGTGATAGACACCTAAGAGAGTGGGCAAGTAAAACTGACCAGGGAAAACTGTGGCTTCAGATGGCATTTAAGATCCACTTGAGTTTTAGAAATTAGATATTAGGATTAGGAATTTCAAGGGAGACAGGTGACAAAGTTTTTGTTTCTTACTATGCTCAGCTCTACCACCGCTGCTGCTGCTGCTAAGTCGCTTCAGTCGTGTCCGACTCTGTGCAACCCCATAGATGGCAGCCCACCAGGCCCCGCCATACCTGGGACTCTCCAGGCAAGAACACTGGAGTGGGTTGCCATTTCCTCCTCCAATGCGTGAAAGTGAAAAATGAAAGTGAAGTCGCTCAGTTGTGTCCGACTCTTAGCGACCCCATGGACTGCAGCCTACCAGGCTCCTCTATCCATGGGAGTCTGAGAATTGTATTCAACCAGAGGTGACTGTACTATTAATAATAGTACAAAATGTGAGAGAAGATCAAGGGAATTTTGAATACACGCATGCAAATGACTAATGATTGACCACTTTACAGACAGACCGAATCATAGAAGGCCAAGAATTCACCCAGTGTCATGAGCCTAGAAATGTGTGGAGCCAGGGATTGAACCCAGGCCAACCTGATGACAATCTCTGTCCTAATTACACTGTAGCATAGTGTGTTGCTGCTTTAAACCAGAGCAGAACACAATTGGATGGATCAAATAACATATATCAGAGAAGATGTACAAGTTTACACAATAGTAATAGTATTTGATTTCACAAATTAAGGAGGAAAATTACATTTAAATAGAAAAATAGGTAAGTGATATAAAACAAATAAAATAAACTCCCTAATGCATCTCTGAAGATAAGGCAAATTTATTTCAAAGCAATTATCCTTCAATAAAAATAAATTAATTTTAAAAAGATGTTTTGTTATCATCTAGTGATTAGAGGAGTCCAATCACTTGATTTTGTAAATGAAGAGACTGAGATCTAGAAAATATGAGGGAAAGCCTTAACTACAACAGAGGTCTGGTATCTAGGCTATCATTTTTTCAATTACACCATGCAATTTTAGAGGGCTTAGATATAGTCCTGCCTAATGCCAAGAAGATTGGACTGATGACCACCTGACATTGCCTTCATTCTTTTAAGATACATCCTCTGATTCTGTAGCACCTACCACAAAATTATAGACACGGATATCGTGTAACAGCATTATCTTAAGCCTCTTTCTTTTATGCTTTATGGGGATATAATTGACAAATATTGTATATGTTAATGAGTATAATGAAGTAACCTGATATTCAAATGTATTATGAAATGCTTACCACAATCAAGCTATACTGGCCTCTTCATGACTCTTTCGATCCTTTATCCTTAAGGCTCACAGAAGCTAAGAATTCAATATATTAATTTTTCTGTTTTGAATAAAACTGAGAAAAACTAAGTAAAGGATGATGATTTTAGCTAAGACTTTAATAGAAAAGGCAGCCTTTTTCCTACAATCTCAAAAGTCATTTTCAGCTGAAGAAATGTGAAGATGAGATTAAGAACTGTAACTGGTAGGCAGGGCTTATTGAATTTTTTCTTACACTGCTGAATAATTTCACATTACTTAGGCTGTGTCATTATGTATTTCTATCACAACAGGGGGAGGGAAACATTAAACTAATGAATGCTATACCTCGTTTGTCAAGATCTGAGTCACTGGCATGAAACATCTTTCATTGTAAATGCAATTTGGGAGATTCAACCATAAGTCTCCTGTTTGAAAATACCCGAGTGGTTAGTGCTGAGCCATTTCACTAATACATTGAACATTAAAAATAATTTGACGTATAAGAAAGCTATTTGAGACTAGATGATTAAAAAGGAAGACTAAATGAGAGACTGCATGTTTTATTTGTACAAGCCACAGTTTATCCTTTTGTGAAGAATGGTAGGGCTTTTCTGAAAATGGGTGCTTTTAGAATGTCATATTGTTTAAAATGTTATGAAGAAATCAATCTCCACTTGCTGGACACTTCTTTCAAGATGCTTCTCTTACAGGCATCAAGTGGATGTCCTTCGTTGTAAATGCCTCAGGTCATGAAGGGATCAATAGATGCAGAGACAAAGAGGGACTTCCGTGGTGGCTTGGTGGTTAAGAATCCCCCTGCCACTGCAGGGGATACAGGTTCAATCCTTGATCCGGGAAGATCCCATATGCCACAGAGCATCTAAACCCATGTGCCACAACTACTGGGTCCATGCTCTAGGGCCCACGAGCCACAACTAAGCTGTGTGGTGCAACTACTGAAGCCCAAGTACTTAGAGCCTGTGCTCCACAACTGAAGCCCAAGTACTTAGAGCCTGTGCTCCACAACAAAAGAAAATACCACAATGAGAGCCCTCTGCTTGCTGCAACTAGAGAAAGCCTGTGTGAAGCAATGAAGACCCAGCATCACCACCACAACAAAAGACAGTGAGTACACTAGCTAATCCACATTTGGAGTGTCAAACTACTGAGGCTAGGGAAAAAAATAGGATGGAGAAGGTTAAAAAAAAAAAAAAACACTGAAAGAAAGAAGAAGCAAGGGACAGACTTCCCCTTTTCCACTTCTGTTTGTGAAATTAGGAGCTTCAACCTCCATCAAGAGGAGAGAAGAGAAATGAACCGTAGGAAGGTGCAGAGGTTTTATAGGTTTTATGAGATGGTCATTTCTGTCAAATATTGTATATGGACTTATGAAGACTAGAATGCATGCCTGAGTGCTGAAACATCATGTACAGACCTTGGAGAAAATGGAGTTGAAACTTGTCTGGACACCTGTTCACAATGGTTGAGTGGCCTGGCTACAATGTCTTGTTCTTGAAGTATAAGTGGAACACAATGCAGGGGAGTACAAGAGTCTTTTATAATAAATATAATCCTGCCACACCTTGAGGTGATCTTGAATGATTCCTACTTCTTGGTATTTATGCCTGTGTGTAATCCCCTCCCCTTCAGAGTGGACTGAACTTGTGACTTGCTTCTAACCAACAGATTATGTAAAAAGTGATGGATATCACACCCATGATTAGGTTATATTATATGACAAACTATGGTATTGTTTGTCACAACTATGTGACAATTATGATTATGTTATATAAGATTCTGGTTTTTTGTCTCCTAGTTCTAGAGGCTGGAAGTCCAAAATCAAGGTGGTTACAGGGTTGGTTCCTTCTGAGGGCCATGAGGGCAGGATCTGTTCGAGTCTTCTCTCCTGGGCTTGTAGATGTCATCTTTTACCTGGGTCTCTTCATATCATCTTCCCCTATGTGTGTCTCTGTGTCCAAATTTCCCCTTTGCATATGGATACCAGTCGTACTGGATTAGGGCCCACACTAATGACCTCATTTTATCACCTCCATAAAGATTCTACATGCAAATAAGTCTCACATTGTAAGCTACCTGGGGTTAGGACTCCAAAATATATTTTTTTGACACAATTCAACCTATAATATACAGTAACAGATTCTTCTGTGACTTGCTGGATTCACTGTCAATGTACTTTTATTCAGCTGCTGTTACTTGGTGCAAAAGTTTAATCTGTGATGGGAAATAAAATGAATGTAAGCCATATCAACTTCCCCATCATACTGACATTACTACTAATTCTCAGAACAGAAATCTGCCCACTCACAGAACAGTCTAAAAAGCATCTAAACCCCCCTTCACTTTCAGGTAGTGAATTTATACATGTATGTATGCATGTGTGCTTGTGCACTCAGTCACTCAGGCATGTCTGATTCTTTGTGACCCCATGCACTGTAGCTCACCAGGCTCCTCTAACCATGGGATTCTCCAGGTAAGAATACTGGTGTGAGTTGCCATTTCCCCCTCCAGGGGATCTTCCTGACACAGGGGTTGAATCTGCATCTCCTGTGTCTCCTGCATTGCAGGCAGACTCTCTACTACTGTGCCACCTAGGAAGCCCCATGTATATATGTACATATATATGTGTGTGTATATATATATGTGTATATATATGTGTATATATATGTGTATATATATATGTGTATATATATATATATATGCATATAGCTATATAAAAGCATATATTTCTGCTTTATTGACTATCCAAAAGCCTTTGACTGTGTGGATCACAATAAACTGTGGAAAATTATGAAAGAGACAGGAATACCAGACCACCTGACCTGCTTCTTGAGAAACTTCTATGCATGTCAGGAAGCAACGGTTAGAACTGGACATGGAACAACAGACTGGTTCCAAATAGGAAAAGGAGTACATCAAGGCTGTATATTGTCACCCTGCTTATTTAACTTATATGCAGATTACATCATGAGAAATGCTGGGCTGGAGGAAGCACAAGCTGGAATCAAGATAGCGGGGGGAAATATCAATAACCTCAGATATGCACCACCCTTATGAAAGAAAGTGAAGAACTAAAGAGCCTCTTGATGAAAGTGAAAGAGGAGAGTGAAAATGTTGGCTTAAGCTCAACATTCAGAAAACGAAGATCATGGCATCCAGTCCCATCACTTCATGAGAAATAGATGGGGAAACAGTGGAAACACTGGATGACTTTATTTTTCTGGGCTCCAAAATCACTGCAGATGGTGATTGCAGCCAGGAAATTAAAAGACGCTTACTCCTTGGAAGGAAAGTTATGACCGACCTAGATAGCATATTAAAAAGCAGAGATATTACTTTGTCAACAAAGGTCCATCTAGTCAAGGCTACGGTTTTTCCAGTGGTCATGTATGGATGTGAGAGTTGGAATGTGAAGAAGGCTGAGTGCCGAAGAATTGATGCTTTTGAACTGTGGTGTTGGAGAAGACTCTTGAGAGTCCCTTGGACTGCAAGGAGATCCAACCAGTCCATTCTGAAGGAGATCAGCCCTGGGATTTCTTTGGAAGGAATGATGGTAAAGCTGAAACTCCAGTACTTTGGCCACCTCATGAAGAGTTGACTCATTGGAAAAGACTCTGATGCTGGGAGGGATTGGGGGCAGGAGGAGAAGGGGACAACAGAGGATGAGATGGTTGGATGGCATCACTGACTCGATGGACGTGAGTCTGAGTGAACTCCGGGAGATGGTGATGGACAGGGAGGCCTGGCATGTTGCGATTCATGGGGTCGCAAAGAGTCGGACACGACTGGGTGACTGATCTGATCTGATCTGATAGATAACTTCCTCTCTTTCTAATCAATAAATACATTATTGTTGTTTATTATCTAAGAATGCAGGACTAGTTAGAAGTGTTGAATCTGTAGCCAACCTCCTGGTTTCAGTCTTAGCTGTGGAACTTATGGTATAGTCTTAAGTAAGTTATTTCATGTCTCTGTATCTCAATGCTGCCATGGTAGTTATACCTGGCATGTATCTTCATACTAATTATGCCTTGAAGAATCGTTACTAAATTAACTAAAGAACTAAATTAAACAAAATTGGTGGAAAGTAAGATTACTTATGCGATTTTTATGTCTGTTTCTGGAACAAAGCACTTCATTTCTTTTAAACTCACCTGTATATTAAACACATTTTCATTAAACCCTATCCAGGATTTCTGTGTTTGCAGGAAGATGCGGCATATCAGCATCAGCTTTCCAGATTTGGGGAAGGAATCTAGGACAGTTTGCAAATTGTAGTCTAAGTTTGATTATATCAAGTCACAAGGGATGCTTCTTAAAAAGACTGACTACAGTGCACCCTAGAGCAGACTGACTAGAATAAAACTTAGGAACATGGTGCCTAGAAATCTGCATTTAAAACTAAAGCATGATACTTGTGGACATTAAAATCTAATAGTCAACTTTTTTATTGGAATTTATATGTTTTTATTTTTATTTGTTAAAGTATAGTTGAATTACAATGTTGTATTATTTACCTCTGTAGTGCAAAGTGACTCAGTTTTATATATATATATATATATATATATATATATATATATATATATATATATAAATATATATACATACATATATATATGTATATATATATATACACACACACACATATATATACATATATATTCATTTTTATATACTTTTCCATTTTTATATCTTTTCCTGGGATAGTTTATCCCAGGATATTAAACATAGTTCCCCGTGCTATAGTATTGGAATTTATTGTTTATCTGTTCTCTATGTAACAGTTTGCATCTGCTTTTTGAACTGTGGTATTGGAGAAAACTCTTGAGAGTCCCTTGGACTGCAAGGAGATCCAACCAGTCCATTCTGAAGGAGATCAGCCCTGGGATTTCTTTGGAAGAAATGATGCTAAAGCTGAAACTCCAGTACTTTGGCCACCTCATGCAAAGAGTTGACTCATTGGAAAAGACTCTGATGCTGGGAGGGATTGGGGGCAGGAGGAGAAGGGGACGACAGAGGATGAGATGGTTGGATAGCATCACTGACTCGATGGATATGAGTCTGAGTGAACTCCGGGAGTTGGTGATGACCAGGGAGGCCTGGCATGCTGCGATTCATGGGGTCGCAAAGAGTTGGACACGAATGAGTGACTGATCTGATCTGATCTGAACCCCAGTCTCCCAATACACCTTTTTAATAGTCACCTAGATCACCACCTTAATGCTCCATAACAGAAAAGACAACCAAAACCTAAAGAGAAGAATACCAATAATATAGATTCCCTTACTTGATTCTTCATATAAATAAATTCTCAGTCTCACAAAGGTAAGGGGAAATCCTGCAAATGCTAGAATAGTTGTGCTTTCCCCCTAAATTTCAGAGGATTGTTGACTATCTGATTGTTTGCCTTAATAATTGGTTCCTAAGTGTTGGAGTGCTTGTTGTGTGCACTTGCTAGCAGAGCAAATTGAAGCAGCACAGAGAGAAATTGGACTATAAATCTGGTCTGGTTTAAGTGAAGGAAAAAATTGAATTTTTCACTTTCAGCTTACTGAAGGCTGTAGTGACACTATATTCCATCTGTTTGAAAAACCTTCTTACACCAATTAAATGTCGCATATTTTAATTTTGCTTCTAATAAGTTTAGACTGTGTAATTCAAAAAAAAATTTTTTTCAGGAGACATTCTATACCACATTACAGTTTAGTACCTAACACAGTGAGTTCAGTGGTTGTCAAGGGACTATTCAATTCATGTTTGAACCATCAAAGCTATACCTTCAGTGGACAGAATTAAGGTTAAGAGGTGTAATCAGGCAGCTGGAAAATGTCCTTCAGAATGTAAGAAGATGATAACAGCGTTGATTGTAGAGGCACATCACTAATGAATATTTTTTTCTCTCAGTTGACAAATTAAAGCAAAGGTATGCTTATTCAAGCTAGCTAATTTTGAACTCTGGCAAAGAACATCAACATCTTGTTACTCATGATTCTTTGAGGAAGTGGTGTCTTTATCAAAGGAGGGAACATTCCTCCTGCACAGATAACAGCTGACAACAGTGATGTGACCAAGAAAAAGAGGTCAAGAAACATCTCCAAGGGGACTGGGGGACATACAGGATCCAATGATACTACTCACAGAAGGAACACTACTACTGCTAAATTCTAAGTCACTTCAATCGTGTCCGACTCTGTGCGACCCCATAGACGGCAGCCCACCAGGCTCCCCCGTCTCTGGGATTCTCCAGGCAAGAACACTGGAGTGGTTTGTCATTTCCTTCTCCAATGCATGAAAGTGAAAAGTGAAAGTGAAGTCGCTCAGTCGTGTCCGACCCTTAGCGACCCCATGGACTGTGGCCTACCAGGCTCCTCCGTCCATGGGATTTTCCAGACAAGAGTACTGGAGTGGGTTGTCATTGCCTTCTCCGCACAGAAGGAACAAGCCACCTGTCAAAAAATCTTGCCCCATCTTCATCTCAGTTAGAGACGTCTTATATAAACTCCCGATCTTTCCAAGTATTCTGAACTGATCACATGACATGCCTTTCCACTTACTAAGTACTAGGAAATAACAAAATTCACAAACACAAACACACATACATATATACACACACCTACACATACACATACACATTCCTAAATGTTTACTGGGAGTCTAGGTGAATGAAATAACACTATCCTAAATGTAGCATCCCTCTGCAGGACCAGTCCTCAGGACTACTTGATGTCTGCTTTTAGACTACAAAGCTTTTCACAGAAAATTAGCCAGATATGTCAGAACTGAAACCAGCTTTGCAAAAGTTTAATCTATTTTAAGGAAAAGGGTAGAGTTGGAAGAAATGTTATATTTAGGAAAAACAGTAATTATATTAAGTAGTGGTAAAGTTAAGGACTAGCACGTACATATGGAGTTGACATGAGGTATGTGGGTTCTTTCAATATTGCTTTAGATCATAACCTATTAGGTCAGTAGTATTTGTTAATGAGAATTTTAATAAAGAAGTGTTTGGATATTTTCTACAAAGTATAAAGAATAAATAAGTTAAAAATATACCAAATATATATAATACATTTTACCTGTTCATTAAATATCTAGGGAAAAAGAGGTGCAAAAATGATAAAATTTTCTGCTTAGCAACATATTTGTATTAATAATCACTGCCTAGATTCCCAGATTTTCATCCCAGTGCCTCCATTATATTGTGTTTTTGGCTCTCTCATTCAATTTATTTTTGCCTGTGAAGAGATTAGTTATTTAGAGTTTGAAGCCAATACTAAGGCACTCTCATCTATCATAGAATACAACCTAAATATAGTCTATTTATGAACAAAAGAAATGGAAAGGATACAAATTGGAAAGGAACAAGTTAAACTGACTTTAATGAAAGATGACATGGTCTTATATATACAAAATCCCCAAGACTCTAAAAATAAATAGACTCAATAAAGTTGCAGGACACAAAAAAAATATAAAAATTATTATTGTTTCTATACACTAAAAATAAACTATCTGAACAAGAAATTAAGAAAACAATTATATTTACAATAGCATCAAAAAGAATGAGTTACATAAGAAGTTTAACTGAGATGAAAAATGTGTACAATGAAACTAGACATCACCGATGAAAGAAAATAAAGAAGACACAAATAAGTGGAAAGACTCTTGTGTTCATGGATTGGAAGAATATTATTAAAATGTCAATAGTATGCAAAGTCATCTACAAATCTAATGTAATCTCTCTCAAAATTCAAATGGCATATTTCTCTGAAATAATAAAGCAATCATAAAATTTGTGTGGGGCCACAAAAGACCCAAATATCCAAAGCAATTTTGAAAAGGGAGAACAAAGCAAGAGACCTCATACTTATGATTAATAAGTATATTACAAAATATAGTAATCAAAACGGTATGGCACATGCATAAAAACAGACAAACCAATAGAAGAGACTAGAAAGATGGAAAATAACACACACATATGCGGCCAATTAATCTATGCCAAAGGTGTCAAGAATACACAATGGAGAAACAATAATCTTCTCAATAGATAGTGTTGGGAAAACTGCATATTCACATGCCAAAGAATGAAACTGAACTCCTCTCTTACAACATCCATAGAAATCAATTTTAAATGGATATAAGACCTGAAACTGTAATATTTTTAAAGAAAACAGAGGGGAAATTACTAGAACTAATCAATGATTATAGTAAAGTTGCAGGATATCAACACACAGAAATCCCTTGCATTCCTATACACTAATAATGAGAAAACTGAAAGAGAAATTAAGGAAACAATTCCATTCACCATTGCAATGGAAAGAATAAAATACTTAGGAATATATCTACCTAAAGAAACTAAAGACCTATATATAGAAAACTATAAAACACTGGTGAAAGAAATCAAAGAGGACACTAATAGATGCAGAAATATACCATGTTCATGGATTGGAAGAATCAATATAGTGAAAATGAGTATACTACCCAAAGCAATTTATAGATTCAATGCAATCCCTATCAAGCTACCAACGGTATTCTTCACAGAGCTAGAACAAATAATTTCACAATTTGTATGGAAATACAAAAAACCTCGAATAGCCAAAGCTGTCTTGAGAAAGAAGAATGGAACTGGAGGAATGAACCTACCTGACTTCAGGCTCTATTACAAAGCCACAGTTATCAAGACAGTATGGTACTGGCACAAAGACAGAAATATTGATCAATGGAACAAAATAGAAGGCCCAGAGATAAATCCACACACATATGGACACCTTATCTTTGACAAAGGAGGCAAGAATATACAATGGATTAAAGACAATCTCTTTAACAAGTGGTGCTGGGAAAACTGGTCAACCACTTGTAAAAGAATGAAACTAGAACACTTTCTAACACCATACACAAAAATAAACTCAAAATGGATTAAAGATCTAAACATAAGACCAGAAACTATAAAACTCCTAGAGGAGAACATAGGCAAAACACTCTCCGACATACATCACAGCAGGATCCTCTATGACCCACCTCCCAGAATATTGGAAATAAAAGCAAAATTAAACAAATGGGACCTAATTAAACTTAAAAGCTTCTGCACAACAAAGGAAACTATTAGCAAGGCGAAAAGGCAGCCTTCAGAATGGGAGAAAATAATAGCAAATGAAGCAACTGACAAACAACTAATCTCAAAAATATACAAGCAAATCCTGCAGCTCAACTCCAGAAAAATAAATGACCCAATCAAAAAATGGGCCAAAGAACTAAATAGACATTTCTCCAAAGAAGACATACAGAGGGCTAACAAACACATGAAAAGATGCTCAACATCACTCATTATCAGAGAAATGCAAATCAAAACCACTATGAGGTACCATTTCACGCCAATCAGAATGGCTGCGATCCATAAGTCTACAAGCAATAAATGCTGGAGAGGGTGTGGAGAAAAGGGAACTCTCTTACACTGTTGGTGGGAATGCAAACTAGTACAGCCACTATGGAGAACAGTGTGGAGATTCCTTAAAAAACTGGAAGTAGAACTGCCTTATGATCCAGCAATCCCACTGCTGGGCATACACACTGAGGAAACCAGAAGGGAAAGAGACACGTGTACCCCCAATGTTCATTGCAGCACTGTTTATAATAGCCAGGACATGGAAGCAACCTAGATGTCCATCAGCAGATGAATGGATAAGAAAGCTGTGGTACATATACACAATGGAGTATTACTCAGCCATTAAAAAGAATACATTTGAATCAGTTCTAATGAGGTGGATGAAACTGGAACCTATTATACAGAGTGAAGTAAGCCAGAAAGAAAAACCCCAATACAGTATACTAACGCATATATATGGAATTAGAAAGATGGTACAATAACCCTGTGTACGAGACAGCAAAAGAGACACCGAAGTATAGATCAGTCTTATGGACTCTGTGGGAGAGGCAGAGGGTGGGGAGATTTGGGAGAATAGCATTGAAACATGTATAATATCATGTATGAAACGAGTCACCAGTCCAGGTTCGATGCACAGTACTGATGCTTGGGGCTGGTGCACTGGGACGACCCAGAGGGAGGGTAGAGGAGGGAGGAGGGAGGAGGGTTCAGGATGGGGAATGCGGGTATACCTGTGGCGGATTCATTTCAATATTTTGCAAAACTAATACAATATTGTAAAGTTTAAAAATAAAATAAAATTTAAAGAAAAAAAAGGCTGAATATTTTATCTGTTAAAAAAAAAAGAAAACAGAGGGGAATATTCCTTGACATTGGTCTCAGCAATATATATATATATAACATCAAAATCACAGGCAACAAAAGCAAAAATAAACAAATGGGCCTACATTAAGCTAAAAATATTCTGCACAGCAAGAAACGTTCAACAAAATGAAAAGGCAACATATTGAATGGAGAATATATTTGCAAACATTAATCTGATGAGGGTTAAGTATCCAAAATATATTAAAAATCATATAGTTCAATAGCAAAATTTATATATTATATTAAAAATGGGCCAAAGAGATGGAGGAGATTAAGATGGTGGAATGTGAAAATGCTGGATTCACCTCCCCTCATGAACACATAAAGATAAATCTAATGGGGAGGAGTCCTCACTGAAAACAAACCGGAGTCTAGAAGAAAGATAAACTTATACAACCAAGACTGTAAAGGAAGGTCTACATGGAGTTGGATAGGAACCATTTAAATAAGCTAGTATGAATATTAAATGAGAAAAATTATAAAATCAAACTATACAAAAAGCAGTGAAGGGATAAACATGAAGATGTAAAATATGACAGTGAAAACAAAAATGTGGAAGAGGGGGTAAAAAAATGTAGCTCTTTAGAATGTGTTTTAAACTTAAATAACTACCAAATGTGTTTGAAATTAAATGACTACCAGTTTAAAACAAGTAGATAGAGTTATATGTCAGCATATACAAATACCATGGTAACCACAAACCAAACCCTACAATAAACAAAAACTAAGCACAGAAAGGAACATAAACATATCACTAAAGAAAATCAACAAATCACAAAGGAAGAAATCGAAAGGAAAGAAAAGACGAAGCAAAACTGTACAAACAACCAGATAACAAGTAACAAACTGGCAATAAGTCAGTTCAGTTCAGTTCAGTCACCCAGTCATGTCCCACTCCTTTGCGACCCCATGAATCGCAGCACGCCCGGCCTCCCTGTCCATCACCAACTCCTGGAGTTCACTCAGACTCACGTCCATTGAGTCAGTGATGCCATCCAGCCATCTCATCCTCTGTTGTCCCCTTCTCCTCCTGTCCCCAATCCTCCCAGCATCAGAGTCTTTTCCTTTTTTTTTTTTTTTATAGTTATACAATAAGTGGGGTGGGGAAGTGGCTTATATGGGCTGTCAAGAACTCTAATTTTCCATGAAATCCAAAGCTCCAAGAACAGTTCACCTCAAATAAAAACTTCTTCCTTCATTTCAGCAGATACTCCCATCCATAAACCTAGAATTTAGTAAGAGTAGGTACACATGTACACCCATGGTTGATCCATGTCAATGTATGGCAAAAACCTCTGCAGTATTGTAAAGTAATTAACCTCCAATTAAAATAAATAAATTAAAAAAAAAGAGTAGGGAAAGAATACAATTTTACAAACCTCTTTCTTTGATGAGATTTCCAGTTTCCTTTCCTGTTGTCTCTTGAAACACAGCCCCTCCAAGTCTTAAAAACAGGAATTGTATGTTCAAGGGATAAACTGACAATTTAGAACTTCTGTTGTTATTATAAAATAATAGAGTCTTTTTCCAATGAGTCAACTCTTCCCATGAGGTGGCCAAGTACTGGAGTTTCAGCTTTAGCATCATTCCTTCCAAAGAAATTCCAGGGCTGATCTTCTTCAGAATGGACTGGTTGGATCTCCTTGACATCCAAGGGGACTCTCAAGAGTCTTCTCAACACCACAGTTCAAAAGCATCAATTCTTTGGCACTCAGCCTTCTTCACAGTTCAACTCTCACATCCATACAAGACCACAGGAAAACCCATAGCCTTGACTAGACGGACCTTTGTTGGCAAAGTAATGTCTCTGCTTTTGAATATGCTATCTAGGATGGTCATAACTTTTCTTCCAAGGAGTAAGCGTCTTTTAATTTCATGGCTGTAGTCACCATCTGCAGTGATTTTGCAGCCCAAAAAAATAAAGTCTGACAGTGTTTCCACTGTTTCCCCATCTATTTCCCATGAAGTGATGGGACCAAACGCCATGATCTTCATTTTCTGAATGTGGAGGTTTAAACCCAACTTTTTCACTCTCCTCCTTCACTTTCATCAAGAGGCTTTTTAGTTCTTCTGCACTTTCTGCCATAAGGGTGGTGTCATCTTCATATCTGAGGTTTCTTGATATTTCTCCCACCAATCTTGATTCCAGCTTGTGCTTCTTCCAGTCCAGCGTTTCTCATGATGTTACTCTGCATATAAGTTAAGTAAGCAGGGTGACAATATACAACCTTGACGTACTCCTTTTCCTATTTGGAACCAGTCTGCTATTCCATGTCCAGTTCTAACTGTTGCTTCCTGAATGCATACAGATTCTCAAGAGGCATGTCAGGTGGTCTGGTATTCCCATCTCTTTCAGAATTTCCCACAGTGTATGTGATCCACAGAGTCAAAGGCTTTGGCCATAGTCAATAAAGCAGAAATAGATGTTTCTCTGGAACTCTCTTGCTTTTTCCATGATGCAGCGGATGTTGGCAATTTGATCTCTGGTTCCTCTGCCTTTTCTAAATCAGCTTGAACATATGGAAGTTCATGGTTCACGTATTACTGAAGCCTGGCTTGGAGAATTTTGAGCATTACTTTACTAGCATGTGAGATGAGTGCAATTGTGTGGTAGTTTGAGCATTTCTTTCCATTGCCTTTCTTTTGAGATTGGAATGAAAACTGACCTTTTCCAGTCCTGTGGCCACTGCTGAGTTTTCCAAATTTGCTAGCATATCGAGTGCAAGCACTTTCACAGCATCATCTTTAAGGATTTGATATAGCTTCAACTGGGAATTCCATCACCTCCACTAGCTTTGTTCATAGTGATGCTTTCTAAGGCCCACTTGACATCACATTCCAGGATATCTGGCTCTAGGTGAGTGATCACATCATCGGTGATTATCGTGGTCATGAAGATCTTTTTTGTTATAGTTCTGTGTATTATTGCCACCTCTTCTTAATATCTTCTGCTTCTGGTTAGGTCCATACCATTTCTGTCCTTATCGAGCTCATCTTTGCATGAAATGTTTCCCTTGGTATCTCTAATTTTCTTGAAGAGATCTCTAGTCTTTTCCCATTCTGTTGTTTTCCTCTATTTCTTTGCATTGATCCTTGAGAAGGCTTTCTTTTCTCTTCTTGCTATTCTTTGGAACTCTGCATTCAGATGCTTATATCTTTCCTTTTCTCCTTTGCTTTTTGCTTCTCTTCTTTTACAGCTATTTGTAAGGCCTCCCCAGACATACCTTTAAATAATCACTTTAAATGTCAATGGACTAAATGCTCCAATCAGAAGACACAGGGTGGCTGATTGAATTAAAAACAAGACCTATCTATATACTGCTTACCAAGGCTCACTTTAGTTGCAAAGTCAGACTGAAAATGAAAGTACAGAAAAGACACTTCTTGCAAATGAAGAAAACTGGGTTTCCGTAGTGGCTCAGACAGTAACGATTCTGCCTGCAGTGAGAAACACCCAGGTTTGATTCCTGAGCTAAAAAGATCCCCTGGAGAGGAATGGCTATCCCCTCCAGTATTCTTGCTTGGAGAATTCCCCTGACAGAGAAGACTGGTGGGCTACAGTCCATAGCATCACAAAGAGTCAGACACAACTTACACAAGTTAGCAATACACATATAAGACAAAACAGGACTTAAAACAGTTTTATAACAAAAGACAAAGAAAGGCATTATACAATGATAAAAGGTCAATAGAGAGAAGATATAACATTTATTAACTTATATGTACCTTATATAGAAGCACCTAAATATATAAAGCAAATGATACCAGATATAAAGGGAGAATTGACATACTCAAAAGCATTAAGGAAGGGGACTTGAACACCCCACTTACATCAATGGACTGAAAACTCAGCAGTGGGCACAGGGCTGGAAAAAGTCAGTTTTCATTCAAATTCCAAAGAAAGGCCAATACCAAAGAATGCTCAAACTACTGCAAAATTGCACTCATCTCACACACTACCAACAGTAATGCTTCAAAATTCTCCAAGCCAGGCTTCAACAATATGTGAACCATGAACTTCCAGATGTTCAAGCTGGATTTAGAAAAGGCAGAGGAACCACAGATCAAATTGCCAACGTTCGTTGGATCATAGAAAAAGCAAGAGAGTCCAGAAAAACATCTATTTATGCCTTATTTACTACACCAAAGCCTTTGACTGTGTGGAACACATAAACTGTGGAAAACTCTGAAAGAGATGGAATACCAGACCACCTGACCTGCCTCTTGAGAAATCTGTATGCAAGGTCAGGAAGCAACAGTTAGAAGTGGACATGGAACAACAGCAGACTGGTTCCAAATAGGAAAAAGGGGTACGTCAAGGCTGGTATATTGTCACCCTGCTTATTTAACTTATATGCAGAGTACATCATGAGAAATGCTGGACTGGAAGAAGCACAAGCTGGAATCAAGATTTCCAGGAGAACTATCAATAACCTCAGATAATGCAGATGACAATACCCTTATGGCAAGAAAATGAAGAAGAGCTAAAGAGACTCTTGATGAAAGTGAAGAGTGAGAAGTTGGCTTAAAGCTCAACATTCAGAAAAAAAATATATGTATATATGTATGTATGTGTGTGTGTGTGTGTGTGTGTATATATATATATATATATATATATATATATAATATGTATATATATATATAATGGCTTATGGTCCCATCACTTCAAGGCAAATAGATGGAGAAACAGTGGAAACAGTGTCAGACTTTTTATTTTTGGAGCTCCAAAACCACTGCAGATGGTGACTGCAGCCATGAAATTAAAAGACGCTTACCCCTTGGAAGAAAAATTTTGACCAACCTAGACAGCATATTACAAAACAGATACATCACTTTGCCAACAAAGGTCCATCTAGTCAAGGCTATGGTTTTTCCAGTAGTCATGTATGGATGTAAGAGTTGGACTATAAAGAAAGCTGAGCACCGAAGCTGAACTTTTGAACTGTGGTGTTGGAGAAGACTCTTCAGAGTCATTTGGACTGCAAGGAAATCTAACCAGTCCATCCTAAAGGAAATAAGTCCTGAATATTCATTGTAAAGACTGATGATGAGGCTGAAACTCCAATACATTGGCCACGTGATGCAAAGATCTGACTCATTTGAAAAGACCCTGATGCTGGGAAAGATTGAGGGTGGGAGGAGAAGGAGATGACAAAGGATGAGATGGTTGGATGGCATCAGAGACTCAATGGACATGAATTGAGTAAGCTCCAGGAGTTGGTGATGGACAGGGAGGCTTGGTGTGTTGCATTCCATGGGGGTTGCAAAGAGTCAGACATGACTGAGTGACTGAACTGAACTGAACTACATCAATGGACAGATCATCCCAACAGAAAGGCAATAAGAAAATAGTGCACTTTAGTGACACATTAAATCATCGAACTTAATACATACATACAACTTATTCCATCCCAAAATAGCATAATACATATTATTTTCAAGTGAACATGGAATATTGTTCAGAATAGATCAGTGCTAGAACAGAAAACAAATTTAACAAATTAATCAGAATAGAAACCATATCAAGCATTTTTTCAAACCACAGTAATATAAAACTAGGAATCAATTACAGGAAGAAAAGTGGGAAAAACACAAACATGTGAAAACTAAGCAACATGCTACCAAAAACCAATGCATCAAGGAAGAAATCAAAGAGGAAATAAGAAAATACCTCAACACAAATGAAAATTAAAACCTACCTTTATACAATATCTATTTGTGTTAGTCGCTCAGTCGTGCCTGACTTTTTGTGACCCAGTGGACTGTAGCCCACCAGGCTCCTTTATCCATGGGATTCTTCAGGTAGTATCTATGGGACATAGCAAAAGCAGTTCTAAGAGGGAGGTTTATATTGATACAGGCCTACCTCAAAAAAACTAGAAAAATCTCAAATAAATAACCTAACTTGTCATTAAAAGAATTAGAAAAAAGGAAGTAACAAAGCCCAAAGTTAGGAGAAGGAAGGAAATGACAGGGGAAATATATAAAATTGACACACAAAAAACTAATAGGATAAATGAAACCAAGAGTTATTAAAAAAAATAAACAACTGATATGACTTTAGCCAGGATCATAAAAAAAGCAAGGACCCAAATAAAATAATAAATAAAAGGAGAGAAATTACAACTCATATTAAGAAATACAAAAACATCTTAAAATAATACTGTAGTTTTATGCTAAGAAATTGGACAATCTAGAAGAAACAGATAAATTTCTAGAAACATACAATCTTCCAAAGCTGAATAAGTAAGAAATAGACAATCTACAGACCAATCATGAACTGACCAATCATGAATAGTGAAATTAAACTAGTAATATAAGAAAACTCCCAGCAAACAGAAGTCCAGGACTGGTAGGTGTCACAGGGTGAATTCTACCAAACATATCTAGTCCAAATAAAGTGAAGAGGAAAGAATACTCTTAAATTCATTCAAGGCCACCATTGCCCTGATGCCAAAACCAGAAAATTACAGGGCTATATTTTGGATGAACTGTTGTTGATTTGTGTCTGGAACTGGTGGGACTGTAGCCCACCAGGCTCCTCTGTCCATGGGATTTCCCAGGCATGAATACTGAAGTGAGTTCCCATTTCCTTCTTCAGGGGATCTTCATGAAACATATTTCAGATGAATACAGGCACAAAAGTCCTAAATAAAATATTGGCAAACAGAATTCAAGAATATATAAAAGGATCATAAACCATATCAGATGGGATTTATTTCAGGGATAAATACAAGGATAGTTGCAAGGATAGTTCAATATCCATAAATCAATCAATATGATACACCACATTAACATAAAGAATTATAAAAATCACATGATCATCTTGAGAGATGCAGAGAAAGCATTTGACAAAATTTAACATCCATTCATGATAATAAACTCTCATCAAAGTCAGTATAGAGGGAACATATCTGAAATTATGGGGCTTACAAAGCTAAGAGTGTGGGTAGATAACTGGGGATAATGAAAGAAGTCATGTTTTGGAGGTGGAGCCATCACTCATGATGACAATGGCCAGAGTATAACCATAGGAGTATTAGCTGTAGTGAAATGGAAAAATATCATTGGAAGGCAAAATGCTGAGGAACTGAGGTTATGGATCTTTGGGTTGTGTCACCCACCATAGATGCTTAAGTCATGGCAGATTGTAACAGGAATGGCAGAGGAGGGAGAGGCAGTGAATCAAGAGCCCAGGCTTCCAATAATGAAGAAAATTTGTGCAAGATGTTGATAATGATTAGAGAAGTGATAACTAGAATTATACCCTGATAGCATGGGCTACAAGTATATTGGGAATTTTTTTATTGCAGGGGGAATTAAATAGAACCTTCCAGTGTCAGGAGATGCAGAGTTTCTGGTGTCTGTGGAAGAACAAATAGGAAAGGGAGAGAAAAATGTTAAGGGTGACATTAGAAAAGACATGTGTCAAGCTAAGACTTTTGTCACATTTGAGTGCAGAGTGACAAGACAGGTATGACCTTGGCTAGCACCCCTGGGGCCTTAGGATACACCAGGATTAAGACGAGAAAAACATTAAATAAAATACAGTTGAGGAGTTTCAAGGGTGTGTTTTGACTTGGCAAAGTGGAAATAGAGACTGTAAAGGGTTTTAATGTGGCTGATATTATGATATTTCTCAGTTGGCATGATAAGGTTTATAACTAATGAACAATAATACTTATCTGCTGAGTGGTAGCCATGGTGTTAAGAAGAGCAGTGAAGGGAGCCTTCCTGGAAAACAGGATGAACAAACATCTCTAATCCTCATGGAGAAGAGCTTCCTATATAAGCAGTAACTCTACTTCAGACACAAACACACAGATGAGGTGGCAGAGCCAGAGCAGCTCCTTGTACAAACACAAAGGACCAGGGTAGATGGGGCTCAGGCTGCTGCCTGAGTCTGGGGCCGGCACCCTCCCAAAGTGAGCCCAGACTCAGGGGGGTGCCAGCCCTCTGCCTGGGGCAGCCACTCTGGGGCCTGGATTTGAGCATGTCTGAGGGAAGATCTGGGCTCATGAAAGCATGGCTAGAGGAAAAGAAATAGCTATTATGAGGTCTCAGAAAAAAGAAAGCAAGTCTGATAATTTCCTTCTTTTGGTTCCCTCCCTGTTTCCAGAATCCATGCAGACCCCTGTTCACAATCATTCTAGGCTCCTATAGTCACATCTAGTCAAGCCCTGGGAACTGTCAATGCCTCCTTCCACCTACTCACTGCATGCTCTGCCTGCAACCATTGCAGAGTGGTGGGTAGTCTGGAGTTCCACATGAAGAGGCCTCCCAGCCAGGAAGGCTCTTCATCTCCAGCCTCAAGTGAGCTGAGAGCTGCAAGGCCCCAGGGAGCTGTGGACAGACTCCCTCCCTGGAAGGCCCCTCTGCTGTGAACAAAGTTGTGTCTCAGGAGAGAGAGAGAGCACCTCCACCTTCCATACCCAGGAAAGTGAAAGTGAAGTAGCCTTTAGTCGTGTTCAACTCTTTGCGACCCCATGGATTGTAGCCTACTAGGCTCTTTCCCTCCATGGGAATCTCCAGGCAAGAATACTGGAGTGGGTTTGCCAATTTCCTTCTCCAGGGGATCGTCCCAGCTCAGGGATCGAACCCACATCTCCCCGCATTGCAGGCAGACGCTTTAACCTCTGAGCCATACCCAGGAAGCCTGCTACAAACTCCAGCCCTGGTTACAGCACAAGAGGCCCTCTCCAGGGAAGATGGAGAGGGCGGGATCCTAAGAGACATCCGCATGTTCACCAAGGATAGAAAACTCTGCATCTCACCTTTATAATATTGTAAATATTAAGACAAAATGATATGGGAATAAAGAACCACTACAGTAATGTGATCAAAGTGGCATGTCATCATTGAAAGGGCTCTGAAAGGGCTCACAGTGAGGACATAATTATTCTCACACCATTATAGACATAAAACTTAAAATATATATATACTTATTTATTTTAATTGGAGGCTAATTACTTAACAATATTGTAGTGGTTTTTGCCATACATTGACATAAATCAGGCATGGGTGTAGAGGGTGTCCCCACAACCTGAAACCCCTTCCTGCCTCCCTCCCCCATCAGACACCTCAGGTTGGTCCCAGTGCAATGGCTTTGAGTGCCATGTTTCATGCATGAACTTAGACTGGTGATCTATATCACATATGGTAATATACATGTTCCAATGCTATTCTCTCAAATCATCACACTCTCACGTTCTACCACAGAGTCCAAAGTCTGTTCTTTATATCTGTGTCTCTTTTGCTGTCTCGCGTATAGGGTATCATTAAGTCAGTCAGTTCAGTTGCTCAGTATGTCCGACTCTTTGTGTCCCCACAAAGTCGCAGCATGCCAGGCCTCTGTGTCCGTCACCATCTCCGGGAGATCACTCAGACTCACATCCATCCAGTCAGTGATGCCCATCCAGCCATCTCATCCTCTGTCGTCCCCTTCTACTCCTGCCCCCAATCCCTCCTTCCAGCATCAGAGTCTTTTCCAAATGAGTCAACCTCATTCACATGAGGTGGCCAAAGTACTGGGACGTTTCAGCTTTAAGCATAATTCCTTCCAAAGAAATCCAGGGCTGATCTTCAGAATGGACTGGTTGGATCGCCTTGACATCCAAGGGACTCCCAAGAGTCTTCTCCAACACCACAGTTCAAAGCATCAATTCTTTGGCACTCAGCCTTCTTCAACAGTCCAACTCTCACATCCATACATGACCACTTGGAAAAACCATAGCCTTGACTAGACGGACCTTTTAGGCAAAGTAATGTCTCTGCTTTTGAATATGCTATCTAGGATGGTCATAACTTTTCTTCCAAGGAGTAAGCGTCTTTTAATTTCATGGCTGCAGTCACCATCTGCAGTGATTTAGAGCCCCCCAAAATAAAGTCTGACAGTGTTTCCACTGTTTCCCCATCTATTTCCCAGAAGTGATGGGACCAGATGCCATGATCTTCGTTTTCTGTATGTTGACTTTAAGCCAACTTTTTCATTCTCCACTTTCATTTCATCAAAGAGGCTATTTAGTTCCTCTTCACTTACTTGCCATAAGGGTGAGTGTCATCTGCATATCTGAGATTCTTGATATTCCTCCCTGCAAACTTGATTCCAGCTTGTGCTTCTTCCAGTCCAGCGTTTCTCATGATGTACTCTGTATATAAGTTTAAATAAGCAGGGTGACAATATCAGCCTTGACGAACTCCTTTCCTATTTGGAACCAGTCTGTTGTTTCCATGTCCAGCTCTAAACTGTTGCTCCTGACCTGCATACAGATTTCTCAAGAGGCATGTCAGGTAGTCTGGTATTCCCCATCTCTTTTAGAATTTTCCAACAGTTTTATTGTGAGCCACAGAGTCAAAGGCTTTGGCATAGTCAAAAAAGCAGAAATAGGTGTTTTTCTGGAAACTCTCTTGCTTTTTCCATTATCCAGCGGATGTTGGCAATTTGATCTCTGGTTCTTCTGCCTTTTCTAAAACCAGCTTGAACATCTGGAAGTTCACAGTTCACATATTGCTGAAGCCTGACTTGGAGAATTTTGAGCATTACTTACTAGCATGTGAGATGAGTGCAATTGTGCAGTAGTCTAAGCATTCTTTGGCTTTGCCTTTCTTTGGGATTGGGAATGAAAACTGACCTTGTTCTGTTCCTGTGCCACTGTTGAGTTTTCCAAATTTGCTGGCATATAGAGTTCAGCAACTTTCACAGCATCATCTTTCAGGATTTGAAAATAGCTCAATTGGAATTCCATCACCTCTACTAGCTTTGTTCATAAGTGATGCTTTCTAAGCGCCACTTGACTTCACATTCCAGGATGTCTGGCTCTAGGTCAGTGATCACATCATTGTGATTATCTTGGTCATGAAGATCTTTTCTGTAGAGTTCTTCTGTGTATTCTTGCCACTCTTCTTAGTATCTTCTGCTTCTGTTAGGTCCATACCATTTCTGTCCTTTATCGAGCTCATCTTTGCATGAAATGTTCCCTTGGTTATCTCTAATTTTCTTGAAGATATCTCTAGTCTTTCCCTTTCTGTTGTTTTCCTCTATTTCTTTGCATTGATCACTGAGGAAGGCTTTCTATCTCTTCTTGCTATTCTTTGGACGTCTACATTCAGATGCTTATATCTTTCCTTTTCTCCTTTGCTTTTCACTTCTCTTTATTTTCACAGCTGCTTGTAAGGCTTCCCCAGACAGCCATTTTGCTTTTTGCAGTTTCTTTTTCATGGGGATGGTCTTTGATCCCTGTCTCCTGTACAATGTCACGAAACCTCCGTCCATAGTTCATCAGGCACTCTGTCTATCAGATCTAGGCTTAAATCTGTTTCTCACTTCCACTGTATAATAATAAGGGATTGATTTAGGTCATGACCTGGATGATCTAGTGATTTTCCCTACTTTCTTCAATTTAAGTGAATTTGGTAATAAGGAGTTCATGATCTGCGCCAGAGTCAGCTCCCCGGTCTCTTTTGTTGACTGTATAGAGCTTCTCCATCTTTGGCTGCAAAGAATATAATCAATCTGATTTTTGGGTGTTGACCATCTGGTGATGTCCATGTGTAGAGTCTTCTCTTGTGTTGTTGGAAGAGGGTGGTTTGCTATGACCACTGCATTTTCTTGGCCAAAACTCTATTAGTGTTTGCCCTGCTTCATTCCATATTCCACGTCCAAATTTGCCTGTTACTCCAGGTGTTTCTTGACTTCCTACTTTTGCATTCCAGTCCCCTATAATGAAAGGACATCTTTTTTGGGTGTTAGTTCTAAAAGGTCTTGTAGGTCTTCATAGAACCGTTCAGCTTCAGCTTCTTCAGCATTACTGGTTGGGGCATAGACTTGGATTACTGTGATATTGAGTGGTTTGCCTTGGAAACGAACAGAGATCATTCTGTCGTTTTGATATTGCATCCAAGTACTGCATTACGGTTTCTTTTTGTTGAATATGATTGCTATTCCATTCTTCTGAGGGGATTCCTGTCCCACAGTAGTAGATTATAAATGGTCATCTGAGTTAAATTCACCCATTCCAGTCCATTTGAGTTCGCTGATTCCTAGAATGTTGACATTCACCTCTTGCCATCTCCTGTTTGACCACTTCCAATTTGCCTTTGATTTCATGGACCCTGACATTCCAGGTTCCTATGCAATATTGCTCTTACAGCATTGGACCTTGCTTCTATCACCAGTCACATACACAACTGGTATTGATTTTGCTTGGCCATAAAGGATCATCCATTACCACCTTTCTAAATTCCAATATATGTGCCTTAAAATACTGTAGTGGTGTTTTTCTTTCCGACTTACTTCACTCTGTATAATAGGCTCCAGTTTCATCCACCTCATTAGAACTGATTCAAATGTGTTCTTTTTATTGGCTGGGTAATATTCCATTATGTATATGTACCAGAGCTTTCTTATCCATTCGTCTTCTGATGGACATCTAGGTTGTTTCCATATCCTGGCTATTATAAACAGTGCTGTGATGAACATTGGGGTACACATGTCTCTTTCAATTCTGGTTTCCTTGGTGTGTATGCCCAGCAGTGGGATTGGTTGGTCATATGGCAGTTCTATTTTCCAGTTTTTTAAGGAATATCCACACTGTTCTCTATAATGGCTGTACTAGTTTGCATTCCCACTGCGAGTGTAAAAGGGTTCCCTTTTCTCTGTACCCTCTCCAGCATTTATTGTTTGTAGGCTTTTTGATAGCAGCCATTCTGACCGGTGTGAGATGGTACCTCATTGTGGTTTTGATTTGCATTTGTCTGACAATGAGTGATGTTGAGCATCTTTTCATGTGTTTGTCAGCCATCTATGTGTTTTCTTTGGAGAAATGTCTGTTAGTACTTTGGCCCATTTTTTGAATGGGTTGTTTATTTTTCTGGTATTGAGCTGCATGAACTATTTTTATATTTTTGAGATTAATTCTTTGTCACTTGCTTCATTTGCTATTATTTTCTCCCATTCTGAAGACTGTCTTTTCACATTGCTTATACCTAAATCAAATCCTTTATGGTTATACAGTGGAAGTGAGAAATAGATTTAAGGAACTAGATCTGATAGATAGAGTGCCTGATGAACTATGGATGGAGGTTCGTGACATTGTGCAGGAGACAGGGATCAAGACCATCCCCATGGAAAAGAAATGCAAAAAAAGCAAAATGGCTGTCAGGGGAGGCCTTACAAATAGCTGTAAAAAGAAGAGAAGCAAAAAGCAAAGGAGAAAAGGAAAGATATAAGCATCTGAATGCAGAGTTCCAAAGAATAGCAAGAAGAGATAAGAAAGCCTTCCTCAGCAATCAATGCAAAGAAATAGAGGAAAACAACAGAATGGGAAAGACTAGAGATGTCTTCAAGAAAATTAGAGATACCAAGGGAACATTTCATGCAAAGATGAGCTCGATAAAGGACAGAAATGGTATGGACCTAACAAAAGCAGAAGATACTAAGAAGAGGTGGCAAGAATACACAGAAGAACTCTACAAAAAAAAAAAAATCTTCATGACCAACCAAGATAATACCAAAGGTGTGATCATTCACCTAGAGCCAGATATCCTGGAATGTGATGTCAAGTGGACCTTAGAAAGCATCACTATGAACAAAGCTAGTGGAGGTGATGGAATTCCAGTTGAGCTATTTCAAATCCTGAAAGATGATGCTGTGAAAGTGCTGTGATCATTCACCTAGAGCCAGATATCCTGGAATGTGATGTCAAGTGGGCCTTAGAAAGCATCACTATGAACAAAGCTAGTGGAGGTGATGGAATTCCAGTTGAGCTATTTCAAATCCTGAAAGATGATGCTGTGAAAGTGCTGAACTCAATATGCCAGCAAATTTGGAGAACTCAGCAGTGGCCACAAGACTGGAAAAGGTCAGTTTTCATTCCAATCCCAAAGAAAGGCAATGCCAAAGAATGCTTAGACTACCGCACAATTGCACTCATCTCACGCTAGTAAAGTAATGCTCAAAATTCTCCAAGCCAGACTTCAGCAATACGAGAACCGTGAACTTCCAGATGTTCAAGCTAGTTTTAGAAAATGCAGAGGAACAAGAGACCAAATTGCCAACATCTGTTAGATCCCGTCCCTGGGATTCTCTAGGCAAGAACACTGGAGTGGGTTGCCATTTCCTTCTCCAGTGCATGAAAGTAAAAAGTGAAAGTGAAGTCGCTCAGTCGTGTCTAACTCTTAGTGACCCCATGGACTGCAGCCTACCAGTTTCCTCTGTCCATGGGATTTTCCAGGCAAGATTGCTGGAGTGGGGTGCCATTGCCTTCTCCATATCTGTACATATACAATACCATTTGACTTAAAATATCATCAAAGTTAACTATAAGATAAATAATAGAAACTGGGCTTTAAGTTTGGTCCCGTAAGATCATACCATATATTCCTTAATACCTGTTGAGGATAAATCACTACTATGTACTGATACCTTGAGTTATTATTCCGTGCTCTGCTGTGATTCTAGGATCTTTACCCACAGATTTATGGCTTCCGCCTTCTCTCTTT